>NC_072843.1:701578-1373157 GCF_013085055.1 Fusarium oxysporum Fo47 | reverse complement strand
CAGGAGATGCGCAATGCTTCATCGTCATCTAGCCCCTCGACGTACGTATGTAAGTGGCTTTTTTGGGGGCGGAGGGCCATCAAGTACCTGTACATCAAAATCCCCAAATGCTGCGCCAAGGGCTTACCGAGATGGGCAGGTCAAGCATCGATCGATACAAGGGCCCCTATCAAATATCTACAAGTCATCAGCAGCCACTGAAGCAGCCCAGATTCACAGGTCTCATGGGTTTCAGGCTCATCATGGATGAGGTGCTGACGTCGATTTGTTTAGCGCCCGTTGGTCCAAGAGCCCGTTGAGCGGGTGATGACCCATGACATTTCGGTCATAAACTTGGAATGCCCCGGTAGTAATTAGTTAATTAATTAATCGTGACCAAGGAAAGTATAATTGATCTCTCTTTTATTTCGGCCTCGGGGTATTGACTGTCACTGACATGCCGAACCACGAGGTACATAGATGTCTTCTTTTTGTTGATGTCTTCAACGCTAAGATCTCCGCCCAATGGGCCGGTAACAGCAGATGGAGGGGAGCTTGTTCTGTAGCTTGTTTAGGTTTGAGTGAAGTGGTTGGCTGGGGACCACTGGAAGTTGGCAGGTTGCAGCGGGGACAGCGCCTAAATGGGTATCGCATGTACCGGTACTTGTTCTTTTGGGTGTCTCAGGAGCCCACCCACATTCATCTAGGCTCTTTCATCACAAGCTGGCTGGGCCTGGTGTGTACGACGCCGTTTCCAAGGTTTCTTCTTTACTTTCGTACAGTATCTTCAGAGCCCTGCACTAGACAGACTATTTGATTTCTCAACCTTTCTTCTTGTATACTCTCTTCCTAGAATTACCTTATCTCACTTTCCCCGCAGCTCTTACTTTCAATTGTTCGTCATTCTTATGAGCTTATATCGCTATAGTCTGCTTCAACCCCCTATAAACCAGAGTCCTTCGTCGCTGCCGCAACCGATACCGTCACCATCGCACATGTGGTCCTAAATAGAGTCTAGATTTCCGCTTCGACTCTCCTCCTCCCTCTCCGTCTCCGTTTTGAACATCGACTATCGAACCGCAATGGACGCCGATATCTTCGCACGAAGTGGCGGCCTCGGCGGCGACCCGAGCGATCGACCTGGATTCTATAAACCCGTTGGTATTGGTTTGGCTGTTGGGTCTGGTGTCTTTATCGGTATCTCTTTCGTTCTAAAGAAAGTCGGATTATTGCGCGCCAACGAAAAATACAATGAGGTCGCTGGAGAAGGATATGGATACCTCAAAAACTTCTACTGGTGGGCGGGAATGACACTTATGATCATTGGCGAAATCCTCAACTTTGTCGCATACGCCTTCACCGATGCAATCCTCGTCACTCCTCTGGGCGCATTGTCCGTTGTTATCACAGCTATTCTTTCAGCCATTTTCCTCAAAGAGCGCCTCAGCATGGTCGGAAAAGTTGCTTGCTTCCTCTGCATTGTCGGCTCGGTTGTTATTGTTATGAATGCTCCCCATACATCATCCGTCAGCGATATTCAAGAGATGCAGAAATACTTTATCACACCCGGATTTCTCACCTATGCCGGCCTTATCATAGTTGGTTCTATCGCCACTGCACTATGGGCTGGGCCAAGATATGGTAACAAGAATATGTTGGTATACATCTCAATCTGCAGTTGGATTGGTGGACTCAGTGTCGTCTCGACTCAAGGACTGGGTGCTGCCATCATTGCTTGGATCGGGGGCAAACCTCAGTACAAGGAATGGTTCCTATGGGTTTTATTCGTCTTTGTCATTGGCACATTATTGACGGAGATCATTTATCTCAACGTATGAGCCCAGCTCTCCGTTTTATCTCAGTCACTAACAGCTCATCACAGAAAGCGCTCAACATCTATAACGCAGCCCTCGTTACCCCGACATATTACGTCTACTTTACCAGTACGACTATTATCACGTCAGCGATTCTTTTCCAAGGTTTCAAGGGCACTGCCCAGTCTATCGTCACCGTTGTTTTAGGTTTCTTAACAATTTGTTCCGGAGTAGTGTTACTGCAGCTCTCAAAATCCGCAAAGGATGTGCCCGACGCAGCAGTCTTCAGCGGTGACCTCGATCAGATCCAGACTATTGCCGAGCAGGAACAGCCAGAGTCGGAACCCAAGGCTGATGCCATCCGCGGAGCCGCTGCCATCGTGCGACAGATCTCTCAGCGACGACTTAGAATGGAAGCCGAAGAGCTCAAGCGACTCCACGAGGAAAAGATGATGATGGACACAATGGACCCTATCCGAGAGGATGGACAGCAGCCGGAGTGGGAATGGGATGGTTTGAGAAGAAGACGAACAATGACTTTCAGGACCGGAACGATTAGCAGCTCTAGGGCAGGATCAGTAACATCGCCTCCACCACCGATGCCGCCCACCTCACCCCGTTTTGCTGTAAGACCAAGCAGTCCAAGACAACATCCACCTTTAGGCATGTCGCAGTTCCCACCGGTCGAAGACGGAGACGATAGCGACGACGACAACAACCGTCAGGAAACAAACACACTCTTCTCTAGCATTGCAGGTACCATCCGAGGTAGAGCCCGAGGCTTCACCAACTTCTCAGGCCGACACGCCAACGACGATCATGAAGACGATAAACCCCGGCCCCGCAGCCCGATGCACCCGGTCCCCCTGACTGAGATTGCCGTCCCCCGGGATAAGGCCGACGAAGAACACGCCGCTTACTATGGTCAAACTCGGGAGCACGAGTACAACGGACAGGATACTGAGTACCGAGGGGCGTCATTCCGAAGTGGTGACAGCCTTGCGCCTCCGACGCCCCCGCCTCATGGACAACCTCAGGATACGACACGACGTCAGTTTTCATTCCATAACGTTTTCCGGCGGCCTCACTCATCGTCTAGATCAACATCACACGTCGCGGACCCAACGGAGGAAGAGCGGGCCGGACTCGTCAAGGACGATAGCCAGCCGGGCCCATCTTTTCTCTAGGGGCAAATCCGATGGGTAATGTCAGCATTCGGGGTGGTGCTTTGAGTAAGAAGGGGGAAAACATGCATTTGCACGGCGCTATTGGTGTTCTTTTCTTTTGGACTACTGGGATCGCTTGGTTGGGTTATTCGGTTGCATAGCGATTGTATAATGTCGTCACGCCTGGGTTAAGTAGGGTATAGACATGTCTTGGACGGAGCGCGAGCTTGATGACTACCTTTATATACAAAACTGCTGTGGGACATGATGGCCGGGTCAGTGGAGGATAGTAACACGACATGATGAATAAGGATCAGTTGTATACGTTAAAAACATATTATTTATGAAACGACTGGCTGCAGCACTGATAGCATGAGTGACCGTGGAGGATTAAGAGGAGAATTGCCGTTATTACTTTCATGAATTCGTTCAAAACGTTACGCTATTCAAGCCCAAAGCATCTCTGAAATAAGTCTCTGAACACCTGAAACTCCAAGCATTTAATAAGATTTTAATCAAAAGACCTCCGATCCGCTGATTCCCAACTCTCATCGTCATTTGCTTTTTCTACTACCAATCAGCAGCCCAACCGTTCTGCTCGAGGAACTCTTCGCACGCCTGCTTCAACGCCAGGTTTGGCCGTAGCTCAGAAGGCACAAGTGGCTCGCGAGTGAGAGGATCACTATGGTGTCTGTTGAGGTGCTCCATGATAGACGCGCGCTCGTATGACTTTCCAGTCTTGGTCTGTACCTTGTTAGCAAGCCTGGCATTCGATCGTGGTGAGGAACTTACCATGACAGGATCAACCATGAATCCAAAACTGATATCGTCAATGGCCCAGTCTGGAACCTCTCTCTTCTTCTCACCATCTGCCCTTGCTCTCTCAAAGATCTCTTTCATCCTCTCAATCTTGGCATCGCTCTCCTCCTCGATTTCCTGCCTCACCATCCCATCATCCGTCTCGGCCAGCATAGCCTCTTTGTCCTTTGTCAATAATTCAAGCATCTCCCTTTCAAGATCTTGCGATTCGCGAACCCGCTTCTTCTCAAGATCGTCCCAGCGCTCTTTCTTGCAGCGAAGAACGAGAGCCGTCACAGCAGCGAGCGAGCGATCTCCCGTGGCGGCGCACAGCTTGTGCGCATGCAGAGCGTTCTCAAGCGCAGCGTCATAGTCGCGAAGAGCGATCTGTGCTTGCGCAAGGTAGTACCGGGCCTTCATGTTGTCTGGCGTTAGCTGCAAACAAGCCTCGCAGTCGGTGATTACTGAGTCCCAATAATTAAGCTTAAGACGGGCCATGGCGCGATTAGTGTAAAGAGCTGGATTTTTGGGGTCGGCGATGATGCTATTGCGATCTTTGTCAGAATAAGCTCTCTCTCTAAGCTGTGCTGATTATATATGCTCACGCTTTGGAGTAGAGGCTATCGGCGCCGACGTAGTCCCCCGCCTGGAAACATTTGTTTCCTTCGTTCTTGAGCTGTAGCGACTTAGACATGTTGAGTCAAGTGCAGTGCGTGAGACTGGGGGGTGAGTGGTAGTGAGATGTGGTAAGATTGGACAGTAATTTATGCCGTAATAGAGGATTCGTTACTGTATGCCGGATGCTCGGACAAGAGGACCCCGTATCTATAAAGGCGCTGGCTGATATTATGATGGCAAAGAAAAAAGGAGAATAAACTGAACAGCAGAGAAAAGAAAAAGGAGGAACAGAATCAAGAGAAATCGCAGCGTGAAATGTGCAGAAAGCGAACGAGCTGTGATGTTCACTCTAGAAGACAGAAGCAGGGAGTTACTGGAAACAGCGAGCGAGCCACAATGACACATGTAGGTACGTTACGTTAAGTTTAGAGGAGAGAAGGGCAAAGGACCCTTGATTTTGGGAGGGATTGATAGAGCTTTTGATTGGATTTCTAAGCGCGTGTTCCCTGGAAAGTTCGAGAAACGAGCGGGACGGTTTTAACTAATTGAGGCCTAGAAATTGCGGGGTGAGTATTGAGTATCCTCATCATGAGAACCAAGTCATGATGGAGACATATTCATACAAAAAAAAAAAAAAAATGCATTTATTGCTCAAATCTACATGCATAAATCCATCGTGACTTTTGTTTCCAAGTCACCTGATTCCGCCTCTTGCAGAATCTGTCTGTGTCTAAATGCCAATGTCTAATGCAATATCATTGTCATGTCATGTCATGTCGTGCCGTGTCGTGTCCTAAAACTCCCCAAAGTCCGTATAATACGTCAGCAAAAGAAAGTGGCCCAGATACTCCTCTCTTCTTTCTTACATCTCCACCAAACGCACAACCAAATTCTCCTTTGGTCGCAGTGTGAAAGCCGGTCCAGCGACGTCAACCTGCTTCTCTTCGTTTCCAAGAGGTTTCTCGATCTTGAACTTGCGCACCATCTCTACAAGCATGGTCTTCATCTCCAAGAGGGAGAGCTGCTTGCCAATGCACATGCGCGGGCCGTTGTGAAACGTCTCAAAGGCGTAGGCGCTTGTCGCGTCACCCGTGAGATCGCTCCAGCGGTCAGGGTTGAACTCCTGCGCGTCTGGGCCCCAGACCAGAGGGTGCGTGTTCATCACCGCGGGCGAGAGTTGGATCACGGTTCCCTTGGGGATCATGATACCGTCAATTTCGACGTCATCGGTCGCTTGGCGAGGTGCCATGGCCACTATAAACATGTTAGCTAATCAATTTCCTAATGTCAGGGGATGGGAGATGGATTACTTACCTGCGCAGTAGAGTCGCAGAACCTCGCGCACAAAGTTGTGCAGATACGGGAGCTTGTCGATATCGCTGAAACTAGACATGCCGCAAGTGTTGTCCATGCTTGTGATTTCATCTCGCAGAAGCTGCTGGCAATCCGGTCGGCGTGAGAGCTCGTGGACGGCCCAGGTGATGGAACAAGCTGTCGTGTCATGTCCAAGGATCAAAAGATTCAAAACCTATTACAACAGTTAGCACAATCCACAACATTCAGAATTCAGGGGTGGCTTACATATTCAACGACATTCTTGTCGTTCCAATCAGGGTCGGAGTGTTCCAACAAACACTGGAGGGCGTCTCGGTGCTTTTCGTTGACAAGGCCTTGTTCGCACTGATTACGTCGGATCGTCATCAAGCCTACAATGAACTCCCGAACTCGGGTACAGCTCTGAGAAAACTCAATGCATTCTTTCAGGGGTACATACTGTCGAATTGGGATTAGTGAGTTCAAGTAGTTGACAACATGGCCAAACGTCGAGGGTTGCATCATCGTGGTGAAGGTGTCAAACAACGGAGACTCGTCGGATCCGAGGTGGTTAAGATCGAGGCCCAACGTTTCGAGCCCAATCACGTCGAGGGCTGCTTTCCAGATATTGCTCTCAACTATAAGATTGTTAGCTCAGTCGCACAAAAAGGGGGGGGTTACTTACTCTCAACGTTACCGTGTTCGTTGCGTTGTTGGGTCAGTACATCGATCAGTTGTTCGGCCTTTTGCTGAACAACAGGGGAGAAGGCTCTGAGTCGTGCAGCCGAGAATGGTTCTAATAAAAAGTTAGCATTGGTCTCAATCCGTGTAGGGTTGATTGTACTTACGACTGATGGCTGCTCGACGGACCTTGTGAAGCTTGCCTTCAACGAAGGGAAGTCCATCGCCGATGAATTCATGCGCGAACTGCTTCGCAAAGGCAGGCTTCACAAAGTACGAGCTCTTCGTCTGAAGGACCTGCTTATATGCCTCGATACTGTTTACAAACAGTGTCTCACCGTTGGCAAAGTTCAGGTATCGAATAATGGGTGCATCGGGAAACTCGCGAGACCACTTGCAAAAGAGTTCAGGAAACCAAGGCACCCGAAGGAACTTTGCAGTCTGTCCAAGAAAGAAGGCATTGTCCTATTATCAACGTTAGCAATACGATAGAAAAACGAAGGGCGAGTTTACTTGCTTTTGGTCCGGGGAGATATCGAAGGGGGGATACATAGAAGGGATATACAAAGACGTTAAAGGCGATCATGCCCATCACGAGCATACCCAAGACGACCAATCCAATGGAAAGCGAAGGCATCAAGGGAAGCACTGACGCCATCTTGATCGAAAAATAGAACGAGTCGTACATGTTGTACTCTCGAGCGAGGTTGTTGGGCGAGCGGAAATGACCAAAATATGAAGAATAAGAAGACCAGATGGGTATCAATCAAAAAGGCAGCAAGAATGGGATTGTGAGAAGGAAAGAGAGATTACAAAGTCACGATGAGGCCAGGATATCGATATATACTATGCTAATTATCGCACTGGCAGCTGTCATTCAGTGTCCACGCACCTGGCGGGTGGCAACCACTGGCAGACGGCTGGCGAACATTGACGGAACATGTTGCATTGACTTGACGTTTACGGGTACGGGCGAGATCAAGGCCCCGAACATGGGACATCGGGCGTTTCTATATAGAGTTGTGGCACAGCTTTTGCCAGTGCTAATGTAAGGTATGGGTATGGTCTTGGGGGGAGATGGGGGCCGAAGCTTTGTTGTCGATACATATATAGCGAATACCACGTAGAAAACAGGCTGATCACTTTACCAATTCGGAGAACATGCAATGATACGTTATCTATATCCGCTGTCACTCGAGTCTAATGCCGTGGCAATTTCCGAACAGCATTGAAAGGGGTTATCTTGGTTTCTCGGAACGGATGGACGCTGGATGAATACCCTTTTGGGACGATGCGGTTTGCCGATGCATTGGGACCTTGCTGTCGAGTGCTTTACATACATGGATTAACAAACGTCAATAACCTAATCTAATAGACTCTACAGATAACCGAGATTATCTGTGCTGTAGCGAGTGGTGGCGCTCAAGCGATGATACCTTGGGCCTGAAGATCTCCAACATGGCTGGCTTCGAATTACGGCAGTGGTCGAGTTATAGAATATTTTGCTCAGCCTTGCAGTTCGTCTTACAGATCTTTCCGTGGCATGTCACACAAGATAAGCCACTTACAATTTTCCCGTTGGTTGTGTAACATGATAGCCTTACCGACTTTTCGTGTTTGTATCAATTCGTTGGTGTTGCTCGTTTCATGGGTTTCTGAACGTTTGAATGATATCCGGAACGTCATTGTTCGTGCAGATGACATGAATCTCGAAGTGATCAATTATTCGAGCGCGGGTATAAGTCGACAGGTCTTAGTAGTCGTTTCATCGTTATCATCCAGGATTGTTTGGTTTGACATGTGAAGCCTCAAGTCTTGGGATAGCCAATCAGTGTGTACATAAGCTGCTAAGTCTTTAAGTTGATACTATAAATGAGAAACCCTGTGTATTCTGGCGGAAGAGCAGCAAACACAGCCATGTTAATGCTGACTACGCATGGATTCTCGGGACAACCTACCTTGACTTCATATCATCTCGGGCTATAAGATCTTGTGTTCCCTCTGATGGGGTCCTTAAGCCACCGCCTTGTATACAGATGGATAGGAACTTGGAAGCCGAGATGCTATCCGTCTGTACTACGCCCTTGCATAATCTTCATCTTGGAGACTTTGACCATGCAGATAGACATAATAAAACCAATTGATGTATGTAGCTGTTTTTATATACCTTAGTGTGGCCACGTCTGGACTCGCAGCCATAAGTCGTCTGAGTGCAATAGACATATGAAAGTATCCTGTATCTTATCCCATCCCAATCATAAACATATGATTCTTATATATAGTAGTCGTCATCATCATCATGTCTCACTGGGGGTATCCTCATGCCGTTCAAAACCCCAACCCAACGCCGTAGCCCAAGACAACCCACTCAAAGAAATTATCAACTGATTCCCAACCATTCGACCATCTTGTCCACAGCTTGCCTGCCCTCTTGAATGGGTAAAATAGGCCACACGTGAATCATGCCCTCTCCATACACCAGCTCTACCTTTGTACCCTGCTCCTTAGCCATCTCAACCATCTTCTTGGTATCAGGCGTCAAGAGATCCAAGCCAGCTGCAAACACCAACATTGGCGGTAGTCTCAGATCTCCGTAGATGGGACTAACATTGGGATGCTGGGTATCCATCTCTGGACAAATGAGTCTTGTAATCTCGGCGATGCCAGGAACGTCCAGCCATGGGTCCTTGAGCGCTGCATTGTGAAGTTCAGGATTGACGAGACTGGAATCAGTGCAAGGCGTGATGGGCACAATTCTCTGCGCAGTCTGTCTACCAGCCAATTTCGCATTTTGCGTAAGGACAAGAGCCATGGTTCCTCCAGCTGAATCACCCATGACCCAAAACGGCGTCCGATCTGGTGCCGATGCGAGTTCGTCGTGGAGCGGCTGCACGAACTCATACATCTTCATGAGCGACGTCTCAGGGCCAAGCGGGTATATCGGTACGGTAACAGTAGCATTCAGACGCCTCGCAAGCTGGGCCACCAGCTCCCAATGCTGAGGCGTGATATCAAAGACGAAGCCACCGCCATGGAGATACAAGATTCGACCACGGGTCGGCGTCTCTGTTTTTGGAGAGACTATGTAAACGACATAATCCGCAATGTGGCCTTTTCTCTTGTACTCCTCAACGGCGAATTCCTTGTAGAGGTGCTTGGGGGGCACACGCTCGGGACGAAGACGTTCCTTGGCGATGCGGTTGTTGATCCCCTCTGCTGAACTCCATGTGCTCTTGAACCACCACCAGACGATCCAGCTGAGGATACGGGCTTTGAAGCTGGGCATTGCTGAGTGAGATGGAGTTTATGAGGGTATCACGGGAGTGGGATCATGCAAAGACTGCATAGACAATGGATGTTCAAGGTCTGCAGCTACAACCAGCTGTCATTATGCGCTGGCGGGTTTTTTCTGTGGAGGGGAATATGGGTACGAATAGTCATGGGTGGTTGGTGGTGAGGGGTCTACGGTCTACACCGCTATAGTAAGGTATGGCACAAGTCGTTGAGAGGACAGACATCTCAACGAATAGGGCGGCATTGTTACACAGCATGGCCAAGTATTTCCGTGGTCAGTTAGGTTATTCGCAGTACGAGCTGGCTAGCTTGTAAGACAATGGAAGTAAGTTTCAGTCGATCTCTACAATCTAGGGTAGTCAGATATCAGGACCCCCAGGCCGAGGCAGACCAACGATCATGAATTGTTAGGTAATCGTACATATTCTTTACAATCCTGAACCTGTTCCTACAAATTCATATTACTTGTCAATCAGTGCAATAATCCGATCGACCAAACGGATAAAGCCCTTTACTCACCAGTCCCAACCCCAGAGTCTGACGATCACCATGTGTTTGGCTGCAGTTGCATTGTCAGAGATTATCAGATCATGCTCGCATACACGCATTCACATTCAGCTGTCACAAGGAGCCCTTTGACCCGAGAGTCCGGAGATGAAAGAGTGCTGCTTTAACACGGGAACAAGACGGACATGAACAGTCTATCGCACAAGTAAATGAGAATGAGAACGAGCCTTTGCTCAGGACAGTAAAGAGCATTGTATCGTCTCGATACTCATCGCGATGATTGATAAAATGGTGGTTGAAAACAGGGTTATGACTGTCATGACTAGTGTCGCCTAGCTTTGAAAGCGGAAGTGATCTTCGAGAGCTGGACAAGATGAGTTGTGATGCTGCATGGGCAAACGTGCATGGAAAAGTCTAGGCAGGCGTTGGATGCTGAAAGGATCTCGCTTACACTGACCTTTTTTCTCTTTGCTTTTTGTGAATTGGGGTCTGATTGAGGTGACACTTAACGGTTGGATGTGTATAGTCAGACGGGCGGGCGAAGGGATATCTTCAGTCAACTGACAGCCAATTCACTTCACTGGCGTTGGTAGTTACTTGAATAGTTCATTCCCAAGACCATGATGTTCAGTGAACAGTATAGTGAGCATACTGTATGTACGGTAACTAGTTGATCCCTAAACCTCTTGTTCACAAAATAACCGCCAGTATCACACCTCTACCAAGCCATCAACCCTCTCTTCAACTTGCATACCCAATAAGATCAAATCCTCACCCTTAAACTCTCAAACCACCTCCGCATTTCACGTTGAACTAGTGCAAGCCCAACCGAGCCATCCTCTTCAGTTCCCCTAACCTCCTCTGCAGTACAGTAGGACCTGGTCTACTCTCATTGGTGTACCGCACGTGCACACACTTAAAATGCAAAAGCCTGACCTATGATATCCCTGCCATTGGCATTTGCTGGTTCCGGGTTTTCCCCTCCCTCGTTTCTCTTCCTCCACAAAAAGTCGACGTCAGTGACTACGATTAAACCGTTGCTCTTCCCCAGACTGCCACTGTCACTGTTTCTTCATGTCTCTCGACTCCACTTCTTCATCCCATTTCCACCAAGAAACAATTGAGTCACTTTACTACGACGGTTGATCACAAAACACAAGCAACACAAATAATTAGGGACTGGCTGTCTTTCAACTGCGCATACACCGGCATCGTCACGAATAAGAGCAACTCGGCTTTGCTCGGACCGTCGCTCGGCTACTACTCCGTCGACTTCTACCGCCAACCTCCCTCCATCACATCACAACACATCAGACCGATAACCTCACGATGCCTTCACAACGACCGTATTTCCTGTCTTCTTTCCTCGCCGCCTTCCGTCCTCAAGGCCCCTCTATCTCTACTACCGCTCCACATCAACATCAGCCAAACAAGCACACCCGAGATACCACGACGACTACAACTGCCACAGCAACTGCAGCAAACACAACTACCACTGCTACTTCTACGTCACATCATCATCACCAGTCTCAACAACAATCAACTACTTCCAGTGTCGCCATCCGTCCACCCCGAAACACCACCTCTTGCTCACCGTCGACATCAACATCCCCCGCCAACGGTACCGCCATTCCTATTCCCGGATCATCTGGTCGACGTGGAAGCGATAGCAGCAGCGAAGGGTTCCGTGATGTGATAGGTGCCGACAAGTGGTATATCGGTGGACGCACACCAGGCGGTGAAGAGAAGTTCTTCAAGCTTGGCGTTATCCGCCGGGTGAGAAGCAATGATGGCTTAAGTTTGGATCGTCTAAGCTTATAATCTGACGCATGATTGTTTTTATGAGACTTTTTACGACTACTGGACGGGGCAGGAAAGATGTGTATGCATCACTCATTACATGATAAGCCACTCTGGTACAAACGCACGAACTTCACTTTTGCATGAATTTGGGATGCTCGATATGAAACTGGGTATGATTAGGGCTACAAATAGGTCTGGGGTTGGACCATGGGTATGGCGTTCAGTGTTTGGGTATATTTCACATCTGGCATGAAATGGGTTCCCAGCGATAAGAGGGCCACATGCTTATCAAGACAAAAATACAAAAAGAGTATCTTTTGCAACCACACCGCTCACATCCCCTCCATCTTGTGTTTACCACATAAATCTTTGAAGTCGACCGTCGTCCAGCACAGTCCCATCTTCCGCCTTCCATATGTAAGGCTTGGTGAGGAAGATGTAGCCTGTTGCAACATTGATGGCGATGAACCAAAACGTTTCAATGATAAGACGCAGATCGTAGTGTTGAAAGAACTCAAACAAAGGCCTGGTCTTTGGGTGATTTGAGAGCCTAGAAGCAATATCGCTGTAACCACCATGGTCGTGAAGCCTCCACGCAGGTACAAGCAGCCTCCACATCACCCAGGGTATGATAAAGTATCGTGGCTCTACTAGCGGGGCCGTCATGAGTGATAAGGTTGTGGCAAGCAAGAATATGAGTCCAGCCGAAGTGGAAGCTGGTATAACGGAAGCAAGAAGAGGGTCATCTTCCAAAGCCTTGGTCAGTTCTTGATCTTTGGAAGTATCCTGAGAATTCTCCGTTATCTCTGTTGGAAAGGGAGTATAAGTCTGTCTTGGCGAAAACCCAACGTTAGTCACCATAGGATGACTCAGGAAGGGAGGATTTCCTGTTCCATTCCCATAAACAGAACAGGCACGCGTGTGAATAGTGAAGAACCGTGAACAGCCAGCGACGGCACCCCACGTCATCCACCGAGACAAGGTATAGGGGACAACCAAAGCATATCGAATCCAAGAAGCCCGTCGGATGGTGTATCGAAAGATGTAGAACATGTAATGGCGGTTGTCAGCCAGAGTGAAGGGGTGGATAATAGTGTTGTAGCGGACGATGGCGAGTGAGAGCACTATGGTCGCAAGGAGGTAGAGGGGCCAGAGTATAAGCTTAATCCCAAAGATGAAGCTGGCGATTTCCAGTGGCTTCGATGGACGTGGGTATATTCTGTCCGAGCTGCCAGTCGCCGAGTCTTTGTCAGAGCTTCCTGACCTTCGTGACTTGCTGAAGGAAAATGAGGCCGGCTCTGCATTGGCCTCGGGGGCTGGTTTGCTAGTTGATGTAGGCGATCCAGCCTGCGGGAGTATTCGCAGTCCTATGTTAATGATGGGTAGGGCATACGGTACTAGAAGTGGTAGAGAGAAGAAAGCAAAGAAAGGCCATATGTAGAGCATCTGTGGGAGGTGGATAGTAGCAACATGGTTGGATTTGTCACCTTGTGTCGTTAGCCACAGACTCGACACGATGCAAAGAGAGTACTTACCGAGGACAACACCACCGTTCCATGCTACGAAGCCACCAAATGAGACAAGGACAGCAACGTAAGGCCATATTTGCCTAATGACGTGGATTGGGTTGCAAATCGCTGCGATTCCCAGGCTCAAGACACAGAAGAGCATGTCTGGTCTTCAGTTAGTGACAAGTTAACCTGTAGGAAAGAGCTGGTTTACCATCTGGCCACATCATGTGCAGTGGGGGGTCATGGACATCCCCAAGGGAATATCTCCATGCAAAATACTTGATCTGCCTAAAGAGCGTCAAGATAACTGGCTGATCAACCTGCTCTGGCCGCAATGTCTTGACAGCATGGACAGCTTCTAGGCCACCCATATACACAACTACCCAGAAGACATTGGTCTGGCGAAAGAAAAGTGTGACAATTCCAAGGAAGATTGTTGTTAGATCGTTCAAGGCAGAACTACGATCTCGACCAATGCGCTTCAAGTGGTTCAAGTACGCGACCAGGACGGCTGCAGTAGATACAACATCGGTGTAGTAAAGTCCAGAGAAGAAGAAGAGAAGAGGAAAGAGGGCGATGTTGAGTGCGGTGTGAACTGCATATTGTGAAGTATTGCGTAGCCGGGTCGAGGCATGAGCTTCATAGAGACGTGCCTCGATCTCTCGACGGCACTTCAGGACCAAGAAGGCGAGTATCATCAGAACAACGACGTTGGTAGCTCGTAGACTCTTGACGTCGCAGAAGTATCCACTTATTGAACTACTAGGACGGATAACTCCAGGTGTTACAAGAGAGAGAAGGTAACTGTACTGGGCTCAGCATTTGCTTAGGGGTATAGAAGCGCGTGAAACTTACAGCCCTGGTGGTGTCGTAATCTTGTCATCCCACTCTTGGAACCTCCCCTGGCAGTATTTTTGCGCCTGCGGTATATGGAATACTTCATCCTAACTCGAGTTAGCATCTGTGCAATGAGTACGATATAAGATGAGGCGTACCAGGTAAGGCTCAGGGACCAGTACTGAGACGGCATACAACCAAGAGACAGAAGCGACAGAAAGGCAATAAAAGAAGAAACCCTCTAAGCGCGAGTTAGGACCTGAAGAGTTCTTAAATCGCCAGACAAAAAGAGGTAGCGCAATGATGAAGGCTGCTACTGTCTTGTATCCTTGAGATAGCTCCATCTTGACAAGTGTTCACCAGCAGTTAGCTGAACGCGAAAGAGATCGTGTTGGAACAATTGGAATCCTCTCATGACATGAAGAAGCCAAAGATTTCTGTTAAGAGAGACAACAATTAGGAAAGGTGAAGGATAAATGAATGGCGAAAGTCAGCTTGAAATTGTATAAGACGGGCAAGTTGTACATGTAGGAGAGAGAACAGTGTTTCGCAGTGAGTTAGTGACACTGTACTTTAATGAGTGGAACATCATATCAACAACCCCAAATGGTCCAAAGCAACATGTGACAGCCCAAGGATACCTATTGTAGACTATAACAGTGATAGGAATCGCTCTATTCAAATCTTCCATGCCATCACAAGTCTATTCTTTTGCAGAGGACTTCCATAAGGTGCTAGGCATGTCTCTGCCTACAAGTAAACCACTTAGGCACCAACCAATCACAGGCCGTACATTTCACAGCAAAATTCAAGACTCATAACATGTCTATTGGAATATCTTATACAAGGAGAGCCGGCAGGGGCGCTGAACAACGTCTATCTTCCTCAAGTCCACCAGATAATTTAGAAAGGCTATACAGACTATTAATAACCGACCCCAATGCTTCGTATCATAGTCAAGACTTACGTTGTCGGCGGGGTGGATCTCCTTTCGGAAGTAGTTGCCAAGGAAAGGGATCTTCTGTATAGGAATTAATATCATGATCAAATAGTGTCGAGAGAAGGTGATTCGTACCTGGAGAACATCGCGCTGCACACGAGGGATACCGTTGGCGAAGAGGAGGACAGCAACAGCGGCGGGGGCACCGTACATAGCCAGACGGGAGCCGCTATAACCCAGTCAGTTCCCATCCACAGTATAACGATCGGTCGTTCAGCAAAATCTCTAATCCAGTCTCAATCTATCATCCGCCATGTCCATCTCAGCCGCGGTTGATCATTCCAAGAACTTCGGAGAAACGGAAAGGAGATTGAAACTCGGTTCGCTTGCATATTCGGTTCTCGATCGCAATTTCGGTTTGGAGTTGTGCACTTACATTCGGAAGGCAGACTGGGGGGTGATGCCAGCAACGTTGGGCTGAGGATGGTACCTATTCCAGAGTATTAGCCAACGTCACTATTCCATATGAACCCTTGCGAGGATGTCGAGAGTCGTAGTTCGCTTATGCCTTGACAGTGCGCTTCGAATTCGACGTTAGGGGATTGTAGACTGGTATAACGTACTTAGGACCATAGTTGCTCTTGAATTCCGACATGCGGATGGGAGTCTGGTGAGAATCAGGTCAGTCGATTGCACACTTGGTGAAAGACGCCTCGAGCCATTCGTGAATATCTGTAGCTAGTTCTCGGCGGTCGTATCGAAGGGTTCGGACGTACGTAGGAGACCATCTTGAATTGTAGGGCGGTGGAAGCCTGTTTCGTCGTTCAATTGCTTGTCGATGTCGTCGTCGTAAAAGAAGGCCTTGAACGTGGTTGCGCGAGTTTGCCGAACGGGAAAGATCGGGTTTGTTTGGCCTCAGGCCTAAAAGAAGCTCTGGGGCAGTCGACCAATTATAACCGCAGGCGGGGGCCCACTTTGACTTCCAAGCTTCGGTCTGCTATAGCAGCCTTGCCTTTGACCTTTCTTTTATTTACTTTCATAGTACTTGATACTAGAAAAGTCGCCGTGATCAACCACGATCTTGTGATGGACAAATATATCGATGGTCGCTTTGAGCGAGTAGAGAAAGCTCTCGCAAATCTAATTGATTCAGTCACGAAATACCATCCCTCTATACAACAAGGAGAGGAGCTCAATGCAGCAGACCAAGAACTAAGCAGAGGCTTGAAAGAAGGTAATTCATACGACTTGGCCAGCCATGAATGTTTTAGCTAATTCGCTTCTCAGTCCAAACTCATCAGAACAATTATTTACGTATTCAACAACTGCGCGAATCTTCAAACGCCCTTGATACGCAGATCCGCAATACTCTTTCGAATCTAGCGACTACTCGCAAGGATATCGTGACGACGCAAACCACCACATTTCCTTCTGGCCCAAGCTACCCCATCGCCTACGAAGAACTGCTCAATTATGCCCGACGTATCAGCAAAACGACTATGCCACCAGCAGGCACTATTAAAGCCGTACCACCGACGCCAGATGTCCCGGAAGTTCAAACTCCAGGCGGTCAAACACCAGCAGCCCAGACTCCAGGACCCGAGTCGCAAGCAGCTTCAGTCATGACACCATCTGCGCCTCCATCGTCTCAGGTTCAAAGCCCGGCAGTCATGAATGGTACACCAGTCGTCTCCCAGGAACCCGCGACTCAACAGTCCTCCATGTCGGCCAATACCGTCCTGCCCAGCGAGTGGACACAGTTCTTGAACCCCTTGACTGACCAGATCTTCCTCCCTTGGCCAAACGACCTTCAGCTTGGCGCTGGCTCCCTGGCTGCTAACCAGCTCCTCCAGGAGCAGGGCATCGACCCCAAGGGCTACGATCCTGCCGAGGAGGAAGAGCGCAAGCGTCGTGAGGAAGAGGAGAGAAAGCAGAAGGAAGAAGAGGACCGTATTGCCCAGGAAGAGCGCGAAAAGAAGCAACGTGAGGAACGCGAGCGCCAGCGCATCGAGAGAGAACGCCAGAGAGAAAAGGAGCAAGAGGCTTGGAGACGTGCAAGTCTGGTTGGTGGTCCGGCTGCCCCTGGCGAACAAAGGAGCCCAACTGGACCTCCACAGCAAAAGGCCCAGTTCCAGTTTACTAATCTGGATGATTTGGATGACGATGACGACGACGATTGAGCAGGAGAAAATAAGCCAACGAATTTTTGATATCTATAATAAGCTTAAAAACAATGCAGAACAATACCTCCTCGTCAATAGCCAACACGGCCCAGCTCTGTTGGCACTGGCCTGATTTTGATATCCGTCTAAATGAAAATGAATCTACTCCGTACTCGCAGCGTGCTGATGCAACACCACCGATCCTTATCACCATAATCTCGCCGATCTGGCACTTGTTTGCAGCTTAAAGCACGGCTCATGGTAAACGCGAATTCCAGACGCTGGTCGTACATGTATTTTACAAACACCAAAATTCCGTCTCTTGTTCATTAGTCACTTGTCGTTGATGATCCATTCGTCATAATTGGTGCATGGTCGTCTCTTAATCAATCTTGATGGACGAGTAGATCTTGCGAACGAACCACCAACTGGCGAAGTAGCCGATGGAGCCTGCAAAGGTCAGAATGTCATCGTAAAGGAGGATTTATAAAGAACTTACCAGTAAGAATGAAGAAGAGGAATGAAATGATGGCACTGTAGCCCATGTAGAGCACAATACCAGCCAATCCACTCGCCCTGACCTTTGTAACAAGGTACAAAAGACAATTCAAGAAGATATAGCCACCACTCATACCAGCAGCGAGGAAAGATCTCCACTGCCAGTTGTAGTTCTCAGCACATAGCAGGAAGTATACCATGAGGATAGTGACAGCAGCGCAGACAACGATCATGAGACCATAGCAGAGGAACAGGAAGCCAAACATGTAGTAGATCCTGCTGAACCAGATCGAGTTCATAATGAAGAAGAGCTCGACAAAGATGGCACCGAAGGGAAGAAGACCGACAATGAGCACGCTAGGGACAGGCTTAAGGTAAGTGCTCACAGGAGGAATCTGTCGTGGAATCTGGTTGGTACGGACAGGGGGTTGGAACTGAGGAGAGCGGAATCCAACCCAGGAACCACCGAACGAGAGAGGAATCGAAATAATGAACCAGATAGCAACAATCACAAGCATGGTGGTGAAAGGAACCGCCCCTGATGACTGCTTGGCCCAGAGGAAGAGGTTCAGGAGGAAGAAGCTGGAGAAGACAATGCCGGGAACCAAGGTAGGGGTCAAAGCAATGTTCAACTTCCAGCTCTCACCTTGCCATGCCTTGTAAGTTCGAGCAGACACATAACCACCAACGAAACCAAGGACAGTATACATGAGGATCATGATTGTTCCAAGGGATCCACGGTTTGAAGGAGACAAGAATCCAAGGAGAGCAAAGAGAATGGTACAGCCTGTCATGCAGAACAGCTGAACACCATTGCCGGCCAGGATTGAGAGCAGAAGAGGACGCGAAGGGGTTCGGAAGACGTCGCCATGGACCAGCTTCCAGCCAGAGTCTTCCTGAACACCATCCTCAACAACCGAGGTACCGCCAAAGTCGTCGAGGTCGATCTGGTCGAGTCTGTTATAACGAGCAATATCCTTCTTGAGAGCGCGAACCAGGATGGACATGACGGTGAGAACAAGGATAACAACAATGATAGCAGTATCGATAAGCCAGAACCAGTGGATTTTAGGATCAAACACGTGCAAGTACTTGTCCCATCGAGTGGCCCAGGCAGTGTCGGACTTGCGCCAGATCACGCTGTAGCTGAAGGCAACATGCTGTTCGCCCCCAGATAAAACGATGGGCGGGTGGTTGGCGCAATCAGCCTCGCCGCCGTACTCCTTTGAACTTGGCTGCACAACCACACCGACGACACGGCGCTGGTTGGGGTCCTTGTTCACCTCGTGGTACTCGATGGCGATTTCGTAGTGGTTATTGAACAGAATGTTGTCGTCCTTATCATCCTGGCCAAGCAAGAATCGGGGATTATAAAAGGTAGTGCCGGTTAATTGATCGAGAACTTCCTGTCCCGCTGGCAATCCATCCACAAGCCATTCCAGACTGTAGCCCTGTTCGATGCGGCTTTTGACAAACTGAACCGATTTCTCAGTATATTTGACTTTGCAAAGGGGTTTGCACGTCTCGTTCTTGCCCATGATAAGCTCAAAAGGAGAAGTCATGATGCGGTCTCCGAAGAGAATACTACCCAGACTTTCCGAAACATATTGAGGGCCGCCTTCAGGTTGACAGAATTGGAAGGCAGGATGGTAGTAGTCGTACGAGACAACGGCGTGTAGTCGCGGATCTTGGGAGCGGTCGACAGGCTTGATGCTATTCACGTAAAGCGGAACCTTATCTCCCTCTTTGTAGGTAGTCGGGGCGACACCGGGGAGGTAGAAAGCAGAAGCTAGCTGTGGTATAGCCAGAAGCGAGCTGACAAGCGCCGTACGAGGCGCAAAGTCTCGGAAATGCATATTGGAAAGTTAGATCATGCGCAGACCGATAGAGGTTAACAAAGGAGGATTGCGAAAGCCGAGATGTGAAGCTGTCGATCAAAGCTCCAGCTGACGACGACTTGCGCGACCCGCAATTTCGAGTCGATGAGGAAGGAAAATTAAAAATCAAGTAATCACTGAGAGTTTTACTCAGTTTCTGCCTCTTATATCGTCCGATCAATGATATAAAGGATCGTGTGGTGAATCAGGCCAGCGAAACAGCTGCGAGAGTAAATCATCAAACAGGGAGCTACAAGGCACTTGCTGTAATCTGTCATGGAGATATTAGCTGAGTCAGGAGAATGAGCCACGCACTGAAACAGGGGATTTGTGGCGTTTGTGACTGTCGAGGCAGGAATGTGGAGCCAAGCCAAGAACGCCCCGCTAAAAAGTTGAAGTACTCCAAACTTTTCGACGAGACATCAGTTTTCAATTGTCTAGAGATTTCAAGTCTCAGTCAAACAGATCACCATGGCAGCACCTACAACATTACCGGCGCTATTGACGTCGCTAACCCAGTCGCTGTCATCAGCACTCGAGGTCACACCAAAACTCGCAGCCATCGAGCACCAGAAGGATGGTATTTCACTTCTCGATGTGAAGAATGAACTTCTCCTCTCATACCTACAAAACTTGGTCTTCTTGATCCTGCTCAAATTGCGCAACTCAAAATCAAACTCGGATAAAGCCGAAGACGACTCCGAACTCGACGAATCTGTGAGGGCAAAGCTGGTTGAGCTACGACTTTACTTGGAAAGGGGAGCCCGACCGTTGGAAGAGAAGTTGCGCTTCTCCATTGATCGATTCCTCCGAACAGCAGACGATGCAGAGCGCGAGAGACGGGCAAAGGAAGCCAAGGCCGCGGCTGGATCAGACTCTGAGGAAGAAGAGGACGACTCAGAGGAGGAAGCAGATGCTGAAGCTCTGTCTCACAAGCCGGGCAACTTTGGAGCCATGGCTGATGATGTTACTGCTCGCCGAGCGGAGCGTGATGGGGGAGCTGCGGGTGTATACCGCCCTCCTAAGAGAGACCGTGCCACAATGGATGCGCCTCAACGACGCGAGAAGCACGATCGTCGCGCCGGCAAGTCTCACACCATGGAAGAATTTGTCGCCTCAGAGCTATCCAGTGCACCTTTGGCGGAGCCCAGTATTGGTACCACAATTGTCCAGGGAGGTCGCAAGATGAAGACCGACGCCGAGCGAAAGGAGGAGGCAGAGCGCCGGGATTACGAGGAAATGAACTTTACACGTCTTCCAAAGGAGAGCAAGAAAGATCGAGCTCAGAAAGCGAAGCAGGCTGGTCGCAGCAACCGCATGCAGTTTGGTGGCGAGGATTGGCACAACCTGGGAGAGGGTGTCGACCGTATCGATCGTCTTACCAAGCGCAAGCAATCAGGTGGGAATGTTCGTGCTCTTCTGGACAAGAGCCGAAAGCGTGGAATCGACACAACGGATGGACCCCGTGGAAGTGGTATGGGAGGTGGTATTGGAGAGAGATTCAACAAGAGAGTCAAGGTATTGGAGGGTGGACGCCGCGACCGTGGAAAGGGTCGATAGACTGTTTGATGTTAATAGATATGTTTTCTGGCTTCTGGGATGCCCAGAAACGAAACGATCTACGGATGTCGTTTCATGGCCATATGCCAGCTGGATTCAATGGAGTTTAAAATTCGGACTGCGTGTTGAGAAACTATCAATGCAAATAGGCTGCTTTACTGGAAAAGCATCACAAATGCAGTAAACACTTCTTCCATCCAAGATTACATCTCTATTGAAATAAGTCAGCTACTTATTACAATTGGGGCATGACTGAGTGACTCTCATCTTTGGCTTGGGACTTTCGAATTGCTGTTACTGATAAGATAACGGTCTAAACTTTGGCGGGGGACGAACATGGAAATTTCTCTACAATCGCCCCTCCCAGCGTTGACAGCCCTCTAAACTTGCAACCTTCAGTCTGACTTACTTCGCATCTAAACCCTGTCGCAAAAACGCCGAAGCTTAAGATACCGGTACAAAACCGGTGTATATACTCGGTATCGACATACGAGCCAAAGGTATTCTAGAAACAGCTGCGCATTGTGGTTGTCGCAAAGCGAACTTGGAGAGCGACGTAGAGTCATCCAAACCGAAAGCGAATAACAAGGCCTAGCCAGGTTCTTGACTGGCAATTTGTGCAGAAGAGCTCTGTTTCCTTACAAATAATTTCATAAGATGTCTACAACGTCGAATACACCGGCTCCCACGGCCTCAATGGACATCGATGATATGGACGTTGACTCTGGCGTCAAGCCCTCTACAGCCAACAATCCTACCACGATAGACGACGACGATGATGATCCAGTCACCGCAACATATAACGTCTTTATCAATCCCTCTCTGCCTTTAGGCCGCCGTCTTCTCGTTCTCCAACATCCTAACCGAACCGATGACTCCCCACGGCCTCCACCGACCGAATTGCGAGTGAAGGCTCAAGCAGGTATGGTTGAAGTCGATGTGCCCCTAGACAACACAGTCGCCTATGATCGCGAGAAGGGTCAAAAGTGGGGAAAGACATTGCATGCTTCTATGGCGACCAAGAATGGCGGCAGTCATGGATTGGCTGGCGGATTTGGCTTCGGTACGGTCCAGGCTCGAGGTGGCAGGAAAAAGGCCGAGGATGAACAGGAGAACATGGATTGGGCAGAGGCCGTTAGGCAGGATAAAGTGCTTCGGACACAGACCCTTGGTGGGCAGTATCCTGAGTATAAGGAGGTTCAGCATATGGTTGGTGTCTTTCAAGGCAGTAAGTCACATTGGCTCTTGAGTCCATATATCTTTTAACACATCACCAGAGGACTTGCATCTCACGCCTGTATCATCACTTGTTCATCTACGCCCACAACTTCACCACATCGACGCAACTGTCCAACAAGCACGCCAAGACGCAGCTACTAAGGAGTCGGCGCCCAGCACTGCAGCCGGCACTGCTCGCGCAATTCATATGACTGTCAAGGCTACTGGCGATGGTGATACGGTTACCACCGAAACCATGGCTGATCGTCTGCGATCTGTGCAGACAGAGCATTGGCGAACTATGCACTACACAGATGAGAATGAGGAGGCTGCCTGGGAGGTTTATAACGAAAGCCTCTTCCTGCGCCCTACTCAAGAGGAGGCCGCGGAAGGAGCAGAGAAAGCCGATGATGCGGAGGAAAATGAGCCACCCCTTGAGGAGTCTGTGCCAAAGTTCGCTCGTCGATGGGATGATGACGAGCTTCTTGAAGCTGTTAGTGGTATTAAGAAGCCACAACCGGCGCCAGAACCTGTCAAAGAAGATCCCAAGCCAATTGCTCCCGCCAAGCAGCCAGAGCAACCTGCGCCAGGGGCGGAGGAGGCACGAAAGCCCAAGCTTCGACCACGAGGTGGAGCGGCGGGGACCGTTCCTCGACGGGGAGGTAGACCTCGAGCTACAGCTTCAAAAACGGCCAACGTTGATGGATGAAGAGTGAAAGTCTGGTGCTAGAAGTAAACTCAGGGGACTAAATAGGTTGCATGGGACGGCGCAAAGGATCTATCAACTTTATATAAGGAATGCAAAAGTCACAGTATAAAAAAGCTTTGCCAAAACGTGTAAAATTTGCAAATACGATATAACCTATTTCCTCAATGGACAAGAGTCCTCCCAAACTCTCTCCGTGAGTTGGTGATGATCATCCGACTGTAATGCCGGTATACATGAAAGCGCTAGGCACTCGCCATATCAGGGGTTACGAGTTTTAAACACCCAGTATGCCTATACGCTGAACCGCTCCCAATAATATTTTCGCCAGCATGTAAACCCTGTTTGTTGTGTTGTGTTGCATCCTGCATGTCCCGGTCGTCTTGAGCGCTCTCATATGCCAGCCCAAGAAAAAGGCCCAAGAATCACCGACAATAGCCTGTATGCATGCTCATGAAACATATGTTTACTGGAGAAGCTCGACATCCAAACCAATGGATCGCATGAACAAATTGACACTGTTCAGCCGCTCTGCTCCCATAGCGGGGGGGAGAGTCTTTGAAACAGTGACAGTGTCGAGCACACGGTCCTTGACAGCAAGGACCAGACGAGTTTGTTGATCGTGAGTGGCGCTGACGCCCATAGCTGCAAGAAGCTGCCATACATAGACGTCCTCTCCAGTGTTGACACTACCAGGGAAAATGTAAGGCAGCGAAGGTTCGAGTCTACTGAACAAGATCTCAAATGTTCGGTCCCTGATGCTTGTTAGTCAAAGTTGTGATTAACGGTCCAGAATTTACATACCAGTTATCCCACTGCTCAGGAGTGCCGGCGCCTGTCTGTTTGAGAAGCACGGCACGACTGAGAATAAGTGTCAACATTGACACACCAATTCTTGATCTAGCAATGAGATCGACGTTGAGCTTGGTGGCAATCAGATTCAAAACTCCATCAACAATATCCAGGCCAGTGTCGTTGAAATACTGCATCAGTGATGGCATGACAGTAGAGATGAAAAGTTCAATCTTCTCACGCATTCGTGCGTTGATGGTTGTCACCTCGCCCGGTGTGATAGCAGCGCCCTGGACGACATCCAATTGGTCGAGATGATAGATAATCATGGTCAAGATAGTGGTTCGTTGTTCAAAAGAGAGATGAGGGAAGAGACGAGGAATGGCCTTCTCACCCTTGGCACAAGACAAGAAAGCGATGAATGGATGAGGAACAACAACACCAATCTGCTCGTGGACCTTGAGCTCTTGCCAGAGCTTGGCGTTGTAGGTCTCTAGAATGGTGGCCCACTCCTTGTGCTTGTTCTCAAGCTCCTCATCGGGACCGGTCATAGGGGGTGGGATAAGCCGAACATGGTCCTCGATTTGCATCAGAGTTTGATAAACCTTCTCAACGTTTCGGAGGATGGTCTTTCGATCAAGGCTAGAACCCTTCTTGCCATTGTTGGGGCGCTGATGCTCACTCTCGGTGCGCTTGATGCTGAGGAGAGGCTTAGGGGTCTTCGCGTTGCTGAAGGAGATCTTTCCTAGACTACCTGCAATGACCAGCTGAGGGTTCTTGGGCTTGTTCTTGGCAGCTTCGACAGCACGCTGAACCTGCTGCTCCATTCGTTGGAAGTGGTTCTCAGCGGGACGTCCATGGCGACGCATACCACCCTGACGACTACCAGTCTGGTATAGATATGTCTGGGCAAAGTTGCTCAGAGGCTGGCTAGGATTTTGGCGCTGGCCAGCTCGAATATGGCTGTAAACCTGGTAGTAGAAGTCCTCGGCAATTGAGGCATCAGACCCTTCAACAGGGTTGCCGGTAGCGGAAACAAGCTGCTGGAGCTGGATACGGGTGATGAAGTTCTTGTCCTGGGGAGTCATCAAACCGTTGTCCTTCGACAGAAGCCAGATCTTATGGTTTCGCTTAGCCCTCTTGGTCTCTTGATCCAGATAGGCGGCCTTCTCTTCTTCGGACATCTGCTGCATTTGGGGATGAGCTTGTAACTGCGCGGCATTGGGGATGGCACCGTGGGACTGCTTGGAGTGGTGTCCATGCTGAGGTGGAACATGCGCATCTGGGCCGGCGCGGTTGGGATTCTGCAGAATCTGGGTCGGGTTGGCATGGAGCTGCTGCTGATGCTGAATGGGAGTCGCTTGAAGACCCGGGGCGGGCGGCGTGGGCTTCGATTGAATGCTTTGGGGCCTCTGCAGAATAGTCACCGGATGGCCATGACCATGGGCCTGAGGAGGCTGTTGCTGATGAGCAGTAAATCCGTGAGGCGGCTGCTGATAGGAAAGATCTGCGGCATGTGGCTGAGGTGTCTGCTGCTTGGGCTGAGATCGCATGGCGGCCTCGACCTCTTCCAAGCTCATGACTTTGCGACTGGGTGCATGCTGGGCAGGCTGAGCTGCAGGAACAGGAGCCGGCGATGCTTGCTGGGCTGGCTTAGACGGCCCAATGCCCCAGATGCTTCGGTCAACATGGAGATCAGGGAGCGCTTCGGGCTCGCGGTACTTCTCGTAACCAGATCGCACAGGCTGTTGGTAAGGCTGTTGCTGATAAGGCTGGTTAGAGTAGTAAGACTGGTAGTCGGCCGAGGCATATTGGTTGACGGAAGAATGAGCCTGAGCAGAAGCAGCAGGTTTAGCCGCAGGCCCCTGGCGATTGTAGCGAAGATGCTCCTCCTCAATGGCATCCGCAACCTTGGCAGTCTGGCCAAAGAAGTCGAAATCCTTGCCAGCACTGCGAGAGACTGCCGGGCCACTGTCACCGAAAGTGTCGTCGTTGAATGCGTCTCCAGTCTCTTCGAGCTGGTCTCCAAGACCGTCATAAGTCTCCTCGAAGTCTAGAGCATCATCATCGCCATCCCTGCCTGATAAACCAGCAAATGGATCGTGAGATTGGGAGAAGCCAGGCGCAGCCGTGTTATGGCGCGTGGTGTCGAAACCGAAGAAGGACATTTTGAAAGAATTTGGGCAAGTGGACGTCGATTGTACTATGAAAGAAATTAGTACAAACGCCAGTCAACTGTAGTCGCTTTGGAACTCCGTGCCCCGCTCGAGGTATCCTCAGGAAACGCCCCATAACCTCCCTGGACCAGATATCAAGCTTCTTATCTCAAGTATTCGGGTCGCTGATGGATTGTTCGTAATGGCTGCGATGGCGGATTTTTCTATTGTTCATCTTGTTCTGCATCCTGAGTCGTATTCTTACATGACCTCGTCCTGGTCGAAGCTGCTTGACTTTGTAGCGCTATCCATCATGTGGCGCATATCACTGCCAGTATGAAAAAGAAGAAACTTTCCCGATGCCTGAGTCGTCTGTAAAGGTTTCGCGTTGAATGAAGCTTGTACAACCCATAATTCGTCCTTAGGTCCAAGGCCGTCGAGGGGTTTCCCGGACATACATATCCAGCAATGACCAAGCCGGGGGAAGCGAGCAGGGTAGGAAAGCGACAGCTGAGGTAAATCCACTCACCACTAAGAGAATGAGATATGTTCAGGATCGTTCAGCGCGCACAAATCTATCATGATGTCTTCCAGTAAATTGGGTTCAAGATGTTTGTATCGTGGCCAAGCATGCGAATATAGCGCTATGTTGGCTGTGGAAAGGTTGTTAGAAGTGTTCGGAAACTCTATCAATGAGGTTTGTAAGCTGAAAGGGTGGACAGCCGCTTGGGAGAGAGCGGGCTGCGATGTTGATGCGCGGCGAAGCTCTGATGCCGACGATGATGCGACGAAGTGCCTACGTTGTTCTCCAAGCCCGCTTCCCCCACATGCGGCTGGATGAAGGGTACATGCATTCACGTGCAGGATCACGTGAATGCATTGTTGACCTTCGTCGAGTCCATACAATCAGGACCAAAAGTCATACAAAACTTGTATACTACTTACAAGCTTAGACTAGGATATGTAACATTATGAGGATATAAAAGAAATTACCTATACAAGAGGATGAAGATATCATCTTGATATTGTAAGAATAAGGTACTTCACTGTGCTATGTTGTTAGCCCTTTGTCATAAGATATACATGTCAATGGCTCCAATGACGTTTTTAATTGATATTGACTTGAATTATTTTATTAAACATGATAGGGCTTTCTACTCTGTCGATATCATCGGTTACGCGTGGTACGGTAGTCGACTTTGAGAGGGCTCTTGATGGCGAAGTTACAGATCTTAGGTGAAACATTAATGGGGATAAACAGTCAGTCAATTAGACATACGGAACGGATCATGAGTTTGAGCCTGAATAAGGTTATCGATCCAAGATCAAGGATATCAGCCAAGAGATTCAATTCGAGGTTGAGGAGGTCAACTGACAGACAGCAAAAACGGAACGAACGGCTTCGGAGATCAACAATAAACAATTGGCTACCTCGTACAGTGGAGAGAAGATGGGAAATCGGGAACTGCTACAGGCTGGTTGCAGCGTTCCTTTGACGCAAGGTTCCTGTAAGCTGCCAACCTAAAACAAGCCCAGGAAACGTAAAAAGGGGCACCTCCATCTCATTCAACGATACGAGAAAAACTGGTGATGCATTCGACGTGCAACACTTTTCCCAATTCAGGCCTCGATTGGCTGTAGAGAAACTTTCTCAATTTGAGGCTTGAATGACTGCAGATCCCCCATTCCTCAACATTCTGTAAGAGGCGCATGGCGAAACCTAAAAGAGCTGTTACATCTGAATCAAGTCGATGGCAATGGAGATTTCCAAGGTTGGGGCATCCCTGTAAACAGATCAGTCTCCTGTTGCATGTCGTCGTAATCTTGACAACGACCAAAATCCACCTTTCTCTGAACGGACTTGTGGGAGAGAATAAGCTGAAAAAAGTTTGCTATTGCATTGGATGTCATTAGACTCACTCCAAAAGCGTCTGGACTCGGCAATAGTTTGACACAGAAGCCATTAATCGAAGCTGAGATGCGCTAACAGACGGGATACACCCCCTGGACGTCAGGGGATACCAAGTAGATATCATTTCACGAATACTTCGTTCTAGTGCTGCCAAGTGCTGGAAATCAGGTATTTTACCTCCAAACCCCTGCCGAAGATACCTCGAGTCACCCTCTTCTTATCAGGACAAGCTGTGCCTCTCTAGTCGCCGTGTGTACCTGACTTTGCCTAGAATTGACGATCAAGGGCTGGGCTTGTTCCCCCAGAACACGTTGTTCATCTCATTCCAGTGCTCTCCAGCAACTCGTTGCGTGCCATTGATTCCAATTGTCTTTTTGTATTAGAATAAGTAGATACTTCCCTGCACATACCCAATTCGTGAATATTCATCCCTCATCGTAAACCATCTCTTTTTCTCTCCTTAATTACTTGTTCTGGTTCACGATATTGACCTTGTTCTTCGCTTCGTGAAGGACTAACTAGACCATCTTTTTTTAGTTCAGAAAGATCACCGACCGTTCCTTTTACTGGAGCCCCTCAGTCCCTGGCTCCCTACTAACGTAATTGCCTAGGCGGGCTGCTAGGTGCTCTAGGTGTCTTTTTTCCCCGTGCGCGCTGCGACCGAAACATCGACTCTGGATCATCCATCTTTCTTCTTTGTTTTCTGTTCAAACCTCCCACTTCATTTGAACTCTTCTTATATTGACGATTTCGTATCGTCAATTCTTCTTTCGCCATGGCTGCAGGTCATACGCGCTACGTGCGCTATATTGCGCTCGCGCTTTTCGTACGTCACCTCATTCATTTGTGTCCCATGGGCTCTGATGCTCATGATGGCTTACGTTGCCACCTGCTAACCCGACTCCTTTAGACGCTCACTATGTTCTACTTCTTCTCCAATTCCAAGATCGATACCATCCCCGTTCCTGGCAGTGTCGGTAACTTCCCAGGCGGTCCTGGAAGCCCCAGCAATCAGCAGCAAGCTCCTGGCACCATCCCCAAATCCCCTGATGCCGGCAACAACGTCAACTTCCCCGGCCAGCAAGCACCTGTTGCTGAGGAGGGAGACACTGCTCTCACCAAGGACGATGCTCCCGCTCAGAAGCCCGCCGGCGAGGGTGCCGGTACTGCTGGCGATGCCCCCGCTGTTCCTGCTCCTCAGACTCCCAAAGAGGGTCCTGCTTCAGGCGAGCTTGCTGAGGCTCCTCTGGCTATGTCCCCCAACGACCCTGGCTGGAACAACCTCCAGGGCACTGCTCCCGGTCCCCGCATGAACGCTACATTTGTCACTCTTGCTCGAAACCAGGACGTCTGGGAGATCGCCGAGTCCATTCGACAAGTCGAGGATCGTTTCAACCGCCGATACAACTACGACTGGGTCTTTCTCAATGATAAGCCCTTCGATGAGCAGTTCAAGAAGGTCACCACTTCTCTCTGCTCTGGTAAGACTCACTATGGTCTGATTCCCGAGGAGCACTGGTCTTTCCCTGAGTGGATTGACCAGGAGAAGGCCCGCAAGGTCCGTGAGGATATGCACGAGCGAAAGATTATCTATGGTGATTCTATCAGCTACCGTCACATGTGCCGATTCGAGTCTGGCTTCTTCTTCCGACAGGAACTCATGATGAACTACGAGTACTACTGGCGTGTTGAGCCCTCCGTCAAGCTCTTCTGCGACATCCACTACGACCCCTTCCGTGTCATGCACGAGAACAACAAGAAGTACAGTTTTGTTCTCTCTCTTTACGAGTACATCGACACCATTCCTACCCTCTGGGCTAGCACCAAGAAGTTCATGCAGAACCACCCCGAGCATATCTCTTCCGACAACTCTATGCGTTTCCTCAGTGATGACGGTGGTGAGAACTACAACAAGTGCCATTTCGTAAGTTAAGCTCTAGTTATCACCCGTTTCACAGCTAATTGAGTTTAGTGGTCCAACTTTGAGGTTGGTAGCTTGTCCTGGCTCCGAAGCAAGCCTTACCTCGATTTCTTCGAGTCTCTTGACAAGGACGGTGGTTTCTTCTACGAGCGATGGGGTGATGCTCCTGTCCATTCTATCGCTGCTGGTCTTCTCCTTAAGAAGGAGCAGATTCACTTCTTCGAGGATATCGCCTACTATCACGTTCCTTTCACTCATTGCCCCACTGATGAGCAGCGACGTCTGGATCTCCGTTGCCACTGCAACCCTGATAACAACTTTGACTGGAAGGGTTACTCTTGTAAGTATTTTCTGAAGACTGTTTCAAAATCATACGCTAACCAAGCAACAGGCACTTCTCGGTTCTTCGAGCTCAACGGCATGGAGAAGCCCAAGGGCTACGAGAAGCAGCAGTAGACAAAACATTATTAACATGGGGTTGTATAGGGTTGTATCATACAGGTCGTGATGCTCGGTAGATTGTCTGCATGATTTCTGGGCTGCACACAATGGGTCGGCATTGGGTGATATTCTTACGGGAACCAACAACAGGCGTCTGGGTTTGAAGCACTTTGGACAGCTTTTGATCATGTAGAGTGTATGAATCAAGAATGTTCTGGGATCTTTTGAATGCTTTCTTGAATGCTCGAAATAGTGTACAATATCATTACATGGCCACAGCCAGGTCTATTGGTTTTGACACATGTCTTGTATCATCGCCTTGCCATCTTTTAACCCAATTCGTCCATTTAATTTCCGTATGCAAAATTGTTTAACCAACTGTGGCCTTCTTGGGCTTCTTGGTGCCATACTTGCTTCGACTTGTTGTTCGGCTCGCAACACCACCCTGGAGTAGTTAGTATAACGACAAGTATTATAGATGTGGCCAGAACTTCAATTCGAGGCCAACAGGCATTGAACGTACCAGATCCAGAGCTCCTCGAACAAGATGGTATCTCACACCAGGACAATCCTGTGCACGTCCACCTCGCACCAACACAACACTATGCTGCTGAATATTGTGTCCCTCGCCAGGAATATACGCCGTAACAACAGCTCCAGTGGAAAGCTTCACACGAGCGGTTTTTCGCTCACCAGAGTTGGGCTTCTTGGGTCGAACAACACCAACACGGAGACAGACACCCTTCAGAGCGGGACAATTTGTGTTGGACAGAGCAGGAGAGACAGCGTGGCGTGCGCGCTTGCCTTTTCGGATACCGCGGAGTACTTGGTTCAGTGTAGCTGGGCGAGCTGTTGTGGGGGCGAATGCGCGGGGTGCTGAGGTTGTGAATGTTCGGATGGTTGGTTGGATGAGGCGGCTTGGTGGTGTTGAGAGGGCTGTGGTGAGGGGACGACGAGTCGCCGGGGAGAAGAACTGGCGGAGTATGGAGCCGACCATGTTGGGCGAGTCGTCGATGGTCGGATTGGGTTGAATTGTCGCGTGGGACGTGGTCGAATTGATCCCGTATTCGGCCTCTCGCTATCCCAATCCCAAGCTCATGCAATGCCGATATCAAAATCTCAGCCTCCCGAAACTGCGTCACGTGCTACACAGGGTCGGATGTTTCGTTTCTCCGGGTGCAGCAGATCACATGCCACAATCTATCATGCCCCACCTAGATCTTTGACGTCAGCGGTTAATCGCCGGTGCATCTTTTCCCACCCCGCAATCCTCCCCATCTCCCATCCCGCATTGGCTAACAGATTTCCCCAAATCGATCCAAGTCAAACAGAGTCAAGTTCCATTACCGCTGTACAACCGAAGACATCCTCGACCTCGGTGGTTATCCTCGGCTGGTCTAGGCCGAGCAGCGAGATTCTTCAACCGCTTCAGCCGTATAAAGGGAAGGGCGTAGGCGTACAACGGGGGGCAATGGATGACTTGTATATACCGAGGCTAATATAATTGATATCTTGACCTTCTTGTTCTCTTATCGCCTTCATCTTCTTGTTTCATACCATACAAAGAGCTTGTCTTGTTGGTTGTCGCTTTTGGCTTGTGATCGTCAGACATCTAACATACCCGCCTCACGCCTCGATCTAACCTAGCCACTTCAGCTCCTTGCATCTCTTCCCTTCCTTCTCTCTGACATAGTCACCGCTCTTCCTCACTCCTCTCTTCAACACCGCGAATCTCACCATGTCTTCGTCGTTTACTCGAGTCGTGCGCCCTGCGCTACAGGGAGGTCGAGGTCTTACACAGCGCATTGCCACACGAGCCACCGCTCCCCGAACATTGACGAGAATAAACCTGTGAGTGCAGTTTTGAGAATGAGAAGAAGCAATCGCTAACTCTGCGCTTAAGCAATGCTGCTCGCCCTCTGTCTACAACATCTACCCGCCGCAATGAGCACATCGACATCTCCGAAATTCCTCCTACACCCATCACCCACCTCTCTGAGATCGAGGCCGCCATGGCCGACACAGTCTCCAAGTTCTCTACAGATGTGATTCTTCCTCGTGCGCGTGACATGGACGAGGCTGAGGAGATGGACCCTGCTGTTGTTGAGCAGCTGTTCGAGCAGGGTCTCATGGGTATTGAGATTCCTGAAGAGTACGGCGGTGCCGGCATGAACTTCACTTCCGCCATTATCGCCATTGAGGAGCTCGCCCGTGCAGACCCCTCTGTTTCCGTCCTGGTTGATGTGCATAACACCCTCTGCAACACAGCTATCATCAAGTATGCTTCCACTGCTATTAAGAAGAAGTGGCTCCCTCGCCTTGCGACAAACACCGTCGCCTCTTTCTGTCTCTCTGAGCCTGTCTCTGGTTCCGATGCTTTTGCCATGGCCACAAGAGCCACTGAGACCGCCGACGGTTTCAAAATCTCGGGTAGCAAGATGTGGATCACAAACTCTAAGGAGGCCGAGTTCTTCATTGTCTTCGCTAACCTCGACCCCAGCAAGGGCTACAAGGGCATTACTGCCTTCATCGTCGAGAAGGGCACGAAGGGTTTCTCTATCGCCAAGAAGGAGAAGAAGCTCGGTATCCGCGCCTCAAGCACATGCGTTATCAACTTCGACGACGTCGTGATCCCCAAGGAGAACCTCCTCGGTGAGCGTGGCCACGGTTACAAGTACGCCATCGCCCTTCTCAACGAGGGCCGAATTGGTATCGCTGCCCAGATGACTGGTCTGGCTCTTGGCGCTTTCGAGAACGCTGCTCGCTACGTCTGGAACGACCGCAAGCAGTTCGGCTCTCTCGTTGGTGAGTTCCAGGGTATGCAGCACCAGCTCGCCCAGGCCTACACCGAGATCACTGCCGCTCGCGCTCTCGTCTACACTGCTGCTCGCAAGAAGGAGGCCGGTGAGGACTTTGTCAGGGACGCTGCCATGGCCAAGCTCTATGCTTCTCAGGTCGCTGGTCGCGTCAGTGGTTCCGCCATTGAGTGGATGGGTGGCATGGGCTTTGTCCGTGAGGGTCTTGCTGAGAAGTACTTCCGTGACAGCAAGATTGGTGCCATTTATGAGGGTACCAGCAACATCCAGTAAGTTTCAACCTAATAAGTGCCTTTCGAAGCGAATACTAACATGTTATAGACTCAACACTATTGCCAAGCTCTTGCAGAAGGAGTACACATCGTAGAAGGATAGAGAAAACCTAGAAAGAGGCGGAAGTATAAATGGAATAAACAAAATATAGGTCAAAAAAATATCTAAAACATGTCAATGCCCCTTCACGCCTGCAAACGCACCTATGACAATGTGAAAACGAATCATCAAGCAGTATGTAGACCTTGTCAAAGAGCACATCATCAATCACAATTGTGTAGGGTAAGATATGACGAAAGCCATCGCCTGCAACTCATTTTTGATATCTCTTCTCTCACTTCTATTAACTAACATGCATTCAAATGCTGCTGTATACGATACTCATCTACCGCTAGAGTCGCTTGCTTCACCATCTCAATATGGCACGGTACTGGTCATGCCCTCGTACGTTTTACTCGCCCAACAACCGATATCCTGAAAGCCAATCGCTATAAGCGAACCAGCAAACGTGGAAAGAGGGCGTCTTATCCAGACGCCCATCCTAGGTTCGCTATACCGACATCACCTGCCCGCGGTGTCCGGCCATCTATTTCACTATCGCCCCTGGGTATCCGATAGACAAGACAACAACCCCACCGCGGCTCCATCGTCTCGATAAAATATTGCAAAATCGTCAATCTTGTTACTTCAGTCGCTTAATCAAAATCAGCGGTGTAGGAGAAGCCTCGGAATTCTTCTTGCATGGCTTGTGATAAAACTTGTCATTGTTAGTGAAAGATCAAGAACTCGGAAGCTGAGAGACTTACCAGACTGGACTGGGGTCAACACGGGAGTAACGCTGGTGAACTCCGAGTCGAAGTTACTGGTATCAGTAGCACTCTTAATTTGAGGCATGAAAGGAGGCTGCACTCTCTTGTGGTAGATGTCGTCCCAGTTGATGTTGCGGAAGAATGGCTGACTCATCACCTCCTGGGCATCAGTTGGGCCGCTTCCGAGTCGCTGGTCAGGCTCACGAGTGAGCAGCTTCTGGAGAATAGAGACTGAGTCTCGAGGCATGTGAATAGGGTAAAGAGGCTCATCGGCGAGAATGGCATCGTATATTTCATCCTCATCTTCTCCACGGAAAGGAGATTGTTGGAGAAGCATCTGGTAGATCAGGACACCAAATGCCCACCAATCGACAGCACGACCGTACTTCTTATCGAGAAGAATCTGAAAAATGTCAGCACAAAGAACAAAAAGGGATTAGATATTATGGGCATACCTCTGGAGCCATAAACTCGGGGGTACCACAGAAGGTGCTTGTTGTCGAACCATACCACATATCCTCCTTGCACAAACCATAATCACCAATCTTGACATGACCGTCAAGTGACAGCAGAATGTTGTCAAGCTTCAGATCACGGTAGATGACACCGTTCTCATGGAAGTACTTGAGGGCCAAGCAAACCTCTGCGGCGTAGAATTGGGCACGCTTGGTGCCGAATTGACCTCGCTGAATGTGCAACATCAGATCACCACCACTGACATACTCCATTACGAAGTACACACGGGTCTCGGTCTGGAAGCATGCGTGCAGGTTGGTCAAGAATGGGTGCCTACCTCGGTTGGCAACCAGGAACACACGCTTCTCAGAGCGGATGCTCTCTACTTCATCATTCTCGATGATGAACTCTTTCTTGAGCACCTTGATAGCATAGAGCTTGCGAGATCGCTTTGTTTCAGCAAGCATGACCTTACCGAAGTTACCCTTACCCAGCACAGCCAGGAAGTTGAAATGGTCAAGTCCGATCCGTTGGCCAGTACCTGGGTCTGTAGCCAAAGGTAGTGGTGCCTTATTTCCACCAGATGCAGACTGCTGCTTAGGAGACATTGCTTCCGGAGACTGGGGCTGGTGTGCTGGTACTGGTGGTTGCTGGTAACCACCTTGTTGCTGCTGAGGCTGGTGTTGTGGCACCGGAGGCAGCGGTTGCTGGGGAGGAGGCTGTTGTGCAGCTGGCTGCTGCTGCACTGGTCGCTGAGCCTGAGCTGGCGGTTGTCCTCCGTAGCTAGGGTTGACGTTGGCATAGTCAGCCGGGTTGTACTTACGCTGCTGACCCGCGCCGTATTGACCCCCTTGAGCGTAGGGATCCTCTTGTTGCTGGTCATACCCTCCACTGTAACGTCCATAATCAGACTGTTGTCTCTGGGCCCCTCCAGGTCCTCCAGACATAGCCGCAGAGGCTGCCGCCGCCGCCGTTGAGCTAGATGATGTTCGGTCGGGGTGGCCAGGCCGTGGTGTTGTCTGGTTCGAGTACATAACCTTAGCAGCCTCAGTTGCCTCAGGTGAGGCAGGTCCTGGCTGATAGGGAGGTGCGGACGAGCTGGAGTAGGATGGGGCCGGAGAATGAGTACTTGTCGGGCTCGATTTTCCTGGCCGGAGAGTCTTTTCTGTCAGTGAGGAGACCTTTGCCTGCCTCTGCTTCTGGGATCTGATCCCGTCCAATATTTGATTGGCCACCGCCATGGACATGCCACAGAAGTCAGGAACAAGGTGCACACACTGGGCGTGGGCAGTAAGACTGCATTCTACAGATAAAGGATTAGTTTCACAATGCAGCAAACAGAGTCAAACAAAACATACCTGAGCACCTTCTGCAGTTCTTCTTGCCAAAAGGCAGAATGTAACCACAGTGGCAGCACCAGTTTGCTGTCATGTTGGAATAAGGGTTGAATCTGTGCGGAATACGATGGTTGATCTTCTCCTCGTCGGGATCGGTCTCCGCGTTACTCTTGCTGATACACTTCGTAACCACACTGGAATAACACTTTGTATGACAAGTGTACTTGCAATCCTCACACTGCATGCCTGCAGAGTACTTGAGGAAATCTCCGCAAAGCGCACAACGCATGATGTTGTAGAACTGGTGCTGTACGAACTTGTGTCCGTACATCTCGTGAACCTCCTCCTTGCGTTGACGAACAGCACCCTTTCGGCCAAGACCGAGGTCAACGGGGCGGCTGTTCGCGTTAGTCTTGTTGAATGCCAACTGGAGTTGAATCTGCCCAGTAGGCTCTAGGTTAAACCATTCTTCAATTGGTCCAGTTTGCACTTGAGGCTGAGGACCAGCAGTCCCGAATGGGCCAGTTTCTGTTCCTTGCGCACCGCCACCTGCTGGAGAGCCTGGCCCAAACGAGCCTGAAGATGGGCTCATGGGGAACTGTGAAGGGGCCCCACCGCTGCTGCCCATTCTGTCGGCCGAAACCCATCCAGAACTGTTCATCTCAGCCTCGATCCTCTTGCGACGCATTTCCTCGACAATATCAGAGATTCGGACCCAGAGCATAGCAATAGGCATGGCGTGCTCAGCGGGTTTGTCGTAAACTGTCAGCTCGATTTCGTTGGCCTTGTCAACCTCGATGGTATGGTATTCGGCTTCCCAGCGATCGTTCCTGGACGCCTTTGTACGAGCCATCACGGTATCCTCAACCTTGACGGCAATAAAGGTCTCAGGCCCTCGCGTAAACCTGCCAGTTGCGAGGTGGTCTACATCCTTTATAGCCAGCATACGAATCGATAGTTGTCCGCTTAGGGGCTTCCTCAGGTTAGGGGCGTTGATTGAATCGTCTGCTCTTTTGTCAATATGTCGTCGTAGTAGGAAATGCTGCAGTATAAACTTACCATCTTGAGCGTCGGCAACATCCGCATCGATGTGCAGTTCTTCATATCTCTTGAGTGCCTGCTTCAACAGTATAATCTTCTGCTTGCTTTCGACTTTTCGGGCAGCCGCGTCAGCCTTACTTTTGCGGTCTCCTTCCATACCGTAAAGCTGAACCATCTTTTCGATACCCTTCAGATATTGCTCTTCGACGTTTAGCTTGAATTGAATCTGCGACAACATGAGCTGGATGCGGGGTCCCAGATGCGGTGTATCATATTTGATCAAATCTGTTTTCGTTCACGTTAGCACAGTACAGAAAACACGGAAAGTCTCAGGGAAGTTTCTATGGAGATGGCATAGCAACGACGCACCTAACTTGGTGAAATTTGGACGTGGCTTCGGAATACCCGAGCCACCAGGACCTGGAGCATAAGGGTGGCGGGGAGGCATGAGATCAGAACCAGCACCAGATTGGGCATATTGTCCTGAGCCCGAACCATAGGATCCTCTATCTTCTCGGGAATCCTTGGGAGGTGGTGCAGGAGGACCGCCAGCATCGTCAGAAGGTCCTCCAAGGGACATGTCTCCAACACCTGCGTTCACACGTCGCATCTGGATGTCGCGCAGCTTCTCCTCGAAGAACTGAAGATTGCGACGACCATCTCGCATTTGTGAGTCGAGACGAGATCTGACGGCTTCATTATTGGTCTGTGCCCTCATGGAATTGGCAGCGTTGATGAGAGCCTTCTCGCGCTCGATCTTCTTGTGGATGCTATGGATCGCATCATCGTCATTCATGGTGAAAGTGGCTGCACGATACGTTCGCGCTGGACGACAAGAGGTTGGAGGAGGAGGGGATGGCTGAAAATACAGCCGATATCAGGTGGTGAGGACGACGCCTCGATAATGAGCGGGCGAGCGTAGGCGAGCGGGTGGTAAAATAGACGACGAGACAGGTGACGTCTTGTGTGTCGTTATCGTTAATGAATGTCGTTATACTGTGAGAGCCGAACCAAGTGCAGGCGGGCAGAAACACACGGAACGAGGGAAGCCAGAAGGTCCCAGTTGCGTATGCGTAATTATGCGTGCGTCTGCGGCGATGGTTTATAGCTGGCGGAGGTTTTCGCCGTCAAGCTTCGCTTCAGGTGGATGAGGCCGAAGCTGGCGGGTGGGGGAGAGGGGAGGTTGAGGGAAAGAGGGTTTGGGTTTATTATGCCCAGCCGTTGCCAGAAGCAGATGGTGGTGGTAGGTACCTTGGGTAGGTACTATATAGGTGTTGAGTGGCCGGTGGCAGGGCAGTTAGGTAGAGGTGGTGGAATAGAGTGCAGGTAGGTTGGAAGGTCAAAGGTGAGAAATGTCGTCAGTGATCCAATAAGTTCCTAGAGTTGGTTGGTACCTTAGGGAATCGCATCGACATTCGGTGGAGGAGGGGGTAAAATTGGCGGGGTTTTTATCGGGCGTTTTCCATGGATTCAATGCGCGAGCACAGCACAGCAGAGGACAGCGCAGTAACACTGAGCTAACTCAGGTGAATTTAGCGGTAAGCTAAAACACCAAGGAAATTGGTAGAACTGAGAAATATAGGTAGGTCCTTTTAGGAGACACAAAGAGGTGATCAGCTCAAAAAAGATTTTGACAAACACGAAAAAAAAGAGAGGGTCGAAAGACAAAGCACAGCCCAATACCGTTCCTTAGTACTAATGAATGCCCAAGGCAAGGCCTCAGGGTATACAGGCACAGGCAGACCAAGACCACCTCGAGGAGCTAAGACCACCGCCGCTCTGCTCTTGGTGGGGAGATCCAGGGTTTGGCTGGCGGGGAGCTTCCAATTTGTAGCGGCGTAGGTGTAGCTCTCCGGCCGGTTAAGTTGAGTTTATGGTGGGTGACGACGTGCGCTGTTTGTAGCAGAATCATTCATCAGTATCCGTAGATCCTTGTGTGTTCAGTTCTTCACGGAAAGATACGATGCAATCTAGTTGGTTTATCTTATGCTTTTGTCAAGAGGTAACCTCAGTAGGACTAGAATGATGATATGATAACGTGGACAAAGAGGCTGAGCTCCAATGAGACAACCATACCTGAGAGTCTCTACAGTAACTCGAAAGAAATGTCTGTTTGGCACTTTTGTATATGATATTCACAGGCATGTGTCCTACTCGAATTGCGTTTCAAGATCCATCAGCAGATAGTTTCGCATGAACAAGGAAACTTGGTTTAATGCTTGTGAAACCATTCTCTGAAACGACAAACTCTTGAGCCTTTCTTATCATGCATAAGTAATACCACAAAGTTCCAAACCCGTCAATAGCAATCAGGAGATAACAAACTCTAATATGTGCATTTCCTTATTCCCACCGTGTAGCTACAGTTACACTGGAAAAGCATCTGCGTCTGCTGTAAGTCACCTTTTATAGTCCTACAAGTCCTAGAGCCCCACCATCAAAACACCTCCGATTAAAACCGCATATCGGAAAGCGGTCAATATCTGTAACGTTAAGACCCTTAACAATTAGTTGCCGTTAATCTCAATGACTGGCAAATCATATTCCTGATGTGCACTTTCATCATCCAAGCTCAAATTAATGGTCAGGGTCACCCTTGAGGGTGGAATGACAAGGGGTCTAGGGGCCGTTGAAGGCTTAAGTGTCATGATGAACTTGCTCTTGGCGGACAAAGTTCCTTTTATGACGATATATCAACAACTCAACAAATAGTCTCGGATTTTATGCATACGAATATCAAATATGGCATATTAGAAATATTAACCTCATTAAGCTCCAAAGGTTTAGTCCCACTCCATCTTCTTCGGTATTGCCTTTCTGGCTACCAGCCCTACCGGTCATGCAAAACACCAACATCCGATTGGCTCGCCAACAGCGTGAAGCATCGTAAATCAACATCACCCGAGAAACTCTATAACGAGAATGTACAGTTTTATTATAGTAGTATACAATGATAAGCTTTATATCTATTTTACATCTTGTCATGATCTTCGAACCAAAAGCAGCGCAATACTTCCTGTAAACACAGCTCCTGCTAATGCGCCCTCCAGCACCAATAATGAAACGTCTCGCATGCGAAGATCTATCCGTCGCTCGCTGTAGATGTCTTGTGATTTGGCTTTCCACCATTCTGGATCCATAAGAGCTTCTTGCCATGTCCTCGTGGGTAGAGGTCCTGAGAAAGGCGCTTCAGCCACTGATTCAAAGGTGGCAACTGGTTCCTGGCTGGAATTTGTTTCCTCCACCATGAGGCTCTCACCCGGCAACACATTCTCTGATGCCACGGCTTCAGCAGTTGCCTCGGCCTCAGCCTCTGGGGTTCCTTCAACTGTTGATAGGGTCTTTTGGTTCTCGATAGCCAGCTTGACCTGTTCAAGTTCACCACGAACCTCCTCGAGAACAGCCTTCTCCTCAGCTACAACACCCCTGACCAGTCTCCTTCTCTTCCAGGGCTCTGCCACAAACTGCAGGATAACGAACAAGAGGAAGTTCATGCCCATCAGGCCCCATGTACCCCAAGTGCTCGCCCGCCGAATGCGATCGCTCCAAATCTGCTCTTCATGGTAACGTTTCAGGATTCCGGCATTTAGCTGCTGGCTAAGGCGCTGTTCTTCCATCTCAGCCTCCGTTAGAGCCTCTTGGGACGATGCGACCTTGCCCTCCAAGGTATGATCGGCTCGATATAACTCAGTAAAGCGCTCAAGATCGATAGGGGACCAGCTATCCTTCCGCGCCAATAGTGTTGTGACCTCACGCTGTGTTGTCGCACGACTAGCGTTCGATGTCTTGTATTCCTGGCGAGCCTCACGGACCCGCTCATGAGCTGCTGCAAGGTCTGCTTCTAGCTTGGCATTTTGATGCTTGATGGCCTCGATGTCTGTATATCCGGTAATATCGTTGAGCGTTTGTGAGGCATTCATTGCTCGGGATTGCAGTCTATCCATAGCACCGCTAAACCTCTCCTTCAATTCGTTCATATGGTTCAGGGTAAGGTGTCGCAGGTTTTGAAGACCTGATGGTGCTTGCGATTGAGAGGCTTCATCGCTAGACTTTGTATCTGTCTCGGCCTTGGGTGGCTCGGGTTTTGTGTCTTTAGGGGCAGCGCTTTCGGAAGTCGCATTGGTAGATTTGACATCTTCCAGCTTGGGTATATCGGCAGGCGGTTGAAGCTCTTTGAAAAAGTTTGGCCGAGGTTTAAGTATAGATTCAAGCTCATCCTCGACATCTTTATTCGTCCTTGAACTCCTCTCGGAATCCCTCGGTGGTCGCTCCGTCGAATAGAGTCTTGCTCGGAGACCAATGGCCTGAAAATTGCATCGCACACATATTGTTGAGCTCTGCACTATCGAGGGCTCCCAGCAAGACCTCCCGGGCCTCGTGGATCGATCAAGCCCAAATCGCGCATGGTTCCAGACAAGCCGAACCGCAGGACGAGCAAACGGCTGCATTGCGACCAAAGGAAGCGTGTATCGCAGCGGCGACGTCGAGGGTGGACGATTGGACTTGTAGCTCGGCAACAATTGTTGAGATGATGGGATGAATGCATGGGCCGAGCCGATAAAGCTACAGCCGGCTCCGTAGCCGGGGTATTTTCTGCCGCCGGAGCAAGGCCGAATAGAGTCACCGCCTTACTCACCTTGGCCAGGGTCCTTTGCCGGGAGCGCTATTGAGTGCGACTCAGGGTCCTTGGGAGCTATATTCCAGCGCAATTACAGGGAGAAGAGGGTGTGGAGGGGCACTATTCATATCCTGCAGTCCCTGAGAGTCATGACAATGACGACAGTCAAACCTTGGCCAAGGCGGAAGAACTGATAACGAAATATGCGGTGTTTTCTGTTATGTACAGTACGTGATTTATATTGCTACTCATTTTACTAGTAAGGATCCTTCAGTATCAACCTCCAATCAGCTCAGCCAGTTTATAGCAGGTGTTTCTAATTTCCTGTCGATCATTATTGTCGCGATTATTTGTTTGTCTGTCATGAAAACTTGTGCCCCTCCCCCGCCGTTTTCTTGCTCGGTCATATCTTCTCAACAACATCGTCACTTTAGACTACAGTTCTAGAGACATCCAATTCACTCACTCTTTTCATGAAACTGGAGTAGACTCCAATAAGGATCTTACTGAGTCATAAAAATACGCAATAATCCACTACAGACCGTCATCATGGCTTCCTCCGATACCCCAGCTCTCAAGAACGATCCCAAGTTCATCTTCTTTACCGACTTTGACGGAACAGTCACCACCGCCGATTCTAATGACTACATGACCGACAACCTTGGCTTCGGCGTTGAACGCCGTCGCCAACTTAACAAGGACGTTCTTTATGGAAACATGCATTTCCGCGACAGCTTCGTTGAGATGCTGGACAGCGTCAAGACCCCTTTCGACGAGTGCATCCAGATTCTTCTCAAGAACATTAAGCTTGACCCTGGCTTCAAGGAGTTCTACGACTGGGCTCAGGAGAACAATGTCCCCATTGTCATTCTCAGTGGCGGCATGACCCCTGTCATTCGAGCTCTACTGGACACTCTTCTGGGTCCTGGTTGGGATATTCAGATTGTCAGCAACGATGTGAAGGCTCGAGAGGGTAAGACTCTTAAGGATGAGGGAGGCTGGCAAATCGAGTTCCATGATGACAGGTAATAAATCCGAACTATTCGTTGATATGGTGAGAAAGTGCTGACTTTTCTAGTATTCATGGCCATGACAAGTCTATCGAGATCCGAAAGTACTCTTCGCTTCCTAACCGACCTACCATGTTCTACGCTGGTGATGGTGTCTCTGATCTCTCAGCCGCTAAGGAGACCGATCTGCTGTTTGCCAAGGCCGACAAGGGTGAGCAAAACATCAATACCCAGTATTGGTTCCTAATTAACGACATTTTATAGACCTTGTTACCTGGTGTGAGAACGAGAACGTTCCCTTCGTCACATTCCGTGACTGGTCTAGCATCACTCAGACTGTCAAGGACATTGCGGCTGGTACCGTCTCTGTCAAGGATGCTGCCCGTGGCCGTATCTAATCTGGTATGAATTAATGACATGAAAAGGGAGAATAGGAAATGGTATCCATGGCCATTCAAAACATAAAGGATAGACTGGGTGCGAGCCATCTACGGAGATCACATAGATTCATTATAGATTTGTGAATAGACTTGGTCAGCCTGGATCGAATCGATTCCCTATATAATTTCGACCTTGATGTCACTTCGCTTGTTCATGCATTCTCCAATTTCCTATTCCCTCTTTTGATACCGCCTTGTCACTCCGTCCTCTTTTCCTCAGCTGGAAGAAAGTACCAGCACAACAACATGACAACAAACAAGAAAATCACAATCGGATGAAGGACAAAGGTGCCAAACGCCTGGGCCAGAAGACCCGTAACGAAGGGCGCAATAGCTCCGCCTGCGCTATCACAAGCATTAATCATGCCAATACCAGTCAAAGCCTCCCGCCTAGTCATGCCTCGAAGGAAAATAGCCGAGGCACATGGGTAGATAGGACCAAGGAGAAGACCGACAACAGATACGGCGATAGTGTTGCCCACGATGTTAGGAATGAGCCAGACGAGAAGCTGAAAAGCAACGGCTCCTATGATGAGGCCATACACAAGCGTTTTCTCGCCGATTCGCTGCGCAGGGGCAGACAGGAGGAATCTACCGATGGTGATACCGGCCCAGAAACCTGCTGTTGCATAACCAACTGAAGAAGGATCACCATCGCGGTCGTTGATGAGAAAAGAAATGACCCAGCCAGAGATAGAAACCTCGGCTCCCTGGTAGGCAAAGATGAAGAGTGAACCAAGGAATACGATGCGCAAATTCATAGCAAGAAAGATGCTGTTCGACATGGAGTCTCCAACTTGAGCCGTCTCTCTCTGGCGCGCCGCAGGACTCAACTCCTGTTCGTATCTCCAGAACGACCACATTCCTAATGCGACGGTTAAAGCTCCGAGAACACAGGTTATGATATAGTATTTATTCCACACGGTGTTTGCAGCTGTAACGAGCGCGGTCGCAACGAGAGGGCCGATGGTCGCCCCTATTCCGTAAGTCCCGTGCTGTACACCCAGCATGAACGTTCCGTTCTGGAGACCACCACAGAAGAGGTTTCCGATGGCCACATTTATCGAGATGCTGAAGCCGATAAAGAAGAATGATAGAACGACAACGATAAAAGGGGCGCCGCAGATGATGGGGATATATGCCAGAGTGACGAGAGCCTGGCCCAAACCAAGAAGTTTGGCTCGGCCAAGTTTTTCTTTAAGAATATCGATGAAGACGGCCGCTGCAATGAATCCAATGGCTTTACCGACGAATATGAGGGATACAGTGGCATAGCCAATGCCATAGTACCTAAATATATTAGCTTATGTCGTTCGGGGGAAAGATTATCGACATACTTCTCCATATAGGGGATCAAAGCACCAGTAGCACCATCGCTAAGAGCATTATTTATTTGGGATAGACAGGTCGAGATAAGTCTGAAGCGGTTCATGAAAGGGTCCCAGATAGTTGGTGCAACTTCGACAGTCTCAGTATTCGAATCTGGACGATCAGGTTGACTCATTTCTAAGTCGTCGACATGGTCGGAAGATGCATTGTCTGGTTTTGGATCATCTCGGACAGGTAGAATCTCGAGGTCAAAAGATTCTCTCTGGGCTGAGCCGATATGGGTTCTCGAGGTAGTCATTGGCGGGGCTGTTAATGGACGAGACATATCTTCCTTTGCCGGATTTGTAGGTACTGGCTGAACTACTGAGAGACCTGAAAGCATTGAAGTCTCCATGGTGTATGAGCACTAGGCCACCAAGAACTTAATGATTCGATATATAGTAATGGATAATCAAGAGAACATTCGATCCCATTGTGTAAGGAGTTCCGAGGGACAAGTGTGCTTGAGCCTGTCTACAGTGGTTAAGTAAGTAGTTTTAGTTGTTCGGTTTTGTATCAAATTATCATGAATCTCACAAGGTCAACTTGAGTCACCCGGTCACCCAGATCTTGATATCCCCACGGGACATCCTAGCGAGTGGAATGCCTCTATGTGGTAGTTTTTGGAACCCTGACATGCCAGGAGGGACAACCAAGAGGGTAATCAAGCCGAGTCCACTTCGACAATACCATACGATGTGATTTATTAAGCACGGACTCATACTTAATTGCACCGAATAATTTACCCAGGCGTCACGGGAAGTTTACGATACCAAATGATCTTGTTGTAACTTATCCTTTGTATAAGGATGAGATATCGGTATACGTAGTCCTCAAGCAGTACACACGATCGTCTTGAGGCACTGACAACATGTACATCATATTTGACTGTTATGTTGCTGGTCACTCAACTTCATGATAATGAGGTTGGTTCTAATACCACTTTTGGTAACAACCCCAGCAACCCACCACTAGCAGCCAAGCAATATGCTACTTAAAATACAATCACGATACCCGTACGATCAGGAGAATAACTTATAGCCCGATATGGTAATTTCACAAGATCATGTTGGGAGCAGGCTAGGGGAGGCAAGAAAACGCCTTAACCCTAAGCGACGAAAATATTTAGGTATGTTAGCCTAAGTTTGGGGGACTCTTTGCTAAGTTTATTTTGGCATCCTCTTCTAAAGTCTAAAGTTTTCTTGCTCTCCGAGGGCAGGACCGGACGTTCCGAATCTAGTAAGTCCGCTCCCACTTACAAGTCATTATGGATAGAGTAGTACTTGGAGTTGTTCTGTCTATCAAGGTATATCGTTCTATCGGTGTCTGCCCCTCCAAGCAACCCCTCCATATTCTTCATGTCTAGAAAATTCCAAGACAAACTTTTATTAAATAGCAATCGACATAAAATTTCACGATGGGACGTCCTAAGCGAAATGTTCTCGCGGCCGCAGAGGCTGCATTGACACCTCCTGATTCTCTTGAGCCCAACCAGTCTCTCGTTCGCGTTGTCAAGCCTGAAGGAAACAACCTCTACACGTGTGAGCTTCCAAACGGCAAAACCCTTGTACTGGAACTGGCCCAGCGATTTCGAAACACCATTTGGATCAAGCGCGGCGGGTTTGTTTTGGCTGAACGATACGAAGATGGCAAGGAGGACACTCGGGCAGAGGGAGAAATTGTAAATGTTGTCCGTGATGAGAAGGCTTGGCGCAAACAGCCATATTGGTGAGTTTCGTGGTATCTATTCGTCTGAAATGAACTAGGCTGATCAAGTCTATCGCAGGCCCAAAGAGTTCGTCAAAAACACATACGACATGAGCGACTCCGAGGACGAATCCAATGTCGGGAAGATGCCCCCCAGTGACTCCGAAGATGAGTGAAAATGCACTTCTAGATCCAGATCTATTTGTTCTTATCATCAACGTTCCCGACTTGGGCTGCGGGAGCGGGAACGGCACGTCTTGCTGTTCCCAGATACACCAACACAACTGTCGCCAGCATTGTGTTCACAGCGATGGTTGAGCTGAGGTCGGTGCTTGGGTATACATTCCAAGCCCATTCCTGCGCGGCCCAGATAATTGCCACGATGACGGGGTCTTCGGTGGCTCGCCAGAGGAGATAGGGTGTTGCCCAGGCGAGATAGGCATAGAACTGGTAGTGCAGTGACCGAGCGAACAGCAGACCAATGAGGTTGGCGGTGAGCATCGTTGTCATGGCGTACTCAGGGGTGACGTAGTGAGAAATGCGAAGCTGTTCCTGCATGGTAAACGGGGACTTGAGTCGCAAGAAGGAGGGTATCAGGTCGTAGAGCGACCGTCCAGTTGGTTGGATCCATCTTTTGGAGATGAAGATCAAGAGCACCAGAATATGGCAGGCCAGAAGAGATAGAGCAAAATACTTGCTGAGGAAAACTTCCTCGCCCAACATGCGCCAGTTGACCGTCCACTTGAATTGAAACTGTCGTGATAGTTCAAAAGCCCGAGCCGCATACCCACGAGGGTTCTTAGTGATAAACGGAAGTCCAATGGCGAACTGAATCTGAGCCATGAGCCATGCGAGACGAAGGCTAGGCCATAACCCTCTACCCAGAAAAAGGATGACGCCAATAGCAGGTAGAACCAGTAGTAGCGACATCTTGATTCCAAGACCCCAAGAGTATACTAGACTTCCAACGGTCCATTGTCGGCGTTGGAAAAGAAAGATGGTTAGCCATAGGAAGAAAACGGCGAAGCAGTCGTTGAAACATCGTAGGACGAAGAGGCTATGTAGTCGTTTCGAGGCGATTAGGAAGATGAACATGTACGGAGGGACCTAGAATTGTTAGGAAACTACCTGAAGTGGCCCAGGACGTTACTGACTTTGGCTTTCCAGTAGCAGAGCATCACCACTGCCAACGTAGCCATATATAACACAGCAAATATTTGCTGCGCCAGAAGAATGTTTGTCCCCTTGTCCGTGATGTAGTAAAGTCCCGTGTAAGTGTAGACATGCGCTGCTGGATACACCAAAGGACCAGTGTCGCCCTCCATCTTGGTATAGTCTCTCTCGCCCGATACAAACTGCGAAATCTGCTGCATGTACGCAACCCAGTCGATCTCGGTATCTGTTCCACGAGATTAGCTTCATCATGAGGCTTTGGAAATTTGACGCCACGCACATGGGATCTTCCATATGATCAAGCCACAACCAAGCGCGTCGACCAGCCAGAGCGCGATGGGGATGAGCTTGGAGAGCGCATGGCGGCCATTGAGGACGTTTCTTAGGAAGCGCACGCCCTGACTCAGGGTGCCAGATGCAGATTCTGGCATTTTGAAAATGTAGAATGCGCTGGCTTGTGAAAGGAGGAAAGGAAAGCTTCAAGTTAAAACAGGGGTTCAAGTGTTTGGAGAGAGCTACGTGTGGGAAATGCGGGGCCCCGCGATATGCATATTCTCATATTCTCTACTCACCAACTTCCATCCTTATTAAGCTGAGGGCAATCATAAGAATGAACGAATTAATTATTCATTATCATATCAATTCATAAACGCTTAGTCAATCTACAGCTTAGACTTGGCAGCTTTGCCAACCTTGTCAACAATCTCAACTACACCCTCAGCGCAGCCATATGAGCCTTGATATCCCCAGCCAGAGTGGCCATAGTTGTGCACGATCCACGTCTCATCGTCTAACTTCTCCTCCTCAAGTCGGAGTCCATCTCGTCTCCAAGGACGCAGTCCAACAGCGTGTCGAATCACACTCAGTCCCTTAACTCCCTTACCATCAGCGACCTCAGGGCGTGCCTCAACGATGCGCTGCATGATACGTTGGGCGATATTGGGGTCTGGTTGAGACTCCCAGTTGCCGATATCGTAAGTTCCACCCAAGATTGTGCCACCACCAGCTGCTCGCTGCATGAGGTACATGACATCGGCACCGCCATCCTCAACTCCAGATGTGATGAGCATGGGTGTGCTCTCGTTGCGCACCAGCACAATCTGTCCGCGTGCAGGCGCCATAGTCTCATCCTTGACACCACCCAGCTTCAAGGAGCCTAGGCCTGTCGCGTTGACGATGATGTTGGGAACGTTGCCCGTGTGGCTCAGTTTCTTGGCCTCGCTGATATCGGTCAGGATACCTCTCTTGAAGACCACGCCGTTTTTCAGACATTGACCGACGAGCCAGGGAAGGTAGATGGCGGTATTGATGCAGACAGATGTGAATTCGCAGCCTGAGTCGTAGCCGCGAGTGACTTCATCAGGGTTCTGTTCTCGGAAATCCTCAAAGATCTCCTTATACCAGGGCTCTTCCATGAAGAGTGCATCAGGGAATGTTTGGTTCTTTGCTGCTTCTGCGTCCTTCTTTCGTCTTTGAATGTGGCACTCTGCTGGATATTAATTCTGTGTTTTTCCTGAGAGTAAAAATGGTGACGCACTTTGGAAGTGAATGCCCGCCTCGGGGACTTGTTCGCACAGTTTCTTGAACTCTACCCATGTTCGACGTTCCCATCTGCTGCTTTCTCGTGTGGCCATACTGGAAATCGTGAGTAGGATGATACAAAATGGACCAGATCACATACGGGCAGACGTTGGCACCAGCAAATGGCGAGGCATATTCAATATCATAGTCACCGGGCATATGCTTGCCCACGACAGTGATCTTGTTGCCCTTGTTCTTGGAAAGGAGGTAGGCGGACGTCAAGCCAGAAACACCAGCACTTTCATAGTATCAGCTTCGTTCAGAATAGCTTATCCCACCAAGACTCACCCAACGACGACGATTGTGTTCGCCATTTTGATATGTCACGCTTTGGCAATTGGGTATTCGGTATAAATCTTCTCGAAATGGAAAAGTACTTGATCGAACTGAAGACTAGACTATAGAGTAGAGGTTGTCACATCAACTTATACGCCGTCTCATCGGTTCCCAGTTGAAGCCCCGATCTCTAAACCGGTTAATTGACTATTGTGATTGGCTTATCAAGGCGGGGCCGCCGAAACCGGGCTCGGCTCTATCATGGTAGTAGCATAAGAAGCAACGTCAAGATAAGCCTGTCGCAATGGTTTAAGTTGCATATTAATGAACCAATCAGTTTGTTTTGGAAGCTATTGCCGACCTGTCAAATGCTTCTCGGGCGTAAATGACACTCGCCGAATGGTCATATGCATACGACGGCCTTCCACCTCCGCCATGGTCCACACTGGAAATAGAAGGCCGCGAGAGAACTTGACTAACTAGCCTATGGCATTTGAACCATTTCTAGCCGAAATCATAGAAGTGTGATGTAACTGCCGATCAGTATAGACTCACGAGCTCAAACGATTCTCCAGAATGATGCATAGATAAGATACCATAGACAAACACCAATAACCCATTGTACAAGTCTAACTATGCTAATAATACACAGCTGTTTTTATTTTCTTCAGCAATGTAAACAGATTGAGTCTATTGCCATGACTCTCCTTGATAGTTTTACCAAGTGATTCGAGGTGTTACAAGATTTATACAGTTTATGCAACATGCTTGGCCAGCATCGACTGGAGAGCCTGAGGGTTAGCACCGACCAACTCATCAACCTTGCTTCCATTCTTGAAGACGAAGAAAGTTGGCATAGCGCGAACGCCGAGCTCGGCGGTCAGGTCGGGGAGCTCATCGACGTCAAACTTGACGAATTGGATGTTGTCTGAAAGAGCCTTCTCTTCCGAGAGCCTGGAGTTCTATTGTCAGTTGCCCATTTTGCAATGGTGCTGTATCTTTTGAGCCACTTACTTGTTGAGGATGGGAGAGATGGCCTTGCAAGGACCGCACCATGTAGCGAAGCAGTCGATAAGAACAGCCTTGTCTGTTGTAGAAACAAGGTCCTTAAACTCTTTCGTTCTATCAGATCAAGTCAGTAAGAATTATTCCCAGAACCTTCATGATTGCTCTTAAACTCACGTCTTGATATCCTGCACAGCGAATCGAGCAGCCGTGCTATGGAATGGCCGGGCAGCGAAAGTCACAGCGCCAGATCGAGCAGCCTGGGCGACAGGTCGCATAAGACGGAAGGGAGAGGACATTGTATTAGTCTTATAAAACGTGTTGTTTATATGAGTTGTAAACTTGGATTAGGATGAGAGGTCTGGATTTCTAATTGTTAGCTCTGATGGCTCTTCATTGGGTGGAGTATGATGACTTGGTTGATTGGCCAATCATATTATGATGACACAAAGTTCATGACTGGTCTTGGACGTTTCATGATAGAAACTCAAAAGTTTCATGATAATGTTTTAGGGTCGATATTGCGCTTTGACGATGTATAATATGCTGATAGAGGCCTACTGCGTATAGTACCTTTGATGTGATGGCATCATAGTGAAACAATTACCTCACCTCTAAAAGCTCTCAAGAGCCATGTTCAACGATGCCTCATGTTCTGATCAAGTTACATATGAGACAACAAACAAGAGAATCTACGTACTTTACACAGACTTCAGTAACTCACTCACTCTCTTATCCAGTCTTCACCTACTTGAACCACGGCCGCATCATCCCACACTTGTGGATATGCCACACCCAAATGTACGCATAGCATGATAATTTCCACATTCACAGCAGCTAAGCTAGTTCCCGAGATCTACGACGATCATCTTATAATTAATTACTGCTTCAAATGCCGAGACCACGGACATAACTTATTTCATGCGCCTAGGGCTGTGGATCAGACCTATTCTTAATATAACTATCACTTGGCGTATGGTGAACCAGCTTTCAATCTCAGGATATTGTTCGATCTGGTCAATTAACCTATCAGCTTACAAACATTTACATCTTCCTCCTCTAAGGTGGACAGATATATGTCCATCGTCTTGTGATCTTGTCCACCCCCATTTTCCCATTGATGTTCATTGCGCTATCGCATCGCAAGATCTATTGTTTCATGCAATCAACCACTCTCGCGCCAAGCTCGATCTCAGGCTTCCAGTTTATGTGTCTGGATGCCCAAGTGCAAAAGCAAATCCCAGTTGCTCAAATCAAACCATTTTCCCCGCCTCCCATAAACCCCGGCTAGTAGAAAACAAAATGCTCCCCTCATCTCACAGACAAGATAAGGAAAACCACACCGGCTTCCCAAGGAATGACAGCGCCCAATGGGCACGAAAAGGGACCGGCCAAGGAGACTAGCTCCCTCACCAATAGTTGGTAAATCAAACGCGTCGAGTCTCCCAGTACTCTGTAATTGGCGGTCGACGCGGGGTATCAAAAGGTGCGGTATATGTAGTCGAGAAAAGAAATCCTAGCAGTGAACTTGGAATGCGCCGTAGTCATCAAGGTCGTGTCATACATCAGGAGCAAGTCGGTTCCCAGTACCGTCCATGTGATAAGCTATTATAAGAGTGTTGAGTCGTCATAAGAAGAGTCTTCGCTAATTTTGTTGTTTTCCTCTTTTTTTGGTCGATTTTCCGTTGTTGACAAGAATAGTGAAGTGATAAGGAAATGTGAAATGAGTGACTTAGGTTAGTTGAGACGGTAAGGAAATAAAAGGAGTGAAAGGTGTCGTCTGGTCGACATTCGTTCAGTTGCGAGACTCTTCTTCTGAGCGATCAAGATTAGTTTAGCTTTCACACGGCTGGTTGGACGTGACTTCGTCGCCTCTCTGAATTCCCTGTGGCATCAACGGATGGCCGAGGAGTGATATCGAGTAGTTTAGCACTTCCAGCGCTAAAGTTGCGAACGTGACCTTTGCCCAGGTTGACGCTTCTAGCGCTCTGAACGTTGGCAAGCTCTTGTGATGGAGATACGGGTGATGTCGGGCTCTCTTCATCCTCAGATTCAAGCTCCAAGAGTCCCTCGTGGCTCTTCATGGTGAATCTGTGCACAACTTGGGGCTGAGAACCAACAGCGCCCCATTTCATCTCTCCATCATTAGCAAACTCTTCCTCATCGCTGCTGGGACGTCCTTCACCGGAACGACGACCCATGAACTCAGGATTCGAGTTTCTTCGGGGAGTGAGCTTCGTTAAATATTCATCCTCGACGATCTCCAAGTTTTCTTCTGTGCTGTTCGTTGGGGAATCAGTGTGGGCGTCGTTTTGCTCACGCTGATTAGCCCTTCGAATGCTATCTCGTATGGCAGCTCGACGGCCACTGGCATTACCGGAAAGCCAGGAACCTTCGGAGTCAATCGAGGCGAGTGACATGGACATGCCAGCTTCTGGGGATGGTGAAACATATGCGCGCTCTACTGTCGACGGCGTACGGCGCATGGCCTCGGCGGATCGGTGGCCCGATGTTGGTGTGTCATAGCGCACGCCCAAGGACCTCAACTCCTCCATTTCACGGATCTTTTGTTCGGTGAGGATGGGCATGGGGGGTTCCGCTTCGGGCGACTGAACGCGTGAAGCTGGCGGTGAGAGAGGTAACTCAGGTAAGTCTTCCCGGAAGCGAGAACCAGTCCTCTTTGGGGCGCCAATGCTTGGTTTACGGGATAGATAGTTACCGCTTGAAGAGTTGGGCGAGTCCTCACCCTCGAGCTTAGCGAGGGCGTAGGCTTGCGCCTGTGCTCTTGACTGAGCTGCGGCTGCCTGCATCTCCTCCCGAGAGGTATTGGCAAATGACGATGGTCCTTCACGTCGTTGCCGTTTGCTTCCAATTCTCAGGAATGCTTTAATAGAAGCAAACCCATTCTTGCCGCCATCAGAATCATGAGAGTTTTGTCTGGGCATGTGAACATCCTCCTCGTTGATGGTCTCAGGTGGCGGAGAAACCATCCTATCTCGGTCAGATCGAATCGTCGACCTGGATCGCGACTTAGCCGATCTCAAAAGATCAGAGAATCTTGTTCCGGGAGAAACGCTTCCCATGTCTTCAGAGGGCTGACGCATCGATGTGGTGTCCTTTGTAATGACTTCTTCCATAGGCGTTGGCTGCTCGGAGGCGGCTGTGTCTGTGCGATGAAAGACCTCCTCAGCCTTCTTTGGAGACTCGGTTTCCCTTTCGTCTTCAGTAATATCCATAGGCTCTGGATCTTCGGGCTTTGTTTCGGTAACAACAGCGGAAGCAGGGTCGATCCCCAACCCTACAAGTTCACGGCCCATGACACCTCTTTCAAGATTCTCTGGCGGAGGAGTGCCTGTGTTCCTGGCCTGCATTTGCTCCGCTTGTTGCTTCTCTGCCCTTTGTGTGATCCGTCGCTCCATCCTTTGTCTCTCTTTCTGCTTCTTCAGTTCTCGTCGTCGATTATCTCTTTCCATGAGTTCCCTAAGATCGCGGGCGTCGAGGTCGTCAGCAAGGGAATCGATGCGCCTATGCGATCTCATCGTCTCTTCCGGAATCGGCTCCTGCTCAAGAAGTTTCCTCCTCAATGATCCAGACCGATGAGGTGTAGGCACATGGGGAGTCGTCCATCGGGCGTTCGGGGTATAACGAAGCGTAGGTCGAGGTGCAAGAGCTGCAAGAGCAGAGACTCTATACGAGCCAAACTCCGAGTCAGACGAAAGACTGGAGTGTATTGATCCGGGTACTGGAAGTGAAACATCCGAGTTGCGACCAGCTCGGTGCCTTCCAAATCCCCCGGTTTTTGATCTTTTGGAATCTTTCTTCATAGGCCGGCCTGAATTCCATTGTTCCGTAGCAGGCCGAACTGGAGCAAAACTACTCATTGCTTTAATCTCGGCTTCTCTGTTGCGTTCTTCTTTCCTCCTCTTACTTCTCTGCTTTCTTGTTGGTTGGTGGGTCGGACGAAGCGTGGGTGTGCGATCCCAGAGTTCGGGACGTTCTTCAAGGTTGCCAGTAGTTCTTGTTCGGCCTGTTCGTTCACGGACTGGCGAGCCAGCGCGGTCTCGGTCGGTACGAATGTCATCCTGGCGTCCTGGGGAGAAACTATAGGTTCGACCGGCTCGCTGAAGTCTGGGCGGTTCGGTACGTCGTTTCTTCAAACCAAGTTTGGGTCCCTCGTTGTGAGGCAGCGGCGCGCCCTCTGCATCTGAAAAAGCAGCGCCGCTGCGGGAGCGCTTGCGGCTACTCCGGCGTCGGAATGGCCAAAGGGCCATGGTTCCTGATTCGTCGCCAAACGCTGGAGCTAATAATGAGCAACTAATGTCGTCGCCGATGTACAGTCGAAATCGTCTATATTATATTGGGTATGCGAGGGCATCGTGGAATCGTCAAAACGTTCGTACCAAGCTGGTCATCAGGGGAAGCGAGTGAGAGCTGCAGGGTCGTGTCGAACAACTCGCTGCGCTGGTGGGCTCGATGGCCGCAACAAAACGATGTAGGATCAAAGAGGGCGCGTAGGTTGTAAGTAAGTATTGGAAGACAAGTACAGCCACTGCGGTGACAGTCGAAATAAGCGGTGATTGTGGATGTATGTGGATGTAAATGAATGCAAGTACGCGAGCGAGGTCGTAGTTGTCGTAGATGTTTTGGTGCGTGGCGAAACGTGTGTGGTGGTAGAGTATTGAGGAAGCAGCAGGTGCTAGGTAATTAAGGTAAGTGCAAGGAACGGCAGGTGCTGGGTGTGCGGACCCCGGGGGGGATCATGGGTGTTGGAAAGAAAGACCAATTTTTCAGGGCACCGGGGGCCGGCAGGACAGGGAAGGAAGGGAAGGAATGGGTCAATGGAACAAGCCAATGACTAGGAGGTAGCTTCCCAGTTGCGGCCAACGAGATGCTGCAGGTTGAGTGGGAAAATCGACGTCAGGCTTCGGCGGAAGCAGAGACAGACAGGGAAGGGCGGGAAAGGCCCACAGTCACTGAATTGTGCTTTGCTTTTGGACTGATCCCTTGCAACTTGAAAGTGCTAACAGGAGTCAAGGGCTCCAGTGTGTACCCGGTACGTACCTCCTTTTTTTTTTAGACCTAAGCGCATCAGAAGGACATCAAAAGCCCCCAGATACCCCCCTGGTCAGGGTGGCAAGGGTCCCGTCTCTCTGGAGCCCTTTCAACGGGGCCTTTTAGAGCAAATGGAAGTGGATCACTGTAAAAAAGGTCTCATGAGGTAGCGGTACGAGAATCGTTAGTGGATGTAGGCACTCAATAAGCGATGCCCAGTACCAGTACTTGCTGGCGGGGACTTCCAGGGCGTCGAGGGGCACACTTAGGCTGCTGATGAGGTGGCGCTCAACCCGCTGGAGGGGCCGCTGAGTTGATGCTGTTGGCGTTGGTTAAGTGCTGGGAGTTAGGCGGCGGGGCAGCCTCGTAATTGAACGGGTAGAGCAAAAGCATCCGACAAGACCAGACGGTCAACACCGCAATACTCGGTGAAACTTGAATTGGAGCAAGGGAACTCGGATAGAGCAAGCGAGAGGAAATGAAGAGGTACATATGATAGTGTACGATAAGTACAGTATGCACATCAATGGATAAGCAGCAATCCGCTCCAAGTCCTCGTGATCTAGTGGATAGCCCGGATCAATGAATCGTGTTTAGGTACTTAGTTATATGCAAGTCAAAGTGTTTTGAGCAGATGGTGGTCATCGATTGAACAAGAGGGCAGCAATGAGAGGTCAAGCTGACTCGTCTAAGCTGAGAGGGGCAGAAGATCTAGCGAGGAAAGCTACGTACGGTATTGGTGATTGATCAGGTTTGTTTGTTTTTATGTGGAAGGACCTAACTAAGCAAAACATCACCAGAGTGAATTTGCCAATGGCATGAAGATGATGTAAAAGGCGGGGAGCAATAACTAGCAGGTACGATTCATGGCAAGAGGGAGCCAACTTTAGGACTCATCTCTCTAAAGCATCTACAGATACCACAGCAGCTGATGATAGATAACAACTGATTCATGGCAAATGCTTAGGTGGTCCGGCTTGTGCTCTCTCATTCCTATACCTCCGTACAATCATGCTTTAGATTCTTCTCATCACTACCCTTGTCGGTACTTGTGTTCCAAGCAGAGGCTGGGCGGTCTTGGCTGTCGACTAACACTCAGCAGCCGCTAGATTAACTCTGAAAGGAGTAGCGGATGCTATTTTGGCCGCTTTTGAAGGAATTGCATGAAACAAACAGCATGGACGATATTGTCTTTGTGTCACGAGCTCAATATGCTGTTCGTATCTACGTCAAGGATTGCAAGATACTGACAAAAGAACAGAATTCCATTTGAGCTTTGATACTTGGCAATCATCACAGCTGAAGATGGAGCAACATGGGCCCTCCGGATCTTCACTCCGCTAGGAGCCGTCGATGATCGTCGGTATAGCTCCGTGTATGTCCTCTCCTCGCATTGGCGTTGGCATTGGCTTGAACGTTAGATGTCGAATCTCATCTTACCTCAGGACACCTCAACCAATGCATGAGGTCAAGTTCGTGCCCTTCTGCAATGACCACTTCCTTGGATTGGCCAATCTCAGTAACGAGAGGGTGTGCATAACCACGAGTTGATGGCTTTGCCGTTCCTCTCAGTATGCCACGGGGACACTTTCTCGGTGCTCAGCTCCTCTTTCGTCTGTGATCTTCTGCAACGCGACTGTTCGCCACAGTTGTGTCGCCGTTGCAGCCACAAATTGACTCGGCTCAACTTTGGAAAGTTCCCTCACATTGACAAGATCGAGTCAAACGCCTTTTCCGTCTCCTCGCGGGATATCATTGAATAGTAGCCATGGAGCCAAGCAGCCATCGGCACATGTCAGAAACTCTCGTTCTCGTCGCTTATTCTCTTCGGCTTCTTTCTCCTCCCGCGGCCGTGATGAATTGCGATAGCTGGTCTCGTGGTTCACGACACCCGCCACACGATTGAGTGTAGTACTATCAACAGATATTGGGTTGGACGCTAGTTCGACACAGGGGACATTGTTTCGCCCTGTCCGAAGATCTCGTTCGCCGCCATGCGATCGAGGCTGTCACGCCAAAATCCCCCGCCCCTTGCTATTAGGTGACTACTGCAGCTGTTCAGTCATGTCTCACAACCGTCTGGGGCATGCAGAGAGTCTAGAGAGACGACAGTGCTTGCTCCCTCCCTCTTCCGCCCCCTTTAGGTCGAGCGCTTGACTTGGACAAAGCAATGCTGCGAAACTACCTTATACAGCCCAGTGCTGTAGCTGCGAATTGATTTGCTGTGCGTAGCATGTTGCAGAGGCTGGGTTAGCAGACGACATCAGGTACCCTGTTCTTGAGCCTTTTTGCCAAGCCTCTCTCGTCCGTTTTCCAGGTACCGGTACCTATGTACCTCGCATCAGGACCCATGCGACTTGCGCCTGTCTACGCCGTCCCTGCGTGTTTCTTCGTATTTTCTTTTCAAAGTACGAAGTCACTCTCTTAAAGCCCGACACTTGACTTCTCGTTGCCTTCGGGGCCTTCGTATCCGCCAGCCGATGCTTAGAAAGTGCTGACTGAATCTTAGCACCTCGCTTGTTGTCAGCCGTTGGATCTTATACGGGCTTTTGGAATGTGATGATCGATACATCCCCTGTCTATCACCAAGAGCTTAACGAAGCCACAAGGCTATCAAGTAGTTAGGATAGCCGCAAAGGCCAGCTTTTTTTGACATGACAGGGTAACAAATACGGCCAGTTACCATATTTTGATCCCTAGGCAGTCTTTCTGCTTCTTTCTTTCAATCTTTGAGTCCCCAGAGGCACTGTTTACAATCCTGGACTTCTATCAAGAACATGGCATGCATGGGTAGGGTTATTTCCGAACCAAGTTTTCGTCTCCTCCTACCGTCGATCCAACATGGAAATGAGCGTCATAATTACACGAGCAGTTCAGGTCAACCATTACCGAATCGAAGCTCTATGTCGATCAATTGCATTTCAGGATTTCTTTCAATCACACAAGCAGACAGGTCAGGCCGGTTCAGCTTAGCCTTCATAAGAGTTGAAGTTACATATTCGACGTCACACAATCAACTTGTCATACATCACCGTGGCATGGTCGGCAAGTTTGTCCAGTCTATCGCGGAACATGCCTTGGTACGTATACTGTACTATAGCACTCCCGCAGCACGACCGTTACAACGTGGAGCTTGGGCCTGATGAACGTTGCGAATCAGGGACCAGAGGGTTCTTTTTGACTTCACCCGAACTTCAGATTGGCCAATGAATTTGCAGTTGGGTCAGTGATCCTGAATCGTGTGGCATCTCTACATCCTAACAGCTGAGAAACCACAAGAAGATCCCAGAGAGATCGTCTTTCAAGCTTGCGACATCCCAACAGTCCCATCTTGCAATGTTAACGACACTCTCTGTTATGCAGCAGAGGATGGGATCCTTGTCTAACAGTGGTGAATCTTAGCGCTCCCGGCGCCCGCCACGGAAACAAAGGGCGGCCCATCCCTCCGTAACCTTAGCAAGTTACTCGGGGTTTCCTTGTCCAAGAAAGTTTTCCGCAAGGCACCATGCATGTCAAGTCATGCATGAAGAGGATTTTTGAAGGCTTCTTTTTTGGTCGTCGCCAATAGCCGGGGGATGTGTGTGTCGCACAACAAGATATATGTCGCTTCCCGTTGCCTATTCCAATAGGTTTCTGGCCAATTTCCGAGCCAAGGACTATTTGCGGTCAATACCAGCGAGTCAATCAGTTCTTGAATCAGTAAATGGGTTTGATCTCTTCGGCAGAAGCGAAGATTAGGCTTGCTCCTTTGTCAGAGTCGATCGGGGCAGATTTGTCCCAGCGTTTCGATGCCCCTGAGGCCTTGTTTCATTGGGGAGTATTGGTTCTGGGGACTAGGCTTTGAGCCAATCGATCTCACGTTTCAATGGCGTAGAGCTTTTGCTTTTTTACTCAGACTTCGGGCTTTCTTACCCCCTGGACAAGCAGACAGGCTAGAGTAAGAGGATGGTGGTTTCGTTTCAGGGGCGCCACTTTGATTGATCAAAAAGCAATGAAACATCCTGGGTCTGGCTCGGGCGTGCTGGCGTACCGCCACGTGGATAAGATACTGTACGCAGAAGTTGTGGTTGGAGCTGGCAACGTGGGACGAAGACTTCTGAGAAACTGGCTTACAAACACGTTCCCTTGGAAGAGTTTTGACCAACGGCCAACAACCCAAGTTGGGTTTCTTTCAGTGAGTCGCTGTATAAGGTAGTATCAGCTATACTGAGCGACTGTTCACTGCGTGCCGCAGAGACTAGATGACACAACAATTTGCTTCAATGTGCTTGCATCTGCTGTATTACCAAGCCACGCGAGTTGAGTGATTAATTCACAGGTTGCAAATGCACAGAGACGAGTTGACGGCTGCAAGTGAGACGAACAAGTGCAGAATAGTCAAGGATCACCAGTCAATTCTCGCCAATGATATGCTGGTGACCATCTAGACTATATTTAGTGATACGAGCGAACGTCACTGATAGCAGTTTTGTGGAACATGTCAGTGCTTCTTCCTGCAGCATTCTTTGGGTTTCGAAAGTGTTATTTCGAGATCAGATGATGGCTCAAAGCTCAGAATTATCATTCATAGTATCAGAAACTCAACATGGCATCTCTTGAGTACCTCCTGAGTTGTCTGGAGTATCATATATCGATCAAGATCAGTTGCAGGGTTTAGAGATAAAACTTTCCCATAATTAGGGACGAAATTAAACATGACCAATAGCAAAGACATCGTTTATCAAAGACATCTATCGCATTTTTCTGAAGCCACTGTTTAAGATCTGCACAAATCTCCATTTCTTGAAACAATACTGGCACGACTGAGTTGGGCTGCGATATGCCATCACGTGATGCCACTTCTCTATGTTTCCACGGCAACACGTAATATGGTGTTTATCCTTTTCAGTAATCGCGACAAACTAATTAAGCCAAAAGCGCAGCCAAAGAAGAGAATACGATTTTGACAAGATAAAACACAACCGCAACCATGGCGTACAATCCGCGAATGAGCATCATTCCAACCTCGCAGCAACAATCGCGGACTCGAAAAAAGGAGGAAGAGGCAGATGCTTTTATGCGTCTCCCTGACCGCGAAATCGTTGGCTGCATCACCGACATCGGCATCAACTTCACCGTCGCAGATCTTCAAAAGCCAAATGCAGCACATGTTCAGCAAATCTTTGAGTGGTTCGCCGAACTCCTTCTCAATGCGACGCGTGAGACTGTTGAGCCGGCCATGCGAGCTGCCGCCGAGGATATTGTGGGAGAATACTCGGATGTCATCCCTCCGGACACTCGCAACCTCATGGGCTTTTATGTGTCGCTGCGCAGGCTGTTGTTTGAGTGCGGCATCACCGATTTCAGCTTCAACGACTTGTATAAGCCGACATATGATCGCCTCGTGAAGATTTTCAGTTACCTAATCAATTTTGTTCGATTCCGCGAGTCACAAACGGCTGTTATCGACCAGTACTATAACAAGGCAGAGTCGACAAAGACACGCATTGAGACGCTCTATGCCGAGAACCAGGAGAATGAGGGTCGTCTGGAAGATATGAAACACAACCGCAAAGCCATGGAGGCGCAAGTCCGAGAAAAGACAATGAGGAACGAGGAGCTCAAGAAGAGACTGCTAGAGCTTCGACGGAACCAGGAAAGGGTTGCTGCACGGCTGGAAGAGGCCAAGCAGAAGAAGGGCGAGCTCACTGCAGTGTTGGAACAAAAGACCCACGAAAAGGTTACCTTGAAACAGGAAAGCACAAAGCTGCGACCTTATGTGCTCCAGAGCGCCTCAGATCTTCAGGAGAACTTGGCCGAGCTGCGTGAAATTCTCAACAACGATAAATCACACATCGACGCATTGGACCGAAGAGCACGAGCCCTGCAGACCTCAACGGATTCATTCTCAGTCGTCTCAACAGATGTTGCATCATGCATAAAGATCCTCGACGAGATCGCTGCAGAGCTGGCCAAGGAAGAGGAAGAACTAGCACGTAATGCAAAGCAGCGTGATGCCCTCTCAGAGCGCGGTAACAACGCGCGTGAAGTCGAGCGCACCGAGACTATGCTGAAACGTCAGTTGAACAAGTGGACAGAGAGGACAGAGAAACTCCGCGAGCAGAGCAACCAGAAGGCGAGGGAGGCGAAGGAGAAGATGCATGAGCTCCGGGCAGTGCACAAGCAGCTCACTGAGGAACAGACTGAGAAGGGCAAGGAGATGGAGGTTCGACGTGTCAGAATCGAGCAGACTGAGAAAAAGGTAAGCCATCCCGCGACGTTGTGTATGAGTGGCAAATTACTAACATGTGCATAGATGCTTGACTTGAAGGAGAATATTGAGAATGAGGTTCATAGTGCGCATGAAGAGTACCGCAAGATGGAGGCACACATCAAGCTGTACATTGCTGAGATGGAGCAGGCTATTGCTTAAGTCTGTCTAACGGTGGTTTCCGTGTTTTTGTCATGCTTTATGTTATGGTTGGCGGCAATATTTGGGATACCTTAGATACCATGGGTTGGCGTTGAAGGCTGTAATGATGATATGTTAATGTTGACGCCTAGTATGTCTCTTTTGATCATGGTAATCAAGACTTGATATTCATTGACTATTTCACACATTGTCCGAGTGTATTGTGCACTTAGTAATAGGGAAACTCGTCACAGTTTCTAATGGGAGAGCACCAACCAATTCAACCTTCTTGTTCACGAGTATCGAATTCGAACCATCGACTCAAGACTTGCTTGAGACTGACTGTCCGTCCACTCCATGACCCATCGTCTCTTCTTGGTGTGCCATTCAACAGAGGCATCATCTCTCCTCCAAGGTGATCCAGGGTATCGTGTCCTCCTATCCCTTTTGGCTCAATGATGGCAGTTCTAAACTCGTTTCGTGAGGCAGCATCGACTAGGAGAGCAGCTGAGTTACCGATGCCTTGCGCAGACCATTCACTTGCGTCCCTGTGAAGAGCCAGAAGACCGTAGACCAGAAGCAGTGGTGGTCGAGAAGTGGACGTATAGTTTGGTGGTGCTGGTATGAGTGAGTCCTTTGGTGTAAAGACAGAGAGAAAGGCGCGTAGATGTGTGACAGTTGGCGCAAATAGAAATCTAATGTGGCGGGATATGGCTATTTGATACAGGGGTGCTTTTAGGAGCTGATGAGAAGGTTGTGTTTCTGAGTTTCCTGAGTCTTCCAGTTGTAGTTGTTCTTCTTGAAGAGTGAGATGGTGTGTTATGTCCTCGATGAGTGAGCTCTGAAACTCTTCTTTTGATGAGCCGATTATTATTGTTGAAGGATATCTATGGTACGATATGATATACGATAGAAGCTCGGAAGGAGTTTTTGGCGAGACGATGATGGGTTGAGAGGATTCCATAGTGTGATGTTGCCATTGAGTTTATCCAGGGTAGCTCATATCAAGAAGGTTAAGCAAAGAGAGTTGAGTTTCGAGTTTGATATCGCATGTTTAAACCCTAATGACATATTTTGTGGAATGACTGTCATAATGGCATTTTAGGAAACTCGAATGCTGTTCTCAATCTTCAGGTCAATATATTGATACAAGGTTGAAGTTGTGCTGTCTAGGGGCAGGTAGTTGGGCTCCCCACCAATTGTCACGCCCCTCCACCTCCACAGTCCGCAGCAACCATCTCTCAACGTCATCTCAAACACCTACGCTAAAACCCCCCTCAAAAGCTCTCCCTCCTCTCAACGCGGCGTAAGCTCGAAAAGCTCACTCGCGCAATGGAGTCAATAGCGAGGATCTCGAGTCTCATGGAGACCGGTACGTCTCTCTATTGACCGCTTCATCTGTCGCTAAACTGACTGATCATCTAGCGAGGGAGCTCACCCTCGATGCTGCCCAGGCGACGCGCGGTGCGCGCACGAGCTCAAGACCTTTGGATCGAAACCAGATGAGGAAGTTACTGGATAGCAGGAACGAGCGCGAGGTTCTCGAGGGTCTACGGCGTGTTATGGCGGTGCGTTGTGTTGATCTCTCGGCAGTGTATCCTGGCGCTAATAGTGATGAGGCAGATGATGTACCGAAACCACAAGACACTACCGTTCTTCTCTTCTGTCGTCAAGAATGTCGCCTCACCGAATATTGAGATCAAGAAGCTTGTCTACATATACCTCATCCACCATGCCGAACAGGAGCCCGATCTCGCACTCCTCTCCATCAACACTATTCAGAAATCCTTATCCGATCAGAACCCCCAAGTCCGAGCTCTCGCCCTCAAGACCATGTCCGGAATTCGAGTCCCCGTCATCAGCCAGATTGTATCTCTCGCTATCAAGAAGGGCGTCGCCGACATGAGCCCCTACGTGCGGAAAGCAGCTGCCCTTGCGATTCCGAAATGCCATCGATTAGACCCGAGTCAAGCGCCGCAGTTGATCGACTACTTATCGACTTTGCTGGGTGATAAGCAATACTATGTTGCTGGAGCTGCCGTGTCAGCTTTCCTCGAGATTTGCCCCGACCGAATAGACCTTATTCATAAGCATTATCGCACGCTGATCAAACAAGTGGTAGATATGGACGAATGGAGTCAACTGGCTACACTACGACTGATGATGTATTATGCGCGAAAGTGTTTCCCTCGAAGGACAGAGTCGCCAGACGAATCTACCGAAAATTCCCAGGATCAGCAAGTGGACGACTTCTACGGCGAATCGCGACAAGGTAGTCGAAGTCAGGGGTCTTTAGTGCTTGACCCGGATCTGGCATTGCTGCTAAATGGCATCAGACCTTTACTGCAGAGTAGGAATGCTGGTGTTGTTGTCGCTGTCACTCGGTGCTATGTCGACATCGGAACACCCGATTATGTAAAGCAGGCTATTGGCCCCTTGATCGCCTTGCTTCGTGGAGCTCAGGATATTCAGGAGACTGCTCTGTTCAATATCGTCTCCGTATGTCTTCTTCGGCCAACTGATTTCGTCAAATATGCGAGCCATTTCCTGGTTCGAGCCACCGATACTGCCCCTGTATGGGAGTTGAAGTTGGAAATCCTGACAATTATCTTCCCTCACAGCCCACCACATGTTAAAAGCCTTATTCTGAAGGAGCTCGAGCACTTCTCGCAAGGAACAAACAAAGCATTGGTTCGAGAGGCGGTGCGTGCTATTGGACGCTGCGCCCAGACTGATACCTCTGCAGCTCCTCGATGCTTGAAGTTGCTCCTGGGTCAAATTACTAGCTTGGATGGTACCCTTGCTGCCGAGTCACTGACAGTCATTCGTCACCTGATACAACAGGACGTCCAGGGACATGTTGGGACGGTCGTTCGTCTAGCGAAGAATCTCGACTCTGCAACTGACCCCCAGGCTCGTGCTACAATCATCTGGCTCGTGGGCGAATTCTCGGGTCTGAATGGAGAGGACAACATTGCGCCAGATGTTCTTCGCATCTTGCTCAAGGAGTTTTCTAATGAATCGCCAGTTGCTAAGCAACAGATTCTGCTCTTGGCGGCCAAGGTTTACCTCCACCACCTCAACCGCAAGAGTGAAGCTGAAAAGGAGAGGGACGCTGAGGAGGATCCGCCCATGGATACAGATACTCATCCTATTGTGAGGTTATGGGAATACGTCCTGCTACTTGTGAGATATGATACATCTTTCGATCTCCGTGATCGCGCGAGAATGTATCGATCACTTCTTGCAGTTCCCCAGCTGGCGACGTTGATGCTCCTTGCTGAGAAGCCCGCACCACATGCCCCGAGCCCATCAGAATCTCGAAAGGGATTCCTCCTGGGTTCTTCCACATTGGTGCTTGCAGGTGGCGGTGGTATTCATGGTCTTCGGGGCTACGAACCCTTACCCGACTGGGTTGAGGAAGGAAAGCAGCCTGATCGCCGACTTCGAGAACCTGAAGGCAGTCAAAGTTCTAGGTATGACGTTGAAAGAAGTACGCTACCTGCCAGTGAGAGACTTGACGAGGCGGCCAAGACAGCCATGCCTAGCAAGTCAAATGGCACAGGGGCAGGCACGGGCGAAGCAGTGGGTGCTAAGACTTTGGATGACTGGCTTGCAGAAGAAGAGCAAGAAAGCGAGGAGACTGAGGAAGAGACAGAAGAGGAATCATCGGAGGAAGAAGAAGAGGATGAGGAAGAGGATGATGACGAGGAAGAAGAGACGGACAGCGATGACGATGGAGAAGCCGATAGACTGGTTAAATCCTAATATCGATAGAAAGCATTATCAAGACACGCTCAACTTGGACTCATCCGAGTCTACAAGAATTGGTCTAATATCGTCCCAATACCTCGCGCCCTAGTTCAAACAAGACTAAACAACAAATACCCCTTCCTATACACTATCCTAATCTATTCCATATCCTCTCTAAGCAGTCTGAGAGTTTTCAACTTTTCGTTCCTCGCTGGAAGATTCGGCAGGTGTCTCGGCCTCAGTCTTCTTAGTGCGCTGCATAGTGACAGCCATCTGAGGGAAGAAAATTCCAGGATGGAAGGCCGTCAGTAGGAAGCCAGTGATGAGAACAAGGGAGCTATCGAGGACGAGGAAGCTAGGCTCATCCTGCATGATATGGTTACCCCAACCACCAGCCATTTCGGCAATTCTACAGTTTCTCGCGTCAGCTGATGTAAGAAGATAGGATAAATGAGGATTGTGCACTAACCGGTAAATGCAACGAGTGAGAATGGCAAAATAGGCGCCCGAAACAGCAAAGCCAAACATACGGAACTTCTTATCCTGCCAGACACGCAGCGACTCAGGGGCAGCCTCTGAACTATGGAGGTACTTCTTCACACGCAAGTAGTAATCAGTGCCCATGGCTCCAAAGGCGAGGAGCACGATGACTTGGAGGACGACACCGGCGATGATGGTCCTGTTGCCGTTCCTAGCGAGCTCGGGCTGGTTGCGCTTTGCTGCTGCTGCGACACCGCCGCCGATGGCTTGGATGATGAGACACGAGAGGTCGGCGGGGAGGAAGATGCGTGGATACCATCGAGGATGAATTCGTGAGAGGTCTGGGTTGAGTGCGAGGGCGACGTGCTTGAGGGTGAGGTAGATGGCGGCGCAGATGAAGGTTGGGGCGATGATGATGCAGCAGATTTGGGTCTGGAAGGCTGATGACTTCCATGGGTTAGGGTCCATCTGAATACGGCCGATATATCCTGAACTTGTTAGCATTTCATCATTTTTTTCTCTTCCTCTCAGCGAGTGGTGTTGAGTTGGTAGATCATACCAATAGTCTCGAGCAGTAAGCCTGCTCCAAGAGTCGCAGCATAGGTCCATGTCTTCTTCCAGACACCCAGCCCTACAGAGGACAGGAATAGAATCGCAAAACAGATTGTAAAGAAGTAACTGGATCCTTTGTTGGGAACATAACCGAGGACAGTTGCGCTGACGGGACAGAGGGCGGTGATATCGGTGCAGTCGTCGAAACTCGCTGGTCGACGAGCGTATAATTCGTACATTTTGAGGCTATCTCAGTGTAGTACTCTACTCGATATGTAAAGGTGAAGAAATGCCAAGTAAATGAAGAGAGAGCAGTGATTGTCACTGGTATTTGCCTCTTGGTCTGTGGATGATGATGACTTATGGATTCGTTTCAAGCGACCCGCTTGTATGAAAGGGTCCTTGTTTCATGAAGAAACACAAGAGAGGACGAAGAGAGAAGAAGAAGGGAAAAGAGAGGAAGAAAAGAGTGACCAAGGTGTAAAGATAGGCCGAATATGATTACGGTACGCGCATACAAGATCCATCGTTGCTGACTCGATCCTTTCATTTTCTCATTGCGACCCAATTCCTCCGGATTTTACGGGACCAACACCCGGACTTCGGGACATTAACCATACCTGAGAGCACTGAAAATACGGAGGGAAAGGTGGTTAATTCATAGGTTAAATTCGAGTGACTAGCTCATCAACAGTTGATGATGCGAATGCCAAGGCCCGGTTATGTCTATTCCCGGGTGCAGATCCGCTTATTTCAACGTTGGAAATGCTTGTTTAGCTCGCGTTTCTCGCTTTTCTCGCGTTGGGCCTCGGGTTCTGCTGCTCGCTTACGGGGCATTTCCACTTCTGGGACGTGTATTACACTTGGCGGCCGACCCTCTTTTTGCTGCACACAATAGAGATAAGATCTGTAGCGTCGGGTTAAATCTGATCCATTTCTTTTTTTTCTTAGTTGCTGTAGGACTTCGGATCGTTTTATGCTACCGATCCGATTCTGAATGTGTAATTGATGTTTCATGCTGAGATCTAGCTAGATCTGATGATACCTTACAAGCTTCATCTCCATTGTAACACTGCCTTTCAGTGACTATCACATGTCATGGATTTATTATTCTTTCTTGGTCTATTCTTTTATTCAAGAGCACGGATGAGTTGACAACACCAACCTAACTTATACGAGCCATGCGTCATCACCCCTTTTCTTCTAAGCTCACTGTTTTATGACTGCTCCTCCTTACCGCCCAAATATCGGTACACAACAGAAAAGTCCCGTCCCTTGCACTTCTCCTCCTTTTCAGCAGCTTCATAAACTGCAAACGCCGTCTTTGCCAACTCCATTCTCGCACCAGCCTCCTCAGCAGCGACCATAGCCAGTCTCAGATCCTTCTTCATCAGAGATATACCAAATCCTCCTCTGTAATCTCTGTTGGCTGGCGCTGTCTCAACAACACCGGCAACGGGGTTGTTGACCTCACTGGGCCAGCATCGTCCTGTGCTGACATTGATAACACCAGCCAGTTTCTTAGGATCCAGACCCCATTGCATGCCCAAGTTCATGGCTTCTGCGGTAGCGATGTTGTTCAGAGCCAGGAGGTAGTTGTTGGCCAACTTGGCGGATAGACCTGCGCCTTGGTCACCGCAATGAAGCACTTTCTTTCCCATGAGGAGAAGGACAGGCTCGAGACGAGGAATGAGATCAGGTGAAGCACCGAGCATAAAGGTCAATGTTCCAGCAGTGGCGCCTACAACACCTCCAGACATGGGCGCATCAACGAATGTGCCTTGCCCAGCAGAAGACACAGTCTTGGCGACCTGGCGGGATGTTGAAGGGTCAATGGTTGAACAATCGATAAACACACGGTCCTTTTTGGGGAGAGATGATGTGATGACGGATTCGTATACACCTTTGACGTGCTGAGGCTCTGGGAGTACAGTGATGATTGTGTCCTAGATGTGTCAGTAAGATGGCTACAAACATGGTCAGTGAGTGGGATGACCTACAGCATCTTTGGAGGCGTCGAATGCGCTGGCTGCCAATTCAACTTGAGCTCCCGTCGAAGCAGCCTTCATCTCTGTTTCTAGACCCTTCATAGATTCAGGGTTGATATCAAAGATGGACACCTTGTCTGACGGTTTCAACTTTGACTGGAGGTTCTTTGCCATTTGATAACCCTATTCTCTGTGTAAGTATTTGACAACCATTCTTTGAAAGGGGATGCGTACCATTTGTCCTAGACCGATGAAGCCGTAATTGTCTAGTCGTCGTGCCGAACTGGCGAAACCGCGACGAAGCATCAAGCTTCCAAGCCGCGTTGAAGGTCTCATGATAGCTAAGTATAAGACAATGGATAGTCCAAGTTTACCTGACAAGATCACAACCAATGTCTGACTTGGAACAAGGCTTACAAGATTAAATAAGAAGCTGAACAAGATATAAGAAATAAATCATTACAACAACAAACAAAAAGTCTTGGATCTCACTCAAGGTTGGCGTGTGGGGGAATGGTTACCCGAATCACAGCCGGCCATTGCCGTACTTAGCCAGACCTACCGAGTTTATCTACGGGGGGAGTCTCTCCCTATGACACGGCACGATGACCGAGTTGGAGATGGTTAAGAGGGCGGAGGGAGGATGCGGGGAAGCCTGAGCAGGCACCTGAGCTGCGGGGGATGTTCAGGGAGTAAAGACACTAAAACCTGGGGCAAACTCACTACAAGTTTCTCATAACTTGGGAGTTCAGTCTTTCATATTTGCTTCACTTAGACACGATTTATCATATTAGTTTTCATTTTATTTTACTTCAACGTCTTCATACATAGTCCTATAGAGTCGACACAGTCAACTCGACCGTCCTCTCTCATATGGACGTTCCTCATCGTGTCCATCTCCATCTCTGTCGTTCCGAAATCCCCATGCAAGCAAACAGAACCAATCAAAGCAAAAGACCCAGTTTCTACCAACTCATCTAGTATTGGTGTCTTCCAGGTCAAAGGGGTATGTGCAAGGGGGAAGTAAGTTTTTGGTAATAAAAGTTGATAAAAAAAGAGGAAGGTCAAGGTTGGTATGGTAAGGTATGGTATAGTGATGTGGTATAGTAAGTAGTAGTAGTAGTAGTAGTAGTAGCAGTAAAGACATCGAAAGGGCGTCGTCTCAACAAGATGCCACTCTCGACATCTCATTACGGCAACAGGGTGAGTGAGTATTGGGTAGTGATTCCGTTAGAACGAGACACAACGACAGAAAATGAAAATGAAAATGAAGAAACAACCAAAAAATACAATAGCCGCGCCGATCCAATCCAGTCCGCCCGTCCCATATCTCAGCCATGGTTGTGGTGGGATTATTCAGGTCCCTACTAGAAGACCTAGTTTAATTTCCGAAGACATGACATACAATTCATTGCTTAGATAAAGTTCATAAGCCAAGGAACAATCGCGCTGGCATACGTTAGCAAGGGTTCTTCACTATTAGACCATAGATCTTTACTCACCCAACTGCAACTGTGGCACCCAGGCCAAGTAATGCCCGGTTCTTCACCTTCTCTTTCCTTAATTCCGTCTCAGTCTTGACCTTCTTTGATCTAGGCTGCTCCTCTGGAGTCTTTTCTGTCTCTTCGCCGTCTTTGTCACCAATGGAAATATCCGCAGCCTTTCGCTTGCTCTTCTTGGCGGAACCTGGGGCCTCATCGACATCTTCTTGTTCCTCATCAGCCTTGGCTTCAGTCTCCTTGGTCTTCTGGACCATCTCCTTGGCTGCTTCCATCATTTGGGCAATCTCCTCGGCGGTTGGAGGCTCGCCGGCTGTGGGCAGAGGAAGCTCAACTTCGGTGATTGTGCGCTTAGTTTCGACACCGTCCTCATCCTTGACGATGTCCTCCTCGACGTGGACCTTGACCTTGGGGTCCTCTTCCCTGGGCTCCAGAACGATAGCTGGCTCAAACTCGGTCGATTGCAGAACAATATCCTCTCGCTTGGTCTCCTCGACCTTGGCCTCGGTCTCAGCCACACCATTCACGAGATCGGTCTTCTCAGTAATGGTCTCGACAGTCTCGGCCTTGGCGCGGGTGCTTCGCTTTCGAGGCGAGGCAGGGGCGCGCCTGGTGCTCTTCGTGGGACTAGCAGAACGACGAGATCGAGTGCTTCGAGGAATAGTCGAGGGGGTGGGGGGTGCCAGCACAGGCTGCGACGCCTTAACAGGATCAAACCTGGGAGGGGCGGTAATGCTCTTCTTGGGCGAAGACGAGTCTGGAGTTGTGGTCACGGTAATCTTGGCGGGATCGAGGAGAGCGCGAATCCAAGGAGCAATCTTGTACTCCTCAGCGAGAACGAGAGCCTGCTCCGGGGGAATCCAGATGTTGCCAGCAGTCTCTTCGGGGCTCGTAGTGGGAAGAGACTTGATGTACCTGCGCTCTGCCTCCTCGTCGGATGCCTCAGCGTAAGGGAAGCTCGCCTTGAACATGCCAGTCGCGGAGATGTAACCGTCAAAGCTGCGTCGCATCAAGAAGTAGCTGCTAGGGCTCGACTTGAAGATGCCGGAGACGATGCCCTTGGGAAGGGGGGCTCGGAGATGCGCATAATCAAAAACGCCAAGAGCCGCCTGCTCAGTCTCACCAGTGCCGGCCATCTTAGGTGTCAGCTTAGTCTGTCCGAGACGTCTACGCGCGACCAAATCCGTGTCTAGAAACAATTGTAAGCTTGCGATCTCGCGACATTGAAATAGCTTGGGGTTGTTTACAATCCGGAACATCCTCTGTCATGAGAGGATTGTGCTTGGAGGGCAGTGTGCGCTCTTGATGGGATGCCATTTTGTATGATGCTTAGGCGCGGCGCGACCGATTTGGAGTACCTCTAGATCGTCAAATCGAAGCGTAATCGCGACGGGCAGCAGTATGTGCACTCGTATACCGGCGCGCAAATGATAATAAATTAGATAGAAGAGCCTGTGTAAGGATAAAAAGTCGCGTCAGTGATCGATTGCGATGAAAGGTAGTTGTTTTCAGGCGCGGGCTCGACTTCGGCGGGAACGGGCCGTAGTAGATTTGGCTTTGGACGTACCGTGTCAATGCAGGGCTTAATTCATTCAGCGGAAGAAAGTAGCCTTGAAGAACGTCAATGGCGCTTCAGGCAGTAAAATTGATAAGAAGCAGGCAACTCTAACGGTGCCTATGCCGTAGAGATAAGGGGGGGAGAAGAAAAGCAAGATGAAGTAGATGAGGGTGGAAAAAGGATCGCGACAAACTCGACGAGCGAGACGAGGGAAGAGCTGAGACGAGACGGGAAACCAGTCGCGCAAATTAGATGCTCGATAGCGTCGAGGATTTAGCAGACGGCCCTGTTGGGCTAAAAGGAGATTAGCGTGATGTCAGAAAGTGGAGAGCTGCGAGATAGATTGGTACTGAGATCTGTGTGGTGAAGCCGTGCAAATTGGAGGTCGCCCGTTAATATTCGATCAAATTACCCCCATTTTACCGTGCACCTGACTTAGCGCTATTACCCGATGAGTTCCCCCTGCCAGCGAAGCAACAGTACGTACCAACGAAATACCCTTCTTCACGTCCCTCTTTTTTTTACCGGCAGATCTAGTCGCCGATATTCGTTTAATTTGATTATTTCTTTATTTGTTGAGCCAAGCAAGTAACGGCGTCAAGGGCTACATGATTTACAGTCTAGCTTATCAGTCGCGTATCATCGCTTCTACTGTATCCGTACAGTCCATGATGTCGTCTTCGATTTCTGGTACTGTTACTAGCCAGGAGTGCACGTGGGGAAACTCTGTTCTAGAGTCAGCCAGCAATTCTTCTGCCGCCCCTAGCAACCAGCCCAACAGGTCCAGCGCCAACCAAAGTCGTCGATCTTCAGGGTGAACCACACCCCCAACAAGTCCCTGGGGTCCCCCTGGACCTCGCTGTGCCCGGCGCGCGCGAACAGGCGACTGTTCTTTTTCAGAACGCGGGGAAATGCGCATGGGTTCGGGTTGTGGTTTTCAGATTTGCGATTGTGGTTGCGGCGTCATGAGACGGGATTCAGATGGAAGCGAAACAAGCAAGACACGACATGCATGGGGCTGGAAGAGCTAACCTGGTGAGGTCACTGAAGAAGAGACTGTCTAATGGATGGGTGTGACCTCTGTAGTCTCACTCGTTTCTGCTGGGTTCGGTGATAGATGGGCTGCTAACATCTGCGACTCTGACGAATGGCGACGCACCATGTCACTTATCGCGCGTCAAGCACGGCAATGCTGTGCTCTGTGTGTCAGTGTTTTTCTCGGCTGATCGACTAGATCTGACAGCTAAAACAGACCTCAGAGCGTTCGATAGAGTTTGACTGGGAACAAGGGAATTGTTCAAAAGCAATTCAAGCTAATCAATGGCTCAGCCCAGGGAATTCATGTCACTGCTTCAGAGTCAACAGGTTTGGCTTGCTCATATGTAGTGACAGGCGAGACTTACATGGAGTGCCCTGTGAGACTGGCTATCATTAGGTTACGTTATTATCTATTGCCGCTCATGTCTCAAATCTGTCGACGTGCATTCACTTGCATGACAGCAACGCGGAGGTTTGTGGATTATGGGTCCATTACCAACTGGTCCACGCGTTCAGAGTTGGGTGACTTGCAGGTTCTAAATCGCTGTCTTATCTTGACTCTGAGCAAGCTGTGACCAACCTACCCTAGAGGATGCTCGGATCATATAGGTGCCATAATCTGGCCAGAAAGAGCTTCGTGAATCGAAATGGCGATATGTAAGCTCCTTATTATTGTGACAAGGATGGGAGTGCGGTCATGGTCTACCTTTATCGCCCAATGTCAAGACGAATATTGTACTTCTTCATCCGATGAGTATCCCACATCAAGGTGTAGAAAACCTTACCCATGAAATCAAGTAACGAGAAGTACTAAAACTTATAGTCAAAAGTTCAGTGTACTAACAGATCCAGGAGATTGTATAAAGGCCGCGTCAACAAGTAACATACTTGTTAATGGGAGGGAAGGTGGTGGTCTAACAAATACGAGCCTCGTTTATTCACAACCCAAATCGCGATGCCCTGAATCGATTTTGATCTGATATGATCCACGAACCAACAACGCCCAGTCATCATCGCGTATTTCTCAAGCTACGAGAGCAATGGAAACAGTAACACAAAATGTCATCTCATTAATGTGTCATTACTCACTTTCTCAAAAATTACTGTTGAAAACTCCAGACACTCAGAGCCACAGCCGCCATAAACCATCACAAAATAAGCCTCATCTTCGGGTCCAGTCTCACATTGAACCCCTGAACGAAGCATTCTCCATAGGAATCGGCAACGTCCATTGGCGTCGTTCTCCGTATTTCTGACCTGAGATCGATGATGCGCCAATCAGAAATCTCTATAAAGTGTCCTGACCCACCATAGCAACCGCACTCAGTGACCGCCCTCTAGCCTAGCCCAAACTCAGTCCAGCTGTTGCGACCTCTTGCAACACCGCCTGCGGGAACGGGAAGCCCCTCTATCGTCACCGCCATAAGCCCCTCCAAAGCCCGCCCAGACCCAAAGGACCAAGCCCAAGCCCAAGCAAGCCCGGGACAGAGCTCACCTCAACCTTGGCTGGGATTAACGAGTAAGCTTCCTTCTTTCTCCTCTCCCCTTCCTCTCCTCTTCTTTCCTTTTTCTTACCTCTAACTTTCTTACCTAACCTAATATCTGCTTAGGTATCGACTCGTCGCTATAGCATCATCCGTTTCTTCAACACCCCGCCTCTTGCACATCAGCTTCGCCCCGCTCGCCCACCATGGCTTCTCACGACGACGATACTATGCCCGAGGAGACTCAGGGCTACAAGCTCTCTCAGCCCAAGCAGAGTCTGGCTGAGTACCAGCAGATGGGTAGGTACACTCTCTTCCCTGGACGACCTGGACGGTAGGCGCGTTAGTGAGGCTCTGCGATATGCACAACACATGGCCCCTGAGCATGTGGCACCGTCTCGCAGCATGGCACCAACATGCCATGATCTTGAGATACTGCCCTGTTCTCTGCCGTGTGATGTGGCCGAAGCTATGCTGTAGCTGCAGTTATTGCTATAGGACAATTGTGCCTCTTGTATTTGAGCATACACCTAGACTTGACTGTCTCCGCCCTGCCCACTTACCGCACCAGCCACTGCAATTGATCTTCGAACTCAAAAGTTAACATAACTTTCCTTCAGACGCCGGCGATGAGTCTCTCCAGCGATACAAGGAGTCCCTCGGTCTCGGCGGGGGTACTGACATCTCCGACCCCAACGACCCCCGAGTCTGCATCATTCTCTCCCTGACCATGGACTCTCCTGGCCGCCCTCCCGTCACCATCGATCTCTCTACCCCCGGAAGCGAGACCACCCTCAAGGACAAGCCTTTCAACATCAAGGAGGGTGCCAAGTTCACCATGAGCGCCAAGTTCAAGGTCCAGCATGAGATTCTTAGCGGTCTTCACTACGTCCAGGTTGTCAAGCGAAAGGGTATCCGAGTCTCCAAGGACTCGGAGATGATTGGAAGCTATGCTCCCAACACTGATAAGCAGCCCACCTACGTCAAGAAGTGTAAGTTTCATGTTTATAGTTCGGTCAAGATACAGCTACTGATACGCCCCAGTCCAAGAGGAGGAGGCTCCTAGCGGCATGCTTGCTCGTGGTCACTACAACGCCATCTCTAGCTTCGTGGACGACGATAAGAAGAAGCATCTCGAGTTTGAGTGGAGTTTCGACATCGCCAAGGATTGGTAAACACCAATACCTTGATAGCGCGACCCGACGACATAACTCAAAAATACATATCACACACGTCATGAGATAATGAGATACCTGAATATCGGAGAAGAATTTTCACACAAAAAACTCACATAAAGCAAAAGAAACCCCCATTTGGGCCGGAGAAAGGTGGTTGCTCTGTTTCGTATCATCTACTCGTCACTGACGAGGCAGTACTGAGCTCGGTTTGGAGCTTCAATACTGCAGGAGAATAAAAATCCCTATATACATCAAAGTCTTTGCTATACAATGCAGGTCTATTGTCTGTTGCAATGCGTGAATGCTTGCTTTCAAGACATGGTATCATTGATGCGGATATCGTGAAGCCCGAGCTTGAAGCTCCAGGGCACTGTAAGTGTGTATTCGTGATAAAATTCATCTATAAGAAGTAGTCTGGCAAGGCGTTGCCGTCGGCAGACTTTTCGTTTCCGGGTTGAAGGTCCTTATGGACATCGTTCTCGGGCGCGGCCGCAAAAACGTTGAAGAAACGCTCACCCGTGTCACTCACTTCAAGAACACTGGCCATGTTTCCACAACGGTAGCAGTAGTTGGGCGCACTCCAGACAGTGCTGAGACGGTCGTCGTAAAGGACCTGGAAGCCCTCCTGACAGAGCTGGTGGGCGCGGAGGATATGCGACATGTTGTTGACAGCCAGGAATTTCTTAACAACCTGTGCTCCAAAAGTGTACCCCGCGCCGCGGGGTGAAAGGGAGAATTCGTCACGCTCCGGGTCAGGATCAGACCAGACGAGATCGGCCATGGGGCCTTCATGGGGGATCTCGCGGAAACGGTCTATAATTTTGATCTGGTCGATAGAATGGATAGAAGGGGAAAGGCCTGATTTATCCCGTTAGTTTAGCCACGTTTGTAACCTTAAAGTCTGCTTACCTCCGTGGACGCAAAATATTTGGTCGTTGATCACAACGCTCAAAGTTAAAAAGTCGAACATGTCTGTAAAGTAGTGCCACACATTGGCATTACCATATTTGCGCGAGCACTCTGTATAGAAGCCATATGACTGCGTCACACCGCGCGACTCATGATTTCCTCGAATAAGATGTACGCGATTAGGGTACCGTAGTTTCAAGCAAACGAGTAGGGATATTGTTTCGACACTGAACATGCCACGATCGACGTAGTCTCCTGTTGTGCACCGCCAAGGTCAGTCAATGCTCACTTTGTCCATATCTCAGGTTGCGGGCGATTACCAAGGAACAAATAGTTTGTGTCGGGACAGTAGCCGCCGATGCGGAAAATCTCGATTAGGTCGAAGAACTGGCCGTGGATATCTCCAACGACGGTGATGGGCGCTTTAACATGGACGACGTTGGACTCGCGCATAAGAAGTTCTTTCGTCTTGGCGCAGACTGCTTCGATGACAGACTCGGCTAGCAACTCCTTGTTGTACAAGCGCGAGATGCACTCGTCGAGATCGACGGATGCTGGGGAGGATAGGTCAGACTGGGAAGCCTTTCGATTCGGCGCGGCGCTTACAAGGTAGCCCAGGCATATTGGGATGTGGTGGTCGTTGCTGTAGATGCCGACGTGGTGATGTGACTGGTGGGTGGGTCGCTGAATGTGTATTATCGTGGAAATCGAGAATCGTAGGTGAACGTCGGTATCATTAAGGGGTGACGATGTCGGGTTCGGCTCCTGTCAAGGATGATGTCTGGAGGTGAACTTGGTGGTTGTACCAACATGATCGGGATCAAGGTGGTTCAGTTCACATGGGCGCAGGGCGAAGACGTTCGCGATTAACGAGCGCGTGGGCGGTGAGAGATCGAGTGCTCGCTATGCAATGAAACAAGACAAATTGCGTGTAGAACCGTATCCGTGATTACATATACAATGGGAGGATGGTGATGCTAAAGTGGTGGTGGTATGTGTTTTTTGGGCAGTGGGATGTTTTAGCAGTGCATCAGTAGCAGTGGTGGTGGTGGTTGGTTTGCTTAGTCGTTGCTGATGACGGTGCCTCGGCGGGAAGAAGGCCCGGTCATCCCCCCACACTTTGACTACTACTAAGATGGAGATACTCGATATTGGGACAATGGGTTTGTATAGAACCAGTAATGATAATCTTATTGATTAGATATCACAATACTTATTAATATAAAAGATTATGCTTTGGTGAGGCTGAGCTGAATGAGGGGTATAGTCAGCAAGGTTCGAGGATAGCAGTTTGTAGTGATCATCAACGATCATAGAAATCCATGGCTATATAAGTGGTAAGAAACATTGTGCTTTGGTAGAAAATCAGTGTTTCCGACGAGCTGTTATGTATAACGAATACCATGGAGTTCGTGTAGTAGATGTTCTCTTGACAATGGTATGAGAAATGGTTGAGAACTGGTTACTGTATGCAGTGAGTCTAGACAATTATCGGGAAGGGTAGTTTCATGAAACAATAAGCTTATAATGTGATCCTGGGCAAGCGAAGCGAATGCAGTCCTAGTTTGGGTAAATTGCTCATAATGGTAAACAATAATAACAGACGCAGCGAAGCTTAGTGGAACACTGCTATTGAGCATAACGAGACAGTGCCATTCCATACACAATAGGGCTCTTTTCTAATAATGCATGCCAAGAAGGAGCCCTGATTACATTTGTAGCGGCCGGGAATGCCCCCAAAGTCTATTTCAGTTTCAACCTTCCTCTACTCAAAAGTGGCCCGTGCGCACGCGACAACACTTTCAGCATCGCCATCCACCAATGGATGACTATCGTCGCCATCAATATCTTGTTAATTGATCTCCAGCTCCAACCTCAATTTCGACTCCGTCATCAATCAATCGGACATCGCCAGCCTCTCTAGGTCGTTCAAATCAAATATCTCTGAATGAAATCCCTCTGATATTTTACCTGAGAAGGTCCAGGGAGGGGGCTTTCGCTTTCGCATGTCGCGACCGCGCGCGGGCACTTGCACCAACAAGCTTGGGCTGTAACAGTAACATCCCCAAGCCATATTTTCAGTCTCAGCAACACAGACTCTGTCGTCTCGCTTCGCCTCTCAGTCGCGCCGAGGCCCCTGTTGTGAGACGTATCACAGTTACTCAAGCCAGCCTCAGGCCGCTTGATCAAACTTGTTTCCTTCTCTTGGGTCGTGTCCGCGCCTGAACTCGTTCACTTTCTGCTAATCAAGTCACTGTCACTCTTCTTTTGCATCACAAGTATTATATACACCACAGCGGTATTTGGTCTGTGTTTTTTTCTTGCCGTTGTCTGTTAACAGGATAGTGTCCTGTGCTGGTCAAAGCTATCTTTCACAAACTACGCTTTCCTTCATCTGTCATGTCTAATACGGCTCCTGGCCAGTCTCGGCCAGACGACGCCAGATGCTATAACTGCGGCGATTCTGGCCATTGGACTGTTGCATGTCCAGAACCCACCAGGGAAACTCCTGCGTAAGTATCAAGCTCACTCAGTTTGCCTTCATCGTTTATACTTCGACGTATTAACTGGAGAATAGTGGTCTCGCAGCTTGGAGAAACGCCAACGCTCCTGGACACGGAGGTAATAGAGACCATCATGGTGGTTCCAAAAAGTCTAAAGGTCCTATCATTACCAAATACGCACCTGCGCCTGTACCAGTATCAGCACCAAGCGTGGCTCGATACGGTCCTCCTCCAGGATATGTGCCTCCTCCACCTGCACACTACCCCGGAGGACCTCCCTCCTATCCTCCGCAATATCCTCCTTACGGATCCTCAGCATCTAACTACGCACCACCTGGCTACTCACCTCCAGGATACTCTAATCCATATCCTCCACCTTCTTATGGTGGTCCTCCCCCAGGTCTTCCGGCACCGCCTCCTAGGCCTCCTGGCACATATGCTTCTCCTCCTCCGCCTCCCCCTCAACCTCCAGCGCAACCACCTTCATATCCACCACGTGCATATGGTCCTCCTCCGCCTCGCCAAGACCACGTACCCTACCATCCACAGCCTCATTATCCCCATTATCCTCAACCAGCTTCAGCACCATATGCTCAGCATCCACCGCCGCCATCATACCCGCCCCCTTATCCCTCTCACAGCGCGCCTCCGTCGTATGGGCACCCTCCACCTTCACGGCCTCCTATCCCATCACCAGCACCACCTCCTGCATCACGTCCACATCGATCAGCTTCATCCTCTGTACCACGCCAGAATTCTGCATCAACTTTACCTTTGTCAGCTTCTTTGCCCCCTAGACCTTCTCTACCTCCAAAACCACCACAACCCAATCAGCATGGTCAACCTGGTAGGGGACGTCGGGACTTTCCTGACCATTCTCGAGATCATCGTAACAAGCGGAAGAATGACCGACACCCTCGTAATCACGACTATCGACAAAAGAAGAACCAGCCTCATTCTCGGCCGGATCAGAAGCCACAAGACAACAACAACAACAGACGCCCTGATCTCAAGACGCCCAACCATCCCAAACCTGCGCCGTCTCCTAAACAGGGGGATCAGAAAGGCTCAACAACTGCCGTTGAACCAAAGTCAAGCCCGCCTGCTGCTTCTCCTGAAACTAAAAAGGTTCAAGTTGAAACTCCTAGACCTGATTCATCACAGAGACCGGATACAGCACCCGAAAAGGCTGTCGACGATGAATTTGAATGGGACAAGAATGTCATATTCGCAGGGCCAGAGCCACGTCATCCACCAGATGAGGTTGGTAAGCCATTGCCAGCAGAATATAATGATGAGGTGCTTCTTCCTAGAAAATGGGATGCAAAATGCGTCGAGTCGCACTATGTTCAAGCTGACAATATCGAGGAATACGTGAAGCCAATACACGAAACTCCGTATTGGTCAAAGATCGAACACGACCCCGCGTTCGTACGAGACGGCAAGCTTCCTAGCGGAGATGCCATTGCCAATCTCCCACCAAGACCACCACCAAAACTTGAGGAGATCGCTCGGAGCGAAAGTTCCGAAAGTGGCGAGGTCCATGAACGGCTTGCAAAACGAGGTCACCCAGATGACGATACCCCTGGTGAGCGCCCAGTGAAGAGACAAAGATCCCGAAGTTCTTTCGATACCAGCTGCAGAGGATCACGGGGCCGACATTCGCGCTCGCGTGATTCGTACGTTCCGCAAGGACGCAGGTCACGTCCAGGTAGTCCCGAACGTCGACCTACAGAATTCCGTAACGTCGACGACCAGCGACGATCGATAGACCGGTACCAACCAGATCGGGATAGAGATCATAGCCGTGGTCGTGGACGTCGCCGGAGTCGTACTCGAAGTCGCAGTCGAGACCATAGTCGGAGTCGAAATCGCAGTCGCAGTCGCAGCCGTCGCCGCAATCGGACCCCAACGTCGCGCGACTCATCAGTATCTGCTGCATCTTCAGGATTGGATTCCTTGGAAGCCGAGTTGTTGGGACGAGATACCAAAGCAAAGACTCCTGAAGGATCTCCAAGGCCGAAGTCGTCCATGTCAGGGCTCAAGCCGAAACGGCGACAAGCAAAGCTCGATTCAGCGTATAGGTATGTCATTGTGATGCTCCGTGTATACAGTCAAAACTAATATCAGAATAGTCGCCGTTGGTAGGCGACATAACAAAAATGGCTGCGCATTATTACAGCTTCTCAACGTTTCTGGTACATCGTGTTTTCTTTCTTCCGTTCCCCAACTTGGAACCGCAACTCGCGTTGCAATGATTCCATGTATCTAGGCCAGGCACTATTCCCTCACTTCTCTTCCCTTCGTTCATTCAGCACCCTCCCTACACACGGGCTGTGCTTCTCTTCATCTTAGACTTTATTAGAATGGCGCTGTGGTTTCGGAGTATTTTTAACGATCATCATGAACAAGCTGCATGACTGGCGTATATTTCACGAGGTATGCGTGGGATCATTCTTAATCTTACAATCTTTACTCTATCTCTCCATCTCCGTCCTTGCCAGTTAGCTGGCTGTTCATGGTATTAATCATGACCTGTTGGTGCGCCATCGACCAACACTGTGTGCCTGGCCGCTCCTCTACACATTCCTCTACTACTCTATGCTTAAGTGTATGTTCTGATGTCCAGGTCCCTACGATTCAAGGTCAGTATCTTATCACCACTGCCAGTGAGAGGTATGGTAGACGCAGACGCATAGATATACTCATGGCTTTTACGAACAAATTCTTGTTCAACTTTGATGGCATCAAGAGAATTGAGTAGAATAGACGTGGTAAGGTATTAACAGTTAGCAGATCACTGTCGTGTAGCAGTCTATACTATAGTAGTATCAGTAGGTCTGAGCCTGCTTTGCAAAGCCTCCTTGTCATTGAAACGGCGCTGCATTCACCGTTATCGAGGCTACAATTCACGCTTTATCTGTTTTGAACGACTGAAGTTGTAAGTTTGTTCGGATCTAGCAAGTTCATATTGCTATCCCATACCAGTTAACTAGTTCATATCCGGGAATGGCTGTCTACTATCGTCTCAAGTGAGAAGCAACCCAACCCATTACATTACTTGGATAGGGTACCCTATCAGTGCCAATGAAAGTAAGCAATACTTGCTGGACCTGTTAGTCATGTTGCCTTATCACATATTACTATTAAAAGAGGATTTCTACCTGGGAAACATGCATTGTTAGTCTGCCTCGGTGCTGGCAACCACCTAAAAACGGAGTATAGGACCGGCCAATGGGCATAGCTCTGTTCGAGATCTTACCTTATCCTCGCTCTTATTCACTCCCTTTGCATTATATGCAAAGTGAAAGTGAAGAAACGTGGTTGCACAACTTTTGGTTCCACTTTTGCTATATGATTCCGTTATCGCTGCTCATGCAAGTTCAACGTCTCTCCCCTGTATAAGCGGAAACTCTATACTGCTTATACAGCCAACAGAGTATGTACACCCCTCATCCAATCTCAGTTTGGGTTCAGGTCTGGGGGGTAGGGAGAAAAGAGGATTCTGACATGACAACTATGCCGTGTCACCCACGTTACGTTTGCTTGTAACACGAAGAGCCCATATCCTCCTACACGTGTGTAGGTGTAACCGACGCCGTTATTTCGCTCAACAAAGACCAGGCTAGAATAGGCGACTCTCGCAGGCGCCAAAAGAAGTCAGGTGTTTCGGCCGAGATTTCATGCTCAAACTACTTTGGACAAGCTGCATGCTTCTAGTTCTTCTACTCAGTGGGGACTGACTCTATAGGACCTTGACCCTTAACCACGATGGACTTGTCAGATCCATCTGAGCGTTGGACAAATCACAGTTGCAGGGTCTGTTTACGCCGTAGATGATGGAACGGGGCCTCTGTAATCGAGACTCGAAACACAATGAGGAGCTCAAGAACAAGTCCAACAACAAAGAGAAAATGTCAAGTGACATACTACAAAAGCTACTGTCATCTAACTCAGTGTCGTATGAATGGTGGGTCTGCTGATAAATCCCGTGTCTTGAGGTATCTAACTAGAAAAGTACCTTGCTGAAATCGGTGAAGCCATCGCGAGATTCGATCAGTCTAGAACCGGCATTTGCGAAATGACCCTTCCCGACGCCCAAAACACCCTCTATTCTCTCTTTAGCACTGCACCATGGACAGCTGGCCAAAAAAGACACGCGGCGTTCCTCTAACCTATTAGCTACTACTTTAACTCCGAGCTTGCAACCGAACTGAAATGAACCCTAGAATGAAGCACAAGTCTCAACTCGACACAACTTTTCGCTCGACGCTAAATAAAACACACCACAGTGACAGGCAGTACGTATGGACTGGATCCAGTAAACACACCCTGTAACCAAAAACACAACATCATATCATATCATATCAAACAATCAAGTTCTCAAATCCCATCCCCCGTAGATCATGTAGCCAGTTGACATTAGCTGAGCCGCGCGAATCCTGCATCGCCCATGTCGCTTTGAGCATTTCAATTGCCGTGAAGAGATACCCCCATGGACAGATTTGCCAAATCGACAACAGCCGTGCCAGGGTCCAAGTGCGTTTTTCAGGGTCTCGTGTCTCGGCCCCTGCAACAAAAGTCGGCCACGACGATGCCTTGAAGTATGGGTCATTTTCATCGATGGCGGCTAAATTTCTCAAAACGTCCTCCAACAGGAAATCGGTATCAATGGACCGTACAGACCGAACTAGCGGTAGCGCTTGGAGGATGTACAGGCAAGCTGCTGACCGGTGTGCCGCAGCTAGACACACTCGACTCTCAAGATCCTGAACGAGGTTGTGTTGTCGCAAATAGTCTGCCCAAGCTGGAATGTCCACAGCAAGAGCCTCGTCTATTAGAGCAATTGCCTTGTCTGCCGCACCTAGAGACTGGTCTGTCCAGGGTACTTCGTGGGACAGCTCGGATGCAGAAAGAATGATGTTCAGAATCTCCGGAGGGCAAGACAAGTAGCTTGTCAGTTCCACACGCTTCATAACGGGTAAGAACTGGAAAGCTTGCCGTGCAACACGAGCTGCGAGGCCACCAGATGTCAACGTCGAGCCCAAAATGTTGTAACTTTCAAAAGTCAGTATCCACTGCGAGTACACCAGTAGCTAGGACGGACTTACATGAAGCTGTCAGTAATGACACGGTCCCGCAACATTCTACTAGATGCGTCGGGATTACTGTCCGGGTTGAGCAATGCCATGATGCTTGTGGCGCCTTCCAAGTGGGCCCTCCAGCTCTGGTTGTCTGACTTATCCAGATCAATCAAGTCAAACTTGATAAAAAAGTGCATGGCAGCTAATGCCACCTCACTACCTGCCGGGTCAAGGGTATCGAGCACCTCCCTAAGGTGGCTCATGGCCTTTTGCTTCGCCGTCAAGGCATCGATGAGAGCCTGTCGTGTCACAAGATCTTTTGAACGTAGCAGGGAAAGATAGCCCGCGGGATTGGTGAGGCCTGCCGGTATTTCGGTAACACGACGAAATATATTGGACCAATGGATTGCTGAAGTCGCAACAAGAATCTGCAAGAGGAGCGGGTGCTTCCGCGTCAAGGGTATCAGCTCACGGAACGGGTTTTCAGGCGTGTCTCGGACCACAAGATCTTTGCAGACCCTCTCGCTGACTGGGGCATACATTAGCATCGGCCAAGAAAAAAAAAACCAAAACTAGAGCCAAGACTTACAATGCGCTAGGTAGTATCGTGATGTGCGGTCAAGGTCCTGGAACAACGGATCTGTAAGCGCAGCAGGAGAAGGCCAGGGTATGCTAGGATCGTGTGAAGGGGAGCCCTCAGAATCTGGCGGGGTTGGCTGCTGCTGTTGCCTTTGCTGCTGCTGCTGTTGCTGCTGCTGCGGATTCATCTCTTCCGCCTCTTGGGCGGCCTGCTGGGCCTGTTGAACCAAACGCGCCAGCGGATGTTGGTCGCTATAGTCAGGTTGAGGCTGAGGTCGAGCGCGATCATGCTGACCCTGGCCCTGCTGGTGGCCGGTAGGTGATACAGAGGTGGAAGCATCAGATTCGTCGGGTAGTCGCCGGCCGGGAGGGGGATTGACATTGCCGTGGGAGTCAATTCCTTGGGTCCAAACGAAGACCTTGCCATACCCGAGGCATTCCTGCCCTGAGACCGCACATTTGTGGCATGTCGGCCATGAGCGGTCGCAGCGCAGGCGTCGACGACGGCAGTTGTGACACGGTTTTGTGTTGCTTGGCGGCATGCGCCGGGTGCTGACAGAGCAGCTTGACAGCTACAGAGTGTGTCTTGTGTGCTGCGCTGGACTGGACTGGACTGGAAGTCGAGTCCTATGATTTTACTAGGTCCAGGTCGTGCTCGAGCTCTTTGTGGCGGGCGAGACAGCGGTTTGGATGTAACGAGCGAGTCGTTACAGAAGGTTCATGGTGGACTCTTGAGACAAAGAAAGGATATCGTTGCCGTGGGTGTACGTGAGGGGTAGGGAGGAGTTTAAGTTTTGGTGACAGTGACAGTGTCAGTGATAATGGTGAGGAGGAGGATGATGAATAGAAAAGGATTGTGACGGAAAAGAAATCTAATGGAGTTATTATGGAAAACTAGTACGGACGGAGCATTGTATGAAATGGAGGTAGGTGCTAACCAACTAACTAGGTACCAGGAAGGCACGACGACGAGTATGGAATGGCACAATTGGATGGATCATGGAGGGGTAAATGGAAGGAAGGGTGCGGGTTGAGATGGGAATAAGATCAGGAGGAAGGAACATCGAGTCAATACGTCAGACTAGTAGGAAAGACCATGTCAGCCAGCTGTTTGGGTACCTTTTTGGAAATTGGAGAAGAATACCCGTCCATAACCAGATCAAAAAGATCAGCAGCTCGAGCCACCCACGTTATGGAACTTTCTTAGACGAACTAATTGAGAGTCTGCCATGGAGACTAAACACACGGCACGGAGTATGGATACTGTAGAAACATAGAGTCCAGGGTGTGCAAATCTATCTTATAAACCAAACCCAACTTCACCGACCTACCGACATGAATAAAAACTAACAGGCAATCAACTAACGTAGGTAATCTAGTACTGATTCGACTAGTCTATGCAAGAGCAGATCTCATGACTCGGCTCCAATAAGAGCTGACGATAGCATCAAGCACCTGGGAATAGTATGTAATTATATAGCTGGGCATAACAATATATCCCTCCGTGATCCATATCATGATCCCCGATGAATACAATGCCCGCCTCACCTCGCTCTCCCTCTTGGAAAAAGCCCCACGTTTGCTGTCAGATCTCCCGACTATGGCCGATGCCATTTCTCCCCAAAAAGGCAACGAAAATACATACCGTGCAGCCGAGCTCCGGGACCTGCATTACAAAGCTCCCACAAGAGTCCGCAGAAAGCTTGTCATTGTGGGTTCAGCGCAATCATGTCCAGCCAGAGGTGACAGTGTTGCCCAATTTGGAAATCAGCTGTTCTTCGAAGCCTTGTTCTTTTTGTCTTCTTTTTTCTCTTTTCTCTCCCTCCTACTTCCTCCCTTCTTTTATGAGGGGTAGACTAATCCTGGTGTGTCTGTTCTTTGTTTGATGCGTTGGAGATCGTGATGTAGCCCCCTGCTACGGAGCATATGAACCGCCCGTGGCACTATGATCCGCATCCTACCTCGCCTTGCCTTGCCTTGCCTTAGCATAAACTCCCTAATGCTCTGTAACAACGGCATGACTCTCTTTCGTGGCTTCTGACTAACGTAGCTTCAATAATTCTATTCTCTCACAGCATTACATTAGTCAAAGAACTTAGTCAATACGAAATTTGGCTTCTCCGATTGAAACCCTCTCCAACCATCTCCAACTATAGTAACTAACAAGGCCACTAACTAAAACAACTAGCATATCCTCCCCTCCTCAGCCAAGCAAAACAGTTCTAAACGCCAGCAAGGTTTTAGCAGGGAAATCCTCTTGCATGGGTCTATTTTGATGGAGAAACCTGGACTTTCTCCTCATGAGGCTCCTCCCACCTTTGCAACAACTCCACCAAAAAAATGCCAACTGACCTTCACGATACTTGGGTTTCTTCACCTTGCTCACCGTACTTGTTTCACTAGGATTATATCTTATGAGTCTGAGTTGCAAAACATAGTGATGATGGGTACAGTGGAGTGATTCAACTCCAGACTCTTGTGAACCCTGAATTAGGAAACCAGATAACACATTATGCGTTGTTCTGAGCCCTGTAGCTTCACCCATACCAAAGATATCCATTTCAATCCATTCGAGATGAATGTAGTGCCTTCGAAGACCGAAGCTTAGGAGTCAAGATCACAATATGGAGAAAATGACTATCAACAAATCACCCGTTTCAATACAGCAGCAATTAGTCAAGCACTAGTTCAAGCAACGCTCATAAATTTGGCTTTTCGTAATCTCGTACCCATCTAGGCCTCGCGGCATCTCTAGTATCCTCATGCCTCGCAGAGCTGCCAGCCAAGACTGTGACTCTATGACCGTGCTCTTGCTAACAGCTGGCTGGCAGCCCTGCCGGCTGTATTATTTTTCGTGGCATCTTAGATAATCGTCTGACACGCCATTCTATTTTTCGTCTTTAAATTCCATTTCCAAGCCCGTACTGAGACTCATTCGTCTTCTTCAGCGTAATGCCTTGCTCCAAGGGCGAGTATGATCCCATTACTCAAATACTCTTGTGCTTCATCCCCAGCACCTATGAGGTTGTGATCTGTTCACTTGCCATATTGTGAAGACTGTAAATCGTGTCAGCAGACGAAACTCACTAAGCCCCCTTGGTAGAGACTGACCTGATATCTTCTCGCTCGTCAGCCTCAGGTCCATTTGTAGGCCCAGAGCTGACGACCACGTTTCCGCCCTCATCACCACCAGCCTTGATGGTCGTCAAGGTGGTCTTCGCCTTCCGCTTGCCGTTACGGAGATCACTGAGATGTTCGAAGTATCCTTCCGGTACTTCTGTGACATACTTACCACAGAAGACACCGACCTCAAAGTCCTGGACCTTACTTGTGTCCTCAGCAGCCTCCATACACGCGGCCTTCAGTCCATCAGGTCCATCAAGATCTTGGAAGATAACCTCGTCGGCACCGATGTAGTCGGCAATTTCTTGGTTTGTTCGACCATGAGCAACCAAATCTTCATAAAGGTTAGTAACAAGACAGCCTAAGAACAGGACAAAATATCTTCATACCAACAGGATCCGCAAGATCAATACCGTACTTCAATTATTGTTAGTATTATGTTCAATATTTCATGCCGGGGTAAAAACTTACGATATGGGGATGTATGCACTCTGGAGAGGCTGAAACAAAGATGACCTTAACAGCACCAGCTTCTCTGGCCATTTGAACCTACAGTCGCCCATTAGTTCCCTCTCATAGAAAATCCACGACCCGTTAACTCACGATTTGTCCAGATGTGGCTAATTTGCAAATTAGTATTGATTCACATATGCAAAAGAGTTTACTTACTGCCACGCACGACACTGTCGTCTACTAGGATGAGGTTCTTCCCTCGAAATTCTGAGTCGATGGGTGAAAGCTTGCGGCGAACACTCTTCATTCGAAGAGCTTGGTTGGGGAGAATGAAAGTTCGTTGAACGTATCGGTTCTTAATAAGAGCTGTGACGTATGGCTTGCCAAGCTTCTCAGCAAGAGTAGCAGCGGCGATGTTACTTGTCTGTTGATAGTGAGTCAGCTTTCACGTTTTCACGAACATTGTGACTCCTAAACTGGGCATACCTCTGGAACAGGGATGACTGGAAAATAATTAGTACGGTTCAAAGGCAGGAAACATACGGATATCTCATACCTGCATCAATCTCTTGAACTCCCTTCTCTCCGAGGACCGCACGGATCTTCTTAGCCAGCTTCTCTCCCATGTTTTGTCGGCTGCGGTACACGGAGATTCCGTCCATGGTCGAGTCAGGACGAGCGACGTATACGAATTCGAAGCAGTCGGGTGTGTAAGGTCGGTCGTTGATAATCTGACGGAACTTGGGGGCACATCCCTTCTGCAAGAAACAGGCCTGACCGGGGAGGATATCGACAATGTCTGAGAAGCCGAGCTGCTTCAACACAACAGATTCGGAAGCAACGAGGTAATCCTTGGTACCGGGGAGTGTGGCGGAAGGTCGAGAACCAATGCAAAGAGGTCGGATACCGTTGGCGTCACTGAATATTGTCAGTTTCTGACAAGGAATTACATAAGGTTGCGACGACTCACCGGAAGGCGAGGATACCGAAACCAGCGATCATGGCAGTGCATGCGAAAGCGCCCTGGCACTTGGCGTAGACGTCGCCAAGAGCAGTGAAGATATCCTCGGAGTTGGCGCGAGTCTTTCCGAGCTGCTGAAGGCCGTGTGCGAAGATGTTGAGGCTATTGGTACAAATCAGTCATCGTGGTTCGAATCAGCGCGAGCTTCGATTACGCACAGGAGCTCCGAGTCGGAATCGGAGTTGACGTGTCGGTGAGCTTCCTCGTCGAGGAACTTGCGGAGGTATTCGGTGTTGACGAGGTTACCGTTGACGCTCATGGAGATACCGAAAGGGGCGTTGACGTAGAAGGGTTGAGCTTCAGAGCTGCAGTCGCATTCTTGGTCAGTGGTGTACGAGATTGTGTGCCCAGTAACACATACGCAGAAGCAGTTCCCATGGTAGGGTAACGAACATGGCCCAGGCCTATGGAGAGTCAGTCTCCGTGTAATCTGTGCATCGCATTGCCATACCCATGTAACCGGGGAGATGCTCAAGTCGTCGGCCATCAGAAAAGACCTTGCTGGCCATCCCGAGACCCTTGCATTGAGAAACTCGTCCGCCCTGGCAAACAGCGATACCTGCAGCATCTTGTCCACGCTATAGCTGGTTAACATCCGTAGATATCGATTTTCGGATTCGGATATTCGCGATGGAGGACTAACATGTTGGAGATAATACAATGTCTCGTGAAGATCAATGGCGGCGGAGGTAGCCTCCTGATCACCTAGCTATTTAAGATTGTAAGCATATGATATGTGATATTATGTTCCTTTTCTTCATCTCTTTTGGTAGCACTTCCGTCTCAACTCCGGGCACGGGCAAGGGTCTCTATTCTATGAGCGCGGGGGAGGGGCAATAGAGAGAAGAGCAGAAGAGTGAAGACTCACCAAAATGGCCGAAACACCACACATGTTGAATATCGTGTCACGGAAATAGTTCGTATAGAGGTTGAAGAGGAATCGAGTGTTCTTACACCCAAACAAGAGTTTGACTTGTACCAGTTTGTTTGTGAAACCTACGGGAAAATTTTTCTCTTCTGGTCACGACGATATCGGTCATTTTTTTGGCGACCACAAATCTTTTGGCGGGGTATCGTATTGGTCAAGGCGGGCCGGACAATGATCCGCAGTGGTGGGGTCCCCCAAAATATGCCATTTCTTTACTCCGTGTTAGTGACATTTATTAAACCCAATATCAAATCACGATGTCAAGATGATTCTTCATTTCTCCGTCATCTTGTCGTTATTGCAGACGATCAGACGTCATTTATCATGAGGCATATTCTGAAACACAATTACGACTAAAGTTTCGATAATTGGTTCAAGCTGCAATCCGACTTTATCCATCAAACACGCCCAAACCGTGTAAGTGGAAGCCAAGATATCGATAGCAACAGATAACAGACTATCGAAACTTCACAAAATATTAATCCTGCATTTCAAAGTTCCCATGCCAACTGACCACCCTAATGTAACATTGGCTCGTTTTACAACTAAGCTTCACCGCGGTTGGGCCTGTTCATTGAGTATGTGGGTAGGATCTCTGGTGCATTCCTCCAGCTGCCACCTCCGAAGTCTCGATTTGTTTAGGTCATATGAGAAATACAGCTCTAGCACTAAATATTTTAAGGAAACGAATGTCTCTGGCATGGACAGTATTTCATTTCTTACACGAAATGTACCAAGAGGGTGCAGAAACATGAGAAGCCCACATGGCACGGGACTCCCGGAAGACGGCAACAAATACCAGTCCGGCCACCGCAGGGTACCGGGGAATTATTATCTATAAACCGTCTAGTCGAATCCTATGCATAGTCCACAGTCCTCGTAGCACTATTCGTTTGATTTATTGAATTGTTCCTTCTGCATTTCTACAATTAGCTACATGCAACATCAGCATTCTTTTCATTTATAAGACAAGAGATGTATATGCATACAAGTGTCAATACCCCAGAATCTCTGAGTATTAACGGCTCTGGATATCGCTCTGGAGTAAGACTGAACGAAGAAGCAAGCATCTTATGCGGCAAATAGATAGTCCAACGCTTTGATTTTCTTTGTTCTCCTTGGCGCCGCCTGTCTTGCAACTTCTGAGCCATGGCGCGTCCATTCTAGAAGTGAAGGTGAATGCCACCCATGTCGAAACCATGTAATAATCAGGCTCGCACAGGATAAGGATTGATCTGTATGTATGACGCAATGCCCAGCCAGTTGCCATTCCTCCACACCAGCGATGAAGTTTTTCACAACCCATGTTTCTCCAATACCCCATATTCTCCCATTCTTGAAATACGACTCTTGTAAATGAATGTTCTCCTTATCGAGATCTCAGAAATATAGGCCCTAACTCAGCTGCGATCCTCAACAAGCGAGGAATCACCTCATAAGCCCCGTTGGCTCAGTGGTAAAGCGTATCACTAGTAATGATAAGATCACTGGTTCGATTCCAGTACGGGGCACGTGATTCAATAAGGTCCATCTTTTGCCGATCTGACGAGTATCTCTTTTTCATGATCGCAATGATTTCTGTGGTGTTGAGGCAGCGCTGCTGCCTTTTTGGTGGCGACCTCGCCTATTTGCACGTGGCACTTCGGGAGCACCCGCCTTGGTCCTTCCTGAGTTTCACACAGTAATGTGGTGTTCCTCTTGCTGATCGAAATTGATCTAAAGGGAACGCACTATAAGGCGGCATATGGTATTGACAAAAGCACCTCATCTTGAATCTTGTTGCAAATGTAGAGCCCCATGTCTGCGCGTATCGGTGCCATCTTAAACATCTGCAGTAGATTGCATACATAGGGTGCTTCGCGGTGCTTCGCGGTGCTTCGCATGGAGAATGCATTGAGCTCAACAGCACCACGACTGTCAGGTGACGACATGTATAAACGTTCAACGCCTGTGAATTGTCTTCTGTCTCAAGTTATTGAATTGCATTGAGCAATGATATCGAGATGTGGGAAGTGCTTGCATACGTGACATCATCCCGCATAAACCTTAAATTAAGTAAGCGCGCGTGCCGTCCCGCTTTTATTACACAGCACCAAAAAGTCAAAGTTCGTCAGCAAAGCTCGTGAGATCAACTGAGATTCTACCAAGACTGAAAAAAATTAGGGCGCTTGAAGGCGCCAGGTGATTCAAATATGTTGCCCCGTACTGGAATCGAACCAGTGATCTTATCATTACTAGTGATACGCTTTACCACTGAGCCAACGGGGCTTGTGTAACAGCATCCAGAGAGAGCGTAAGAAGCTCTGCAGCAAAGAGGGTCGAGGGATCAAGGAATAGTTGTAGGTACTTGAGTTAACTGAAGGATAATATAGTAGTCTTCTAAGCTGTTGAGTCACATTCAGAGCTCTGGCCTGGCAGTCCTTTTTAAGTCTAGTATACTATAACAAAGCCATCAGTAGTAACCCAAAGTGTAGGAAAGCCAATTGGTTCGAAACCATATATTCATTCGTCATTCAGCAGCAGCTGCTATGTTTCAAATATCTCAAAATCAACAACAATCGTTATAATAACCATTTCCCCATAGATAAACTCCCGTCTTTTTATGACTAAAATCAGAAATGTTTCGTCTCGTCGGCTGCTTTTGGCGCCTCGACCCTTGCAATCTCTTCGTCATATGATGGAGTTCTCGAGTTATAAGCGACTCGGATGTCATCGATCTCATCACCAACCTCCATCCATCGATCGCTAGTCGCAGGCACTGGCGATATCTTGCATAGAGCCCAGTACATCACTGATGAAACGATGAAACCACAGAAGTAGTTGAGCTGATAAATGTAGATCGCGCCCTGAGGAACGTTCTTGGCGCCGACAGCATCGGCGAAACCGACCACGTTGATGACAATTCCGGCGACGTAGGCAACATAGCCACGCCAGTTGAAACCACCTGTGAAGTAGTACGGTCCCTCTTTGCGAGCATCGTAGAGTTCCTTAGTATCGACGTAACCCTTGCGCACAATGTAGTAATCGGAAACCATAACACCAGCGATTGAGCTCAGGAAGACACTGTAGGCCGAGAGGTAGGTCGTGAACTGGTTGCTGTCCTTGAGAAGCTGCCAAGGACAGATGCACAGGCCAACGATGGCGCAAATGTAACTTCCACGACGGATATTGAGCCAGCGGGGAAGCAAAGCAGTCAAGTCCGTACCAGCAGAAACGGAATTGGCGGCAATGTTGGTACCGAGCTGTGCAAGGGCGAAGGATGTAGCAATGAAGAAAACACCAAAGCGCTCGCCCGAACTTCCATCGTCAATGAACCTGTCCAGAAGATCAAGGGGGTTCCAGATGGCCTCTTCGTACAGGACGGAGGAAGCTGAAGAGACCATGATGCCGATGAACGAAGTGATGGCGAAACCGAAGGGGATCGTGATCATCTGGGACCAGAGTGCGTCTCTGGGCTTCTGCGCAAATCGAGAAAAGTCACTGGCATTGACGATGAGTGTCGCAAAGTTGGAGATAGAAGACATGATGCCCTTGACAATTTCCCAGGCCAAGTCGCTGCCGTGGACCTTGTTGCCTGCCTTTACAATGGGGCCAATACCACCTGCGCGCGAGATGGTCCAGGCCAGGAACGTAATTCCAGCCACGGGAACAACGTATGCCTTGACAGTGAAGAGATGTCGGACCTTGTGGACAGGGAACCAGAGTGCCGGAAGCGATACAAGCCAAAAGATGAAGAAGGAAGCGAAGTGTGCGGTATCGGTGCCCGAGTTTTCGCTAAAAGTGTTGGGAACATTGGCCCATGACTTCCAGATAGTGCGGATCATGAGATAGATACAATCACCGCCAATGTAAGCCTGCACTCCATACCATACACAGGCTGTTATGCGTTAGTAATGAATTCTTATTATGTTGGGAAAGATAGAGCATACCCATAGCAGCACGGTTCAGTACAGGCCACAAGCTACCCCAGATACCGAAGGAGGTTCTGTTGGCAACAGGGAAACCAATGTGGTACATGGCACCGAAACGAGCATTGATCGCAACAAAGATACCAGTGATGCTGTATCCGACCCAGACACAGAGCCAGGCTTGCCACCATGATAGACCATTGACAATCATGGACGATGAAATCATCCAAGTGTTGATGTTGAAAGAATCGGCGATCCAGAAACCAACAAAGTTCCATGGGCCCCATTGTCGGCGCTCCTTTTCGACGGGTTTGAGATCATGGTTCGTAAGCTGCATAAGAGTTCAGTACAACACGGTCTCGTTGATCGCAATGCGCAATACACTCCAATGATGGAAAGCTAAAGCTTGTGAGGCCTTCATACCATAAGCTGGGTGCTGGTCAAGCCAGGTTCAGACTCAACGGCGGCTTTATCAGCCCAGACCTTAAATCGCGATCTGGTCTCCATGGCTTCGGCGTATGACGAGGTGGGAGGTGGAAGTATAAAAGAGTAACGGGTATCAAAAAGCTTCTGAGGTGTGATCTAGAAGAAACTCAAAAAGCAAGATAGACTTTTTGTATTGTAATGGACCTTGTCCGAGGTGCTTATGACGTGTAGGTGACACCAAGTAGGGCCGGCAGACTGGGATTAAATCCAATGACACAAGAAATGATGGAAGAACGTGAGATGGTAGTCTTGCCGAAGGATGAGAGGGGACCAATTGGAACTTTTCCACCGTCTTCTTGTCTTGGAAAGTCTGGTCGTAGTGGGTGACAGGCAGTATTTATATTTATGGTTTGAGATTGACATGCCGCGTTGGTTGCGTTACGGTTGCGTTGACAAGAGGAACTAGACCCCATCTTGGCTCGAGGTTATCGGCGCTCAGCAGCCACTATCAGTCTGATCGTCATCCCCAGACCCAGCCGTTGCAGATAACTAGGCGACAAGGAACATACCACGCAAGGACCCTCGCCGGCGGCCACTTTTGCCGTAGTAGGTCAAGCTGAGAATGGTTATCCTTCCCCATGTTGGCACCGAGAGGACTTTGCATTTCCGGTCGGTAGTTGTTCGTTGTTTCATCGAGCACACGACCAATTTGTGACGGTGTTGTACATTCAGATATCCGGACCTCGAAAAGCAGAAGGATTTGCATGGTAATAGCATCACGCAACAACAAGTCGAAGCGTTCATAGGTATCCATTCGAATATGATCAAAGTACAATGGTACGTATGTTATTCGGCATAGAATAGAACGATGCGGAGAGATGATTCGAGTGACATGGATACGATAATTGGGCCCGAGAAGCCAAGTCGTTTTTCGGTGGGTGCCCCCACATAAGACCCTAAATCCATGGAGCAACACTTGGTATGAGTGGTTGTTGAATGGGGTTTCCTGGTAATGTTGACGTAGACGTTGGAATTGACCCCAATGTCGCTTTGTATAGGAGAGATGCACCAAAGTCGAGTTTGAATATTTGTTGTTGTTTGTTGCAACGGAGAAACAAAACGTGCAAGCAGTTTGCAGAGCAGACGGTACGTACTCCTCTTGAAGTTCTGGGCCTAAAAAGATGCTCTGCAGAAATGCAACTGCAACTGCAGGCAGGGCCGCCGCTATCAGCGCCATGTGAGCAGGAGCCAACCCATTGGAGGGTCGATTACCCCAGGCGGATATAAACGAAGCAATTTCATTGGCCAACTCGGTTTCCTTATCACCGCAACGATGCGTCTAAGATACGGGTACCATGCCGCCTTTCCCAAACCGGGTTAGTCTGGAACTGCAGAACAAATCTGTTACTCGATCTCATCGAGTCAACCGTCTCTTTTATAGTAAAATTGTCCAGGCGTGCAGTTATCTGCCCTATCAGGACTATCTTGAACTTCATCCACGTAGTAGTCACTGAAATGCGATCTCGTTGTCAACAGCTTAGGTCATTTCGGGTTTCAACCGAAACTCTATTGCCTGATCTCTCTCTCCAACCCCTCTTAATCTGGAGTTCGATGCGTTGGTTCTCCTTCTGGTTGATATCGGCATAAGAATCCTTGTTCCGGTTTCTGGCAGCACCTCGCGATACCACTTTTCAGCTTCATATTGCCCCGAAAGTTCGCCGTTTTTACGTCGTGTGGTTAGGTCAATAACGACCCTGTCACAAATAACACACCACCGTCGAAGTGAAATTATGTACTTCAGGACTGGTTTCAGTTTTCCCATATGGCATGGTAGATCTATTCTGGACTGACATGGCCCAACCGAGGGCAGAGTCATGCCGGTACATCTAGAAATCCAAGTAACACCGAGGCAAAGCAGCAATAAGACTAACTTGAATAAGTCCTTGGCCCATGCATAGTATGATTCAACTCCTCATGAGCTGCATTCTCCAGAAAAGTAAGCCAGTGGTTGCAATTCTTCGGTTTTGGGTCGGCATTCGTGTATCAAGGAACATTGACAGTCAATGCGTCCGATATGCAAGTATTACTTGATGAAAATCACAGACGCGACTTCAACTCCGTCAATCTCGAAATCACATCATAGAGGACGAAACCGGCATTGGTTGTAAGTCTGGTCATCGGCCGGCAAACTTTGTAAACTCACTCATCCGATGGGGCAGAGTAAACGACCTCATACGATTTAAAGGGTTTCTTTTTTTCAAGTAACTGGAAACAGACGCCACAGAATCGGGTCAGAAAATGATATACTGCATTGGCTAAGTATCGCGATTTTGTAATCATGGAAGATACCAAGATATTACTTGCACACAGCATCTCGAGCTCAATCACGCGTATGGGCCCAGTTTCCGCAGTGTAAAGTCGATCAGATACTTGCAGTAAGAAGAATTATAGACATGACTGTAAAGATTTAGAGACTGAGTGTCTAAATCGAGGCCAGCTAACTATACTATCAGGAGTGTCCAGATCTTATGATAAATCACATGAAATCCGAAAATCTTTATCGTAGGACTGCTGCTCTAGGGTAAACCTTTCCAAACACGACTGCATTTTATGATGTCGCTCGCATCCCAAAGAACAGCGTAAATTCCTATTAGATTTTTCACATTGTGAGAGTATAACTTGAGGGGAACTCAATGAGATGATAGAAAGTATGGCTTATAATTGGACTCGACTTACGCTGCGCACCATCCAATACAGGAGCAAACATCAGGGGCACCGTATCCAAACAAACTGGGTACCCTACATCGAAGAGAAGTTATATAAGGTGTCCAATTGATATTTATAGAGTAGCTGCGTCTTCATTAACGACGACTGCCGATATTCCAAGACTCTGCTAGTATCATGGTCCAGCAGCCAAGGCTACAGCTCAGACAGAACAGGGTCCAGAAAAATAAAATAAAAGAGAAACACGTGAATGGACCAATAGCTTCTGCCCCGCGATTTGAGTAGTATCGAGGTGAGAGTGCCGAAAGGCTGCGAGAATTCATCCCTAGGCCACAAGTAATTTGATATAATTTATCTCGCTCTAACTACTAAAGGAATCGACTTACTTACTGACTGACTATTATCGGTACCCTCTTCTACATCAATTTAATAGGTGCTTCCTTCTGAGAAGCACGACGTTGGACTCTTCCTGCCTCAAGCTTGAGACCCACACTTTGTTCCTCCCCCCACCATCGTCGTCAATTCCGCTTCTTTTCTCCCCGCCAACCTCAACTTTTTTTTTAACCATCTCATTCAAACCTTTTTATTTACCAAAGTCCTTGATATACAATCATGGAGGACCAGTTGGTGCAGCTCCTTTCCAACACTCAGCTGTCTGAACAGGGTCCCAGACTACAGGCCGAACTCGAGCTGAAGCGCGCCCGAACGAATCCCGCCTTTCCCCTGTCTCTCGCCAACATCGCCGCCCACACCTCGATTGATACCAACATCCGCCAGGCTGCACTGAGCAACCTGCGACTTTTTATCGAAAACAACTGGAGTAACGATGATCCTGATGATGGGCCCATCATTCCTATCTCTGATGAGGCGAGAGGCCAGCTCAAGCAGGTCCTGCTCGACCTTGTGTTGAGCCCGGAGGACGATCGCAAAGTCAAGATCTCCGCCAGTTACGCTGTTGGCAAAATCGCTGTGCACGACTTCCCTGAGCAATGGCCAAACCTTCTCCCCACAGTTATCTCCGTCGTCCCGGCCGGCACCGATTCACAGCTTCACGGCGCCCTGCGATTACTCAACGACATAATTGAAGAGAGTTTGAGCGAGGACCAGTTCTTTTCAATGGCCCAAGATATTGCCAAGGCCCTTGCCGAAGTCGCCCTCAATGAGAACCGAAAGCCCATGCACCGAGCGCTCGCTATTTCCATCTTCCGAGGATGTTTTGATCTCCTCAATATGATTAAGGAGGACCACGCTAAGGAGGTCCGCGCTTTTGCGGATGGTCTTCTTCAACAATGGAACCCCTTCTTTATTACCGTTCTACAGAGCCCTCTTCCAGAAGCCAACCTAGAGAGCGGGTCTCAGCCTGACTCTTGGAGCCATATTATCGCTCTCAAACTTCAGGTCGTCAAGACACTCCTCCGAATTCGACGCGTCTTCCCTAACCTACTTCTTCCCCAAAGTACCATCTTCTTCAGTGCAGTCTGGAAAGAGCTCTCTACTCTGCAGGGACCACACGAGCAGCTCTATATCAAAGAGGATGCCCAAGGACGTCTCGAAGACTCGGACAACCTTCCATATACCTTGGATTTCCTCATTCTCGAAGAATTGGACTTCCTTAACCAATGCTTCAGAGCCCCTCCTGTGCAAGCCGAGCTGGACGGCCACCTCAATGCTCATGCCTCAGCTCAAGACGTTCCCTGGATGAAGGAGATTATGAACATGCTTATCGGTTATTCGCGAGTGACTCGGGAGGAAGAGGACTTGTGGGATATCGACTGCTCCCTGTATCTTGCTGAGGAGACCTCCGTGACTGCCAACTATACCGCACGAACTGCCGCAGGGGACCTGTTAATCAAGATGGGTGAGTGGTTTAACCAGAAGACGATCGACGGCCTGTTTGGTCAAACACAGTCCCTATTTGGTGGCGAAGGTTCCGACTGGCGTAGCCAAGAGGCGGCGCTCTACCTTTTTGTCATGCTGGTTAGCGACTTCCAAGACATGAACAAGGATATCCCCGAAGCAGTGGCCCACGCCTATCTTTCCCTGGTTGACTACGCCGTTAACCGGCCCGGAGAGCCTCTTCTCCGCGCTAGAGGTTATCTCGTCGCCGGTATGCTTTGCCGTTCTTTCCAGACACCGGTTGAGCTGTTGGACCGCATTATCACCTCTATCACTCAAGAGGAGTCCGAGGTTGTGCAGGTCGCCTGTGTCAAGGCTGTCGAGGGTTTGATAAACGCTGGCCGAGTGTCGGCCGATAGGCAGGTTCCTATTATCAACGCCATTCAAAACTACATGAACAACAAGGACCCCAGTGATATGGAAGATGCAGACGAACTTCTCGTTACGCTCGCTGAAGCTCTCCGCGCTGCCATTACTCTCGACAAACGCATCGCCCTGTCCAATGATGTTAAGTCGGTTGATCTGCTTTTCATGCTAGCCAAGCTAGGCGCAAGCAACTTTCAAGTCACTATGCTGATTTCCGAGGCATTTGAAGATATTGTTGCTGATCTCTCTGACACTGAATCTTACACCGCTCTCTGCGCAAAGCTTCTGCCCACGCTTACCGGCGCATTTGATGTCGCTAACCTGACTGAGGATAACCCTCTGGTCACAGTGAGTATCTTGATGAAGCAGTTTTCATGCTTAACTGACAATACCCAGGTTGCCACCGAGTTATTGGCAGTCTTGGCCGAGAACGGACCTGAGCCTCTCCCCGCCGGTTTTGTCGCGGCTACTTTCCCTAAGTTGAACCGTCTCCTTATGGAGTCTACCGAGGGAGAGGTCCTCCGACCCGGATCTGAAGTTGTGAAGTGGATGCTTCAGCATGATCATCAGCAAGTCCTTGCTTGGCAAGATGCCAACGGCCGCTCTGGTCTGGAGGTTTGCTTGCACATCATTGACCGACTTCTGGGTCCTTCTATTGAGGATAACTCAGCCTCCGAGGTTGGCGGTCTGGCTGCCGAGCTCGTCGAGAAGGCTGGCCAGGAGCGCCTTGGTCCTTTCCTACCTCAGCTTCTCCAAGCTGTCGCTAACCGACTTGCTACCGCTCAAGCTGCAGCCTTCATTCAATCTCTTATTCTTGTCTTCGCCCGACTTACCCTCTCTGGCGCTCAAGATGTTGTCGAGTTCCTGAGCCAGGTTCAGATCAACGGGGAAAGTGGCCTGCAGGTTGTCATGGCCAAATGGCTAGAGAACTCTGTCAACTTTGCTGGATACGATGAAATTCGACAAAAGTATGCCCAGCTGAATCGGACACAAGCCATCTGCTAACTTGATTATTAGTGTTATTGCACTGTCGAAGCTTTACTCTCTGAATGATCCTCGCCTGGCCCAGACACAAGTCAAGGGCGACCTGATCGTCAACAACGACGATGGGCTTATTAAGACACGCTCACGCGCAAAGCAGAGTATGTATCCAACAATTCACGACTTCTCAACCACCACCTCCACCCTAGATTCAATCTACGCCCGATACGCTGAAAGTCAGCAAGCTAATGAGACCAACCGAAAATCAGACCCAGACCAATATACGATCGTTCCTGCTTCCCTCAAGATCATCAAGGTCCTCATTGAGGAGCTTCTGTCTGCATCTGGCCAACGGGCTGCTGCGAACGCCGCGTCTGCTGCTGTGGCGTCTGCTAGCTTTGACGACGAGAATGACGAAGAGGGTTGGGAGGATGAGGATGATACTCTCGACCTCAGCCTTGGTACCACGAAAGCTGACCTGATGTCTTTCATGGAAGGTGGCCAGAGACAGCGAGACGACGAAACCCAAGCCTACCTGACCGACTTCTTCATCCGCTGCGGCCGCGAGAACATTGCCAACTTCCAGGAGTGGTACAACATGCTTACAGAAGAAGAGAAGTCGAAGCTCAACGAGGTTGCCAGCTCAGCAGGACAATAGACTGGAACTGCATATGCTTGCAACGGATCTTCGAATAAGGAGGAGAAGAAGGTCAGCTCCGCTCGTCGACGGTACCATCAGAAGCTTGCTTTCCGAATACAGGCAAGAGCCATTGCTATTAAACTTCTGATATGCCGCTTACAGAAGGAGACAGAGAGCGCGATAAACTCTGGGTCACTGAAATTGGTTTAATGGATACCAGAGAAGCCTGCCTTATTATGACTGGACATGAATTGCAGATAGAATTAGAGAAAACGTGCGGGCGGTCTGTTTGAAAGAGAGTATGAATTAACGAGGAATGGAATACACCACAATGGAAAAGTCGAAACATGAACTAGTTGAGTAGAAGAGAATTGATCATTAATCATTCTGCCGAAGCAAGCGTACACCCGCCATTAGTATCTACCTAGTCAACCGTTGCTGGTAACCATCGCTTGCTACGATGTTCTGTTTCTCTCCTGTCTAGATGATATCTCCGCCAAAGCCTCCTCCAAATCCGCCACCATAACCTCCACCAAAGGGATTGTTTCCCCTTCCGCTACCAGGACCAGGGAATCTCGGGTTGCCACCAGGGCCAGTGGGATCCCAGCGGGCTCCTGGCGGTGCTTGGGGATCGAAACCAGAGGAACCGTCACCTCCTTGCCCGCCAAACAAAGGATCATCGAAAGTAGGATGCATCCCCGAGCCGCCACCAGGACGAGGTAGTCCTCCGCCAATGAACGAGCCACGAAGAGGATCGTGCGGACCAAGACCGGGAGGATTCAAGTCATCGTGTCCGATGTTGTAGGGCGATCTTCCTGGCATTTGAAGACCGCCTCGTGGAGGCCGGTTCATCTCGTACTCATCCTCAAAGCCGGGAGGAGGGAAGTCGCCCACTGGTGCAGGCCGTGGACGAGCCATCTCAGGGAGTGGATTCGCTGGGGGTTGAAGCGGGTGTGGGTGTGGTACAGGATCGCCACGGAACGGACGGTCTGGGTTCTGAGCTTCTTGAGCACGGCGCTCGGAGCGTGCATTAGCTTCGGCTTCAGCTGTCTCGACATAGCCTTCGCTTTGGAGTTTTGGGATGAGCTTTTGAACGATGTTGACCTTGAGGTCATGTAAGATATCTGACCAGATGGATTAGTTTGTGATGCCCATCAAAGGGAAGCGAAAGGTCATACCAGCAATAGCTTGCTCAGAGGCGAAGACACCGCGGAGCTTCTCGGGAAGATCACTTCGATCTTCCTGGCCGTCCTTGATGGTGATGCGAAGAGGGAGTTTCCTAGAATCCACAACGTCGCTGATCGACCTCTCAAAACGACGGATGTTGTCATCTCCGACGGCTACTCCTCGAACCTCGACCTTTTTACCCATGCGGTCAATACGGATACTAAAAATCATAGCTGATTGCTTGTGCTTGTAGACAAAACTGTAAGAACCGAAACCTGAATTCCATTGCGGCGGTAGATGAGGAGCGAGTGACTCGCATTCAGCTGTTCCGTGTGAGCTAAGTCATGATGGTAATGGATGGTAAACTCACGTATGTTCTTGTCCTCATCAAAACCTAGGAGCTTGAAGCCGAGAGCAGCGAGATATGAATGGATGAGGAGAGCGATGACTTCGTACGATGAAGCGAGGTCAGATGAATCGTCATTGGGGGGATGCGTTGGTAGAGCATCTGCCATGCCATTTAGAATGGCGGCAACACTGAGAGGTTCTGACATGATGAGGTGCGATGGTTTTGATGCCTTTTTTGATGATGTAGTTGATGAGTGGAGTTCAAGTAGATGTAGTAGCTCGCTAAAGATAGTGGAGAAGATGGAGGTTATGAGTTAACGCTGAGGAAGTTTGGGAAGCGGCGTCATGAAATAGTTGCCTCCTCAGCCCTATATGTGGATCCTTTACTTTGGGTATCGCGGGGCATCGCCAGTGATTCTGGAGAAAAGCCCATGTATTGGTGCAGGATTGGTTGCCTATATAAGGCATTAATTAGGCACTTGAGCTTAATAATCTCAGGCTCGAAGCATGGTATCATTGAGTGACCTCAACATGGTGTGTGTTACCTCACTCAGAATTCTGCAGGGGCTGTATACCGAGGTAGAGATCACTCTCATGACGACACTCACGTGATATCGCGTTCCACTCAACGCGTTCCACCACGTACCATCTCTCAAACCACGAATTTCTACCATCACCACTTCTCCTCTCTATAACCCTCAACTCACCCCCACAATGGAAACAGGCCCTCTGATCCCCGCCTCCCAAGCATCCCATCTCCTCTCCTCATTCACGACCTTCCTAACACTAACCCTCCACACCCTCCTCTACCATCGCGCTCTCTACCCCAAAACAACCTTTCTAACGGCCCGAGCCCTTAATCTCCCCGTCCACCAATCCCGTCATCCTGGTCTCTGCACATGGATAAACGACGCTGTAGGTTCAGTAGCGGCACAGTTACGCAAAGGAACTGTACGTCGTATAGCCATTGCGATGCATGCTGCAAAGACCTTTGATGTGCTGGAGAGATGGGTCTTTGATGTTGATTTGTTTCCTGCTGGGTGGGGTGATAGAGAGGAGGCGACTTACAACCCTGCGTTGGTAGAGGGTGATGATGATGGTGTGGTGAATTGGACGGATGTCAACGAGGCGCTGAGAGGTGCTCTGAGGAGGGTGGCGCAAAAGGCTGAGATGATGCCTGATTTACCTGAAGGGAGCACTTTTACTGTTGCCGTTGAGCTACGTGATGATGCAGACACACCCATAGGTGTAAGTGTATCGGTTATCAGATGAACTTTGACTGACTGATCTAGCATCCCCAACATTGGATACCATCTCAACCAAATCTTCAACCACCAAACGATACCTCATTAAAACAAGGCTCTTCTCTTGGTGGTCAAAGTACAACCCCTATTCGCTCTGTCCAAGCTGGTCCTTTATTCTTTGAATGCTGGATCGAACAAAGCGCACCCGTAACCTCATGAAATTCACATATATGATACCCAACTTTGGAACAGATAGATTATCGTCATCATGACGCTTCATAACCTCTAATTCATATTGTATAAACATGACATCAATCCATTATTGATTGTCCCGGCCACCCATTCCCAGACCTGGACCAGTCTGTGCCATGCGACCCTGATCCTACCCCCTATTCCGACAAAGCCCAGAACCCGCCGCGTTATGTACAGCCCGGCCGTGGAAACATGACAAATATCTTGACTCATTACCATCAAAATCATTTTCAAACGCCCAAACAGCCTCCCAGCCAGCCTCCCAGAGGACAGCAGCGCCTACTCCGTCGTCCCCTTCAGCGCCGCGCGGAGACTCACCATCTCGCGCTTCAGTCGCGCGTTCTCCTTCTTCATCCGCGCTGTCTCGTCGCTTTGGTCGCGGAGTCGCATCATGAGCTCTTCCTTCTCATCCTTACCCTTGCCCTTGAGAGCCTTGACTATCTTGCCAAGCTCTCCATTGAACTTCTCATATAGTAACTCGTTTTCTGCCACTGCCTCCTTGTATAGCTGGTCAATCGCTCGCACCTTGGCCTCGGCTGCCTTGACCGTGGTTTCCATATCGCGCTGGATCGCATTTTGCTTGTCTTGTAGTTCCTGAATAGCAGTGGGAATGCGGTCTTCCAACTCCCGAACAGCAGCACTGACTCGTCTCATATCGACAGACTGGGAGCCCGGAGGTCGTGTATTGTTGACGCGTGCCATTTCCTCACCAATTTTGGACAGCTCAGATCTGAGAGAAGCGTCCACGTCGTCGACAGCCTGCTTCTCAGTGTTGAGTCGCTCTCGAAGCTTTTGCGGGGACTGTAAGCGGAGTCTCTGCGTTCCTCGCCTGGTTGGACTTGAGCTTGGACGGGGCGGTGATTCAGATCCTGGAGGCGCTGAGCGGTAGGGGCGCAATGTCGGGATATTAGTTGATGATAGGGTCCTTGAGTGCCTGTGACCTTTGGCTGGTGACGTGCGTCGTGTTGGCTCTTCTGAAAGTTCCATGGGACTGGGCGCCAAAGTATTCGGCGATGTAATTTGCTGAAACGGATCTGGAACATTCTCCTTCTGCTTGGAACCTCTCAACGTCGCTACACCGGGGCTAACAGGTATTCTAGACGGAGATGTCGCCTTGGGGCTCGCGTTGACCTTTTCTGATGTTTCTTTTGCGTCTTGAAGCGGTTGCGGTGATTCACCGTCATCATCGAGTGTAGTCGCTGCCATGAGACTCTTGAGGTCTGATAATGAACTACGCCGCTTCTTCTTGGGCGATCGTGGGAGTGGCTTTTCAGTCTCCGGCTCACCGATTGTCTCCAATAACCTATGAGAGCTGCCAGGTCTTTGCATTTCGTCAAACGCTCCTGCTATGGGCGGACGATCCTTGGAACCTGGGCGTCTCGACAGCTTTTTGGGCAATGTGTTGTCATCGATAGACCTTGAACGGCCTAACGATGCTTTAGATAAGCTGTTTACCTCGCCTGTGGCGGGATTTCTGTGCTTGCTGAGCTGTCGCCATACTGAAGGTCTCTCGTCTCTGCTATTTTGCCGTAACAGATTGTCGAAACCAAATTTGCGGCGCAGCGACGAAGTGTTTGAGGCCAACGAGGGTGTGTACCCCTTGCCACGGATCGCTGAATTGATCGACTCATATGTTGAGTTATCGAGGTTGAAACTGTGATTTAAGCCAGGCTCTTCAAAAATTCGATCGCAGTCTTCCACCAGACGATCGAGAAGGTTGATATAATTAGGAGCTGTTCCATCATAGACGAGCAGCTCTGCAAAAGCAAGTGTTAACGCTCCCCTGTCACCATCGTTGCCACACCCGTCCAGCAGATTGGCCAAGAGCTTGATGAGGGCAGTGAAAGCGCGACGATTCTGTGGCGCCATGTCTCCAAACAAAAAGTTGACGAAGTCCGCAAAGTCTCCAGGCACTCTCTTATTCACCCGCGCCTGGAGCGTATCAAGGGAATGCATTGACATGACAGGGCCAATTTGATCAGCCCAAGCAATGCGAAGGAACTTTTCGAAAGCAACAAATATGACCTCGGTGCCTAGATCGGCGGCGGCGTCAACGTCAAACGGGCTTTCAATCAGTCTGTTATATAGTTCGTTCACAGACAGCTCATCAACCACAGAGCGTTGGAGCAATGTCCGACCAATAATAAGACCCTTGCGGGACTGAAGAGCAGCAACATATGCAGTAAACGTCTGCTCTAGGCGTACTAATGGGTTTTCGGTCCTTGTTTCCTCTTGAGATACACTGTCCTTGCCTCCCCTTATTGAGCTGACAACAGATGCTTGGCTGTTGTTTCGGTGTATTGAAGGCACCTGCTTATGTTTTGAGCCCAAACTTGCTGTGTCGGAGATATGCACAGAGCTGCCTCCCCAGAAACTGGAGAGAAGCTTGACAGGAGAAGAAGCCAAGAACGATTTGGTCTTCTCCGCTCTTGTGTTGAGTAAGAGTCCATGTAGAGTCTTGGAATAATATGAGACGAGAGGTGCCGTCAATTGCATATTGGAGATACTATGCTGTGTGCTTAATAGTTGAATAACTGTTGCTGGTTAGCTCAGGGCTCTAGGGATTATCATGCTGATTCTCACCTCGTCTTGACATCGTGGGGAGGAAGTCTTCCAGAGCAATTTCGTCCTGGAACTGCCTCCCATTCAGCCCAACTGTGAGCATCGATACCTTCTTCATATCGTTCGTGGTCACGTTCACGACAATCTCGACACCGTAATGGCCTACAGGCGCTCCTTTAGTGCCCCTATCATGATCGACGACCACTCGAATCGGGGCAGGCTCCTTTCGGCCCTCGATGAGTTGGTCGGCGCCCTCCTGGAAGATAGCAGCGTGAAGTCCCAGATTGCTATCTGGCATTCGCGCTGATCGTAGAGTCCAGGTTGGGTCTTCTCGCTCTTTTTCCGAGAATCGAGCTTCGACTCTCGCTTTGACCACATCCTCTCCCCACTTGGCGGCTCTGGCTTCGTACATCTCTTGTAAGAGGAAACATCGTGATGTCACGGCCTTGCTGATGCGGTGCTCGCCTGGATGAGCTCCCCTCATTTCTGACGTCGAAGTCATCCAGAATAGTGTGCCATCTACTGCCTCAGTAAATCGCACGTCAGCCATGTCATGCCACCCTGTAAACACGAACTCATATGCCGCTGGACCTCCTGCTGCATTGGTCATAGAAATAAGTAGACCGGCTGCTGAAGGTTTCTCAATCTCACGAAGAAGCTCTCGTCCTGTCATATTCCCGCTCATCTTCTTGAGGATAACCACACAATCTGAAAAGAGTAGGAAGATGCCAGATTTATCCGACTGGTTGAGCAATGGCTGAAAAGGTGGTGCCAACTCAGTGAAATCGGCGGCTGCAATGAGACGTCCTTGTGGTTCAAGATTCAAAGGCCAGGCTTCAACCATATTTCGAAGTCTATTGGCGACATGAGGCTTGTCGGGTAAGGGATCGTCCATCGAGCAGATATTTGTAATGATGTCTCGTGCCTTCAACATGGGTTGTAAGGCGGGGTGTGTCATAGGAATACAACCAACGATCTGATCAATAAGCAAACTATAACGAGGAAGTCTCTGAACAGGCTCGATGAGAATAGAGCGTATCGTCTGCTCGCCAGCCTGAGCTACCCTCTGTTTGAAACTCGATTGCTGGTCGAGGAAAGAGTTGAGTAACGTGGGAAAATGTTGGCTGGCCTTGATATAATCCTGATAGCACTCTGTGAACTTCGGAAACCACTCCAAGAATAACCTGGCGATTTGTAGAGCACCACTTGGGTCTCTTGTTCTGCCCAGTTTGGACCCCATAAAGCTCATCGTAGGTGTTTCCATGTCTTTCAAGGCTTCTTCTTCGGTGTCGTCTATGATCCTCCGCATCTCCTCCATAAAGGCAGAGTTGACCTGAAGGATGCCATCTGCAGAACTGGGGAAGAGCTTCTCCAACTCTTCCTCGGAAGGGCTCAGACTACCAGGAGCTCGCGCTTGAGCGCTCTCTCGAAAATCGGCTGCGACGTGCTTCACCAGCTCCCTCACTTTACCCACATACCGCTCCTCGGTCTCCACCAATTCTGTCAGCTTCATGCGCAATTCCACCTTTTGATCTTTTAGAAACGACTTGCTTCGATTTAAGGCGGTCGGCTTGGAGGGCGCTCTTCGTAAACGACTAGTCGGCAGGAAGACTGGCTCTCCGAATAGCTTTATCAGCGGGGTGTATCCTCCATACTGGCGCAAGGTTGGGTCGAGGATATCGTCTTCGTCGTCGGGCACGTCCTCGAGGTCGGCGGCTTGGAGGGGCACGATAGCGCCTGGTGGGAGAACAAAGTCGAGGTCGACATTGCTGATATGTTGTGTCTGCAGAGCATCTTGTAACGTCTCGATGATGTCGGCTGTGTGGTCGCTCTGGACCATGTCCTTAACAATCTCGGCAGCATGTTGCTCGCTGAACAGAGTAGGTGCACTGCCTGGACGTCGACCTCGCGTAGGGTATAGGTTCTTGAGGTATGTTTTTACGCCATCGGGCAGCTCTGTGAAGTACTTGAAGAGGGCAAAGGCGAGAGCGCGGTAGACCTCATCGCCCTGAAACTCGCGGGGTAAATGGTGGACGACGCCGTAGAATGGAGAATTGGGCGAGATTGTGATTCGAGGGAAGCTCTGGAAGCCGGCGGGGGTGAAGACGTGGACTTGGACTCGAGAACTGTTGAGGGTGTAGTTTGCGGTAGTCGAGGGCCCATGGAAGAGTAGCAGAGGAAGATGGCCTAGCAACGGATCTGCGGCGTGGTATAGAGTGACATTGTCAGACGACAGCGCCAACTCCTCGGTAACGCGAACCATGGCGCGGTGTCAGAATTAAATCCGTTGGTCAAGAAGGGACCCGATGTGTGTTGACGTCGATGTTGACTTGACTTGACGGGCGGTGGTCTCCAAGTTGGGCCGCAGATGGACAGCGATTCGACGAGAAGCGATGAACCAATGGCCCAGCCCAAGATAGACTCAAGCCTAACTAAAGTACAGAGACGAGAGAGACCTTTTGGATATGAACGAGTCGCCTCCTCCCTCGTCACGGACACAGAGATTCGCGCATGCGGGCAAAGTCGATCTAGTTTTCGTGGGGGGTCGTTAAGAAGAAAAAAAAAAAATGGTCTAGGATTAGAAAATGAGACAAGGCAAGGCAAGACAACCTAAACAAAGACAAAGACGAGGGTTTAGTTTTGGAGGTTTGAGCTTTGGCCGTAGTCGGGCGGGAGCTGGGAGTCAACAAAGGCCCAGAATCGGGAGCGGGAACACAAGCGAACAAGTGGGTCCCATCGGTTTCGAAAGTAAACACACCAACCTACCTAAGGTAACTGCGCTGGGCCCAGCTGGAGCCCAAAAACCCACTAAAATTTACAGGTCAGGTCCCTACAGCACGATACGATACGATACGATCGTGCGTCACACAGATTCACTTTTGATGTTGCATTCAACCAACAGTTGATCAACAACAACACGCGATAGCAACAACAAACATTGTTACTGAATCAGATTGTATCATTGTTGTTATTCACGGCTGCAGCTAGTATGACACTAATAAGTACCCAAGTTAGTAGTCTCTTGCTCTTGGTACCTTTATATATTTTGTGTCCCAAATGCACTCGGTGGCCTGGACAACAAAAAACCTAATCTCGACAACAGCGGTCAAACACAAATTCAATGCTGACCATGCCCTGGGCGGGGATCAGCGGGAGCTCCCTTGCCAAATTCCAAGGCATTGACCGCTAAACTTGGAGAAGAGGGCCCCGCCAATATAAACCTGAAGTCTCCATAGACCACGTCTGACGCGTTCAGCTATTTCCGACAACAGACAGGCCTTTGTACATATATGATTGCCAAGGAATATAAGTTCACTGTAAATGAACTATGATATACGAATATGGAATGTCCATTTCTGATTCTGCTTCATGCAACAACTAAATCTACGGGTGCAGGTGGCAGGTGGCTATTCTGCCGACTCTCCCTTAAAAGCCCGAATAACCTCTTCGGCTCCCCGTATCCCACTCCTCACCGCACCGTCCATATACCCCTTCCAGACCAACGAAGTCTCAGTACCTACAAAATGCAGTCTCCCAACCACCTCACGCAATGCTTTCCCACTATCACTCGTCAACGTTCCCGGCATCATCACCGGTGACGGACAACCCCAAATCCAGGGCTGCTTGATCCACTCCTGCAAGATGATATTGACAGGTTCGGGTGCCTTTACACCGACACCACTGAAGACTCCGTTGAACTGCTCGAGCACGATTCTTCGTTTCTCTGTATATGACCACTTGGACCAGTCTCTGCCTCTGTCACCCACGACAAAGCAGGTGATACTGTACTGTCCATCTTCTGGTGAGCATGTATCTCGTGAGAAGTGAATCGGCCCTGTCTCGCATTCTATGATGCCGCTGAAACCAGCGTCACGCCACCACGGCTTGTCAAAGACAAAGATGGCTTTAGACGTACAGCCTAGTGCAGTGCTTTCACCTAGTGTCTTTTTGCTATCTGGAAGCGGCGGCTCGAAATTGATAGAAGGGTAGAGACACGTGGGAACTGAGACAATGACTCTCTTGGCTCGGAAGTTCTGCTTAGGGTTGGCTGTTTCGATCAAGACACCATCAGAGCCTTGTTTGATTGTCTTGACGGGGCTGCGAAGTCTCACAGCCGTCTCTGGGAGCTTTGCTGCTAGACGGATCGAAAAGGTCTGGTTGCCTGTTTCTTGTCAGCTAAAGGCTCACTTCATGGAATGGTTAAGGTACTAGCCTTGTCTGTTGCGCAGATATTGCCCCCCGTCCTTCTTGTCAGAAGCCATATTATCCAAGCCCGTACCGCTGCGGATATAATCGACCATGAACAAGGCGCTGACTTCATCTGGCCCAACACCCAAGAGAGGACTCGTAGCCGAATCAGCAACAGCAGGACCAAGTTCAGGACCCAGGAACTTCACACTGAGTTGATTGAACGTCATAGAGTCCAGCATCTCAGCTTCGGGATGAGCTGAAGGGTTCTCTGGGTCAATCTCGTCAACCCACTTGTTCAGCTTTTCAAGGAGTTTCTGAACAATATCAGCTGCATCTGGAGGTACAGGCATTCCGGTACCATGTTTTATCTTGGTAACGCCGCCATTTACCTCCTGATGCAGATTGTAACCAGTGGCTCTCTGCTCGATCAGATCAAATCCAAACTCTTGCGCAAGTTTGTATATCTCGCTTTGGTTCGTATCATTGAGCCAAGCGGCGCCCAAATCGACCTTACCTCCCAGGTGAGAGGCATCGACGCTCAGAGTCTTGCCGCCGACTCTGTCGCCGGCTTCGAGAACGATAACAGAATGACCAGCTTCATGTACATCGACAGCGGCGCGAAGACCAGAAAGGCCTGCGCCGACGACGACAACGTCGACTTTCTCGGGCTTGTGTGAATTAGTAATCGTCATTTTAGGATGAATGGCAAAGTAAAGAGGAAAAGAGCAAAGCTGCTACTCTGACATATTTATACGCTACACAGCAAGGGGGCCAAATCCTTCTTGAAGCTATAATCTGACATGACTGAAACAGGTTGGTAGTTGTACACATTCCTTTTAGGTCTGAGCATCTTACTCATTGTCGTACTGTTTGTGAGAGTGAGATTTGCTCATTGATCGACCCTGATGAGGGGAGAAGGGCAGCAAAAGCAATTTAAGCTTCTTTTATCTCACGCTTGAAGCGATGAACCCGCGCTTTTGTAATATATATTCCCTTTTAGATTTATGATCCGTTACGCGTTTTAATTTATGACAATTCTTTCCAAGAGCGCTCAATTCCGGCTTTTCGTCCCTCATGATAGAGGGGCGCCCGAGATAAGATGTTCTGACAGATTATCCTTCAACATAGGTAAGCGTATGTCTGTACCTGGCAATCTGATTATATCCTGACTCACATTTATTCGGAGTCGTCATAAAATCAATTATATACCCGTATATCACTCTTTTTGGCAAAGTTTGCCTCATAAGCCCATCAATGTAATTCATTTATCTCAGCCTCCAAACTCCAACGGGAGATCTTCACGTGGACCCAATGCCCACTTCACTCTTAGCGCGTCATGATACACCCCTCCTCTCTCCTACACTAAACAGTCTCCCTTTCAACCAACACAATCACTAGAAACAAACTATCATCACAATGTCAAGCCAATCAGGCGGTATCACAGTCCAGTACAACCCTTCCCCAACAAACTACCGCCTCATCGAACTCCCTCCGGACCTATTATCTCTTCTCGAATCCGACGATGCACCCGTGTAAGTCAACCCCTACATTCACTCTCTTACAAGTATTATACTCATCTTAGTCAGATTGACCATGGAGTCCTCTGATTCGTCGGCTGTTATCAAAACGCCTACAAAGACGTATGCTCTTCGTCAGAAGAACACTTCAAATGCTCTCATGCTCCTCTCACCTACGCCTTTGCCTGCATCGTCAGATGGACCCCTCGAGCAGGGTGTCTCTATCATTTCGACCATCAAGGAGACTGTGGAGCTAGATACTGTTCCTGATGTGTCTGCTGGCACTACGAAAGGATTTGGTGGCGGTAAGGGGAAGTGGCATGAGCGATTTGGGAGAAACAGGTAGTAGGCTGTATATGAATATTATGATACGCTTTGATTACCTCAAGAATAGGCAATGCGGAATATGAGTCAAGGTATTGTCTTCCTACCATTACAGCATACAAAGCCCGTCACTTGCCAATCAAGAGGTAGGAAGTATCTCATTAAAAGAAATTAACGCCGTCTAATAACATGACGAAGACCCCAGTTTCGCAGTCCATGAAGGAGATGATGCTATTCCACAAAATACATGCAACACCCTACTGAATCCATAACTTTGCTCCCATTTCTCTGGCCTTCAGGCTTCTTGCACCACTTGCTAGAGAGTACGTGGTGGTCACATTGGCTGTGTTGCTCTTGATCCCCTGCACAGTCGAGTTTCTAAAAGGGCACCTGTCTGTCCTCTCAACTGAACCCTTTCTCTCATTAAGCCCAGTCATCGCTACCCTGGGCCACGCCAATTCTCCATTGGGTCAGGTTGCCCCATCATGTAAAATGGTTCAAAGTTTGCCAGTCCTTGAAAGTTTAGCCCTGGCATCGCCGGGCCCGGATCTCCTGGTGCCACTGGGAACGCTCCAGCCTGGGGCTGTTGTTGTGCTTGTATTGGTATTCCTGCCATGTGTTGTGCTTGTGGTACCGGTGGAGGTCCAAGTGGTGGTGGTACTCTATTACCAAGGCGAGCAACTGCATTCTTGAGGCGACGTCGGATCCCTATATGTGCCTGATCATGGACTTGGTTCTGCAGGCGGTCCAATGCAAGAGGAATTTGGGGTTCCCCTGGTCGCCGCCGAGCATTGTGAATGTCATGGGCATCGTGGAGTTGCTGGGCGTAGGCTTGGGCGTGGTCATGGGCTCGGGCATGAGCTTCCTGGTGCCTCAATAAAGCATCGAGATCTTCTTGACGAAAATGGTATGGGTTGTGTGCCGGTCCATGCTGTGCCTGTGGCTGCTGTAGTGGAGCATCGAAAAACGGCCTTTGTCCTTCAAGCGGCAGAACCGGCGGCATAGGCATGAAGTTGACTCGATCCCTAAATCTCTGTCCAAGCTTGTTTTTCCGCCGCATATCGTCCGTCTTGACCCTTTCAGACATGTTGAAATCCAGAAGTTCGGGCGCTGATGCAAGTTCTGGATTCTCCTCCAAAACCTTCTGCTTAGCTGCCTTTTCAGCCGCATTGACTTCGTTTTCGTGACGCTCTTCAGCACTCTCGAATAAGGGACAGTTGCCTTGCTTGCCACCTCGCCTCTCATCGTTGAAATGATCATAGTCACAAGACTTGGAACAGACGTAGCACTGAACGTTACCACAGCCTTTGCGGGTGCAAGTCATCTTGTTGCAGCCTTCTTCCTTGATAAAAGGGGTGTCGCCTACCAAGACATAAGCAGTCAGTATAAGAACGAAAGAAGCCTGAATGGACGTCATACACTTGTTGCATTTGCGGATGAGGGCTCTCGACATAGCCTCTTCTACCTCCCGCCGCAGGTCGACACCTCTTTCGATGGCTGCCTCCTGACAGGTTTTCGGTATGTGTGTTTCGTAGTTACAAAGCCGGCAACTCGTGATTTTGCAGTCGTCGTTTCGGCACCGGAATTCTCTGTCGACGTCAACTGGCGGGTACTCCTCTGCATAGTGACAAAAGGGGCACTTGGCGAGGCCGGGTAGTGCAGCCATGCGCAGATTGGCCTCTTGTTCAATTCGATCGATTGCCGCAGTCAGTTTCTTATTCAAGAACTTCTGGCGCTCGCTATAAGAGAACCCAGCCGTACACCCAATCATGGACATGCATTCAAGTTCGTACTTTGAAAGGCCAATTTGTGTCTCTGCGTGTCGGCGGGCGCAGTTGATACAGAAAGGCTAAAAGGGAGTTAGCCAGAGTTTTCTTGCTAATACAGAGCAACCCATGACATTTCCCAAATTTACAGAAGCCTTTTTAAATATAGTATAGTTGAAATGGGGAACACTTACGTGAGGATCATCGCCTTGACAATAGACGAGTCTGTTCCACGGAGTATCAATAAAGCAACACCCGCACTCAGTTACTTCTCCTCTTGCATCTGCCGACTCAAGGTTCATCCTTTCGGCCTCCTCGGCCAATGCTTCTGATCGACGCTTTTCAACTGCATCCCACTGCAGTAATCGAGCAGCCTCGAGTTCCTTCATCAATTCTTTCTCCCAGTCGTTGGAGCAGGTTTGTATGGACGCGTCGATCCTCTCTTTTCTGTATCGCTGTACCGGCACTGAGGGTGTCTTCTTCAATTTCCAAGGCAATGGGTGATGGTCGCTTGCCTGATTGATGGCAGTATTGATGGCAATAAATGTTGGGAAAAGGCGATTTCCGTTGTCAGAAAGGGTTTGTTGAATGACCTTGACTGGTACCAGTGGGAAATCTCCTGCGATCATTTGCTTGCTGTGTTAAAGTTAACTGGATAGCTCTCAACCCTAATCTCGGTCATGCTGGCACGAAGCTCTAACACCAAAAGCCACCCACCTAATCATGGATGATATGCGGTCGAAAGGGGAGATAAACTTACATAGTGGCCATTTGGGTACTCTTCGGAGCAATGACTTGTCCTTCAAGGTTACTGTATTTGCGCTTTGCTTCAGAGAGTCTATTCTGTAGTTTCTCGACTTCGTCTTCGTCATCTTGTCCCTCGGTTGTGCGCTTCCTCTTGCCGATGGCCTGTTTCGATCGCTTTGCCTTTTGATATACTTGCCCAGACTCTTGGAGATCGAGGAGATGATTGATCACTTCATGGGGGACGAATGAGAGAGGCCCAGCAATTGTCTGGACATAGTCGAGACAGATGTCGGGAAATAGAGCAGTAACTTCTTGTATGCAAGTATCTTGTAGAGGCGGAGATGATTCTTCTGTCTCGCTTTCGGGATCCTCCATCCTCGTGATGGTGAAGTTCTTTGGCTCTTTGTTCACAAGCAAAAGTTGAAGCCTAGGTTTGAAGGCCTAGGTTTGATTATAACGGTTAGAAATGATATGAAGACAGAGGATTCATAGTCTCGAAGAGCCCTGCTTTTTGTTTATGCTCTGGCGGTGGGTCGATCTGTATCACTTCCATTCCGCGAGCTTGTGAATGATGTTGCCGCCAGCTGACACTGCTCGAGCAGACGTCCTTCACAAATAAATGCTCTGGTAGGTGCAAAGGCATATGTAGTAAAGAGAAGATGCAGTGGCAGTGGGGGACAGAAGGAGTTAATTGCGACAGTGATTCAACACTTGCAAGGACTGTCACATAAGTATAGTACTAAAGATGTTGGCGTCGCACCTTCGCACCAACCCTTCACTTTCACTCCGAGACGATGGCCTCTTCCACTTTTCACGGCTCATCCGAAATAATTTCGTGCGCAAAGGCAAATGAGAATCAAGGTTCGCCGTGAAGAGGTGACTGAAAGACAAGGGCGGCGTCTACGGTGATAATGACGCCACGGCTAAACACGAAAGCTTATGTCCATGATTGTAAGTGGCACTCTTCTCTGGCGATGAAAGGATTCTGAGTAAGGTGTACGAGAAGCCAGCCCGCGACTTTGCGGCGTGAGGAAATTTTTGACTTGTTGTTTGTTTGCTCAAGAACATGAATGAGATAGAAGAACCTCGATATTCTTACCTGCGGCAAAGATACTGATTCTGTAGGTATTTCGGTGAATACTCAGCACAGTGGAAGCTGTGCTTAAGCTGCTCGATCGTATTTCGATTTGCTATAAGTGAATGATCGAGGCCGTATCGTGATGTTGAGATTGATTAATTCGACGTCGGTTGAAAATGGTCGGTCGAGTGATGGATGAATTTAGAGAATAGAAGAGAAGAGAAGGTTAAGAGGCGTTTGGGTTTCTCGCTTACAATAGACGGGAAGAGAGAGAATGAATGACCAGCTCCTTCTATCCCTTCTTTGTGCTTTATTCTAAGACTCCATCGGAAAATGGATGAAAAGCGATTAATTCATTGCTCAATGATCGCACTATCGCAGTTTGAAGCTGCCTCGTTTCAAACCCCCGCTCGCTTCAATAGAGTAGAGGTTCGCAGACAATGAAATGGAAGATGAAAATAGGAAATAGGAACTATGTAAGGGGAGAGAAGAAGTTGAAGAATAGAGAGTTAGAGGGAGGCGCAATATGCCAGAGGAAGTGATATGTCCAAGGATTAATTCATCAACCATGGGGTCCAAGATTCATAATGTTGGTATAGCTTCATGAGAAAGTAGGTAGACGCTCACGAGATGCGGAGTAAGAGTCAGACGAGATGGGAGCTGAGCGAGCGAGCGAGCGAGTGACGACAAAACCAAGATATAGGATAGAGGCTACAACACTCTTTGATTGGAGTTTACGAATTCGACAGAGACATGCAGGAGAAGGGTCAGTCTTGGTGATGGAGTAATTCAAGGGACAAAGAAGCCCAAGTTCAGAAAAGATGACGGGCGAGGCCTTGGGTCTCGTGATGGATGGATGGATGCAATGTATTGGTTTGTAGGTTGGTAAATTCATAAGCTGTCGCACTTGGGTATGATACGATGCGACATACAATTTCAATGAATGGTAGCATTAATCGTCTAGCCTGCACCTAGAGCTTGCCTTAGGTTGCTTTGCCTTAGTACAACAGAGCAAAGCAACGACGGCGTTTGTGGCGTATAAGGTTTCTTCGGAAGGGATCAAAGTCAGTCAGTCAATCAATTAAATCAATCAATGAGATGGCTTCCGTCAAATGTAGGTGGATGGATGTGGATGGCCAGATGAGGGGTTGTCAGTTGGTCATTCAGCTGAATATACAACCCAATAACTCCTTGCCAGGTCAAATATCTGCCCATCATTTTAGCCTAGAAGGTCTATTCGCATAATCCACACACTCTAGGAGTAGATGCATTAGTCTACCGCATAATGCTGAGGAAAGCATATTTACATGATACTGTATAAGATCGATTCGCCAAGAACTATTCAACTGTCTGTCCTCTCGCTCTATAAACTTGCCACCTCAAGCTCTCCTAGGTAGTTGAAACATTTCAGTTTCTAGTTACACAAAATTCATATCCCATCAAACCGCCAATGCACAGATCCGTGGTTTGTCGGCCCAAGAGTTAATACTCATTTCGAGAGCCTATAAACCTCGCAATCGGATACTTCCCGTCCCTGCAAACTGACAACTGACATGCATTAATTATCATTATTCGTACCATCACATTACTCTCACATAACACAGTGAGCCGAACCGCTCAGGGGCCAGTCCTACTCATCGTCCTCAGATTCAGCATATGAATCTCCTACCTCATCTTCTTCTTCCATTGCATCTTCATCATACGAGACAACTTTCCGCCCGCTCCGTGTTGACCGTCTCGTTGCACGTCCAGCTGAAGGCTTTTCCTTGGCCACATTTGCTGGACCTCGCCTCCTTATCCTTGCACTCGTTTGTGGCGGCTCAGACTCCGCCTCGGATTGCGGATCCAGTTTGGGTTCCTCTTCCTCTTCCTCTTCATGCTTCAGCCCTGCATCAAACTTTGTGTTCACCGGTCGAGGCTCCGGTTCAGACTCCGACCCTGCTTCGACCTGCGATTCCGGGCTCGGTTCTTGTTTGCTGTCAACCTCCATCTGCATCATTACTCTTTGCTGATCTGCGCCATCGTGCTCCATCACTAGCCCATCATCGCCGTCGTCGTCCTCATCAACAGCAGGGAAGAAGCTCGAAGTGTGGTGAGCCTGGGGTTCCTCTTCCTCCTCTTCTTCCACATACCCCTCTGGAAGAAATCCGCCAGCCATCTCTTCATCCTCAACCTGTGGTTGCTTCTTGGTCTGGACCGAGTCTCTAGCATGTCCAAACACTGATATTTCATCAGTAATTTCGCCATACTCTTGTCGAATTCGTTCCGCAATACGCATGCCCATGAGGAAGCGACGCCATTGAGCTAACGCCTTCTTTCGTCGTTTCTCATCTTCTTTTCGTGCGCGCTCTGCCTCATCCTTCTCGAGCTCTACCATCACCATGTCGTGGTTCTCTTCAGCAATCACAACTCCCTGGATAACAGGCACAGCCATTCGGTGACCAAATTCAAAGTCCACAACGGCTTCCGCATAGTCGATTTGTAACTTCTTACAAACACGCATAGCCCCTCGGAAGGGTACATGCACAGCACCCTCAGGGCACATATGTTCAGCAAACAAATCGATATTCCTGCAGCTCGGTTAGTAGATTCGAGTTTGAAGAAGCAATCGGCTACATACCCGTATTCGTTCTTGGGGATAACGCCGTCCTTGATCGGTGGTGGAATGATCCAGTCGGTTTGCTCCCAGCTGTAGAGCCCCTGCAGGACCTTTTGTCCTGTGGCAGCTTCTGCTTCCATGATTTCTCGCCGGCGATTTATCGTAGCTGCGCGGTAGGGTACCCTCTTCAATGGCTGCTCTCCTGCCAGTGGTGCACGTCCCTGTTTATGCCAGGTCTCGGCACTCTTGACGTTCAGAACATCGCTGCGAAGGAACACGTCCTCATCCTCGACCTTGCCACCTTTGCCCTTGTTTTTGAACACTTTGACACCCTTGGCTCCAGGCCTGAGTGCCTCTTCACGCTTCAAGTGCCGCTCGAGGACAAACTCCTTGGACTGCTTGTAGTATTGTAATGTCTCCTGGCCCTCCTTGATCTCCTTCTTTTCGGGCTTGGCAGGCTTCAGATCTGTTGCTTCTTCCATCTCATCGACTTCGGTTACAGGCTGGTCTTTGCTGCCTCTAAGATATCCAGATATTGCGGTTTTGAACCAGTCAAACTGGTCATATCTCTTAACCTTCCCATGACGGTTGTAGACGGGGACTTTCTCTGGTGTCATCCTCACTCCCTTGGTACGGCCAGGAAGCATATTCCGTTTCAGATATCTGACTGTGACATCCTTGCCGGTTCCATCTCGTGAATAAGCCACGATGTATGCCATGATTTGACGTGCTTTGTCGGCCTTGGCTCCACGGGGTTCCAATGATTCGATGAGATCTCGGTTTGTTCCAACAACGTTTTTGACGATAGCATCAACGGGCAGGCATTTGTTAGTGACTGGTGATATGACTTCTGTCCAATAGTGTGGGAACTCCATGTCGGCGTCATATTTTTTGGTCGGTGTCTTAGCCGATGTCTTCCTTAGCGTGACATCCATCTCAACGACAGATTCATCATCAGTGTCCTTATACTCAAGCTCCAGATCATCTGGGTCGCTTTCAACCTCAGTTTTGGGTCGTGTTTTCCGTGTCGGATTTCTCGTGGGCTCTTTCGTTTTCTTCGTTGACTTCTTCTTTGCCGTAACCGCGCTCTTTGTCGCCGTTTTCGCCTTCTTCTCGGGTGTCTCGTTTATCTGATCCGCACTTACACTCTTTTCTGGCTCGGCCTCCTCAAGTTTATTCCATCCAAAGCCTAGACAAGGCAAGTTTGCGACCATTCGTGCTTCGAGGTCCAGTCCACGAAGCAAAGCTGTAAATAGCTGGGCGCCTACATCTCTACTCCCTTCACATGTTCGCGCATGATGTCTGAAATCCTCCAGGTTTGAGATCTTCTCACCAAATTGCTCTGGGTCATGAGGTTCGACTTTTTGCGCTTTCGTAAGACGGTCTAATCGCTCAAGGGACATATATCCCCATTTCCTCAACCCTGGCGCTGTGACTCGAAAACGCTGTTTCCACCAAGCTGACAATGTTTGCATAAGTCGAAATAGGGGGTCTCCATGACTCATATCAACAGCCCCCTCTTCCAATCTCTCAGCCTCTGCACCCCAGTCGCGCGACTTTCGATCCTGGACCTTTTTGCCTTTACCTTTCGATTTTGCGTTTTCCTTTGCTGGCTTCTTAGGTGTCGGCTTCTTTTCTAGACCACTGTTGCGCCTCCATCGATCCACCTCATCCCAGAGTCTTGGCGGAAGATGAGAGATCATAGTCGCCTGGACTTCGGGATCACAAAGCCATGCATTTCGGATAGCATTGTGCCATAGAAGCAACATGACGTGAACGCAGTGTGTGGCATGCCGGACCTTCCTCTCACGTTTTGAGGGTCCCTTTCTGTCGAATGTGTTTGTGAGTGAGATTCTGGTGTCCCTTGTAAGTGTCAATTCCAAGTCCCCGGAAGTTACCGGGGCGTCTGGTAATGGTGCAACTGGTGCTTGGACATCCTCAAACTCAATGTCTTCATCATCCTCAGAATCTTCTTCCTTGCCTTTCAGTTGATTTGGTGGCATAACGTCCTCGAATTCATCTTCTGACAACGATGTCAAAGAGCTTTCATCATCATCATCATTTCCGAATCCATGGAGGATCGAGTTTGAGTTAGGTGTCGCAGATGCGTCCAAATCATCGTACAGTGTTGCTTTGCGCCGTGATGAATCGGGCTTCTCTTTGGCTGCTTTTGATGCTCTGCCTTCTCCAGGTGGTGGCGACTCACGCAAGCGTTTGCGTGGTACTAAAGGAGGCATCTTGATATCATAAATAAGATTGTCGCATTCTGCGAAGTAGGATTAATTAAAGCTTGATGAACGGCTTAGACTAGAGCGTGGTGGGTACTTCGTCATAGAAGACGGGAGAACGGGAGGCAGACGCGCAATCACGTGGTTCGATTAAAGAGGCAGCAACATGAACTTGGGCTTCAAGTCAATCGTATCAGTAAGCAAAATGTTTATTTGTTCGAAATCTAAGTAATATAATTAAGAGTTTATATTCACCAAATAGCACCTGCAGTGTTTTTGACTTGGAAATCTTTGGTAGAAGACCTACAAATCACGGTGGGAACACGTACGATAGGCAATTCAGTACTATCATGTTGGAACACAGATGAACCAATGGAAACCACGAATATGGTGGGAGACCATTTTCTCAGTAAACAAAAATATTGATATCATTCCTCTTGGTATCAAATTGCCCAACGCCAGGCCATGTATCTCTATAGGTAGCTAATCCATAAAACACAACGCTCACGCCTCAATCAGGTCTGGGGTAGCTGGTCCAACGCCACGCAACAAAACCACAGTATTTCCACTCTGCAACGCCGTTCCAACCTTTTCGTTATACTCCAAAATTCTGCCTCCTTCAACGTGGAAGACGCGAAGCTTGTCCTTCTCGTCTGAACTTTGGTTGTTGATGTTTTGTACCTGCAGGCTCCTTGCTGCAGCATCCAGAACTCGGCCAACAACCCAATCCTTGTTGTAGAAGAACTCCCCCTTAGGAAACTTGGCTTTTGCTGTTTCTGCCTCGGCTTCCACATAGATATACACTCTCTTCTCAACAGGTGTCTTGTCGTCGCCTTTGGCTGTCTTCTTCAGGTTGTTTACAGCAATGATACGTGCTGAGGCAGAGCTTGGCTTTGGTTTGGGCAAAGCTCTGCCAGCTTGCTCTTTCTTTGCTGTACCCCATGCGCGCAGTTTGTCGAATGCCGTCTTTGTCTTCTGACCAACATCGAATTGCATAGGCCGAGCCCCGATGGGTACTAAATTACTGCAATTGTGGTCCTCCTTTAGACGATGCTTCAGGCAGTAATCTCGGTTGCACGTTTGACAGTGTACACCAGGCGTCAAAGATGTGCCGATTGTGGTCTTGCATTCAGGCGATGCGCAAGGCTTTTGGGACACCTTGTCCCTTAGAATCTTTCCTTGTCCAATGCTTGGCTGCGCAAGCTCTCTCTGGCGCTTTCGCTCCGCCCACGCACCGGGATTTGTACATTTATGTGCCCCTTCGCTTCGGTGATCGAGACAAAATGTCTTTCGGCATGATTGACAGAAAAAAGGGAGAAAGTCGAGTTGGTTGCAGTAGTCATATTCGCAGTGCTTGCCGATCAGCGCGGCTTCGTTTTTGTCGTGCATTTCGACGTAGCTAGTATCCTGAGCTTCTGGTGTGTTTGATGACGCCATGGTGAAGGTGTTTCGTATTTAAAAATGTTAAAATGGCGGTGTTACCCGTAGGCAGAGGTGTTGTCGCAAGTGCTCGTGTCAAGATGACAGATACAAAAGGCGGCGGCGAGGAAACGTCTGGAAGGGTCCGTGTATGACCAAGCTTGGCAGATTACGAACGAGTGTGCCACAAGTTTTGACACGTCGAAAGACAAAAAGAATGAGGCGCGATTGCAGAGAGAAGAACAGAACAAGGCCCCGATGGGCTTTTGTGAATCATGCACATAAATCACGAGTAAGAATCACAGGCGTGTTAATAACTTGCAAGCTCCGTTGATGCACAGCCACTTCCAGGGACCAGGTTGATCGCGGGGTCTCCTCCCCACCACGGAGTTCATTGTTGCATAATTGGATTGGTATAAGTCAGTAACCGACTCTGCGTCGCATACAAGATTCCTATATATTGATCGAACATTGAAACACGAGTTGAGCGCCTTCCACCTCCCAGAACGCCAAGTTTGTGGTGCAGAATCTTGTATTACAGTTCCTTCTCCTTTGGCCGCTTGGCCAGCAAATCCTCACGACCTGTCGTAGGCGCATTGCCTACTGCGGCCTTACCCCCAAATGTCTCGAATCCTTTGTGGAACGCCCACTCAACAGCGTTCTCGACAGGCTCGTCGAACATAGCTGGGAGGAAGGGAACCACTGCGAGGCCCAGACCAATTGGAGCCCATGTCCTGATGACCTGGTTCTTCATGTTCTTCATGGCTCGGCCAGAATACCTCACAACACTATGAATAGTGAAAGCAGGCAGTCCCATACTCGCGACACTCTGGAAGATTGCGCGCTGGACCATGACAGTGCGATAGTCTTCAAGCGGTGGCACTGTACCCGGCTCGATCAGGCGTGTCTCGGTGGCAGGAAGGCCAGTAACCTTCTCTTGTCTAGGAGAGAGTTGCGCGCTGGACCATGACAGTGCGATAGTCTTCAAGCGGTGGCACTGTACCCGGCTCGATCAGGCGTGTCTCGGTGGCAGGAAGGCCAGTAACCTTCTCTTGTCTAGGAGAGAGTTGCACCTTGGGGTTCAACACACGTTGATTGTGCCAGTATGACTTGTAACCTTCATACGAAACATCGCCAATAAGATACAACCAAGATACACCGTAGGCAGCGCGAACGAGGTTGGGGTGAGCTACGGGACGGAACGACTCTCCTATATCTGAGGTGTAGGCGACGTATCGATGCGCAGATAAAAGAATTGTTCTAATTCGCGTAGCATAGGCAGCATATCGAAAATTGGTGTCGGTTGAGTCGGGGCCACTATGTGCGATTAGCTGGTGTTACACATTTACAAAGGTACACATACTAGCCATCGGTTATGTCGTCAAAGACATTTCCGTCTCTTCCTGTCTTGTTGACAGCTTCCTGAACACTCTCTGGTAGCTGATCCTTTGAGGGAAGCTTCTCAACGATAGTGTCCTTGATCTGAGCTGCTTCGGTCTTCTTCTCCTCCGGCTTGGGGTCTTTTGATTTGCCCCACCAAGACATTTCAAAGATTGAACAGAAAATCAAAGACAAACTAATGAGGTTGTTTTAAGAAAAGAAAGATGCGATAGCAAGCCCCCAGAGCAGTAGAAGCTTCCATTTTGATGGCCCGCCGCTACCCTACCTTTTACCCACTGGGATCCATGGCTGCAGGCTGCTGCAAGAAAGTTGATAACCCTGGGTCAGTGACGTTGCTTCCGTAGATCCGATTGATCCCGATCAACGATCTGATCCGGAGAATAACCGCACACTCTGGGGCAGTTCATCCACTTTAGGCCTGTAATTCCAGGCACAAGCTCTAAGTTGAATTTGAGAGCTCGGCAAACTATCTCGACCGCGACATTCGAACATCCACCCATTGCCCTTCGTCATCACCCAATTCGTCTTTTTCGGTCTTGTCTAATTATTCACAATGGCTGGTATCGCTTATTACACCATTGCTGGCAAGCAGGTCGCCGGTCACTACGTTCGTTCAACCTCAATTGCGTTCGCCGCAGACTAGAGACTTCTAAAACTAACATGAATGACAGCTCGCCATGGCCTGGTTGGGAACTCTCGTCGTCGGTACCAAGCTTGCCCTGTCTGGCGGCTCCTCTAAGCCCACCGCTACCGCTACTCCTCCCATCAACGCCTCCAGCTCCGACGAGGCCGACTTCATCAAGTGCGCGAATTCACCCGACGATGCTGAGCCTTCATGGACTAACCCGATACCAGGAACTTCCTTGATCAGCAGGACAAGAAGAACTAGACGGTTGAATCGAAGACGATGGTTTTATGGTTGTTTGGGTACGGTGTATGTTTATAAGTCATGCAGACATGAGCTGTCCATCGAGCCGGACAGCCGAATTCAGATACCAACAAAAGCCGATTTCGCCAATTGTGGCATAACGAAGTACTATTCCCCCTTGTGATGCACTCGGTGATACGCATATCGAGTCCGACTGTAATTTATGCGGAGCTGGATGATCCCGATACCGAACACTGGCTCAGAATATTTCCTTCACATCTCTATGAACCGAGGTTTCCTGGAGCTGCGTAATGGCCATGATGTGAGGCAATGCTAACTGCCATGTTACCCACGATAATTCGCAGCCAGTGCAGTTCCGTTACTTGAAGAACTTGACCTTACCTTTCACTTTCATCTCCACCTGACACACAGAACTCGGATATTCCTGGAATACCAACCTGGGGGGCTTATATCAGGTTGAACTGATTCTCTCAGCAAAGAGGATTGCGTTGTTAATTCAGCGCCCTATTGTCTGTCATGTTAGTGCGTCGCATTTCAACCTGTGCCTCATCGATCGATACCAACCAACTGGATCTGTTGAGACTTCAGCATCGCTACATGAAGGTTAATGGACCCGTATGCCGACTTGAATATGGAAAATTGTGTTGATACTATTGGGTAAACTGCATTACCGAGGGATATACAGCTGATTCTCTGCTATGGATCATACCTTGGATATGGACCTGAGAAATGAGGTAAAGTCCCTTTTCTGTTGCATGAATATAGAATTCGCCATGGCAAGATCGACAAGGTGAGTTTGTCTCCCCTTGTTCAATCTTGCCATAAGGAGCAATGTTCTCGAAGCAAGGATGCATGTAACAAAGCGTAAGTGCAAGACAATCGTATCGCTATGTTCACAGCCTTACACTGCATGTGGTCATCATTAAATCTATAATCTCTATTACACACTTATGTGCGGTTCTACTTTTGGTAAATACAATAACGCTAAGATACAAAGTAAAATGAGCAGTATCAGTTCGATACATACTCCAAAGATGCTTGTCCTGTTCGACCGAGCTGCCACATTCTCAAGGCAGACATCACCACCATTAGAGACCACCGATCTCCAAAGTTCTGCTGCATTGTTTTATCAGAGAACTCAATCTTGCATGTCTTCCATGCTGCCTCCTTCCACGAGGCCATGGCGAGGTATTCCAATGGCGCCTTCATATCTCCAGTTCGGTAAAGCTTGAATTCGTGACAGTATTTAGGATCCTTGGCCGCTTGGAGCGGTGTCATGGACCACTCGAATTCTTCCCGAATAAAGCTGCAGTCTTGGACTGTCTCTGCTTGCTTTGTTTCTATTGCCCATCGGAATACCACGCACTGCTCGGTTTCATCGTATAGTGCCTGTACGATTTCAGTGGCAACCCTAGTATCGATGTCTGACCCAGGGGCTGCGGATACATTGACAATACTCTCTACAACACCTGGGTCAGATAACCCGTCCCGCAGCGTCTCGCCAGCTGCTGCTAGTATTTCGTCCTTTCCGGTTGGTCCGTTGTGGAGGAGAAGACAAGGCGAACCTGAGTTTCGGCCAAAAAGTCCAGAGTGTTCTGATACGGCAAACATCTTTGAGCAGCCATCATTGCCGAGAAAGAAAGTTCGCAGTTTGTTCCATTGCCAAGATATCTTCAAGGTTTTTGGTATTGGGCGATATGGTGTATCCACACACTCGCTGACCAGGGCTGTACTGGATGGAGTGAGGGAGTTGAAGAGGGCAATTCTTGTGGAGGAAGATGTCGTCGAAGCAGCCGTTGAAGACCTAGCGGTTCCTGGAACTCTATAATGTGGCATGGAGCCATCGTGGTCTCCCAGTGTGCTGGCCATGGTGGATGATTCTTCTGGTTGTTCTGGAACAAGTCGACGACAAGGGTAGGGTTTGATGTATAGCGTGTAGCGGTGGCAATATTTGCGGATTGACGACTACCTACTGTACATATAAGTCGTTATCTCAATCAATGTCTGGCATGTTGAAGAGCAAGAAAGGGGACTGAAACGGCTGTAGAGGAACAGAAATATCACACAGTCAGCCAGTCAGGTACATATCGACTTATTAGTGTATCGGCAGATCGCCATGCAGACGAAACTAGTGCGCACATGTTCAAAGTTCTCGAACTCTAAGCCAAGTGGCGACATGGTTCATGCTCAGAGCGGGTATACCTGATCAGGAAGTTGACGGACATATCGAGAGCCGCTAGTCATGTAATCAAGTCTCTAGTTTGCTTTATCAGAGTCTGACGAGTTCTTCTGGGGATAGCTTAAACGAGTCTTTATGATAGTTTGAGGTTAATGCTTGTAAGGAGTAGGCGAACGAGGAAACTATTAGAGCAGCATCTCTGTTTTTCTTCAACCTGATCATCCGTTATCCGTTGCACTGCCTAACACAGAGTCAGTGCGAGACCGGCCCGGAGGTTGTATTCCTGTCCATCCCGTTTCTACCCACTCTCAACGGCTGGCCGAGTTATCCAACTGACACATGAGCTCCTGATTTATACTCAACTTGGCATGAATCTTTAGTGACAGCTCACAGAGTTTGAATATGACTGTAACCACACGACTTGGCGAATCGTCGTAGCGAGGAGTTTATCCTTTAACGAGGACTGATCATGATATGCATGCGTTTTCTAATTAGGTAACATGGAAATTTGTGCCGAAACGGAGGAAACCCCATGTCCAATTATCCTGGCATGCCTATGGCCGTGATCCTTGTGGACATCCATGCTTCTATCAAAGTTGCTGAAACAATCAGGACTAGCGATTCAGTCTAGTACGTTATCGAGGAGGCATATATCGAGGCCATTAAGAGCACTCAATATCATGAATATTATTGAGACAAGAATACAAGAGCACAGGTGAAGTTGATATGAAGACGTAATCAAAGGCCACGGCTTTATTTCAACGATATTCTAATCTCAATACTGTCATGATCATGATCATTTTTGCTATACAACACGATTACCTAATCCTCCGTTTGACGCACCTGCCCCCTAATTCATTTGCCTACACATCACGTGACACTCATACAAAGCTTACTCCTCCCCCGCCATCGACATTCTCTCGCCAAACAGTCATCAACTATCTCCTTAATCGAAACATCCCACCTCCCCCAAGCGCACGTCCTTCGGTTACAACGATAGCCTCACCATCTCCAATTCAATACCCCCAAAATCGAGAACCCACACCTTAAGGAGATAGCCGTCCTGGGCATGTCGGCTGCTACCACCGACCCGGCCCTTGTCGCCGCTCCCGCCCCGGACCTCTCTCCTGTTGATGCCGTCGCTCAGGTAGGCCACGATGTCACCTCCGTTGACCATGTCGGTGATCACGTCGGCGCATCGCCAAAGGAGAGACATTCCCTAACACTCGACCAACGCCGTGCTCTGCGTCGCTGGGCGAATAGCCAGCCTATTCGTCCCTCACACAAGGCTTGTATCGAATGGTTCTTTTCTCAGTATGGCCAGCAAATAAGCCAATCCACCGTGTCACACTCGCTGTCACCCAAGTACTCGCGTCTAGATAGTGACAATCCTCAACTTTCGGGTTCCCGTCTGCGCTACGGAAACTGGCCCGATGTAGAGAAGCTCGTCCTTATATGGTATCAACAGGTACAAGCATCTGGTCGCCAACCTACCAATGAAGAACTTGGTGACAAGGCAAAATCAATATTCGGACAGTTGCCGCGATATAAGGATGAAAACCCTCCTGAATTTTCTCCAGGTTGGATCCATCGTTTCAAGAAACGTTATGGTCTCTTGATCAGACGACAGCGCCGTCATGGGGATGGAGGGATCAATGCCGCCGAAGATATAGGATATTTGGCAGACTGTGTCCCTCGTTACATGAGCGTCGCCCCTGACACAAGTCCAGCTGCGATCAAAGAAGAAATTATACGCGCTGTTGGTATCGAGCCCACCCTCAACACATGTGCCTTGGTGCGCGATGAAGTGGTCCGTAGAATGACAGGCCCTCCTCAACAGGTGCCTCCTCCACCACCTCTCATGATGACGCATGATCCCCCTGCAATCCCCCCTCCTCAGCCTGACCAGCCCATCTACGCCGATGATGATCCTGAAGTTGTCTTACAGAATGCTTTGCGCCAGCTTCAGCAAGAAGAACAAGCTGCCGAAGAGCAGGCAGCGGCTGTACGAGAAGAGCGTGAACGCGCAGAAAGAGCAGGACTTCAGCCTAATAGCATTCTGACCACACCGACTGTGCGTGCTACTTCCGTTCAGCGCTACACGGCCACACCAGCGCACGATATGACTACTGACCTCACGCTCACTCCTATTACTTCGGAGCAGCCCATGACTCGAGATGATCGTCCCGTGCGATGCCCATTCTGCGTTAACCAACGAATGCTGCGATCCATCAAAGAGGCCGTGGAACATCTTTCCACTCACGTTGTTGTCTGAGAGTTTGTTGGGGTATCTAAAACCGCCAGGCTCATGATGGAGTACTGGTTGACGACTTGGTTTTTTGGAGTTTCGGTAGACGAATAATGTGGAGTTCGGGTTATAAATGTATGTGAAACGCACCTCAGTTCAGTTATCTTTCTAGGGAGGCAATGGCACATGAATCCTTGCGATCTGCTCCCTGTTTTGTTGATTTTCTGTGAATGGCTCACATATGTCTATGCTATATAATCCAACATGGTCGTTGCCTCGTTTATAACAGTCCGCTTGCTTTCAATGCCTTCATAACCTCATCACTATCCTTCTGAGCTTGAGACTTGTGCTTCTTGTGCTCGCCCGGATCAATATAGTTCACCCAGAACTTAAGTCCCTCCAATCCCTCCTCACGACACAACTCTCCTCGCTCTTCCGCCATCAGCAACTCTTCCTCTGCAACACCAAGACTCCAGCCAAAGCGTTCCGCAGCTTCTTGGGCTGTAACTCCTCTGCCAAACTCTTTCCAATCCCAAGGCACTTCGCGCTCAGGGGGAAACTCGTGAAGATCGCGGAGCCATGCAAGTAGGGCCCTGACCGTGGTGCCGTCGGTACGGTCACGACCCTGAACAACCATAACACCACTGCGGAAGGTGCGCAGACGAACAGGCAGTTTAAGCTTGCTCCAGAGCCGGGCGGCTTTCTCGAAGTCTGCTGGGCTGACGAGTTCGACGCCGCCTCGAGCTCTGTTGAACATAGCCCAGAGATCGACGAGCGTTATGATACCGCCCGCCTTCTTAAGGACTCCTCTGGAGTCATCGGTGAGGAACTCAGCTAAGTTTCTGGCGAGCTCCGACAAATAGAGTGACTCGGAGCTCCCACCACCGACAATATCCTTTGTCGTGACCAGGCCAAGTTGGCTGGCCGATTCCGCTAAAATCGCGTTCTCTTCGGCTGATGCGTTGCCTTGCCCGTTATTTGTTTGTCTTGCGAATCGCTCCGCAAGTGCGATGACCTCCTTAGCAGATGACATAAGAGCCTCAAGATCCTCGAAAGCACTGCCTATTAGTAACTCATTGTTTTTGCGCATGCTCAATCCAAGTTGTTCTAGACCAGCAATACCGACTCCCTTCTGTCGCCCTCCTGGAGTGCCAGCCGGTGTGTCTTTAGATCCTTCGTCCGCAGCTCGGCTGTTTGGAGCAGGGGGTGCATCTCTGAGAAGCCATTTACGTTGGGTCATAGAGCCCTTGAGTCGCTCATAGAATATTTTCTCGCCACCTCTTCGGAAAGAAATTTTGACACTCTCAGGGGCATCACTTCCATTCTTGTTGATTTTGCTTGGGTCCAGTACAGGCCCTGGGGAGTCCGTCCTTATGGTATCAGCTGTGGAGCTTTGCTGGATAGATGATGGGACATTTTGCGAAATCAGGGGCCCACCACACATCTCGCAAGTCATCAAGGAAGGATGATTTGAGAAGGTACAACGAGGACATTGGAAAGATGCAGTCGTGTTTGAACCATTGGTAGCATCGGGCAAGCTTGAAGCTGGCTTTTGGTCCAGATTCTCAGATAAAGGTCGAGTGCCAGAGTGAGCTGGCCGTAACGGGAGAGGTGCATTCAGAGCTGGTGAGGCTACTGAGCGATTGCTCGCGCCAGAGATTGCAGCCTTGAGAACATGAGATAAGGTCGGCTTGATCCCACATGCTAAACATGGCGGTAGAGGTGTATGGGCGTTTGCCGAAGTAGGATCAAAGTTCGAGGGGACCGGATTTGAGAAACTGCATATAGTGCAGACCCATGTTGCGCTTGTCACAGCTGGAGGCTCAGGGGGTGCTCTATAAGCAGACTCGGAAATTCCTGGCGATCCAGATAGATTTCTCTGTGCACTTGATGCGTTCGACAGAGCACGACTGTGATACGATGATCGCTTTGGAGGCTTTGGTATCAGAGTCACCTTAGCTGATGACTTCAGAAAGCCAGCATAGAATTCGTAACGTTCTACATCTTTCAGGTCCAAAGCAACGGAGTGCGTACGGGGCTCCTGCTTATCAACATAACAGACTCGATGTGAGGTTAAGTAAACCTGCCCATTTTGTTGATTGGGGAGCTTGAATTTACTATTATCGTGTTAATATCAGAGCTTCAACTTGCATCGCCAAGAACAACCTACCCCTCATACAAGCCTACGTTGTCCTGAACAAATAGGAGCACCTCATCTGGAAGATACGAGGGCCGTAGTGCTGTAGTAAGGTCTATGTGTTTCAGAAACATCCGTCATGAGGGTGAAACTGTAGCAGAGAGAAGTGAAAGCTGTGGCTGTTGATGAATGGATGAGCGATGATGCAAGTGGACGATGACTTGCAGCAAACAGAAGCAAGCTAGGAGACAGGCGCTTGATAAACCTTCCAATCAGAGAACAGTAACCAAGAGTCGGTATAAGACGGTCTTTGTTTCGACTCCAAGTAGATTCAAAGGTTACAGTGAAGTACTTCAGTATCATATGAGTCTTCCAAGGCACACGAGACTTGATCGGCCCCTCCAGTTGACGGCCCCACTGTTGACGATAGGCTTCCATTCAGCGGATCCCTAAACCTACACTACCAACACTCACTGAGATTCCGGCAGCGCTTTCTACCGGAGCACAGTTTTTCCGTGAATAAGCAGGGACCACACCGCCACCGCCAGTCTCCTGCCTCTGACCACGAAAATACCTCCCAAAGAAACCTACCTCCACTCTCACTCCAACCAAGGACCCTTCATCATCATCTCGCCTTTCTGCCATTATCCGCCCGGCATCATCTTTTTTCTCCCCAACCCGTTTGTGAAACTAACCATTCGTACCGCTAGCATTTCGACGCCATGATGCCAACCTGGCCAGCGCAGCAAGCGCCGAGCGTAACTCAGCAAACCGTACCGACATCCTACGCCTATCCAACGAGTAAGTCATCTCCCGGACTGCCCGCAAACGACATCCCCTTTTCTCGACCGACAGCCCTGACACGAAATGCAGATCCAGCCTTCATTCCCGTAGCCGTTCGTCAAGGATTCAGTCAGTACGCAGCCCCAGCTGCTCCTTATGCCGGCTACGTGCCTCCACAGCCCCCGGTGCAACATCAAATGTCTCCCGCTTCTCCCGTGAATGGTGTAACCCCGACACCTGAGCAAGCCAAGTCCAAAGTGGACTGGCCCGAATCTGTTCGGAGCTATGTTCAAAGATCTTTCCTCCCCCAAAATGACGAACCCACCGTGTCTCGCGCGGAAATCGAGGCTAAACTTAAGAGCACCATCGGTACCGCAAAAGAAAACGGCACGTTATACACACTCGATTGGGACAACATGCCCCTTCCACAGGCCCTAGTCAAAGCCGAACGTGATGCGGATATCAAGCAGAGTTTCCATGTTCCCATCAACTCCAAGAAGAGGAAATCTACCGATTTTGCCAGTAATGACAACTCCCAGCCCCCGTGGCGTACTAACTCGCGTTCTTCACTTGAGGACCGTATTTCCTATCCTTCCCCCGAAAAGCGTGCTTCCATGGACGAGCCCCTCCCGAAATCAAGTAAGTTCCAGAAGGAAGTCAACAAGCGCAAGCGACGGTTCGAGAACGAATACAAGTCGCTCAGGTCGCCCAGTCCGCCTCCGCCTTCATCTGGACCTATTATTGGCACATGCGAGGTACTCGAGAAGAAGTATCTTCGCCTTACCGCCCCTCCAGTTCCGTCCAAGGTTCGACCTGAGCACATTTTGCGACAGACTCTAGAACTTCTGAAGAAGAAGTGGAAGCGGGAAAGCAACTATTCGTACATTTGTGATCAGTTCAAGTCTATGAGGCAAGATCTGACTGTGCAACATATCAAGAACGACTTTACTGTTTCCGTTTATGAAATTCATGCCCGAATTGCCTTGGAGAAGGGGGATATTGGTGAGTATAATCAGTGCCAGACCCAGCTGCGGTCATTGTATGGCATGGGCCTAAAAGGCAACCCCATTGAATTCAAGGCGTATCGCATTCTTTATTTCATCCACACGGCCAACCGAACTGGATTGAACGACACTTTGGCAGATCTAACCACAGCAGAGAAAGGGGAGAAGCCGATTAAGCATGCTTTAGAAGTGCGATCATCATTGGCGTTGGGCAACTATCATAAGTTCTTCCAGCTTTACCTTGACACCCCTAACATGGGTGCATACTTGATGGACATGTTTGTTGTTCGAGAACGGCTTGCTGCGTTGTGCAATATTTGCAAAGCGTAAGTTCCGTCCATCCTCGTTGTTTTACTTGAACATGGTTTGCTAACTATCGTACAGATACAAGCCGGACGTGAAACTTCGTTTCATCACTGAGGAACTCGGTTTCGAGTCTGATGCTGATGCAGCCCAGTTCATCATCGATCACCAAGGCCGACATCTGTTGGAAGATCGAACAGACTACATCGCGTTTTTGACCGGGAAAGCCGGTCCCCTATTCGAGGGCGCGCGCAGCACGGCGTTCCAAAAGGTTGATATCAAGGGCCAGATCTAAACCTTTACTGCTTCTTTCTCGGGTTCTTTCCTTTTTTCCTTTTTGCGTTGCGACTTCCATCGACGTCTCACGGCTCGAGACTTGACCGTCGTTATGTTTATCGACGAGACATGATGATACTTTCACACTTGTGATGCGTTTTCATTCATGTAGACGACTCAGCGTTTTATACCCCCATTTCTGCTTAGGTGGCAACGAAATGTCTTCTATTCTACTACGCACCACCTGAGGCTAGGCCTATGCATAAGTCTCTTATGCTGCTTTGCCTCAGACTTTGATCAATTAACCGTAGCCTCGATACCAGCTTCCATTCTATCGACCGAGGCGACACTTTTGCTGTACGACAAATCACAAAATTGGATGTTGGGTGGGAACTTAGACACAGTGGGCTTGATGGGAAGATTCAGACAGGAACTCAAAGTCATCTCGATCCTGGTACTGTTGGGGTCGGTAATTGACCTGTGGAGTGTTGGGCAGTCATGTAATCGCCAGCTTTATCATTGCACAGTGAATGCATACTGGCCTCAACAAGAACCAGGATGAGATCGATGGATAGAGTCCCGGCGTTTCAGGGAGTTGTGGGTTGGTAATTCTTAACAAGTAGCAATTGATCGTATTCCAATTTTTTTCTGCTTGAATGAATAAACGAAAAATCAATGCTCTGTTTTTATGTCATGTTGAAATGGAAGTGTCGAAGTTGAGCTGTTCTGCTTGTAGAATAGCTGTGAGATTGGGTAAGGTATATAAGATAAATATTTACTGGCCCGACTGGGAATGTCTGGCTGGACTCGGGGCGCAGTTGGCAACTGTTTCATGAGGCCCACTATGTGTGGGCCACACTGATCGATTGTTCGAATCCCAGGCATAACTACCGCTTGTGGCGTCGTCCCGACGTCAACTATCGTGTTAAAATCGCTGTGTTTAACTCCTACTGTTGAAACCCTGCATTGTCTGTGACAATCACCTAGGCCATCCCTTTGGGTTGAGAGCCGAACGCCTGTTGCAAGGCGTAAAACCGCAAATCAATGTGTTAAGGCCTTTGGTAGTGCCTTTAAAGTACTGTGGAGAAAAGAACGCCTTGTGTTGCCCACGTATGAGACTCTGGCTAGACGTTCCCCGTTTTTTGGACTTTTTATTTAATACTTGAGTTGTCTTTTCTCTTGTTGTAAAAAGCCTGTATATATGTTTTTATACTCTTGTTTCTTTCTTTTTTATTCCATGGACCCATCCCGAGGACTGATAGTCGATGAACAAGTGTGAGTGTCTGTCGCATTCATTTGAGGCCAAATGACTGCCACACGACATCACCATGGTGGTTTGGATGCCAATAACGAAAAAGACCTTCCGTGCTCCGAGACTCGGGAACAATGACAAACCCCTGCTGAAAGAGTAACACTGGCCTAGAGAGAAAATTTGACATGGAAGCAGGGAGTCCCAAAGTGTCGGGATAGACAGGATCTAATGATGTCTTGGCTCAAGGGAGGGAATCTTGCTTCCTTCTTACACAAAGTGTTTTCCAAGACATGTACTTAGATCCATATCTACATACATTTTGATAAAGACGAAGAGTTTCCATTCAAAACAGTTACGGCTGATCTTCACGAGTCATTATTTCCCAGGTGATGCACAGAAACCGTCGTTTTTGAAGCGAACGGGAGATTGACACACGAGATTAGACCCAGGGCAACGGTATCCGCAGACGAGACAGCGGCGCCATGATCCATCGTGGGTTTTTTTCTTCTTTTTTTTTTTTTTTTTTTTTGGCGGGGGACGCTTCCGGTGGATTATCAGCTAAAAGTGAGCAGGGGAGGGGTCAGTTGGGATTGGATCATGGAATGAATTCAATGGAATGAGAATGACTTGAAGACTGAAGATCAACATGTCGCGTGAAGAGAGAGTTTGGAGACACACGATGGTTGTATGTATATTCACTTGCATGTTGATACAGTGGTTTAGGTATGATTTCATCAAATCAGCCATTAATAGCAAAAGCCTATAGACTGGAACGTAACATATCGCTGACTGGCATTTAGACAACTAACAAAGAGCATCATCCAGCCATGCTTTAACATTCTGGAAATGTGTGCGCGCGGCAGTTGTTTGCATAAACACAAGACAATGGGCTACCAACATCCGGCGTCAGATGGAAGTGTCTTTATGCGAAGTGAGGTAAAGGTATGCTGTGTGGTGGTTCTTTGTCTTGGATAGAGGCTGGCATTAATGTTAAGATGTGGTATTATGCCGAATCTTGACCAGGGATATCTGAAAGTCAATGTCAGAGAAAGATGGATGAGATGCTGCACTAACATGGCATGCATAAACTGGCTCTCGTCCTCTCAAATCATTTCATCTCGATTTCTAGAATTGAGGTCGCAGTCCTAGTCTTTGATGCAATGCGATCGCTGCGTGGCCCCCCTGTTTGTTCCATCCATGGATGGACTGGACGGACTGTGTGTGATGCATCCCTGCCACGCGACGATTTCCCCGTTTCCACGAGTCACTTACTGACTGTAAGTTGCTGTAAGATGCCTGTAACTCACTGCGGAAATTTCCCTTGTATTAGCGTCACCAACGACGTGATGTGCCAACGCCAGAGCTAACGTCTGTGTCCGTGTCTGTGTGTATCGGGCATCACGAACAAGAAAGGGGACTTTTCAGTTGGTAAACCAACCCCTGATCCCTGACTAATTTACCATTTGTCCGCACACCCATGCCCATGACCGTGGCCCGGGGATGAGCGAAGAGGAATGAGACGAGACAGGGTTGAGCAGTTGGCCCGAGTCAACCGGCCAAGTCGATGCCTTCTTTGCTGATTATGAGGGGTAGAGTAGGATAGGGATTGGCCGTGTAAGCGTTTGCCCGTGGCTGTTTGCAGGTGGTGAAAGTTATTTTGAGCGTGGAGGATGTGTTTGTGTGGCAGATCTTATGCACAATTTTACCCACTGAGAAACCTGTCGTGTGCAGTTTGTGGTGCCTAGTAAGCGCTGGACTGAAAGTTGACGCCGTTGAAAGGGATTGGATGCTTTGATTATCAAGTTGAGGGCTTCGAGATGAGCTTGGCAGCTTCTAATGGCTTTAGAGGGAAAGAGGTTACAGCTAAAGAAGAATAGCTCAGCTTAGGATTCATTTAGTTCAAACATGTCAGCTTCCACAGGTTATGCTCTAACTGTAGTAGCTGGTACATAGCTGAAGCTCAGTCAAAGCTTGAAGCCATTGATTGGGATATGAGTGTTGACTATTGATCACTGACCACCAACCAGAGCCATTCATGGAGTCTTCTGTTATTGAGGGAATATGTGATTTATCCTTTCGCATTTCGTTCATATTTTCTCCCTTCTCTCGACTTCATCTCCATTTTATGACATCTCTTGGTCAGATTCATCCACTAAACCACTTACAAGACGTCGCTGGCAGGCGCCAAGTTGTCAGAGGCGACCCCTCCATCACCCCACCTTGAGAGCCCAAGGTAATTAATTTCACCCTCCATCTTCTCGCTGAGGAGCGCAGCCTTAGCCCTTTTACCTTTATCGTCGAAACTCAAAGGCGCCCACAGCTCGCGTCAGTATCACGTTAAAGGGAACCCAAGGCGAAGTCCCTCTAGTCTTGGTGATTATCGTACGCGTCGAGGGTCACAGATCCACGGACGTTGGATTTCCGAGTATCTGATCAGTCACAGTTATACGGCTGCACCAACCAAAGTCATCAGGTCATCAAGAAGCAAAAGAGGCAAAGCAAAGCAAGCAAGCAAACACCAAAATTTCCCTTTTTATTTCCAGCCGCCAACTGCTATTTTTCTCCATCTCATCAGCCTTTCCCAGAAACTTACACAAATCGCTTCCACAACGTTCGATCCACTCGAGGGAACATCGTCCAGCCCACTCTCAGGCTACTTCGCCCCCTGGCGTGTACTCTGTACTCACATTCGCGCTCGTTCGTTCGTTCGTTCGCTCACTCGCACCCCAATCTTTGTATGTGTGCAACCCCAGGCATTCGCTGTAAGGTACCCTACCTTTACCTCGGAGGGTCCAGGTCCCTCCCTCCCTCCCTCCCCTCCACTTCAACGGTGCTGCTGCAACCGCTACAACTTTGTGTCTGTCCGTCCTGCACCTCGCTGCCTTGCCCGTGCCAGGTCTAGCGGTTATAGAGGTACTGCCACTGTAGCGTACCTTGCCTTGCCTGGCCTTACACCAAACATCGGATTGGATCGAAATAAGGTACCTTAGCCCAGCCCGCCGCTGTGTCCCGCCGGGTCGTGTCGTCTTCCCTCGTCTCGTACTTTTAGTACCTTGCTCAGGTCGTCTCGTCTTGCGATCCTTTTCCTACAACCTCCACCTTCGAGTGATTCACAACTTCCCAACTTGCAACTGCCCAGGAGGCATTCAGTTACACAAAAATGAAGGTTCGTCATCGCCCCTTCCCCTTCCGTCGCTCATGCCTCTTCATGCAGCTGCCTGCCATCTCATATCTCTATTGTATCATGCCGTGCTTTGCCTCCAACTTCTCGTGCCTCACAAGGCGTTATTCCCATCGTCTCAGCTACCTGAGCCAAACCCCCTCCCCCGCCGCATTCAACTCGTCTTCGCTCATTATTTGTGCCGGCTTCGCTGGCTGTCCAAGAAATACTCGAGTCAAAAGCTAACAGTAATGCGCTTCGTGCAGGCTCTTCGACGTTCGATCAAAGGTGACAAGGACAAAGGATCCGTCGCTCCCAAATCGGCTGTCGCCATTGTTCCTCCAAAGAAGGTTGGTGGCCTCCCACTCCCAAGCCAATCTCAAGCCTCAAATCCTATTCGATTATGGTCTGCCACATTAGGCACCGCCATGGTTCCACGACAAACTTGACTTCAATCACTGAGCCCAGACGCTGATGCCCAATCTAATTTGCAGGTCATTCGAGCTCTTTACGATTACGAGGCACGATCGAGCCAAGAACTGAGCTTTTCGCGAGGCGACTTTTTCCACGTTATCGGCCGCGAAAACGACCAAGATTGGTACGAAGCATGTAATCCAGCTCTCCCTGACGCCCGGGGTCTCGTCCCTGTCACCTTCTTCCAAGCGCTTGGCCGAACCGAGAGAGATAGTGCACAGTCCGACGGTGGCCAACTCCCCACTCCGACAAAGAATCCCGACCACGATTCTGGATATAGCGAATCTCCAGCAATGCAAACTGCGCCAGCCGTCATGTCACCCACTACAGCCGTGCCCCAGCAAGGCCACCAGCGTAATTCGAAGTCGGTTGGAAAGTCAGGCGCCATGGTCTACGGAATTGTCATGTACGACTTTGCTGCGGAGAGAGCAGACGAGTTGGAGGCCAAAGCTGGCGAGGCTATTATCGTCATCGCACAATCGAACCCCGAGTGGTTCGTGGCCAAGCCCATCGGTCGATTGGGTGGCCCAGGACTCATCCCCGTTTCCTTTGTCGAGATTCGTGATATGGCAAGCGATAAGGCAATTGCAAACCCGGGTGACGCCATAAAGCGTGCTGGTGTTCCAAAGGTGGAAGAATGGAAGAAGATGGCCGCGGAATACAAGAACAGCAGCATCACACTGGGCAAGTTTGAGGGAGGCGGTCCTCAACAACCTGGGCAGGGTATCGAGCAAGGCATGGAACGAATGAGCATTCAGCAACAGCAGCATTCTCGACAACCTTCTCAGAATGGAGCGCAGGCCGGATACGCATCTCAACCTCGAACGTCCCAACAACCTCAGCAAAATCAGGTACAGAAACCGGCCTCACAACTCAACGCACCGCTACAAGCACGCATACCACGATACTGCTTTGCAGAGGATAAGTACTGGTTCGTGATCGAAGCATTGCTAGAAGACGGACGACAATGGGAGCTGTCTCGCTATTACGAGGACTTTTACGATTTCCAGATCGCTCTTCTGACCGAATTCCCAGCTGAGGCTGGTAACACAGGGACACAGAAGCGTACACTGCCCTACATGCCTGGACCAGTCAACTATGTCACAGATGCAATCACCGAAGGACGCCTCCATAACTTAGACGCGTACGTGAAGAACATGCTGAACCAGCCCCATTACATCTCGAGGTGCAACCTGGTGAGACAGTTCTTTGCACCCCGCGAAGGAGATTACGAGATCGATCCGAACGACAACGAAGAGGAGTACCGCCTATCACAAGCATCACAGCTGTCATCGGCCGAGTCCCCAGCTGGCGGATCACAGAGCAATTTGAACGGCAGTGCATATGGCCTCTCAGCTGCACCAGCGCATCAGATGGGCCCAGGTTCCCCTGACATCCAAAGACAACCATCTTCTTTGTCACAACCCTCACAAACCTCTCTCGGCAACGGTATGCAACCCCAGGCTCAACCGGCATCAGCAATGAAGATCAAGATGTATTTCAACGGAGATCTCATTGCCATCCGAGTACCAACAGACATCTCATTCCAAGCACTTTATGAAAAGATTTGTGATCGTCTGAAGGTGCCGGCGGGTCAGGAGGTCCAACTGTTTTACAAGGACGAGCCCACTGGAGATAAGCCAAGTATGCTTAGTGACAACGACTTGGACTATGCTCTGCAGCGGAACGAGAAGCTTCTGCTCTATGTGGAGGCCGTGTGAACTGCCCTGCCCACTCGAGATGACGACTGCGGCGTTTCAGCTTGATTGTAACGCTGCATGGACGGATCTAAGTTGACAGTCAAACTGAAAAGTCCACCAAAGAGCGTTGGGTGTGCACTGACATCGTATATTCTCGTTCCCGAACCCTTGCCGTACAGTACAGTACAGACTCTGGCCCTACACTTTGAAAACGTGCGTTCTTCTCTTCCTTGATGGATCTACAATTTCTCATGAGTCCCCAACGGACGACACGCATACTTTCAACACTTTTTTTTTTCTTTTTCTTTGTCCCCTTTTTTCTTGTCCATTTTATTCTACGCGGATTTTATGACGACACGTCGGTGAGGAACTTGATGCTTCTTTGATACCATTTTATTAGCTGGATGACGCATAAGTTTCATGACCAGTGTACCTGACGCTCGTTGTCTCTTCTTTGGGCATTTCTCATGCCCCCCTATTTGCTCCTCTTTTGAAAACTTTCTTCTTCACATGTGTATTCAGGCGGGTATATGGCCTTTTGAATGCTATTTTGATATCACACGACTGAGCTTAGTGCTTTTCTTCCCTTTACTTTTTATCTTCTACTGTACTTCCTCATTAAAAGTGACAGGGCCTGGAGGGGGCATTCGGCATAGGGGTCGATAGTTGGTGGACGTGGTATGCGTTACAGTATAGGGGGAGGGAATGGCTGGGGAGGTTCAATTAGGTGGTTCCAGTAAGCCGCATTTAGAAGCCTATAGGTTACAAATAGCGGACGTTGCTGGGGTCGCGAAAAGCTTGCACTGCAAGGATCTCGAGGATCGGAGGAGGCAAGATACATATATCTTGATCTTGGTGGTGGAGGTGGAAAGCAACGATGAGCGCGCATGAGCGTGATGAATGAAAGCGACAATTGTGTTATTTTGTGTAAGCGATGCATGTGAATATCAATGTCAATGGTGTTTGTCTGTAGTTAACAATTTGCATTCCTCTCACTTGAAGGTGAAGGTCGAAGAGGTTAAATCAGTCTCTCATTTAATCGAGTTGGCCGTATCAGTCTTGACTCCTCCCTTCGCTACCTAGTATCCTGTCTAACGTGTTCTAGAAGTCTATTATGAGTGATGGATCGTCATCGTATGCTCTTTTGTATTCCACCATCCGTAGAAAAACCATGAGATGTAACATTAACCACCAATGCCGTGGATCTTTACAAGATCAAACAAGTAAATGCAACCATAGTCACGTAGTCTCGTAACTGTAAACGCCGGAAATCAGAAGAATCTGCAGAGAAAACCTTCTCTTGCAGTGTGAGATGATACATTGGACCAAGCTCGTCTACTCCAGCTTGGTCATGAGGTTCTTGCGAACTTTCATGTTGACAACACCACCGACTCCAAAAGCAGGAACAATTCGACATATTCTCGCAACGGAGCTGATGAACCAGTTGCGCCGCACAAGGTCTAATCGATCACGCATCGTCACGACAGCTCCTCCAGGTCCAGTCGCTTGACGATTGTATAAGTCTAGACCGAACAAATGCATAGGCGTAGAAATGAACTGAACCATAGCAGGGGCCATGAACTGCGCTGCATAAAGTCCAGAGACTCTCTTCTTCATCTCTTCGGAAAACCGCTTATCCAAATACGGTCCCAGCAAAGGCGGCACATTGAACGACGCAAAGATAGTCAAGCAATCGCGCAGCGCAAAAAGAGTGTATGAAGCGAGAGGGACAGGTCTAGGCACAACACCAGGCGGTCCAAACATACGCACAAAGACTTGGTCCTTGTAGATACAGACTCCGATGTTTGCGGCGCTGGACGCAGCGAATTTTGTTGTTCCGGCTGTGACGCTCGAGGCGGGCTTGTTGTTGACGGTCGAGAACGAGGTGTCAACGGCGTTGGCGGTGAGATATGTTCCGCCGTAGAGGCAGAAGATGAGCGCTGTTGGCTTGGAGAAGAGTATTGTGTGTGGGCGGGTGAAGAGGGTTCGGAGGGAGGATTTTACAGAGTTTGCGAGGGTGTTTGCGCCGGATGCGTTTTCCATGATGGAGCTGTCATGATGTCAGTTTTTTTTTGAGTTTGGAGTTTGGAGTTTGGAGTTTGGAGTTTGGAGTTTGGAGTTTGGAGTTTGGAGTTTGGCGATGTCGGCGTGTCTCAGAAACATGGCATATGAATGGCGGTGATAGTCCAAGGGGCATGGTAATTTACTGACCGGTCGATAATGGCAATGATGGGCGCTACCATGGAAGCAGCGCTCGCAGCGGATAGAAAGTCAGTGCCGAGTCGTGATGTCAAGTTCTTGGTATTCCATGTATTTTTGGTGGTGATCTGCTCGGGCGTAGTTGTCCCGGCGAGAACCAACGCCGGCGCATCAGAGTCTTTCATGATGATCCAAGATCTGATCTCTTTTTCTTGTTTCTCACGTGGTAATATCAGACCGTAACTCGCTCAGAAACACAGAAAAATACAATATCAAGTCTAGTAAGAACAATGAGATGACGGAACGGGTATGACGAAAAGAAAACAGGTTCCTGGGGGAATAAAAGGAAACTAGAAAAAAACCACTAGATAAGTTATTGGGAGGTTGTAGACCCCGAAGCAACCCTTTCAGTGGATAAACGTTGGAACTGCATGAACTAGCGGTAGCGGTAGCTAATTCCCATGCGCTGGTTGGGCGCGGTGTGAGCTTTGCTTTGGGGGTTTTAGTTAGCTGAAGCGAAGCTCTTCTGACTGACTGAGTCTGGGGGGCGCCGATCTCGGCGGGGGCTTCGGAGCCGTTGCCGAGTTTATAAGGGACTCAGATGTCAGCGGCTTGTCGCGGATACTAACGATTGATACCGAGAACTGATAGATATTGTATGATTATAAGGAATTTGAGATTGGCAAGAGTAGTTTATGAGATGTGTTCATATTGCGTGGTTACTATTTGAGGATTGTGTAACAGCCAACAAGACTCACGCTCAAGCCCACGTTGAACAACAAGATCAAAGCTCTTCCATTACGCATTGAACACCAAAAGTCACATACGAGAACCATGTTCAAAAACACACTCTTGACATTTTTACCGCCAAATGATCAAAGCCGTCTCAAACTAGACCCTTCCTCCCCCGCAATGCTCTCCATTCTCCATGACTTACACGCCATCTTCTCACGCCGACGTTTGCCGCTCACCGGGAGCCCTACCTAGGTATTCCTCGCCCAATCTCGTTGCATATCGGGGTCTTATCTTTGACAAATTCGAAGACTCTGCAGGTGACCCCAGTGAACTGATTCAGCCCATATGCAGGCACCGCACTACAGGGTGATCACCGATTGCCAGCTCCTCCAACGGCATGGACCGGCTTTAACTTATACTTGACGAATACAATACAAGCTTCTTCGAGGGCACCAGGTTGTGGGGTTGTTGCCGACTCGTATCCTATCCCATTCTTAAACGACCTGATCCACAGGCACAGCAGATGTCCAGAGCCGCTTCTCTCCGTCTCCCCACTGCTACTCCCAACATCATGCCAATTCTTCTGGAACGCTTCGCTGCCGGCCCCTCTGTTGGAATACCCACTCTTGACCTCGACCGATGAGACCCGATCAGAGAAGAACCCAAATCTAGATATTCCAATGTTCCAAAGCTGTCAAGGACCGGCCCGATCACCAAAAGCCCGTAGCTAGGCGGGAGTGGCACCTGTACTTGAGCTTCCACTGTCGTTTCCACTTGCTTGCTTCTCCTGGATAGCCATGATAGCTGCAGTGAGTTGATCGATCTTCCGGTTTAGCTCGGTGAGCTGCACCTCCATGGCTGTTGGCGCATCCACGTCATCCTCGCGCATCTCGATACTCTGACCATTCGCTCGTCCTCTAGGAGAAAGCGTCTGGCGACCAACATTGGACGCAGATCGCTTCTGAGCAATTGCGTGCCTGCCGTTGCGTCGAGAAGAGCGCGATGGACCCTTGAACCCAGCAAATTCATCTTCTAAGGCTCCTGGCTTGCGATACATCTCGTACAGCTTGATGATGCCAACAATGGGCCAATGAGTCGCCTTGAGGAGCATGATACGCCCAGCACGGAACTTCTCATCGGCCGTAAAGAATAGACGCCAAGGTCGGAAGAGTACCAAGGCCAGCAGATTGAAAGGAGGAAAGAAATGGGTGAGTCGGTTACTAGTCGACGCTTCCAAGACGTAGACGCTGTACACATACAGGTACTCCTCCTTAGCGTGGGTGATAACCCGCGAGAAGCTGTTGGACAGCATACCTGTCAGGGAGCCCATCAACAGGAAGCTGGAGAGTGTAATGAAGATGATCATCAGAGGAGGTCCAAAGAAGGGATCGATCTGATTCATTATCTCGAATCCGATGGGCGCCGAGCCGTAAAATATCTTTGTCAAGATCCAGGCCATGGACTTGAATGCAAAGACATTACGACCCACGAGCGAAAATGTGGTCAGGAAACCACAATACACGACAACAACAAGTACCATGTATTTGAAGAAGTCCTTGCCCATCTCCTTCAAGCATGGAATAAGTGTGCCCCAAGCAGGGCTGAGACTGAGAATCGAGAAGATACGAGGAATCATGAAGAGTGCCTCAAGTGCCAGGATATCAAATGCAAGGTCGTTCAGATCGGGTTTGTTCTGAACAATGCCAATAATACCTAATTGTGTCAGCATATCACTTTGTCGAAAGGACCATATTTCTTACGCAGAATTGCAAAGGTAAACCCGATGGCGATCATGATCATGTCGAATAGGTTCCATATGTCGGTGGCATAAAAGATAGAACCTGCATCAAGCCACTCGCTGAGCTCATCGTAGAAGAAAGCCGCGATCCATAAGAAAAGTATCACTTCAGGGATTGTAATACGTGACTCGTCTCGCACAATGAGTACAGCGTAGTACAGGGCGAGGAAAATGCAGAAGAACAGCACCTCCCAGCTCTTGAGATACTTGGGAACGCGCAGGCGAGAAAAGGGGTCTGCAGTCCTAGGGTTATAGAACCGGACCTTCTTTGTAGAGTGCACAGACAGGCTATCCCAAAAGACTATGTCACCACTCCAAATAGCAGTGATAATCTTTTGAACAATGTGCTGGCTGAGGAAGCGTTTGGCATCGGCAATGGCAGCAATCTCGAGAGCATTCAGGTTCTTAAATGATGAAGTAGGATCACCCTCGTTATCACCGTCTTCATCATCCGATGTCATAGTCAAGCGGGAGAGAGAACTTAGAAGTTGGTTACGCTTCATGCTGCTCCCGGCAGGGCCTGGTCCACGTCGGCGGTTGTCAATGGAGCGAAGGTGAGAGAGCAGAGGGGCGTTTTCGCCAGCTTCCTCATCGCCCGTGTGACCATTACCAGCCACTTGAGCCTGAGCTTCATTTTCATCATCTAGATCGTGGATCTCGTAAAGGCAGTAATTAACTGCCTCGCGTTCAGAAAGCCTAGTCAGGAATCGCCAAGCAACGATTTCACATGCATCTGCTCGAGATTCTCCCAGAGTGCGGTGTTCTGACGAAGATGCATAATGCCATTTGAGAGCTCTATAGAGATTGGATCAGTCAGCAAAGGTTCGTCAGCATTGAACAAGGTGTTCCGAATCATCGTTGCACCGCATATCCCGTCAGATTGAGGATGGGCTGAGCAGATATGTGATTGGCTCCCCTGACAGCATGTCATCTGCAGGCACAGATACCACAAAAGGGTGACGATGCAGCAACTGAGAGTGATGTTGATAGAGAACAAATCGCCGCAAATTGTTTTCGGATTCACACATACAGAAGAGCATTGACAATTGCCGGGTTGGTGCAGGTTGCAGCGAGGTGATCCACCAAGAGGCGTAGAGGAGTCCCCGCAGCTGTGGTTCTCAGCTGTTCAAACGTGCTCGGCAGTTCAATGACATCGACAAAGTACCTATAGAGCATCAGTGGGTGTCAATTGATACGAAGTCATGGTTACTCACAGTGAGAGCTTCTTGACGACATCTCTGAAGTTATCGTGAGTGCCAATGTCGGGAAGATCGCGTTCGTATTCGTCCAAATGGCGGATGGAGACAGGACTTCCCTCGCGAGGGGCAGGAAGCTTCTTGGATTTGACCTTGATAGGCATGATGAGGATCTAATTCAGATAAAATATGATCAATCAATGGAGCATATCCCCTGTAAAACCGGTAGGTTTCTTGGAGATGCCAGGAGCTGTCCCTCGGCCACGAGGTGGTCTTGCAGTCGAGCGGAAAGGTTATTCCGTCTCCTTCCTCTGTTTTGACTTTACCACGATGGTACGTGAGGGAGAGGAGATGCGGAGATGGAGTGAATTGAGAAGGAGGGGATGGATCTGGGGAAAGAAGCGCTCAAGCGGTCAACCAATTGCGGGCCTGTGCACCCTTAAGACGAGTCAAGTTGCGCTGTAGATCGGCTCCCGACCACCAAGAAATGGATGGTAATGGAACTGATGGTATCACGAGAATGAGTGGGAGGCGGGAAAAGGTGACTTTTTGGGGGTTTCAGGAGAAGGTCATCGCTGCCCAAATTAAACCGTCACTGCATCACGGCCATAGGCACAAAAGTGTGTAGTCTTTTTTAATCAACTACTGTCCTCCGAGCTTAGCGCGCACTGATGATCCTCTACTCCGAATAGGCATCTTTCCTGGTGATAGCTGCAAGAAAGAGCTCCAACCAGAGGCTGGTGACAGTCTCAAGGGTTCATGGCAGAGTGGAGAAGAAGGGTCCCTGGACGAAGCTTGGCACCACTAAGAGATGCTTGTCAGTCTTTAGCAACTGGGGATTGGACGATCTAGACTCGAGAAATCAAGATTTCGGGGTTCAAGGTCAGGTTTAATGATACGAGGAATCTGGAAAGTCGGAATGGCTTCGTATACTAATAGTAGCATGTGAACTATTAACTGCAAAATACAGCAATTGGTGTCAAATGTATGCTGTGAAGCGATTTGATTGTATTGAAATATGGCCCCTGTAGACACTAGTGCTGTAAAGTCTGTTGAAGATCGCAGATGAAATGATCTGTTGGGAGTCACCGTCGTCTAAGCTTGGGATAGGCTATCCTAAGACCTTGAAGCTTGTGATGGGTCTTATGATGGCTTGAGGATATATTATGATGAGCTTGGCGTTTACCTAAAGGGTTATCTCGAGTGCTGAGTTTGACACGACGACGGATCTGTCAGTGCCTATTCCCAAGACAATTTGGCATCTTAAACCCCGACAGAAAGTAGTATTGGTATGATATCGATGCCACATACAGCAGCCGGGACATCTTCAGATTGCTTGCTTAGCTGGAACGCAATCCTGTTTCGTCCTTGATGTCGTTCAGCAATAGAACTGTTGTTCAGCAGAGGCTGAGCTGAGGAACGCGTCAACCAGCATCAGAAGTGCGTGCATGGTGACGACTACAACAAAAAACAAACGAACGAGCTAATGAAATATCAACTATGGGAATGAAGTCGTATATCGAAGAATCAAGTCAAGTAAGCAACGGACTATCTTTAAGAATCCCATCAACCAACTCCCCCCCACATCAGCTTCTCAATAGACGAACCAGCCAATAACGACACATCTTAAAAATAAGCTGAGCCTTGAAGGAAGATGAAGCTTCCCAAAGCCACGCCGCCATTTGAATACCAAGGTGGAACTCATCTTCAGCTTGAGCAAATCTGACTGGTCCAGTCGTCAATTACAGATTTGACAGTCTCTTGAAACGTGGGAAGGCAGAATGGTGCTTGAGACTCACAGCCTCGAAATGGTCGCATCTCGTTGGCTGAGCAGTCGTTAGCTTTGGCGAGCCAGCGCGTCCCCGCCAGAGAGACCCCTGTAGCGGATCAAATCTGACATGGAGGGCTTCTAGGGCTGGATCTGAGCCTCAGACATGAAGTGAAGCTCGCCAAATGGAGTATTTACGCCAAAACGATGTGATGGAGTTGTATATAAGGAAGAGATTAGAATGGCCAAAATGTTGTTTATCGGACAAGCTCATTAGTTCAATAGCCACTTTCACCTCTAGACTCACCTTCAAATTCCTTCTCTACTGGACCTGACTTACACGACTTACACCATGTCTACCACAACTTTTACTTCAACAGCCACAACGACTTCTTCAGCAACGGCGACTTGCACAACTGCTGTACCGGGGAAATATGGCCGTGTTCCTGTCGATGCGTGCAACGCCAACTATTTCTTTGATCCCAGTTTTGCTGCCAATCTTGCTTTCTGTGTGCTCTTTGGTATGACGACCATGGTCCATCTCATACAAGCAATTCTTTTCAAGAAGGTGAGTGCATCAAACAACCCTGAGAACCCTGATTTCTAACAGTTTGCAGAAATTCTGTTGGGTAGCCATCATGGGTGCAGCTTGGGAAACCATAGGATTTGCTTTCAAGACCCTAGGAAGCAGGAATCAGCAGAACATGACATACCTCATCTGGGGCCAACTGTTCTTCCTTCTTGCTCCTCTCTGTAAGTACTTGAAGTATAAGGTCACCCCTTGGGACCAAAGGCTAACTGACTCAGGGATCAATGCTTTCGTCTACATGGCCGTCGCACGTATGGTATACTTCCGCATGCCTGATCGGAAACTCCTGGGTATCAAGGCCATCCGCATGACACTCCTCTTCGTCTGGCTCGATATCATTCTTTTCCTGGTCCAGGGAGCCGGTGGAAGCATGCTCTCGAATAACGACGACATGAATGTTATTCGCATTGGACAGAAGCTTTACATGGCTGGTGTTGGTCTGCAGCTTGCTGTCATTGTGATCTTCATTGGTATCACTGCTTTCTTCTACTTCAAGCTTCGACAACTCGAGGGCCGAAGTATGGGACGCATGAAGTGGCTCATCTTGACCATGCTTGCTGTTCTGATTCTCATTGTGGTAAGTACTTCGTCTTTCTTGATTCGAATTATCCAGCTGACAACTTCAAGATCCGAATCGTGTATCGTCTGATCGAATTTGGCCCTGGTGTCAATGAGCACAACCAACTTTTGATTCATGAAGAGTATCCACTGGGTCTCGATGCAACTCCGATCTTGATCGCCCTCGTATTGCTCAACATCGTGCATCCTGGTTTCGTTCTTCGGGGACCCGATAGCGAATTCCCCAAGCTCTCTCGCAAGGAGAAGAAGGCGCTCAAGCAACAGAAGAAGATGGAGAAGAAGCAGGCTAAAGAGGCCAAGAAAGCTCGCAAGGCGGGTGCCCAGGAACTGAAGAATTTGTCTTATGAGGGACAGTCTAACAGTAGTAATGAGCTCGTCTAGGAAGATATGAGTATATTTGTGCGCATTGTGGTGCTATTGGTTGCATCATGGTTAGTCGTGTTGGTTTTGTTTGAAAAGGATTATGTACGCTCGTGGCACAGAATGGCTTGGATCTTGAGGAGTTATGGCATGGTTTAGAATCTTGTCTTTCGTGTAATGTACGGATAGGAAATGTGCTGGCAGCAATAGAGTGGAGGAATAAATGATCTTCTATGCATATCCTTTTGTACCCTGGCCACAATCATGCTAGATATGCATCTCGATACGAGTTCATGGTGCAGGATTCGTATGAGATCCGCGGTGAAGATTTGTAGCATCCCGATTTAGAAGCAAAAATTGATGGTGAAACACCGCCACAGTTACCAAACGATGATGTGTGTCAGCTGATGCACTGACGGTCAATTTGGGCGGCTAGAACAGTTGTGGCAGGTGAGTTCAATTTGAGATATAACAGAGCAATTAAGACATACTATAAAATATTGGCGTTGGTGGATGGTAATATTGAAAAGGGAACAAAAACGTGTTGGACTCTTGGACAAGAAGGGATGTGGTTGCAAACAAAAGAAGAGACACTAGCGATCACTAATGCACAAAGATCGACGCAAATTGAGGGCGTGAGATGAGACATCCTTTAGAGGCCGCATGCCAACGTGGCAGATATGGCCCCTCTAGGCCCCTTCTGAGGGTGTGCAACTGTCCAAGTGTCGTAGGAGGCTCTAGGTTCTGAGGATGAGATTGGTTGCTGGAATCCTTCCAAGCATTCCAAACACCGACAAATTGTTTCCGGTTGCTATGTAGTTACTCTATGTCGTCAGTTGTTTACTCAAATTATCATACCGACTTCTTATTCCTTTTCAATTTCTTTTTTATCCAACGTAATTGAACAAATCCGTCAAACTTGCTTCTTCAAAACCTTCCTTGGTTTTCCAACGACCGCCCCAGCCTCCCCCGAAGCCCACACCAGCCTCTCATAAAACGGCCTGTTCCTCATCCCTGATTGGATCCCGAGTTGCCGTGGGATACATGGTTGCAGTATCGGAAGACGCCCCCCGGCCGCCAGCACTTTAAACGTCTCTGTTCTGGTTCCTGGTTCGCTCATCGACGGGCTATAACTTACAGATCCTGGAGTCTTATCTGGCGAGAAAATCGTAATCGAGAGAAATCAGAAAGTCTTGGTCAGAGGTGGCTTGACTGCCCGTGAAATAGAGTGGCAGGGTTGCAAGGAAGCCCACACGCGACTCAGGCAGAGAGGATACATAGAAGCAGCAAACACCGTCTCGATTTCGAAACGTTCAGGGTCTTCCCTAGTTCATATTCTCTATTTTCAACAGTTTGGAGACTGTACTTTACGCCGGCCAGCCACTTTTTAACTGTACAATTCACTCCACTTGGCTTAAAGTCAGGCCAAGTCTTGGATAAGTTGACGAGGCACAGACTGAGTGTCACAGGCCCCCCCTTCTACTCAAGGGCTTTTGGTTTCTTCCTCCTTTGATCTTTTCTAACCCCTTTGTTACATCATTAGTTTGGTTACTCATCGTATCATTTTTGCATCCTTTGTCCTTTTTGCCCGTGCGCTGAGTTTCCTCTCTTCCGTTCAAAGGGTGTCCTCTTTCTAGAGTCTCTCTCGTCTCTTAATATCTACGACTTCACCAAAAGAAAACCCGCCCACGATCTCAATTACACTACAGATTTAACCGATCGACTATACCATGTTTGCTTGAGATTAGATTCACGAGATCGCAAATCATGACCCCGGCCCTTCTAATGGCGCGTCTACCGCCGTTTCTCGTCATCTCCGGCGTTCTCAATCTCGCTACCGGCCACGTTCTGCCACAACCGACAAAGACGGTTGACTTTTATGAACTCAATGTTCTGCCGTATCCTCTCGCCGCGACACCTGCGCCCGACGACTCATTATTGCTGCGAAGGCAATTCAACACTGTTTGTGGTTACCTAGGGGGGGATCCTGGACTACCAGCAACTTGTTCTGCAGGATCGCATTGTGTGGTAGATGTCGATCATGGCGCTGTGGGCTGTTGTCCCGATGGCGGATCTTGTACATCGGGTGTATTCACAGGCTGTGTGGATGCAGACAGTGGACCACAAACAGAGGTGAATCCATATGTGTTCACCTGCAGAGGGAGCGATTCGTGCTACAGAAATAGCTATGAAGGCGGCTTCTTTCAATTTGGATGTGGTTCAACATCTGGTTTGGCGACAAAAGTTGTGGCTACAGCTTCAGGAAAGAGTGCGATTGACCTCACAAGCATAAATGTTCCTCTTACACAGCCAGTGAGTTCACTATCTGAACCCACAACACTAGGAACAAGGAGAAGGACAACAACGACGGATACCTCCGCCACAAAATCATCAGCGACAAGGAGCGCATCTACAAAATCTACTGAAACCTCCTCAGGTTCAACAACAGAGTCAACAGCTTCAACAACAAATTCAGAAACTTCCTCAACAGAGTCGGAAACCTCAACAGCGTCGGAGACCGAATCCGACACCTCCACAGAAACCACAGCTTCAGAGACAGCAGACCCATCGTCCACGGAATCTGGCGACTCTGATGCCCCTGACACCGACGGCAATGACAATGGCTCCAAGAATACGGGCGCCATCATCGGCGGTACCATCAGCGGCGTAGCAGCGCTCGCAGCTCTCATAGTTCTCGGCATTTGGCTCTGGAAGCGCAAGAAGGGAAATACGCGCCAGGGGCCAGGCGTGAAACACCAGGTGCAGCACATCGGGTAAGCGTCCCCATGAAAGACCTCTTTTCATACTTTTCGTGCAAAAAGCTAACAAATGAATTTTTTCTAGTCCGCCGTTAGACAATAATCATAATTTTGCTCCGGTGCCCCTTATGCATGAGACCGACAAAATGGCACCGCCCCCACCAGTTCCAGTGAGGAACCAGCAGCGCACTATGGACTCGGCTGCTGGCCATGATGAGCCATATTCCGAACCATGGGATCCTTCCTCTAATTATGGTTATGGTAATTCAGCGGGTGCTGTGGGTGGATCTTCGCATATGGAGCATGATGAGGTGCCTTTGACACGTGACGACGACTTCGACCATAGTTATAACTCTGGCTTGGGACGAATCAGCGAGGAACAGCCACGACCTGGAACAGCGATCAGTACACCTGGCCAAATGAGCCAAGTATATCCTGGACCCCGCGGCGGCGGTGGAGGGCCGTTGTGGCAGCAGAATCGTGGGCCTGGGTGGTTCTAATTGTATATGAATCTGATGAAAAGGGGAGACGGCACATAAACAGGTAGTGGATGGCACCGCGGCTCGAGAATTGCTTTGGCGTTTGCTTTTGGGTTAGCATATGGAGTTGATATCCGGAGTTGCATTACTATAAAGGAGGAGTTGTAATGAGCGGTTCCCAACAGTGCTGGAATAGATGAGCTTGAGCTTGGATTAATCATGAGATATGATGGCCACACGGTCATAGGTATGGGCTTTTGGTAGATAGCTATGATATAAAGAAACTAAGCAGTATTGACTAAAAAGTCTTTTTATTCATTTTCATTTATCATTCCATTATTTTATGTTTCTTTATATCAAATGGGAATCAAAGTAAGACGCTGAACGGAAGCCAATACTTACTCGTCTTGAACCTGTGCTTAACGGTGGATTCCTCTAGGTGGCATCTAACCAATTGGCATGATCATGGTTCAGCCTACCTACCATGTTTTAAATCAGGTCAACCTCCTATGGTCCAGATCTTGACACTAGACTCGTCAAACACTGTCTTCGTTCCCGATGAGTCTCTAAAGCCCCATCCTCCCGAGCACGTTGCGACTACAGAGCCGCTTGAATGTAAAGCAGTGCTTCCTACCGGCGCATCATGGGGCTTCCATGTCCATGATGGATCTACAACGCCAGCTTGAGAGCCAACGCCTTCCCACACCGCAACACCACCATCTTGTGTCCCTGCCCAGACCTCGAAGGATGGGAACTCAGCATAGGGATCACCAGCAAAGACATCCACCGTCATCTTCTGTTGTGTGGGTGCACATCGACCTCGAAGAGTGCAGAGGAGTTCGCCTGTTCCGCGGACGTCGTACACAATCAGACCAGAAGCATGTCGCTCGTTGAGGATTAGGTAACGACCGCATGGACTCCAGCGGACTTGAACAATTCCCTGGCCTCCTATTCCTCCGTCTATGTCTTCAGAGCGAGGGAGAGACCAATTTGCAATAACCTTGTCTGAGCGGTGCACATCATACAATCCCATCCACCGTGTCCATGTCCCTGCAGCAATAATAGAGCTCCCGTTACCATCCACAGGCGAGGAAGCGAGAGCAGCGACAGTGCCCTTCATACCAACTCCATTTCCCTTCCGTATATGACGTCTAGAAGGGATGGTGGGTATAGTAAGTATCGGACCATCTGATCCTGGTCGAGTCATGTCAAAGTAATCAAGCCGGTTCGTTGAGCCGACGAGGAAATGCGTCCCGGGTGCATCCCAGAGGATAGACGAGGGCGTGATATACTCTTCTGTTTCAAAACGTATTAATTTATACGAAGCAAGTGGGGCAGAACGCGACGCGAGGCCATCACCATCTGGAGGGAAGAGATGGTAGAGCTGAATAGGGTGATCGCGACATCCTACAAGAACGGTCTGTGAGAATGGCTCAGCTAAAGAGTAGAAGGGCGCTGGGATGATCGTTTGAGAAGGCTCAGGGAGCGATATTGAGGATTGACACTCGAGATGTCGCGGGCGTGAAGCTGATGGGTCGAGGAGATCTTCAGGGAGGACAAAGGTGGATATTGAATTGATGGCAGATGATACGATGAGTGATGTTCCATCGGCAGTCCATTGTGCAGATGTGTAGTAATTTTGTTTGGTGGTGGAAGGGTTCTGGTTTATGTCATTATCAGGCTGAATGATTTGATTTTCAGCGATGAGGTTTAATGATGGTGCTTTCTGCTGCTGATCACGGTCCCTGTCCTGGTCCTGCAGATCATTCGGCTGTAACTCTGAATGTGAGGGCGCTGATTCAATTGCCGATTCAGGACCATCCATGTTCATGGTGTAAGTTGAGTTGAAAGTTGCGAGATGGTGATGGACGAGAAAATGAGGTACATGAGTGGATACCTCGCTTTGCTTGACTGTCACTTACACGCTTATCATGATCCTAGCCAATCTCTAATCTCGAGATATGTAATATTCAAGGGTCTTTTTCAGTTGGACAATTCAAGGGTCCTGTGACATTCTCTCTATTGAAACAGATTCTGAAGGCCCTCTCACTGTAGATCAAACAACTGAGGCCATCGTCGACTGTCTCATATATCCTCATAGTAACGTCATATGGATTGGCGCCAAGCCCCCGGTAGACAAAGGACCTCCTCAGCGGCCTCCGACAAATCCAATGGCCGTACGTTGGTTCTCTTCTGCAGGGTCCAGCGGGTGACGACACAAAAAGGGCAGCTCGAGATCGCCGTTTTCCGTCTTGGCAGTTATTGTAAAGAGTTGAAAGAGGCGCTGACTACAGGTATATTTCAGGAGACATAACGCTGTGTCCCAGTTTCCAGGTCACTGTAATTTTAGGCTTTCAGCCCAGGCCAGGCCAGGCCAGGTACTGCCGAAGAAAAGAAACGCGTGAGGTGTGAATATCAAGCGGAAGTGTATTTCCTCTGAACAGTTACAGTGGGAGATGGATCACCACTTGGAATCTTGGATGTTGCACCCCTAGTAAGGTACTGTTGGAAGAATTCAGGGCGGGTGCTCGAATGTTTCCTTTTAGAGCCACCCGCTTTTCCTTTAGCTTTTAGGTAAGGAAGACAGGAAGGAACAGTCTCATATTCAGCTTGAGGTGGTCGTCATTTGATTACATTAATTAATTCTCCGACTTCCTTCCTCCCTCTCTTTTCTTTTTATCCTTTCTCCATCTCACCCCAATCCATAAGAAACTTCTTCCTTTGACTTCAACATACCAAGGATAAACCGTATCGTGAAACTTTCTCTTCTCTTCTGCCTCACCAATCATGATCTCCTAGTTCAGCTGGCCAAAAAGGGCAATTCATATCCTCGTATCGTCGACTATCGGTCAGTACCGACTCGCTCGGTATTCCGCTCCAGCTCCAGCTGCGCTACGCTCTCTTGAGTCTCTTCTACAACGCTGCCCCTCCCCGCGAAACACAAACAGCCTCGCCCAGAAAAGAAACCGACTAAAATAACCCATTATACGTCACTCCCCAGCAACGCAGGGCGCCCGACCTTCTATCATTTCTCTCCACACGAGCCCGTGCCCAAAAACCAGTCCAAAGCTAAGCTGGGCAAACCTCTTTGACGAGAGACGACTGGACCCTGGCGTTCCTTCGTCTGATCTCGTGATTACTTGTGATCATTTTCTCTTTTGTGCCTGCCAGGCTTCTCGTGAGCCTCTCTCTCTCGCGACACCTGCTGGGACGACTCCTCCATCATCCTCTCCCGAAGCTGCGCGGCCGTGTTATTATACCTTCACGCACTTCATCTGATATCCGCCATGGACGTTTTTGCCCCAAAAGACGACCAATGCGATCGGCTTAAGACGCCCTCGTATCTTGAGCTTGTCGTTTCTATGTATGGCTGCGCAACCCCTCTCTAAATTTGACGGCGAGTGTTCTTGTTATTAACCTTGATGTTGTAGCGTCCTCTTACTCGGCATTCTCGTGTCTTACCTCCCTCAGCATTATCGCATTATCTCCCGAGGCACCTCCGAAGGCATCTCACCTTACTTTGTATTGCTTGGAACCACTTCCGCTACTGCCGGTTTCGCCAATATCCTTACTGTCCCACCGTCTCGTGCTGCCATAGGATGCTGCAAAGAGCTCGGTAGATTTGAGTGCGCCGCCGGTCTGCTCGGCGTTGCCCAGCTAGGCGCTCAATGGGTTTGCTTCAGCCTCATGTTAGCCTCCACACCCAGCTCGATTTGTTTTCTCCATTAACATTTGAACAGTCTTGTCCTTTTTCTCATCTTCTTCAGATATAGAGAAGCCAATGTTCCACCAGAGGATCTTCGTGGCGATGCACCTAGATGGCAGACCGCTGTCATGGTTGGACTACTCTGTGTCCTTCACGGCCTCATTGTGGTTATCCTGACGGGTGTCTTTTTCATTGCTCTGCCCGATCATCTCGTTTTTTGGGCCAACTTCCTGGGAATCATGGCCACAGTTCTGGCCGCTATCCAATACGTGCCTCAGATCTGGATGACATACCATTTGAAACATGTCGGCAGTCTGAGCATCCCAATGATGTGCATCCAGACGCCCGGTGGCTTCTTATTCGCAGGAAGCCTTTTTGCCCGTCTGGGCTGGGAAGGATGGAGCACATGGTTCATTTACTTGATCACTGCATCTATGCAGGGATCAGTCCTCTTCATGGGCGTTTATTACGAATACATGGCGCGGCAGCATGGCGGTCATGCCAACGGCCACATCGACAGCGCACCACACTCACCTGTGCAATACTCGAGCGCGCCCCGAAGGCCCCCGCCAGGCAGCAGGACCTATTCTGAGGGCTGGGAGCGCGGTCTTCCAGGACCTTTCACCGGACACCCGGAGAGATACGCGGAAACAGAGGAGGACCTGCATGATATCCAAGAGAGAGAAGAGCGTGCTATCGAGCGGGAGAGCCAACCGTTGTTAAAACCCGGCGGTATTGGCAACCCTCACAGGACATACGACGCCACCGCCGAACACTGAGGAATTCACCTCTCTTACCTTACCTTAGACAACAAGACGAGTTCAGGGTCAACAGCGAGCATGTGATATACCATAATTATTTGAGGTATTTTATTGGTATTTAGTGATTACCTAGGATTGCATACTTTTTAGAAATGTACATTTTCTCCTTCTTCTCAGCCGAGACGTCCGAGTTTGACTCATTGAAGATATTACGCCGCAAGGTATGTGTGGGGGCCTTGATGACTCGAAGTCAGCCCGTCCAAGGTTGAGAGAATGCTTGTCGACAGCATTCCTTGTCTCCCTACGCGAGATAAAGAGTAATATCAAATCCCGAGCCAGCTGATTAGGATGAAATCATGGTACTTCAAGTCAATGTTGAGATATTGCATTCTACCAATGAGGCCCTGAGTAGCGGTCATTCTCAGCATCATCAGCTTCTCATGACAGAATCGAAGAAGCCTGGTGCCTGGGCCCTATCATGGCCCTAAATGCCCCCCCCCGCTTCCGCGGGCGACGGGTGACTCGCATCGCCTGCAAATGCGGAATTGGGTGTCGCTGGCTTGCTCCCTGTGGGATGCGGTCGAGATATGATTGGCTGCTTCTATCTAATCAAGTTGAATGAATCACCGCGTGTCATTCATGGTTCATATCAATTCCCGTATGAGGTTTGAGACAGGAGGGGGGAGGGTCTAGAGATGCCCGGTAGCATCCAATCCAATGCCGTCGATCAATTAAACCACCATCTCCATCCTTTCTGTCCTCTCTCCATTGCCGGAGCCATTTCTCCTTCCTCCTTTCATCTCAAGACCTAGAACCTAGAGATTCCTTCTTCTCCCTATCAGACCTAGAGTCTTTGTCTCAAGACAGCGTCAAGAGTTTCAATCACTCTCATCTCTTAACCTTATCCTTATCGTACTCTATCATCAGCGACCACCCCGCGAGTCTTATCATCATGGCTATCTACAGCTCCGTCCCGCCACCCGAACAACAGTCGGCCTCAAATACTCCTACTCCCGCGGCGACAAATCCTTCGCTGGCGGCTGTGCAGCTACATTCGCCTCCTACGCCAGTTAAGAATGGGAGCATTGATATCGATGCTTGGACTGTTTCGGCTCTTCAATCTCTCAGCGTTTCCCCCATCGCCCGTGGAACTGGCACTCCTCTTGCAATTCCTCTAGATGAAGCTGTCAAAGCCAAGTCCAATTCTCCCGAGCGCAACGTCAATTTTGACGAAGATGAGGCCCCGATATCGACCTTAAGACGACCACCTTCTAGGAGAGATAGCCAGCGAAAGCGAGAATTGGTTCTGAAGGGCAAGGAGGGCAGTCGCCAGCGACGTCGCTGGGAGAATGGTATGGCTTTATCATTGTTAAGGAAGCACTCCGAACTCGGATCTGCTTCCTTTTGCGCAGCAGCATACTGATCGTTGGCCTCACTGTGTTAGACCGCTTGATAGGCGTTCCGAACGCTCAACCGCCTCTGCCTTCCGATTTCGAAGTCCAACCTACTCATCCGATCCATCGAGTGCCTTACCAGCTTGCTCAATTCTGGGACCGCGGCGTGCGCAAGCAAGTTGAGGATAAGACGGCCCGTCTGCTTGCCGAGCGCAAGAAGCAGCAACTCAAGGCAGGCAGCGCCACGGGTCTCGGAGCTGGTGAGGTTCCTCGTGATCTGCGCGAAGCTACCAAGCGCAGTCCCGTTGTGCGCACCTGGGTGCGATCCCTGGAAGAGCCTGTGCGACAATATCTCGCTACTCAGCAGGCTATGGCCGCAACGTCAGCTGTCACTGCTGATGAAGATGATGATAGTGCAGCTGAGCAGATGGATTCGGACGATGAAGAGATTGTATTCGTCGGTAGGAACGGCGCCATGAGGGAGCTTAGAGAGAAGAAGGCAACATGGAAGCATGCGCATCGTGAAGTGTCACAGGAGACGGTCGACTCAGGCATGCTGTTTGACTCGTTCGGCACCGATGAAAGCGCCGCCTTCAAGTGAGTATCAATATCGAAGGTATAGTGCACTACTGACAGCTTCTAGGCGCTGGCTCACACATACCATCTCTGACTACTACGGCATCCAATCTCGCTCCGTCAATCTTTCGAATCCCACGCGCCGAGTCGTCTATGTTGGTCTAAAGACGTCACAGGGCGCCTTGCCTTTACGAACGCTACCGCGGCCAATGTGGGAAGTCTGTTGAACGACTTTGAACATTTAAGGGTACCTGACCCAACTTGAATAGTGTTTGAGATGCATGATTAGACGTACAAGCGTAGACGGTAAGCATGGGTATGTGTATAGGGCAATAGAAGCGATCTCACTGAGCTCGGTGGGCATAAGTCTGTTGTGCTGCGATGTGATATTGCTTGAAGGTGCTCATTGTGATCTGTAACACGTCGTTACCTGCATACTCGAGTGCATCTCTGGTTGCCCGGTCATAGATCGACAAATCGGGGACTCCTGGTCTTAATAGGTAGGTCTAAATGTAGGTAACCCATAGAGTACAGAAACATTGTGCCCCAGTTACTCCGTACATTTTCTGTGGTAGCCGACTTACACCCACTCTCGGTCCAAGATTCTCGAAACATTGTTTAGTATTCTCCTGCCTCCCATGATTTGACCATATTTGGAAACTCTTTCTTCTGCCCTCATACTCAAAAAGCTCGCAAGTCCGCCTTGACCGTATTCAGATACTAGCAGACCTGCTATTATTTGCGCTGCGCTGATATTGAGACCAGCACGGCGCAGGAATAACTCCCATACACCATCACGAAAATCAAGGAAATGCCCAAATTGATGAGCTGATGAAGAATAACGGGACATGATTGACAAAGCCCATTTAGAAAGTGTTTCATCGCAGCCAGAAACTAGATGTGTTGATATGCCTGCTCGAAGACTCGTCGTGAAACGTACGAAATCGGCATACCCGGAGATATCAGAGGGTGTTGGTGACCCGACATATTCTCCTAGTGGATTCGATTCTGATACCAATATAAATAAAGATTCGTATTTCTCACTTACTCGTCTGACTCTTTCACGAAATGGTGTGAGAGCACTAGATCCAGGAAGAGGTTTCTGTTTCACTTTTAGTATCGTAGTCAAGATGAGGCCGGCACCAGGGCTTATGGATATATCAGCCTCAAACGCCAAAGATGAAATGATTTCCCTTCTTTGAGCTGATCCAGGAGACCAAGCAACTGTGTTGTACTGCGAGAAGTCTCGGTCGATGAGCTCAGCTTGTGGCCAGACTTTCTCCAGATAAGAGAGAGTACTACGACTCAAGTCCAACGAGACTATGTAGCGACAAGTCTCCTGAGGAATGTCGAAATTGGGAACCGGAGCGTCTTGCAGCTCGCTCTGGGCATCTTCTTGAATAACGGGTAGCATTGTAGGGCCAGTCATGGATGGCATGGCTCTTGAGGCTGCCGAATTTTGAGAGGAGCTGCTGCCTTTCTTCAGTTTTTTCGGTTGTCGAAGCTGTATGAAACCAGACAACAAGTTGCTGGACGCACTTGAATCAGCGGCCTTCAACAACAGATTCTCTCTCTCGCAGTCAGACTTATTTCCTGTGCCCTGTTGTCGGGAACCTATCAATTCCTTCAAAGACGGTGCAACATGAGGCTTCTGAGATTGAGAAGTAGCCGTCGAGCTGTCCTGATTCCCGTGACAGATTGATGGGGACGACACCACAGGAGAGGCGACTTCTTGTTCAATCTCTTCATCATTCAGGATTTGGAACACCATTAGTACGTTTCGAGAAACCACGTAGTTGTGACTGCATAGTTGGGGAGGCCTTAGGGTAAGCAGTTCTCTCACAATAGGTCCGAACTGAATTGTTGCCTCGGTCAATGAAACTCGGCTACTTTCATGAGGGATCGGTGTCCATTTAAGTGATGCCTCGAGACGACTCAGCTCCTTGTAGCAGGTCAGATGAAAGGTCCTGGGAAGCGATTGTTGCAGCCATTCAAAGTGATCTTGCGAAGTTGACAAATGTAATTTCCATTCAGGATCAGGTATCTGAAAATCGACTGCTGGTATCTGCAATCGTAATAAGGCGTCTTTTGGGTTCAGTCGTTCTTGTTCCAATTGTTGATTTGCCTGGCGGTATTTCTCGTCTAAGATAGACTGCAATGCTTCTTCGAAATATCCTCCGTCCTCGGCTGGAGATTGGTGTGCTTCGTCAGAACGCAGGAGATGAGGTGCCAAAGTTTCTGCAAGATTATCCCGCACTGGACTGGTGGCAGTGCTAGATGGCAGCATCGGTACATGTAACTTGAGAGCTGAATGTTTCTTTGCTATATTGGACAAGAAAGCCGCCTTAGCTGTCGGAGGAGAGCTGGGCATAGTTGAGGGCGCAGGAGGCTCGGAGTCCACAAAGCCATGTTGCATATTCCAATCTAACTCCTCACCTATGGGATTGGATGGGCTGCTCGGTTCTGAGGTCAGATCGATCACCATATGCTCTGTGCTTGGCAGAAATGGTTCGTCCAAGTCAGAGGCAGGAGAAAGCGGAGGAGACACTGGCTCTAAGTTTGAACGATAATGCTAACGAAATCAGACCAAATTCTGAGCTGGCCCATCCTGACTCACTTTATCTAGAGATAACATCTGTCTGATTTGGTCTGGCGTGCAAGCCTGATTTGGTGTCTGTTGTGTATAGAACGAAGCGTGGCCAGGTTCCATAAATGTAGGCTCATCACCCTCCAATTCACGCAAGGCTAATGTTTGCCATCGTGAGACGGTTGATGGAAACCCAAGGCCTTCGTCTTTCTCAGCAATTACATAGCTCAATGGAAGCCATTGGGTCAGGATGTTGCAAGAGCTTGCAATCTGGATATCTTGCAGATATTGTGACAGTTCTTTTTGCAGATCATACCCTGTATCTATAATTTCCGATGGGAGTCGAAGGCTTTTTGTTTGACCAAGGAATCTGAATACAGAAGAAGCGGAGACCTTAGGGTCTATGGGAATTTCGTAGCTTTCGTCGTCGAGAAACGGCTCTAATGCGATCTTCGTGCGAGGTAAAGGTGCTGCAGTGAGTCCAGGCTGGTCAATTAGCCCGTTCGCTTTTGCCAGTTGCACAGTTTCTCGAAGCTGCCTGACAATATCTCGAAATCGATATGGGGCGCCTTGATGATTATAGAAACATTGGTTCTCAGTAGCGTAATCGACGACCTCTCGACTTCTGGCAGTTGAGGTTGTAGTCGAACTCATGCTGAGAAACAAGGCACATTAGATAACTAGTAAGTACCTAGGATATCGTAAAGAGAGAGGTCAAGTTCGATTGCACATGATCACTGGAGCCTGAGTATTTGATCCCACAAGAATTGGGTGGATTCCCTTGACTAACTCCTTCCTCCAAACTCCTTGATGTTCTTCATGTTTATTTGGGCAGGCAGGGGCTGGGTGCAGAAGGCGCGATGGAAGATGGCAAGAATTGCTTCATGGGCAGCGCACGCTTCATCACTGACTGATCCTCAAGCTATACCATAATAACTCAGAGATAAGTTCTTGAGTATGACTTTTATGATATAAACCATTTCTTCCAGATAAAGATGTTAAGCTGATAATTAGAGGGCTGATATAGCATCCCTGACCCAAGGCAGCAAGAAAACTTTAGAGCTTGAATCAGGGTGTCGAAAAGTATCAAGCTAAAGACCTTTTAAGTCTATACTTAACTTACTCAAGTCTTTGTGTCAGTTGGGATCATGTTATATTTTCTTGCCTCCTCTCGCCTGCTTCTTACATGGGGTGTAAGTGTTTATGCCCCCACTAAACAGCATACATGCATCTCAAATCCATTTTAGAACCTAGGAACTTGAGGAACCCCAACCCCACTGGACCGCTGTAATCCGCACTAACTCCGGGGGCTAGTGACGCACCCGGTCCTGGAGACAAGCAGCTGCATTGGAGAGCTTTTGAACTTCGATAGCTCTCGTCGAGGGGCAAACACCGTTACCCTGCTTCTCTTTTACATACTACACTTGCGACCTCCTTAACGAGCAAAACAACATGGCATATGTCGCACCTATCCATCGCGCTACAAGCATACGCCATGCCCTCCGAGCGAATGTGCTCTCTCCCGATATAGATGACTTGGTTGTGGCGTAAGAGCTCCAACGCCTTCGATGACGCCTCGAGCAAATGCTGATTGAGGCTTCACAGGAAGGCGAACCGACTCGAAATATGGCGTCTCACAGAAGAGGGCCTCGTGTGTCTACAGACGAAACTCATCCACGGATCAATAGCGATGCTGCAATGTTTACGACCCAAAGGATCAGAGACCGATCTATTGTTTATCGGCACCGATAGACTGCATTACTTCAACCTGGTCTGGAACCCGTTAACAAAGCAACTGGAGACCATCGAGCGTGTTATCGAAGACCTGGCAGAGCCATATATGCGACATTCGTCAAGTCAGAACAAATGTCTTGTTGATCCGACCGGACGATTCCTAGCCATGCACCTTTGGGAGGGAGTGCTGAATGTTTTCAAACTCCCCATACGCAAGGGCTCTACCAACAAGCTGGAACGACTCGACCAGGTCAGACTCACAGAACTCTTCATGAAAGCAAGCACTTTCATCCACAGCCGAACCGGTCACCCGACCATCGCCTTTTTATATAAGACACAGTTGGAGCAGGAAGAAGCTCGATTGGTCATATATAGGTTGACTCACGATGACAAAGGGAACACCGTTTCCAAGTTCGACCCTCATAAAGACAGAGAGCTCGACGTTGTCATTCCTGACCCATACGCCTCAATGCTCATCCCTGTTCCATTAGATGAGGAAAAGCGTTACCATGTGCGCAACACCGAAGGAGCAAAGGCACATTTAGGTGGCCTCTTAGTCATTGGAGAAACTCTTCTTACTTACTTTGATGGCCTGACACACAGAAGTGTATCTTCGGTTCTTCAGGACCCGAGAATATTTGTGTCTTGGGCTGAGTACGATGGTACACATTACTTGTTGGCTGATGATTATGGACGACTGGATCTGTTGACAATTGACACAAACCTGGAAACCACCGGTGTTGTTGTGACCGGCATGACACTCGAGCCTCTCAAGATCGGTCGCTCACCAGCCATCACATCCAGGGCGTCCAATCTGGTTTATCTTGGGGATAGCACCTTATTTGTGGCTTCACACCACGGTGACTCGCAGCTTTATCAGATCGACGTAGAAAGCGCCACTGTCACACTGGTCCAGTCCTTCTCAAACAATGCGCCCATTCTTGATTTTTCTATCATGGATATGGGCAACCGAGAAGGCGATGCTCAAGCTGGCAATGCCTTTTCGTCTGGTCAGTCAAGAATAGTGGCAGGCTGTGGTGCCTACCGCGATGGGAGCCTTCGAAGTATTCGAAGCGGTGTTGGTCTTGAAGATAGAGGTGTTCTGGACGAGCTAGAGGGAACCAGGGGTCTATTTACTCTTCGTTCATACGGGTCTGACCTGGTAGATACCCTGGTCGTCTCAGCGATCACCGAGACAAGAGTTCTCAGTTTCGACCGCGAAGGCGGAATTGAAGAGATATACTCTTTCCAGGGCATGTCACTCGATACCGAGACCCTTCTGGCTTCAAATCTTCCCAACGGACAGTTGCTTCAGATCACTCCTCGCTCAGTCGTCTTACTCGATCCCGAAGGCGGCACGGTAACCAGTAAATGGGACGTCCCAAGCGGTAAGTCGATCACAAGAGCGTCAGCAAACAGCAAGTGGGCATTGCTTTCGGTTGATGGAACATCTCTTGTCTCATTGAATCTCTTGCAGAACCTTGCGGTCAATGTTCAACAAAGCCAAAACAACTCAGGCTCACAAGCTGATCAAATATCATGCATACATGCTGCCCGGGATCCACCAGATCTTGGTGTAGTCGGCTGGTGGTCTTCTGGACAAATATCGTTGATTGATATGGCTTCCTTGAAGCCACTACATGGAGAGTCCATGAGACAAACTGAGGATAGTGCTACAGTCCCAAGAGACATTGCACTTGTCCAGCTACACCCCCCTGAGATATCGGGGCCTACACTTTTGGTCGCGATGGAAGATGGCAATGTGGTTACGTTCAACGTATCTACCAAGGGCTTCGCTGTCTCTGGTCGCAAAAGCGTGACTTTAGGCAGTAACCCAGCTCGACTACATATACTCCCGCAACAGGATGGTACATCGAACGTCTTTGTGACGACTGAGCATGCCAGCCTCATATATAGCGCCGAGGGACGGATCATATTCTCTGCCACAACCGCCGATGATGCCACATTTGTTGCACCATTTGATTCCCACGCCTTCCCAGATTCCGTGATTCTGTCTACAGACCAGCATATTCGAATCTGCCATGTTGATAAGGAGAGACTTACACACGTGAAGGCTCTCCCTGTCAACGAGACTGTCAGACGAGTAGCTTACTCCCCGGGACTGAAAGCCTTTGGTCTAGGCTCCATCAAGAAGGAATTGGTTGGCAACGAAGAGGTTGTGTCGAGTTCATTTAGGCTTGTCGATGAGATTGTCTTTAAGGAGCTCGGTTCACCTTTCCCATTGAATGCTTCAAGCAGCCTCGAGATTGTCGAATGTGTCATTCGGGCTGAGCTCCCCGATGTTGGCGGCAACCATGTCGAGAGATTTATTGTTGGTACAAGCTTCATCAGTGATGGGGTGGAAGACCCAAACGGTACTGGCGGCCGTATCCTGGTCCTCGGAGTTGACTCAAATCGTCAGGTGTACCAGATTGTCTCTCACAATTTGAAAGGCCCTTGCCGCTGTTTAGGTATGATTGATGATAACATCATTGCTGGACTGTCCAAGACAGTTGTGGCCTATAGTTTCTTGCAAGAGACGAGCAGTTCCGGTTCTCTCCAGAAGCTCGCTGTTTATCGCCCGGCTGCCTTGCCTGTGGATCTCGACATATCCGGCAACATGATTGGTGTGGTTGATTTGATGCAGTCACTATCTTTGGTTGAATTCATCCCCGCACAAGATGGTAACAAGGCCAAGTTAGAAGAACGGGCACGTCATTTCGAGCCTCTATGGGCCACCTCGGTCTGTCATATTGAAGGAGAAAGGTGGTTGGAAGCTGATTCAAAGGGCAATCTCGTTGTCCTGCAACGAAACGTGGATGCTCCGACAGAGCAAGACCGAAGCCGCCTGGAGATTACAAGCGAAATGAATATTGGTGAACAGATCAACCGTATTCGAAAACTTCATGTCCCGATGGCGGAGAACGGAATTATCCATCCACGTGCCTTCCTCGCTTCGGTAAGCACAAATTGCATTAAAACGTGAGACATAAACTAATAGGAAATAGGCTGAGGGCTCGTTGTATCTTTATGGTGATATTGCACCCCAGTACCAGGACCTGCTTATGACGTTCCAATCAAAGATGGAAGAGTATATTCATGTACCAGGAAGCGTCGAATTTAAGCTATGGCGCTCCTTCCGTAACGAAAATCGGGAGAGTGAGGGACCTTTTCGATTTATAGACGGGGAGATGGTTGAGAGATTCTTGGATATGGACGAAGGGAAGCAAGAGCTGGTTTGCGAAGGCCTTGGACCAAGTATCGAGGACATGCGCAACTTGATTGAGGAGTTGAGGAGAATGCACTGAGATGGTTCTCATAGATTAATGAGTTATGTTGTTCTGGCTCTCACTGGGGTTGTCTTTACATGGATGTTAGTTGGTTGCGAGACGTTCAGGACGAATGGGTCAAAGATGATTGGTCAGAAGCCATAAAGTCATAGAGATGCTGAATATGAGTCCATTGAGTCGTGACTGGTGTAAATAATTTTCCCCCGAGAGACTGGTCGATTATATATTGAACTTGTTCTCTATTTGAAAGTAATTTTGCGTCACAATGACAGATTCTCCATCTTCGTCGTCATTGTCAAGGCGAAAGCTGTAGAGGCAAGAAAGGAATCCAGATGCCCGGGATAGACCGGAAACCCCACCCGAAAGTGACCGGACCAATAGTGAGGCTTCAATTTCCGAGCTCAACTGGATCTGGCAGCCTGAGGCCACAATTTGCAGCCAAAACTTTCGGCAAAGCATCATCAGCCGATTACCACCAAGGAAAAGACCTCAAACCTTCCCTTCGACGCCCTCACCCTCGCAACCGCCACACCCCACGATCCCTCACGATGGCGACCCTCGCGACCGCTTCTCGTCTCTGCTTGCGCACGGCTGCAAAGCCCGCCGTCCCTGCTGTGCGCGCCCTCAGCACCACCGCCGTTCGAACCGACAGCGCGTCCGCCTCCGGATACTCCAGCCCTTTCAAGTTCCAGGGTGAGAGCAAGGGCTCTCAGATTCCCAACTTTGGAAAATATGTCTCCTCCGGCAGCGAGACAAAGAACAAGCTCTACTCGTACTTCATGGTCGGTGCTCTCGGTGCCGTCAGTGCTGCTGGAGCCAAGAGCACAGTTCAGGGTGGGTTGAAATCCGGTCCTAGGTCCTGTGTCTTGCCATTGGGTTGCAATTGGTGTTGTAGCTTGTTGGCATGATGTCCGGGATGGCCAATTGATGGTTACTGACGATGGAATGACAGAGTTCCTGGTCAACATGTCTGCCTCCGCCGACGTTCTGGCCATGGCCAAGGTTGAGGTTGATCTGAGCTCTATCCCCGAGGGCAAGAACGTGAGTTGGAATATGGTCTAGCACAACGAGGCAACATTGCTGAACGGTTCTTCAGGTTATCATCAAGTGGCGAGGCAAGCCCGTCTTCATCCGACACCGAACCCAAGACGAGATCGACCAGGCAAACAAGGTCAACATCTCTGCTCTCCGAGATCCCGAGGAGGACAGCGCCCGTGTCAAGAACCCCGAGTGGCTTATCATGTTGGGTACGTGACTCAGAAAACTGGTACAGAATTTGAACCTCTATATTAACGACTCCTCAGGTGTCTGCACCCATTTGGGTTGTGTTCCCATTGGTGAGGCAGGTGACTACGGCGGTTGGTTCTGCCCTTGCCACGGTTCTCACTACGATATCTCCGGCCGAATAAGGAAGGGTCCTGCCCCTCTCAACCTCGAGATTCCCGAGTACGATTTCCCCGAGGATGGCAAGCTGGTCGTCGGTTAAGCGGACCATGTAAGAGTATATCTTTTATAACGGAGAAACGAAGGAAAGGAGAGATGGGAGTGGGAGCGCATTAGACTGGCGGGCGGGCCACAACACACAACACTCGACGCATGCCCATACCGAGGCCCCTGGGTGGGCGCAAGTTTGCTGTTTCTTAGACGTGGCCTTTCTGTCCATTTGTATAAAAATAAAACGTCCTAGGAAAAATCTCAGTCGACAGGCTCAAAGAGAGGGGTTGAGGAAAAGACAAGGGCGGGAGAGTGAGTGCAAGATGCATCTCGTGTACGAGGTGTTGTACTAATTGAATTTCATTGCCTTTACTTTGAGGTGATATGATCGATTATGTGAAGTGCGAGAGCATGCTTATGCTCAACACCAGACTTGTATACTTTGAAACGGATATCTATTAACTTCAAGTAACGTCAGATACGCGACCTTGAAGAGGCTCCCCAGCCCTGTAATTACAGCTGATGACTAACGCAACTTTATATGTATATCCCGGCATACTGCAAAGTCAACAACGGTTGACAAGAGGAATTGTACACCGAGCAAAAACAGAGTTTCCAACAGACTTGACAAACTGGAATCACTTTTATCTAGTTGTATCTACATACCAGTACATTTGTATGCACCCTGTACTATAACGAGGCCTGATATCACACATTATGAGTATAAAACATTCAGTCATGAACGGACACCCAAGCTTTTAATTCTATACCTGACAATCCGAACTCATTACATATCATCTTAATGGCCATGCCCATCATCCTCCCTCTGCTCAGGGTCCAACTTGATCAGGGTATCGATACGCATGATGCTGATGCAGGCCTCAACGGCACTCTTGAGCTGTCGGACCTTGCTGAGACTGGGCTCAAGCACACCCATCTTAATCTCGTCAACAACCTTGCCCTTGGCGAGGTCAAGACCGTAGTTCTTATAACCCTTCTTCTTGGCAATGGTCTTCTCATCCTCGCTGCCGTCACCCTCAGCAATGCGCTGTGACAGAGCGTGCCTTGATCGAAGCTGGGCAGTGAGCTCTGCGGCGTCCTTGGCAGCGTTGACCGCCAGGGTCTTAGGAATAACAAGAAGAGACTGAGCAAACTCGCCAATGGCGAGTTGTTCTCGGGAGCCGACGGTACCGGCGAACTCCTCGAGGTAGATGTGGAGGGCGGTCTCAACGGCACCACCACCGGGAACGATGCTGCCACTCTCGAGAGTTCGCTTAACAGCGCACAGTGAGTCGTGGACTGATCGCTCCATCTCGTCGAGGGTGAAGTCGTTAGGTCCACGGAGAATGCAAGAAGCAGATGAGTGGGCCTTGGTTCCCTTGACCAGAATGCACTCATCGTCAGAAATGCGCTCCTGGACGACCTCCTCGGCGTATCCTAGATAAGAGGGGTCGAACTTCTCGTCACCGTTAAGGTCAGAAAGTGTGCTGAGCATGGTGGCACCGGTTGCTCGGGCAATTCGTCGAAGATCCTCCTTCTTACATCTTCGCACACCCATGGCACCCTTCTCAACAAAAGTCTTGAGCACCAGGTCATCAATACCCTTTGTTGTGAGAATGACGTTGGCACCAGCCTTAAGGATCATCTCCACTCGCTCGAGGATCATGCCGGACTCACGGGCTCGGATCTGCTCAAGCTGTTGAGGGTCGTCAACAGTGATCTGAACACCAAGCTTCATGCGCTCCTTTTGCAGGTTCATGTCCAAAACAGCAATCTTGGCATCCTGGATCCGCGTGGGCATGGCTTGCGAAGCGACAGTGCAGTTCAAGGCGTATCCCTTGACCAGGACAGACTCGAGTGTGCTCTTTCCGTGGGCCTTGAGGATGTTGACAGCCTTGACAGGGTACTTTGTCTCGTTTCGGTTGTTTGTAGATTTGACAGCCTGCATGGCATCTACAACCATGTCGGCGAAGAAATCCGAGTCGGCTCCAATAATCTTGCTGGACATGGAGGTCTTGGCAATGCTAAGGAGGGATTCGCGGCCGAGGTCGTCAACCTGAATGCTAACATTCTCGTTGAGGTACTTGATAGCCTCTCGCAGGGCAAGTCGGTATCCTGTAATGATAGTGGTAGGGTGTATCCGGTTCTTCATGAGTTCGTTTCCGCGACGTAGCAACTCGGCAGCGATCAGAACGACAGAGGTGGTACCGTCACCGACTTCCTTATCTTGTTGTTGCGCAAGGTCAACGAGAATCTTGCCGGCGGGGTGCTCGACGTCGAGGAGGCTGAGAATGGTGGCACCGTCGTTGGTAACAGTAACATCCTAGTATAAAGTGTGAGATATAGTCGAGCGCAGAGCGAGGAGGGCTAAGTTGCATACACCGATATCGTCCACCATCATCTTGTCGAGGCCGCTGGGACCGAAAGAACTCTTGACAACATTTGCGATTGCCTGTGTAGCGAGAACTGAATGACTATTAGCATGTTGCCCGTATTTGAAATCCAATATCAAAGGCTCATGTCTCCCCCCACTTCCCCCTAACATGTAGCAAAAGGCGGGACAAGATATAGACAGACATACCATTCTGGTCTCTAATATCAGAACCTGAGATCTTCTGGCCACCCAAGAAAAGGGTGCCGTTTCGGGGCTGCTCGAACATGGAAGCCATAGTTGCAGCTATTGGTAACGTTGACGGTAAAAGGCGGCTTCGTCAACGTGGGGATGGAGTCAGGAAATTCTACCAGCAGGCTACCGTACGCAGACAGAACCTGAGCTGTGAAGCTCCAGTGCCCCTCGACTGGACTTTTTTGTCGGAGGTTGGCGTTATTCCGGCGCCGACTGAAATAGGTGCCAGGTGCCGCTGTGTGCTGGTTACAGGGCGTGAATCGGATACCCACCCGAAGTCCAGGGCACTTGACAGAAGGTGCACGGACCCCAGAAACCCCAAAACTGACCCCTGCCGCGTTATCGGACTTCCTTGCAGCTGAGTGACCGCTGTTTCAATTGGCTGATAGGGCATTGGGCCTGAATTTTGGGCTAGATTTCCAGTGGTGCCGTGAGAGTCAAGCCCGGGCGGGAAGGAGGGGCAACCGCACAGCACCAACTGCACCTCCCTCGACTGCGGGGCACAGAGTCACGTCCGACGTTTACTTCGACTCACACCCCGAAGCCTTTCTTCTCCTTCTCCCCCCCTCAAAAGATAACGTCGCTCCTCTGCTTCTCGATTCCTTAAAGGCGCGCAAGCCACTGTTCGGTTGCCTTGAAGCTACTATCATCCTCTATTACTTTTTTGTCAATTACCTTTCGACTAACACACGAATCTCACCAAAATGGAGGGCGCCGCCGAACAGTCCAAGAGCGCCTTGAAGAAGGCCGAGAAGCAGGCTCGTCTTGCTGCTGAGAAGGCTGCCAAGGCTGCTAAGCAGACCAACCTTCCTGTCGTCGGTGGAAAGAAGGCGGACGAGATCATTGGAATTACAGTGTCCAAGGCCGAGAACTTCCCCCAATGGTACCAGGAGGTGGTACTCAAGGCCGAGATGGTCGAGTACTATACCGAGATTTCGGGTTTCTTCGTTCTCCGACCTCTTGCCATGCACATCTGGAACGAGATCCGAAAATGGTTCCAGGCTCACATCGAGGAGATGGGTGTTGACGAGACCAACTTCCCCATGTTCCTGTCCTCCAAGTCTCTCGAGAAGGAGAAGGATCACGTCGAGGGCTTCGCCCCTGAGCTTGCTTGGGTCACCAAGGCGTAAGGATGCCCATATCCTGCTTTCATGAACTTTAATTGACAATCCTCTAGTGGTGACAAGGACCTCGAGGTTCCTGTTGCGGTCCGTCCTACCTCCGAAGCCGTCATGTACCCCTACTATGCCAAGTGGATTCGCAGCCACCGAGATCTCCCCTTCCGCCTCAACCAATGGAACTCCGTCGTTCGTTGGGAGGCTAAGCAAACAACTCCTTTCCTCCGAACTCGTGAGTTCCTCTGGCAGGAGGGCCACACTGCTCACTTGACTGAGGAGCTTGCTGGTGCTGAGGTGCTCGAGATTCTCGAGCTTTACGCTGGTGTTTACGAGAAGCTTCTGGCTGTTCCCGTCGTTCGAGGCCGAAAGACCGAGAATGAGAAGTTCGCCGGTGGTTATTACACCACCACTGTCGAGGGCTACATCCCTTCCAACGGCCGTGGTATCCAGGGCGCTACCTCTCACGCCCTAGGCCAGAACTTCAGTAAGATGTTCGACATCACTGTTGAGGACCCTGCCAACAAGGGCTCTCACATCCACGTCTGGCAGAACTCTTGGGGTCTCTCAACCCGTGTCATTGGTGTCATGGTCATGATTCACGGTGACGATAAGGGTCTGGTTCTTCCTCCCCGCGTTGCCAAGACTCAGGTTGTCATCGTCCCTGTTGGCATCACCAAGAAGACTACCCCTGAGGAGCGACAGAAGCACGAGGAGCAGGTTGAGGACATCCGAGCCAACCTTAAGAAGGCTGGTGTTCGTGTCACCTCGGATTGGCGAGAGGGTTACACTCCTGCCTGGAAGTTCAACGACTGGGAGCTCAAGGGTGTTCCTCTACGTATCGAGTTTGGTCCCAAGGATGCTGCCAAGGGCGTTGTCAGCACTGCGCGACGTGACACCGGTGAGAAGGGAGAAATTGCCATCACCGATGTCGCTACCAAGATCCCCGAGCTTCTCGAGACCATCCAGGCCGACATGTACAGCAAGGCCGAGAAGTCTTTCCGAGAGCACCGCCTCACTATCACCAAGTGGGAGGATGTTCTTCCCGCTCTTGACAACAAGAACGTTGTGCTCATCCCCTTCTGCGGTGCCCCCAAGTGTGAGGACCGCATCAAGGAGCTCACCACTCGTGAGGACCAGCCCGATGTGCCCGAGAACCAGAAGCTTGCCACTATGGGCATGAAGAGTCTTTGTGTTCCCTTCGAGCAGCCCGAGGGTATTGTCCCCGGTGAGACCAAGTGCCTCAGCCCTGAGTGCCAGGGTAACGCCGACAAGTGGACCATGTTCGGACGAAGCTATTAAGGAGTTGAATGAAATTTTATAGTCAGGGAGCGGGAAGGCGTTGACCTGGCATGTTTGTGATACACCAGTGCGATTGTTTATGACTTGATGTGAATGTGATTATATCATGAAAATGGGATGGGGCTGGTCACGGAATCAAAACAGTTAGAAAAGAAGATAGATCGTAGCGATGATATTTATCAACATCTCGTTGGTCTAAATACGGCTTTCTATCGAGCTACTACTTGTTTTTGTGCTGTTCGAGCCGGGATGTATCAGTATTTAACACCAAGCAAATCTCTCGTTAGCAATCCAGTCAACTTCCTGATCAGAACCATTGAACCAGTTTAGACTAGCAATGTTGTTGTTTTCTCGGACGATGAATTTGGCCCCCAGGGATTGGATGCCTTCTGTGACCCTTCGTACACGATCCTCGGGGTTCCAAACTTCAACCTTGGAACATTTCCATTCCTTGGCCTCCTTCTGGACGAAACTTGCAATTGCTTGTGTGCCTTTGGCAAGTGTCTCATCTGAGATGCTCCCATCTTCGATGACTAGGCGCATGACACGAACGACATTCTTCTCGGGTTGGTCAAGCATGCCGTAGAAGCTGCAAGTCCAGAGAGCCCAGATCCTTGAGTTGGGGGCATCAGGTGGAGTGTATACGGCCCCGTGGACAGTTGGTATGCGGGAGAAGATGTGTTTGCACATAAATTTCTCCCGGTGAATATGCCATTTGATAGTGGTGATATCAGGAACGACTGCAGCGCTGACTTGAGAGGATTTTGAGATCCTGTCTCGAAGAAGTTGCTCATCTCGAGCTGCCAGGTCTGGAATATCATCGAGAGTGATAGGCTTCAGGGATGAATCGGCAATTGGCTCAGTCTCAGTAACGGGAAACTCGAGATATGTGCTCTTGAAAGGTTCCCATCCCACAGTCTGGTAGAACTTGGGTCCGACATCTGACCAAAGGACCGAGAAATCAGCAGCGCCTTCATTCTTTTGCTGTCTCCTTTTCAGCTCATCCGCAATCAAGGACAGCATCTTTCTGGCATATCCCTTTCCTCGATACTCAGGAAAAGTGAAGACACTGGCCACTCCGTGAGCAGTTCCATCTCTTGCTTTTCCATCCTCGGTTCGAACAAAGGCTCTTTTGTTGTAGGTCTCACAAGATGAAAGGAGGGGTCTTTCGCCGGGCTTTTTATCTCCATCGGTGAGGATCCAGCTTGTTACGCCGCCATCTCGAGCTAGAGGAGCCTCCAGGTTATCGTATTCTCTGGCGATATAGTCATCCATGGACAAGGCAGCTCCCCAATGGGGATGAGTGCCCTTCCATATGAGCTCTCGTTCAGAGGAGGTGGGGTTTGTAAGTATAAGAGATGGGGATGTGACGGGAGGGAGGGCTTCAGTTGACGCCATTGTGAATGTTTGCAGGGTTGTTATGGAAGGGATATTCTTGTATTGGATTTTCGCTCTGTATGTTCATAAACTGGAATAATGTCTCATCTCGAGGCGTCTTATACCTCATAAACGGGAGAGGATATTCAGATCTACGCCCTTCTGGAGGCGGCCCCGCATCGGCGGTGGAGCTGGACATTCACCCTGAACACGCCGGATGAGTCGTATACCGTATTCCACGTTGCCAAGTATTCATGACTCCAGTGATATCATTCGATTTCGTAAAATCATGTAATTTAACTTATTAGGAGAAGTTGCATTAGTCTGTCTTGATCTATTCAAGTCTAGAAGTTACTTCTTTTGGCTTCGGAGGTATGGCATGCTGAAAGGATCGTGGGGGCTCTTGACCAACAGCTGGGCATGTGGTTCAGAATTGGAGAGGAAAAGTGCGAGTGTCTTTCCATGATTGCTAATTGGACCATTGTATATCATGACAACTTGTAAGCCATGAGGAGATTGGTGGAAACAACTTGTTGAACATTGGCCACATACTTTTCATGACATGTATGACATTCTACAGCTGTTTTGAGTTGAGTTGAGTTGATTGTGAAATCAGTAGTAGTGATTAGGATATGTTTGAATATAAGGGAAAACAATATCATAAACGGTTATAACTACACTGTATATGATATCAATGTTGACTTTTCATAATAAAGGGAGCTCTAGTGGTGGGGTTGACATGACACGCCGAGCAGCTCCCTAGTAATGAGGGGCATTCTATGAAAACCTCCAATTTATATCCTACAACTCGAGATACCAAACTTCCATTGGACCACACAAAATGGCCTTACCACTTCCTTCAGGGCTCACTCCCTCAGAAGTCGCATTTCTATGCGAAATGGAACTCGTTACTGTCGTTCCTCGCCAACGCCTTGAGAGCATTGATCTTCTATCGGTGAGCGCGTCCCTGTCGCGTTTATACAAGCTCGACGCTGACCTGACCTGTTACACAGGGAACGACGCCGACTCTCCGGCCGCCGCACAGAAGCAACTTACCTTTATGGCTTGCGATACTGTTGAAGAAGCAACGGCGCGCGAATATTGTTCCTCCTCCTTGGCTCCATCCCGATTCGTTACGCGATATTGTTCACCACGAGACAAAGATCGATCCTAAAGGATGGGCGCCACCACCTCCTCCACCGGTGCGGGCAGATAATCAAGGAAACGCCAGGAGGCTAGATCCCTTTGTCGACGACGAGACAGTACTGTCGCCGCCGTTTCTTCCATCCTGTACATCAGATGCGCCTTCAGGTGCCCTGCCATATCACTGGTTCGAAGTCGCAGAAATGCTCCTCGCCCATGCCTCAGACGATGTTGCCTCCTCTTCAGAAGTTCGTTCGCTACTTCGAGATCTACAAGAAGTCAGGGCTGCAAAGATGCGGTCCAGTACCGCCCAACTCGAGGGTGGAGTCGATGGTGTCATGAGTCTACGAGGAGTTGGAGCTATGGAGCTTGCAGAGAGCAGAGGATTCGTCGTCGGTGTAGTGGAAGGTGTAAGGAAACTCGGCGCAAGTACAGAAGCAACACGGAGAGACGAGGAGGAACAAGGTGGTGGTGATGAGTCGGATGAGGCGAGCGACGAGGATATGGGACTATGACCCTCCATCTAGGCTATGAGCGAAGAATTACGAATTCACGAAAAGGGGTGAAGTATACATGGCGCAACTAAAGGAGAACGACTTGTAAGTCGATTATTATTCTATACCAACCTTCCCAAGGTACCTGTCTAACGTCTAAATTAAAACATAGCTCATTATTTTAAACTCCACGAAATGCCAAACATCGCTATCAACTCATACCTGCACTGCCGCCTGAGCAAGGGCCAGCCTATGCTTAGCAAGTCGTGCAGGATGAATTCGAACCCTCCCGCCGGCGGGAGGCTGAAGATGAGGTGCCAGCACCTCCCAACTTGCGCCCTGCAACAAGGCTCCCATAAAGTCCTCGCGCATATCCAGTCCCGTCTCTCGCAGATATTTCTCAGGGTCTGCAGCTGCTTCTTGCAGAAGATTCTCAGCCTTGAAGAACCGAGCCCAGTCTTTGTGCCATTCACTATGACACTGGTGGCATCCTCTCCCCGGGTTGTGAAAACAGGGATGAACCTCGTAGCACTCATATCCTACAGAATGAAACTGCTCGTACCAGTCATAATGGCGACGAGCTCTCAGTCCGGAGCTGTGCATACCTGGGATTTCACTGGAACTGTTAGTTCGCGTCCTGAGAATGAATGGATGTCTGGACTCACGGATCGAAATATGGCCAGACCAGCGGGCTGATTTCACCTGAGGATGGGTCATCCACAGGAGTGGCCATCTTCGCGTATGCGACTGGCTCGTTGCTCACAGGACTAGGCTCATCGGAAACAGGGGCATCAGAGGTCAGGGTCACAGGTTGTTGAGGCTCGGAGGCCTGGGTTTCTACAGCGGAAGAGCGTGTGGTCGTGATTGTGGTTGTCGAAGTTTCCACAACCATCCGCGGTGACGAAGAGCGTCCCCTTTTTATTCCTGCTGCGGAAGCATCCTCATCGTCGCCACAAGATCGCTTGCGCCCTCCCACGACACCTCCTGAGCAGGCGGGAGGAGTGTCCAATCGTCCGATAGACTGAACAGAGGCTGGGAATGAGCTTCTCAGTGGTCCGATAAACTGAGCGCAGTCTGGGCTGTCGTCCTCCCCGCGACCGATTTGAGCATCATATCCGCTATAGTCGATGAACGGAACCTTTATTTCTGCAGGACGCCCTGGTCGTCCAGAACGGCCATCGAGCCTGGGCGAGGAAAATCCAGCGAACCATGTAGAACGGTTCCTGGCCCCGGACATGTTACTCACCATTGCCCAGGCGCCTGTATTATCGCGTACAATGGTGGAACCGTCAGCGGCCGGGCCGTTGAGAGGCGCAGTTTGGGGGGCGGCTTGCCTTGAATTGTGCTCATCGTCGGCCTCATACCCGCTTGGATACTCCTGGTCGGAAGAAGAACCAGCAGCAATCAGAACACCCGGGGACCCAGGAGGATCAAAGGGGCCAGAAGAGCCAGAAGGCCTAGAGCATGGCCCTCCTGACGCATCATCATCATCGTTCCCATCGTCTCCCTCCGAATCTGATGAACTTTCAGAGCCGGTAAATTCTGTGTTATTGGAGGTTTCCTCAGAGGCTTCATAGCCACTGCTAGCTCCGCTCCCACTTGACTCATCCTCAGATCCATCACTTGGGGTATCACCAGAACAACCGTCGCCATCGCTCTCATACTCGTCGCTACTCGGCTGTTCATGACCCATAGCGATAAGTACGTCTATCTTTATCGTATCAGGACTTGGGCGGTTTGGAGGCGGAGAAGTTCGAGTAGGTGAATTCGGCGAAGAGATTTCTGAATCTGACTTTGAGCCTGAGCCAGTGCTCGAGGATGGAATGCCATTGGATGGCCCAGCCGCTAAAGGTATTGGGGATCCAGACGCTTGAGCTTCCACTGAAGGCGAAGAAGATGGTGATGAGGGCCCTGAACTCGAGCTTGAGCTGGAGTGTGGATCCTGATCAGAAGGACCGGCTACCGGGGGAGAAGGGGATGGAGACGGTGGGGATGAAAGCTCCGAGCTGGAGCTAGGGCTTGCGCTGAGATGGCGGTCCTGACTAGAAGGGCCCGCTGCAGATGGCGAAGATGTTTGTCCAGAGCTCGATTTTGCAGAATGATTTTGGTCTGAAGGATTAGCTTCTGAAGAAGCTGCACGGCGATGGGCTTTGATCTTGATTATCCTCCTTCCTGGAGCTGCATACTCGCTCTGGTCAGAAGGGGATGAACGCCCTGAGCTTGAACTAGAACTTGAACTTGAGGATATGCTTGGGCTTGGGGAGGGAGTGAGTTTGGCCATTCCAGCTGCAGAAGGCGCAGCAGAAGAAGATGAGCTCGATGATGCTGCTGCTGTGTTCGAACCTGAGGGCTGACCCTGGTTTGAAGGACCAGCAGCCGAAGCGCGTGCAGCGTGATTTAATTTGAGCGTGATTCTTTTCTTTTCTCTGGTAGCCATATTAGCAGTGCCGCCGAGCCTCTGAACAACATCCTTGAATGGCAAGGGCTCAGGGTCTGCAACGAGGGCACGTCTTTGGCAATCTCTGTCAGATTCAAGGCTCGCCATCAGAGGAGGAGCATTGTTAAGCCGGGAGCGTGCTCGTGTTAGTCGCATAGCCGTTGGTTCAGGAGCGGGCCTGGGATTTCGGGGTCTAGGAGCAGCCTTGGCTCTGCCCTTCCTCTTGGGGTCGTGGTTCGCGTTGGATTTCTTGTTCGGCATTATGATTATAGTTGTGAATGGTTTCGATAATGGATGGGATGTTCAACAAAGCTCTGCCTTGCTAGAAATGTAATATGTTGTGATACTAAATGGTTGGACATGTTTGGAACTGAGAAGACACAGCGTCTGTTATATGTTTTCCTCATCATGGTGACTATGAATGCAATGGTATGTTGTTGTGAACGATGATCTATTGCTTTATGAAGGTCATGTCCTAATAGACAAAGACTATTTATTGTATGAACACTACAGACATCAAAGACAAAGCAGATGCTTTGTGTAAAGATACTATGGTTGTTTGAAGATATTTCATGTTCTCTGATGAACAAATATTTGCCCAACAAAGACGTTGAGTCTCTTTATCTCCGAAACTAACAAAGAGACTCCAAGCAGTCCCAATTCGAGCCAGTAGCAAGTACGAAATATATCCTATTCACTGGAATGTTCACAAGACTCCAATATCTTTATGAAATGTAAATGTTATTTTTCTCTTTATGTGAAACTATTATGAGTGGCAGGATATAGCCAGAGGCCGGCCCGGCTACGAATCTCGACAAAGCCGGCAGCGAATGAGAGACAAGCAAGCCCCTTTGGTTGTCGTGAGCAAATTACCGTTTGCCTTGTTTGACTCATGGAACGTGATGTCGCTTTTGTTACCCATGCTTATTCTATGGTTGCACCTCTTGTCTGAGACTCATTAGTCATGATGGCCGGTTCACCCAGGTGACTCAATGAGGCTCTGGACTTGATTTTACGTTTTCTTGCTTAGACAGATCACGGTATCTGATAGCTGTAGGGTCGATAAACTACCGAAGGCTAGAAATTGCCGAAAAACATGTCTTGGTTTTGAGTTCATCATTACGGGCGAAGCTACCGTAGAAGCTCTCATGATATGCTGCAGCCGTTAAAGCTAACAGTGATGTACCTGGACAAACGAAAGTGTATAAATGGAAGTAGCATAAGGACCTCTACACAGGCTTCAGGTACTAGCCTACTCAGAGAATTGAATATCTCGCAATGATAAGTAAAGATTGATACCTTATATATGAGAGAAGTTATCAGTTAGGGAAGCATACTCATATCTTGGTTTGGATGCATATCGTCTGACAGGAAGCAGGTACAGTTGGGGTAGCCCCTCCCTCATGGCAACCGGGTCTCCACACCGCACCTTCCGGGGCAATCACACGACCAAGCCATGACCGCTATCGCCTAAAACGGCAAGTATCTACCTTACGTGATCGTCATGGTACCTGCCTCGGATCTTATCTCTCCAGGCAGTTCCGCGCGTCTTCGTCTTCTTCATAACCTCTTCTAAACATCATCTTCTTGCCATTCATCGTTTCAATTATCGCATTTACAGATACAATGAAGTTCTCGCAGGCTTCTCTTCTGGCGGCTTGTCTGCCTGCTGTCTCCGCTCGCTTCATCGAAACTGCCGAGGCCGACAACGTCATTCTCCAGCCAGACGAGCTGTTCCTGGTCGAAACCGCCCCCGGCAAGACGCAATGGGTGACTGAGGAGGAGAAGTGGGAGATGCGCCGTGTAAGTGTCACATTAAACTCCCAGCTCTGAATGGTTCACTAACACTCTGTAGAACGGCCAAAACTTTATGGACATCACCGACACACCTTCGCTCGGCTCCAAGCGCATCAACGCTGAGAGCACGGTCACTTTCCCTAAGAAGTGCGTGAACCAGGACGATGTCAAGAAGCTCTCCAAGAACCTCGAGAAGAAGAACATGCAGGCCAACCTCGAGAAGTTGACCAGCTTCCACACCCGATACTTCAAGTCCGACTACGGCCTTCAGTCCTCCGACTGGGTTCTTGAGAAGGTCAACCAGATCATCAAGGACGCCGGTGCTGAGGATACCGTTTTCGCCGAGAGCTTCCCTCACACATGGAAGCAACACTCCGTCATTGCGACCATCCCTGGCCAGTCTAACAGCACTGTCGTGATCGGCGCCCACCAGGATTCCATCAACCTCTTCCTTCCTTCCATCCTCGCCGCTCCAGGCGCTGATGACGATGGCAGTGGTACAGTCACTATCATGGAGGTGTTCCGCGCTCTTCTCAACTCCAAGGACGTTGTTAAGGGCAAGGCTCCCAACACCATCGAGTTCCACTGGTACTCAGCTGAGGAGGGTGGTTTGCTCGGAAGCCAGGCTATCTTCAAGTCGTACGAGGAGAATGGCCGCGATGTCAAGGCTATGCTTCAGCAGGACATGACTGGCTATGTCCAGAAGACTCTCGATGCCGGTCAGCCCGAGAGCGTTGGTGTCATTACTGACTTTGTCGACCCCGGCCTGACTAAGTTTATCAAGACCGTCGTTGAGGAGGTATGTTTGTCTAGATTCCTTTGTATGTTCTTATGCTAACTCTTATTTCCAGTACTGCAGCATTCCTTGGGTCGAGACCAAGTGCGGTTATGCCTGCTCCGACCACGCTTCTGCTTCCAAGGCCGGCTACCCCTCAGCCTTTGTTATTGAGTCCGCCTTCGAGTACTCTGATCCTCATATCCACGGTACCGATGATAGCATTAAGTATCTGTCTTTCGACCACATGCTCGAGCATGCTCGCATGACCCTTGGTCTTGTTTACGAGCTTGGTTTCTACGACTTCTCTGACAAGACCGAGGAGAAGTGGAGTGACCTGTAAACGACAGATATTGTGGAATTGTGTTTAGAGAGCAGCAGTCTCCTTTTTGGATGGGCCGCCTCGATTCAGTTATTATGAGCAACGGATTACATACGAGGATACACGCATAGTTAGCGTTGAATAAGACCATCTGTTTGAAAGTCCCTAAAATGTGCACCTGCAAAGTACTCACCGTGAAACCCGGAAGACTAGAATTATATCATGAATTTCTTACATATAAGTTGATTTACCCTTTTGTCTATACCCCTATAAAGAAAAACCTTGAGCGCCACTGATGACCTACGAACACCCATTGTTTACATATTGTCTACTGGCCCTGACCATTTCCATTATTAGGAGGCTGCTGCTGCTGTCCCCAGGGCGACTGGCCATTCTGCTGCGCTTGCATACTCGACATCAACGCAGCGAAGAATGCCGGGTTGACGAAAGATCCACCGTTCGCAGCCTGTTGTTGACCTTGTGCAGCTGGCCACCCAGGAGGTGGTGGTGGAACAGCTGCAGCATTGCCCTGAGCAGGTGGTTGAGGCCAACCAGGAATTTGGAAGCCAAAGTTGGGCATCGCTGGTGCTGCGCCTTGAGCGGGAGGTTGAGCACCGGCCCATGGGGATGGAGGAACAGCTTGTTGGGCATGCTGAGGAGCTGCCTGAGGAGGTAGCGAGTAGCCGTCTCTAGGCTGGTTGAAACCTCCTCTTCCACCACGTCCAGAACCTCGTCCACGAGCTCCACGCCCTCGAGAATCGCCACGGCGTCCTCCTCGCTGGTGAAAGTTTCTGCTCGATGGAGGCTCGTATGTCTCTGTTGTAGAGGGGCCGGAACCATAGCCAGGTGGTCGTGCTAGAGGCTTGTAGGGGCCGTCATCGTCATCGTCGTAGTTAAGACCTCCGTCCGGTCGCGACTCTTGTCGCAGAGGATGAGGCTCCTTGCCTCCCCTGGCGGGGTCCTTCTTCCACTTATCCTTCTTCTTCTGCTTGATCGCTCGCTTATACTCGGCCTCCTTTTCATCGTCTGAGAACTCCATCTCATCATCGCCGACTTCTTCGTCATGAAGGTTACTGGCGTCTGAGCCCTTCATGTTCTTCAATGGCTCGGTAAAGACATACGCGGCGTGGTCGGTAGGGTAGAACACTGTTTGGCCGACCTCGAGTCCTAAATCTCTGATATCCTGGTCTGATGTGAAGCGCACAGTATACATGGGCTGCAGAACCTTTCCGATCGTATCTGCAATCGCACCGATGACGACTCGCTCAGCTGTGCAGAGCACGGATCCGGAATCAAGAACTTGGTACTCGCCAGGCGTGAATGCCTTGATCAACATCATGTTCTCCACAATGTGCTCGATAGCTCCCAGCTCTTCAATCTTCATCTCAGGTGTAATTGTAACATCAGGCTTGGGAATTACTTCTTCAGGAATCTCATTCTTTGTTCGGACCTGGGTGGTTCTTGAACCAGTAGCTCCTCGATCGCCCTCATCATCAGATCCTCCTTCAGCCTGCATGAGCAGGCGTGCGGTCTCTTCCACGCCCAAAAGTTCGTAACCTTCGTTGTCGTCGGAGTCTTCGTCGGAGGAATCAGAGCTGCTTGATTCTGAGGATGATTCGTATGGTGAAGAGTCGACTTCCCATTCGGGGTTATCGCCTTGGTCGTTCTGAAGTGGTACGGTCTCGGTATTCTCTGTAGGAGCTGGCTGAGAAGCAGGAGTTGGGTTTAGACCGCCGATGGCGGCCTCGAGGGCACCTGTGAGAGAAGGAGGGCTTTCGGGTTGATCGACTGCCATGGCATCTGAATCTGCGACTGATGTGGGCTCAGCCTCAGAGGGCTTGGCCTCGGTAGCAGCAGATGCTGAAGGCTGGTCTTTGGGGTTATTGGGAGCAGCATCTGTGATCTCGGTATCTTGAACGCTTGCGGCAGCAGCAAGAACGTCGGCGGGCATGGGCGGAAGAGTCTCGTTGGGTTTGGCCTGTCCGAGGCCGGGGATTTGAAAACCGGACATGTTGTATTGCGGGCGTTGTATTATATACTGTCTTGAATAAAACGATAGATGGAAGATTACTCTTGACTCATTGGAAACAGATGAGATGGTAAAAACCAAAAGACAGATTTGAATGCGACAGGCGCAAAAGTTAAGATGAAGAAAAGCAGAAAGTTTCAGAGCGCCTCTTCCTCATGGGTAAAGACCCTTCCTTACTAGCGCTAGCAAGAAAAAATCAAGGTGAACAATAAAGTGGGACCTGTCTCCCGGCGCTAGTACCCCACAACACATGCTTCACCGTCGGTGAGCCACGCGCCTCGGTAAAGCCTTAAAGGCACCTCCTGCTGTAAATGTTAGTGCTAGTGTTAGTGGTTAGTGCTGTAGCAGGGCTCCTTCCCCAACTGTTGAAGGAAGCTCCAAATTCCATACCCACCCACATCTTCTCTACCCACTCACTATGACATGACGACAACATTCCTTTCCTTGTAAACCATCATCAACTCACGTCGAAATCGAAATCGACAGCAACGATGGCTCCAGGTACAGCTCAACAGTCGCAACAGCGGCAGTTTGTGCATCCAACTGCTAGTCATGCCAAGAAAAAGTATGTAGAATACCTATTTCATCCCACTTCGAGAGCTCTACTGACCATGCCTTTCTCAATTTAGAGCTCCAAGCGCATATTCTATGCAACCGATTTCCGCCTTCTACTGGTTCTTCGGTGCCGCTCTCGTATCCGCCTGGTTCGCTCCGATTCAAGATTGCGATGAGACGTTCAATTACTGGGAGCCGACTCACTACTTGTCTCATGGCTATGGTCTTCAGACGTGGGAATATTCTCCAGACTATGCTATCCGCAGTTGGCTCTACATCGTCTTCCACGCTATTATCGGAAATGTGCGCCGAATATTTCCTCACTCGAACAAGGTGAGTTGCGTACGATGAAATATACAAAAGAGGTCCATTGACGCTGGATGTTAAGGTTGCCGAATTCTACTTTGTGCGGTTTGGGCTAGCTTTTGTGTGCGCCATCACTCAGACGATCCTTTTCATGGTCACCAGCACCACACTCAACAGCCGTATCGGCCTTTTCTTCCTCATCGCAACTGTTGCTAGCCCCGGAAACTTCCATGCAAGCACTGCCTACCTTCCATCGAGCTTTGCAATGTACCTGGTCACAGTCGGAGCTGCAGCTTTTATGAATTGGCGAGGTGGTCTCAAGACTTCTCAGGGCATGTTTTGGTTTGCTGCTGCTGGAATTCTAGGATGGCCCTTTGCTGCTGCGCTTTGCGCGCCGTTCATGCTCGAAGAGCTCATCCTGCTTGTATTTGGTGACAAGACAGCGTTGTGGGAAGCATTTGTTCGCATTGGCCGCGGTGTAGTTTCTGCAATCTTGCTTCTTGTAAGTCTCGTGTTTCTCTACTTCATGGCCGATCTAACATATCTAGGCCGGTGACTACTTTGTCAACCTCTTCTTCTATAAGAAGCCAGTTTCTGTGACATGGAACATTGTCAAGTATAACATCTTCTCATCAAACCATGGCCCAGAGCTATATGGAACAGAACCTTGGACATTCTACTTCAAAAATCTGGCGTTGAACTTCAATCTCTGGTTTGTTCTGGCTCTTGCTGCTCTGCCTCTCTTCATACTCCAGAAGATCATTTCACCATCTGGCCAAGGGTTTCAAACGGGGTTGAGAACCGTTGTGTTTCTCTCCCCCTTCTACATGTGGCTGGCTATCTTCAGCGCACAGCCTCACAAGGAGGAAAGGTTCATGTATCCGGCCTATCCTTTCCTTGCGCTCAACGCAGCCATTTCTCTTCACATGATTTTGACTGCTTTAGGCAACTCTGATCCTAAGACGCTTGTTGGAAAGATTCCTGCCAAGCTGAAGCTCCTGGTTGTCACTCTCACTATGATTCTGTCTATCGATGTCGCCATTTTCCGAGTCTACGGTATCTGGTCCGCTTACTCCGGACCTATGAAGATTTATTCTCCCCTTTGGGAGGGCACAGACGGCAAAGAGCCCATTGGTCGTGAGGAGGATACCGTCTGCTTCGGAAAAGAGTGGTATCGTTTCCCCTCATCTTACTTTCTGCCTCGGGATATGCATGCCAAGTTTGTCCGCTCCGAGTTTAGAGGTCTTCTGCCTGGTGAATTCGCTGAAGCCGAGACTGGCTTCGGCTTTTGGAGCGGCACTTGGCTCCCTGCGGCGGGTATGAATGACCACAACGAGGAGGACTTGGGCAAGTACACTGAGCTCCCCGCGTGCGCATTCTTGGTCGACACTCAATTCCCAGAGAGAAACGACCCTCTGCCGCCAAATGAACCCGACTACATTGCAGACGAGAAGAACTGGGAAATTGTCAAGTGCGAGCCTTTCCTTGACGCTGCCAAGACACACATGCTCGCAAGGACCCTTTGGGTTCCGGATGCGTCATTCATCCCGGACAAGTTCAAGAGAAAATGGGGCAGGCACTGTTTGTTGCAGCGAAAGAAGGCTGCTGAGCCTGCTACCGCCAAATAGAAAGCTTCAATATTTTGCGAGCGAGCGACTGCGTTGATAGCAAAAAGATAGAAAGTACTCATCTGCCAGATAGATAGACCAGGTCCAATAAAATTGGATAGTACTCAAACAGTAATGCTCATGCATGCAGTGTGCGTCACATCGCCTCAGGTCTTATTCCTACCGCCTGCTGTGATACTCTTTTCCAAACAAATAAGGCGAGTGAGGGCCTCGAAATCCTTGATTTCAACACATCCAGGCTGTTCTCAGAGAGTCATGGTTACGCATAACGGCAGAGCCCTACTTTGCAAGAGCGTTTGGTACCACGAAAGGCATGTACCTTTCCGAAGAGCCTCAGGTACCGTTTTGTTGGTTGTAGTCAGTTGCTCATAATGAGCAACGTTTTTCTTATTTTGGCGCTCTGAGATCAACAGCCGTTGACCGGTTTATGAGTATAGAATCGAGTACTTGCGAAGGAAATCCTGGTACTGAGCTGGGTGTCTGGTTAATACGATCAACCCTCCACGGTCTCAAGTTCGGAAACGCCTCCTGCCTGAGCAATAATCTTGGCATCAACTCAGTGCCTCAAACCCGCTTTGGAGCAACCTCCTCAGACGGCAATATCTCGTATATTGTTTCGTATGGCGACCAGTCGTGTCCTTGGTGCAAGCACTTCACAGCTGCAGCCTTCACAATAAGGAAACTGACAAGCAAGTAAAAATGCAGACAGTCTTGGCACAAAGCACCCAAAGAATCCGATGCCGAACAAGAGTCGCACAGCTGCTGCGGGATTGACGATATCCAAGACTATTCTCGCCGTCTGCCGTGTGAAGTCAGATGAGCAACCCGCACTTGGATCATGATCTCAGCGGCACATTTAAGTAAATTGAGTTAGATTCAAGAAAACAAGATTGAAAACCTTCGATGCTGTGGAGGCCGGTCGAAGTGCTACAGCCAAGGCGAAACGGTACTTTGATTATGGTGATATCATACATCGATTTTAGCTTGTGTTAGGATTTAACGTAATGAAAACAGCGTACAACAGTGTGCATATGCAAATGGTGTGCTTGTCGTTTGTGGGGAATGCCAGATATAGCGCATTCGTATCAGAATATCCATCGCCAGGAGAGCCTAAAGTAGGTAGCCTCCAATACTCAAGCGAGCATGCTACATACTGAAGCAACCGAGTGATCTCGCTGAAGTAAGAAGTTTGATATAGATATATCACTGATTTATAATCGCTATCAAATCAGCACCGACTGTCACTCCTAGCAGTGTATTGTATGCCTGTTTCATATATATTCCACTAAAACCCAGTTCGAGAACCCGGGGAAGGAGAGTGAAGTCCGATATATTGCCCTACAACATCAGAAAAACCAATAATTCTCGTAAATAGAAACACAGATTGAGTAAGTTGCTAGTCTTCCATATCGAAAACAGAAATATCCGCTCCTGTGTTTAGAAAGTCGAACGTAAATAAAGAGTCATCTTCAGTTCGTGAACCATGATCAAGATACACTGCAGGAATATCCAAGTATTCCTCTTGGCAGGACATTCTTGGTTTCTTGGTGAGGTGCTCCGCTTCCTCAGACTGTCGCTTATGTTGAACAGGCCAGGACATTGAGACTGGGGTGCTGTTTAGTCCGATGCTTTGACCCACGTTGGCAAACCACGGTGAGCCGCTGGCCGAGTCCTCCAGTGGCTGAGTGAACGGTAAGAGAAGGGAAGAATTTGAGACGGCTTCATTAATAGAACTAACTGTTGAAAAGTTCTCGGGACCTGGTGGTGTGTCTCTGAAAGAGCTCACCACACTTTCCTGTAAAGAGCTGGATGATCTTGTTGAATGCAGACTTGACGGCTCGTTGCAGGCTAAAGAAGGGGTGCTGTTTGCTTCAGGCGATCGTTTCTGGCGCACAACTCTAACCAAAAGACCCAGGATCCTACTGAAACTTAATGCGAGGTTGTCAATATGGGCTTGCTCGGCAGCCTTTGCAAATCGATCCCGAAGAGCTTCCAAAATTGTTATTTCCTCTTCTGGCCGACTGGGGGTGCCATCCACTTCTCCTATTGGCTGCAACAAGGTATCTTTAGCAACTATGAAAGCAGCCGCTAGTGGGAAAGTTGCAGCCAACCGAGGAAGGGCTGACGTCGCAGAATCATCACTTTCAGTTACAGCGGGTTGAGTTCGAGAACTCCTTTTCGTCTTTCTTGGGCTAGGTTGGTCGAGAGATTTGTGTTGGCCTAGTACCTCTTTCAAAGTCTCAGAAAGGCGTAGATCTGGCTTTGCAGCTGTGGCCAGTAAGAAGACAAGACAGCATGCTTTAGCATCCTTGAAAGGCTGGGTGGATCTCATGTCATCATTATCTTTGCTTAAGCAAATCCTTGTTGCGAAGAAAGATAACATGAGAGAGAACGTTTCAGTGGACGTCAAAGCCTTCTGCATGATGCTATGAGTCGAAGACCACTGTTCCAATCTTTGTTGTAACTGTGCCAGTACCTGGTAATATCTCGAAGGATGTAAGTTGGGTGCACCGGCCGCATGGAAGGCCTGGTAAACTTCATCTTGAAGCTTCGCAAGCTCTAGGCGGGCTAATAAATCGGGTGTTCCTGTTTCGGCTTCGTCAAAGGAAGGGGGGATGCCGGAATCATAGCCTGGTAGCCAGGCTGTAGATCCACGGAAAATTGCAATATTCTTATCTCTGATATATAAAGATCTAAAAACCTTGTGTCGTTCCAATATGTCTTCGGGTGGAAGGTCATCGGAAGATGCATTGATTTGATGAAGGCCCATGGTACGAGCCAGCAGACAGGCTTGGGCGAAGACGAGTTCCGCAAGCGAAGTCGTGCTGTACTGCTCGGCCACGTAACTCTGCCGTAACAGTTAGTTCGGTTTCACAATAAGAGCCAAGATGTATCTTACCAAAGAGCAAGTGCCTGGACATTAACGAGCCTTGGTGTTAAGAATACTCGAGGGTTATTAACAGCCATTTTCAATGTCTGTAGGAGTGTTTGGACAAAGTGGCTGTTGCCCTGAATCGTGGGCTCTTTCTTGATACCAAGAAGAACAATTACATTGAAACAGACAGCCCAACCTTCATCTGCAGGCCCAATAGGTTGTGAATAGATTCGGTCGACGTGGGGTTGGAAATTAGATCGAACAAAGACATCAGTTGCATAATCGACGTTCTTGAAGAAGGGACCGATGACAAGGTTGAGAAATTGTCGAGGGGGGAGACATATACCGACAGGATGAGACAGCATATCTAAGTGAGGCTCGCTGCTTGCCTCATTGAGCATCTCCTGCATCATATGCTCAGAGACAGCATTTTGTCCAGAGCCATTGTTCTCCGAGACACAAAATGATGGGCCGTCGCTAAATTCCTTGCAAAGGGCATAAAGAGAGCATGGTCCATGATAACGATCAAGTGATTGTGATGTATTTCTGACAATATGACGGTTTATGTGAGGGGTTGACGTCGAATCCGTCCCAGAATGGTTCTCGGGGATCCATTCCTCAGCAGGAAGGGATAAAGATCTTACACTACTCCCACCTTTGACAAGTGATGTCAGGTCTGAGAGATCATTTTGGATGCTGTGCAGTTGGCCTTCGAGCGTCTCGAAGTTTTGACATCTGAAACACAAACAGTTTTGTAAGCTTTTGTGCACCAGTCGTGGGGGAACAAATTGCGCTTCCAGACTCACAAGAGTTTAACATGATTGACGCGCTTGCCGGGAGACGAGTATCGACACTCAACACCGTCTCGCTTGCAACTTTCACATTGCGGCCGTTCTCTTCCACATCTAATCTTCCGTGCTCGGCAGTGTGCACAAGCTAAGTCGTGTGTAGACCACATTTGCGGCTGTTTCCGTTCTCGTCAGTCAATGCCTCTCAGCAAGTTCGTTAATGTTTTTAAACAAACCTCTTTGCTCTGGTTATTCCACATTTTGTTCTTGGTTGCAGATTGAAAAGAGTCAAAGACTCCGGGATTTCATCAGTTTTCAATAAAAGTTACAAGGATATAGATGAGTGGCCAAGTACTGGATGCATTCAGTCATTGGGCAGGTCTGAAAGAGGGGGAGCAGGCTCGTTAGGAGGACAAGAATCGCGGTACGACAATCGATATCATTACGTGAGAAATTATCTTAAGAAACAAGTCAGCGAAAGGTTCAAAGGAAGGGTTAACCTCGAGAAAGTTGTGGAGGTCTTGTCTCCCCCACGGCCAGAAACGGCCAGACAGTGGCTTGCTCGCTGGCATAATGATGATCAAGGCCGCGATACCGTCAGCTCCATCGGTACAAGCATACAAATCCGTGTACATCCATGGGAGCTTAGTCGTGGATTCGAGGTTACACACTTCGTCATATCGTAGGCAACCCCGTACGTCTTTGCCTAGCTATTGGTATCGCTACATCTTGCGTGTGGCCGCGGGACTCGGGGGCGCCGCTCTGATGGCAGCACAGAAATATCTTGCAGAAAATTGGCGCTAGAGTCTTAGCAAAGGGGGGTATTAGAGTGCCCGTGTTTGTAAGGAAACAAAGGACTACAAAGAAGAAGTCCTTAATCGTCAACGCTTTGAGGGAGGTTAAGATGTGTGAGCCAAGTTCAGCGGTCAGCTTTACCCGGATGAAAGTAAGGTATGTACTTCCCTCTTACCCGTCTTTTGAGGTAGTACCTGAACAAAGCTACTCCTTCCAACATTGATAGTAACTCAGTGTATGGAAGTAGCGGGCCAAGCACCCTCCTTTCAGATGCCAACCTTGAGGTAGGTACGACTTACACAGGCCCCCAGAATTACTTAAGCTTTTGCGTTACATCGAACTCGGGCTTCTTGATTTTGGCACTTTTGTCCTTCTTCATTTTCCATGAACAAAGCTTGAACAACGCATTGGAAACTTGACAATTGTCGATTTTACAATGATCCTCCTTTTTGCATACACGAAGCAAACGACAGCCTATGATAGTTTGTGGTGCGCATCCTTGCCGCGGCGGGCTAGAAAAGCTGAAGATGGCACTGCCGGCAGATGTTTCACACACTTGCTACAGGGCCAAATATGGCGCAATGGATCCTTTGACAGGCATCCTGCATATCACAACGCCTGGTTTACTCTGTACACGCCTCCATTTCTCTGTCAGAGAAATGGCGGGAGAGATTGCCTGAGAGCAATGGAATACGCAGTCAATCACCTCATGCTTGTTCCGGTTTCGAGTTTTGAGAACCCAAAGATCTGGGCCATTGAACACTGTGTATCGTCGTAGTAGCTCAACTCCCCCATGTCCTATGTTACATTGTCGAAGGGCCTGTCTTGAATCACTCAAAAGCTTAATCTAATTCTTGGCCACGACTCTATTTCTGCAACTGCGTGAGAACGATACGAGCATCGCAATTGGACGGACCATTGCGGCACAGCAAGGCTGAGCTGCTGTTTGTCATTCCGAAACATTCTTCAGGTCGAACCAGTCGGAAGTGCAGGCAGTTTAGTATGACAGAGCCGCGCACCGGGGCGGAATGTTGGAATGATGTAACACTGAACATGCTGCAAAAAAACGATAAGCATGAGCACAAAGATACCAAAGCCTGCTCACCGAAGGCTTTAGATGGTGAAACCAAGCGTCTGACAATGGCCGCAGTCTGTTATCACAAGAAAAGTATCGGCACTCAAGAACGCTTCAAAGAAAGAATACAGTCGAGCGCAGGATTTCTGTGTAACAGAACGATCAAGACCTCGTTCAATGGCAGTTCTTTTCAACGTCCTGTACCAGATTCAACCTAGGGAGTTTCATGGGGAGACGTATTGAGTGAGCATCGTATCGAAGACCGTCTTACGAAGAAACGAGACAGGCATAAATGAGACAAAGGGGAAACTTTGTCAGATAACCAGAAAAGCCCCCTCTTCCCCTCCTAATGGAAGTGTTGGAGTGCCACATGGGGATCTGCTCGCGGGATCCTTGCATGCTGATCGACAGCCATTACAACTCGCATCGACAATGACCAGGAGGCTATTTTTGATATCCCCAACGAGGATAGTTGAACTTCTCGAAACTTCTATGGGCAAACAGGGTCCTGACACTACGGTGATGGCCAGCCGGTTCGAGTGATTTCGCCAGAATCTAGCCAGCACCGGCTTAATAAATAAGCTTCAGATTTGGGCTATTTCAAACACTCCAGGACTGTCTGTTCAACGCCGAAGCGATGAGTCCTCATTTTTCATATACGACCTGCTGCTCATTGAATGAACTGATGAGGATAGTCACCGATATCTCCAATGTTGCCGCAATGGGAACATCCACCACGTGGAAATAAGGCCGAAGTCTATCGGGCACGCCAGCATACATTGGATTCAGGTACTGAGGGTCGCCACCAGGAAACCAAGGATCGATCCTGCATTAGGGGGAGCTGGTGGAATTGAATGTGTCGTGGCTGACAATTTACAACATCACGACAACAACCAAGTGAATACACACAACACCGAAACAAGCATACGGACTAGGAGAAGATGAATACAGTTTCATTAGTCTTACTCCCACAAGCCATAGGCTCCCTGTTCAAAAATCAGCATAAGTGGGGATCAAACATCCAGCCATGCCGAAATGCCGGCCGCCGGCTTACACGGCCTTCCTGATACATCGGTACGGATTGCGTTCATTACATTGACGGAGCAAATACCCTCCGCGCTACAACGGATGAGGCTTACGCGGGAACGGGCCGGTCTGACGCAACATGCGGGTTTTCTCTGCCAGCCTTGGAAGTGTTTCCGAGTGGTATAAACACGCCGACGGGAAACTAGTCAGGTTGGGATAAGAACTAACCGGGCACAACCTGGGGCTGGAACCAGTCGGAGATATGCTTACTCCTATGAAACGCGACGACAAATAAGAAAGCAGCAGGAACAGGTTCTAAGCTGCGAGGCCAGATCACGGCTTACTCGCTCAGCCCTATGAACTCATCAATCAACGCTAACGGCATCGATGCCATTGCTGACATGAGGCCTTGATCATTCCACAATTACTCGACTAGGCAGGTAACGACTCTTGGTATCGAAACGCAACACATCTTCTAAAACGGAGTTGATTCTCGACCCGTCGGAAGCTTTCCTTGGGACAATGATAATCTACAAGGGCACTCGTCGTGGACACCACACTCAGCTCCTTTCATGACGATCGTTAGCTAGGTTTGAGCATGTTTATATCAGACAACGCTCATCGGACTATGAGCCTCGGTATCGCGCTCTCGCGCTTTCTTCCAAGTCCGAAGGTTGTTTGACGCATATCAGCTGATGTGGCGTGTATCCCGGTTGCCTTTGAAAACGCTTTATTGCCAAATGACATCTAGGCGGTGATAAGCCTTTTGCGCTTTTGCCCTATAGCATTACATGCCACTCAATCCTCACACATATTATTCCTTATCTTGGAAAATCTGACTGAAAAATCACACCCTGTGTGATGGGTTCTTTTGTTTTTCAAGTCAGATTAGTCAAGAATGGAAAGTATAATGAGTGACACGCGCTGTATTGAGAGAAGCATGAAGCCCAAAGTAACATTCGGCTACAATTTTGGTGGTCAGTCATGTGTGAAGCAACCAGTGGATATATACTTTTTACTTATGTTCTATACTCTCAGATTTTCAATGTAACCCAATGGTCCTTATTGGTCTTCTTTGCTTTTTATAGCCTAACCACCTGTCAGTTTTGGGGGAATTATATTGATGTCAAACATAGTTCCCATTGTTGGCAGCAACCTTGCAACCAATACGGATCTAGTCTCCTGGAGAAAGAAGGCAACAAGCATGAATCGGCCCTAACTCAATATTATGTCCGCGAACTACTCGCGGATACAAACAAATATCCGCCCCGGATCTCAAGGTCAATCTTACAATACCAACAGTGAGCATCGAGCTATATGCTATCACTGAAAGATTACAACCCACCATCTCTTCAATGAACCGGTCGACTACCACCCACCATCTATGTCATAAGTCTCGAACTCGTCTCTGCATAGATAATGCAATGTTTGCTGTCAACAGTTGCTTCATGAACCCCATGTCTATCTCTCCAAACAATGTCACACAAGATTGCGCGCGACACGGCAAACTTGTTCTCGCCGATCCCGATTCTCTGTACAACTCGACCCAGAGCGCTCCCGTCTTTCGAACATTGTTGACCATCATATCAGTAATCCTAAGCGGGAAACAAGGAGACCAGACCTTCCAGGCTGACGAGATGTGCCCCCACGAGGATTTGAGTGGCAGGGAGACTGGCGTGCATATCATTGACGGGATGCTACGTTGTGATGTCACGGCACAACTGCAAGAGTTGGCAGGGAGATGCTAACTGATGCATGTTTCTCTGGTGATATGGATGTTGTGGAGTGTGTTCATGTAGTATCACCAAGGAAGTTGTTGATAGGTCGACGATAATCGGACATATAAGATCCTCCGATTTCAAATATTAGCACCTTTAGTTGTTTTAATAAATGAAATAAACATATGGGTCCAGTCAACTGCTACAAGCTACTAATCTACTGAATAAACCACAGAGCTAAGTGGTATGCGAACTTTGCTGCAAATATCTCTACCGTGACAGCGGAAACCACCCGCAGTCCTGACAGTTCAAAAGCACAACAGAATGCAGCGCGATGATCTTGCTGCAACCTGTGTATCTTTCCGTATGTCTGGAAGACTCATCTTGGCAATGATCATAACTCTTCTCCCCGGTCTCCCAAAACTGTCAAAGCCCCGTCCGGAGAGGTAACAATGAGGCGTTGTTTAAGCTACACACTGAGACATACAGACGGCATTATATCGGCATATGTTGCAGCTCCGATATGATACGGATTTCGTATATCGAGTTGTATTTCAACTGAAACATCAGTATTCCGGCAGTCTATTGTTTCGTTTGTTTTTGTTAGTGTACACCCCTGAGTAGACAACTCCTGTATCCTCTACTCCTGAACTGAAGGCAAACAAAATTCTTTGGACAAGAGGTTCTCCCTGTACGCCTTTATCGGAGATTATATGACACAGCATATCTCTCTCCTCCAGTTCAGGGTCCACCCAGCATAACGCCGTATAATCAAAACCCTGTCTGTTCCCTCGCCACCACTTGCCTTCATAACGTCTCACAACTTAGCGGCGATCTCGAGAAACTAGCTCTACTCCTTCAATCGTCGGGTAGCCGATGGGGACTCTATTTACTACATGTCCAAGGTGCCGAGTTACACAATCTGCTTTGTGAGAGGACAACCCCATATTCTGAATGAATGACACTTTGATAAAATGATGTGTTTATCACTGCAGATGTTTCATATTTCAGATCGACGATCATATGCTTGTTTCTGGTAACATGTCTCGGTAAAATCAATAGGGTAATTGATTATGCTGAGGAACAATGTTGATCACTTGGCTCTTGTAATGGTTATACGCAACCCAACACGGAGCCCAACACTTGTATATTGCTTGACAACCAAAAGTAACTATGAACGATCCGGTTCTTAAGGAAAGACTCTGAGCTATTAGTAACACGATATTCATCAAGCTCCCGGTATGACTCCACAATGTGCTTGTCCCATATCAGCCACACCTGAGTCGTTCAGACCCCTCCATTATGATACCGGGCCTTCAAATACAAATTAAGCATGGTCCGATTATGTCCTCATCTCTAGTTACAGTTCAGAAAGATCATTCATGAATCATAAATGGAGTCTTTTCTATACCATTAGTAGTAGGCCTAATTAGATACTCTAAGTGGCGGAGGCAGTAGGTTCCTCGGTCGAAGTAGCAGAGTCGGTAGAATCAGCTGAAGGCGTAGGGGTGTCATCGACGGGGGCGCCATCGACCGCACTTGAAGTGGTAGCTGCTCCAGTAGCAGTTGCAGTAGGCTCAGTAGAAGGCTCTGCAGAAGTGACCGCAGCAGACGAGGGATCTGCTGCTGAAGTTGGGTCTTCAGCAACAGGGGTTGCTGTAGCACTTGTAGTGACTGTTGTTGTCGCGACAGTAGGAGCTCCAGTGGCGGTAGTAGTCTCAGTAGTTTCTGCAGAAGGGACCGCGGCAGATGAAGGACCTACTGCCGAAGTTGGATCTTCAGCAATAGGAGTTGTTGTGGCACTCGTAGTGACTGTAGTTGTGGCAGCTCCAGTAGGAGCTCCTGTGGCGGCAGAAGTAGGATCAGAAGAGGCCGGTGCTGGGGAAGACGTAGGGTCTGAAGCAACAAAATCACTAGCAGCAGTCGTAGTATCCACGGGTGCTACTACTGTGGTTGTAGTAGTAGCAGCCCCAGAAGCGGCTCCAGTAGCTTCAGATGTAGGGTCAGAGGAAACGGCTGCGGGAGATGAAGTAGCAGCTGGAGAGGAGGTTGCTGGAGCGGCTAAGGAGGATGGAGCTGAACCATCGTCAGCAGATGAAGCCGGTGGTGAGGATGCAGCGGCAGAAGATGTGGACACTGACGCAACAGGTGTGCCAGCAGCACTCGTAGTATCCGTTGTGGCTACTACTACGGTTGTAGTAGATGCGGCTCCGGAAGCACTGACCGGGTCCGAAGAAACAGGGCTTGGTGAAGCGACGGGATCGGACGTAGGAGTCGCGCTGGCGCTTGAGGCCGGAGTATCAACAGTAGATGTCACGGTAGCAGTAACAACTACTGTAGAAGTTGAGTTAACAGTATCAGTCACTACAGAAGTCGCATCGACAGTCTGAGTCTCAGTGTTGGTCTCTGTAGATGTCACATCGGTGGGAGTTTCGGTAGCGGTTACAAAGACAGTCTGTGTTGTTGTCACAGTGGCGGTGCTCGTGTCGGTAGCGTTGACAGTTGCAGTAGTGAAAACAGTGTCAGTCTCGAAAGCTGTTGCTGTCGTGTTGACTGTGGCAGTACTGTTGACAGTTGAGGTCACCGTGTCAGTCTGGAAGGCTGTAGCTGTGGTGTTCACTGTTGCGGTAGTATTAACAGTTGCAGTAGTGAAAGCTGTGTCGGTTTCGAACGCAGTTGCTGTAGTGTTTACAGTTTCTGTAGTAAACGCAGTATCTGTTTCGAAAGCAGTGGCAGTAGTGTTGACAGTTGAAGTAACAAACTCTGTAGATGTGGAGTTAATCGTTGCTGTTGCAAACACTACCGATGTCGTTCTGACTGTTTCGGTGGTATTAACTGTTGCAGTAGTGAAAGCTGTATCAGTTTCGAATGCAGTGGCTGTAGTGTTGACGGTCGCAGTGACGAAATCCGTGGCCGTGGTGTTTAAAGTTGCAGTGGTATCAACAGTAGAAGTAACGAAAGCCGTGTTGGTCTCAACGGTTGTAGCCGTGGTATTGACAGTTGCAGTAGTGTTCACTGTAGCAGTGGTGAAAACTGTATCAGTCTCAAAGGCTGTCTCTGTAGCATTGACAGTAGAAGTCTGGGTCACGGTAGTTGAGTTTGTGACGAAGACAACAGTTGTAGCTGTAGTTGCGTCGGTCGACGTGGTGAAGTCGGTCTCTGTGGACGTGAATAGTACCGTAGAGTTGACTGTAGCACTCTCGGTGCTAGTCTCGACATCAATCTCAGTGGTCGTGAACAGAGCTGTGTTGTTAACAGTTTCAGTCTCGGTGCTGGTCACCTCCTCTGTCTCTGTAATGGTAAACAGAGCAGTAGAGTTGACAGTTGCAGTTGTGGTGGCAGTGGCAGTGGCCAGATCAGTCTCTGTAGAAGTGAACATGACCGTTGAGTTGACAGTAGCAAACTCAGTCTCTGTGGCGTTGACAGTTGCAGTACTTGTCACAGCAACAAGATCCACCTCTGTAGAGGTCACAACGGCCGTTGTGTTAACGATATTGGTCTCAAGCACAGTGTCCGTCATTGTAATAGTGCCCGTCGCCGCATCAGTGACATTCATCGTTGACAGAACAGTAGTAGTCACATCGAGGGTTGCGGTGCTTGCTAAGGCGTTCTGTAAGTAGATGCTCTGTATTTGCCTGACTCTTCTGCTACTTACCCGGTGGGCAGGGGACTGCAAGGGCAGTCTCGGCTGCCAGAAGGCCGAAGCCCACCAGGATATTGAAACGCATTGGTTCGGAAGAGCTGTGCCGTGTAGTAGAGGTCCAAAGGAGACTGATAGAGAAGCAGGGATCTCTCAGGATTCATGAGACTTTATAGACACAATGTCACTTGATCCTGCGAATGAGACCGCCTTCTGCGATCATGTTGTGAGTTGAGAGCCATGGCGTCCACTTCCCCTCAATAATCGGACCATATAAAAAGTTATTGCCCTTTAATTCTTAGCCTCGGATCTTTTCCCGCCAGTTCTTTGCCTTCAATGTGTGTTTGTTGTTGGAAAGATGCTTAAGCCCTTCGCATATTGAGTTGGTGGAGGTATTGAGATGGCGAAGGGGGATTTCTGGCTTGGCCGAGGATATATTTGATACGGGAAATAGGCTGATATGATGATTCTGTCAACAATGAAAGTGATTGCACCATATGTTGAGGCTGAACTTTGAGGGAAAATCCCTGCGGGGATGTTGAGCATTTGAGTCTCTTGAAGATATATCTGGTCGAGATTAGAGACTGCAATGGTACTATTTCGATATAACTATGCCGTGGCCTTACCTGGAAGCATATTGAGTATCTTATGCCTGATTATCTGTACTCATAAGATGTGTAAGTTCCTTGTGGTCGTCGAGTTGATGGTTGAGGGAAGGTTGAGGTTAATCGGATTAAAGTGGGACAGCTTCCGGCGTTTACAAACTGAGCCCCCGCTACCGCCCCGCCCCGCTCCGGGTTCCGGCTCCGACATTCACATCCACTGGTTAACCACTAACCATAAAGGTATCTCAACAGTTTGATACACGCATCACCGTTCCCTTCATTGATGAATTGAGTTTGCACTTGAGCTTCCTATTGGGCGCGCTCTCGTATGAAAGATATCTCGTTTGTTTAGTGAGTTATACTTTGACCTTGGCGCCCAACATTCAACTCTGAGAAAGCCAACAGCCGCGCGGTAAATTTGAAGAGACTCAATGGCCACCTGCCCATCTGTTGAGGGAAAATCAAATTATGAAAATGCCAATCAGATGGCTACTAGTTTCTACAGAGTTCGTGGTCTCTATCTAGATATAAACGAAAACGTTAATATAAAGACTATAGGGTGGGCATTAACCTATATCTGTCACGTTTTGAAGCAACATTGGCGGTGAGAATAGAATCTATCAGCGTCATCTGTTTAATATAGTAGGAGGATTCTCGATTGGGACAAGAGTCGATAATGCTATCAACTTATCAAAGATACATAGTATTTCGTCATTCGGACTTGCGGATGCTGACTAAATTAGCCTGCCCCTCCCCCACGTTTTAGGACATTTAATGAAGCTGTCACCTCATCTTGGAGCTACACTCAACAGGACATAGCATAACATATCACCGCCAAGAACTCAGAATCCTTCCATCAACGCCCGAAGCTTCCCTCCACTGGCTTTAAACTACGCCCGTAATTTATATTTATTATTCTATTCTTAAGTTTTCTGGTGTTTGTGGATAACATACTGGCTGTCTATCGTATCGCCACCTCCATCTTATCCAACCTGAGCTCAGAGAGCCATAGTCTATGATGATGACGACTCACGATAGCTTCATCGATATTCTACCAAATGAAGTGAATTTCCCCCAGAAAACATGAGACATTTCAAGGAATTGACTTTTCTTTTAGACTCTCACCTCAATCTTGGCTCCGTTCTCAACTCAAGATTTACTCTCTTTCGCCCCGATTAACCGCCGCATCTGCTCTCTTGTCACTCGTCTCCTTCGCCAACGCCTGCTCAAAGCTGCGCCCCTCCCAGACAATAAGCTTATTTTAGAATGTTACCACCCAAGCGATCAGCTTTACACACCTTATTTGGCATGTCGCTACCAGGGTATCGTGGCGCAAGACGGCCAGCCCATCAGTGAAGATACGCCCGAGTTGTCTGACCTGCGAGCTTTGTATGCCTCTTACAAGCCAGTCTTTGCACCCGAGAACCGAAGTATCAAGAGGAGCCGAAGACGTCCCACGGAGGCGCAGCCCTCTGATGACGTTGCAGACGATACCGCCACTCAAGACGTGAACCTTGATGATGGGGAAATGTTCTCTCAGCTTTGTGCTGTTACGAACCTTGTCAAGGAAGGTCCAAGGAGCGGACTATTCATAAGCCATGTCAACATTGTCGATGGGGTCATCCGCGTTTTCCGAAAGTGGCTCGCCAAGATGGCCAGCAGACAGGATAAGTCCCAGTCCGACTCTGAGAATATTCTATGGATTGATACGCATAACAACGTTGGCATACGATTCAGCGTTGCGCCGGCAGCATCTGAAAATATGCCACTTATCTCGGGTCCAGATGATGATCCACCAGTTCATTATAAGCTCGTGTATGAAGGTATGATTCTAGTTCATCATTGCTCGATACTTGCTGATTAGTGGTAGAGTTGCTCGTAAGGGCGAGTACTCTTCTTCTGGCTGTGGAGCAATCTGCGGTGCAGGAAGTTGGAAACTCTGGAAAGACTCTTGTGATTCACGGTGCTGCCATGTAACCGAGTCGAACGCGTTGAAACACTTATACATGACTGTTTCTCTTTGAGATTTTCAAGATATGCCTTCAGTTGAAAACATTCCATGTCAGTTGTCACTCATAGATGCCCAGTTATCGTCAAGTCTAGTATTCTAGTCTAGATTGCGATACACATCGCCGCTCATCACAAGCCATAAATCTTATCAGCGTACATATAGGCCAGACATAAGAAAAGGATTCCTTCTAAAACCTCCCCCTCAAAGACTCGCCGATCTCTTGCCCGGCGCCTCTCCCATTCTTCGCAGCTCAACGTCACTACCGGAGTCTGTGTCGTCCAGGAAACTCTCGCCGCTTCTCCCAACATGCTCATCATGCTCTACCCGCATCTCAATCATCTCTCTATCCAGCGCCTGAGGATGGCGCAGGTTTCTGTACCACTCTCGAAGAGGTTTTCCACTCGTTACAAAGAAAATGACCGCGTTCCAGAGTCCTTGGAGGGGAAGGACGGCGGCTGTGGCGACGTGGTACTCGTAGGGAGACGTACCGACGAGCCAGCTGTGGATGCGGTTCAGACTGCTCGGGATCCAAGTCACCAGCACACTAAGGGCGAAAAGGAAGCTCGTGCGTAAGTAAGCCCGCTTGATGGGATCGTCGATGACGAATTTGTTGACGGTTCGGTTTGTCGCTGATGTTATGCGACGGAGAGGGGACATGCTAGTTTGCTCTCTGCTGTCAATACCAGGAGATATGGAGGTCGAGAAGTAGTGACTGTGAGATCCCTGGACAATATGTGGGTTCTCATCAAAGGAGACCTGAGGTGACGATGGACCAGCAGTGTAGGCGGGCTTAGGTTCACTAGGGAGATGGTTCGCTGAGGGTGTTGAGTGAACAACCTGGACTTCAGTGACGATAGTGCCGTAGAAGCAGTCTTGAGGGACTGACAGGAACTCGACTTGGCGTTGCTAACAAGTTTTAGCTGGATAGGTATTGTTTATATCAGACAGACTTACAGCTTGGGGCTGGGGTGGCTCAACAGGAGCTGGCTCTCGGCTCTTTGAGGCAGTCAAACTCTTGAGTTGGTTTCGAGTATGGAAGACATGGTAGCCAACCATGAAGTAGAAGATGATCGAGCCAGCGATACAAACCCAGATGAGCATATAGTAAGTGTATATACGGATTCCTTCCCAGTCTTGGTTAACCCAGCACCAGATCTGTCATCGAGTCAACAACAATGCCCCTTTGTTTTGATACCCACGACAGACTTACAGTGGCCTCACCAAACACAAGGCCGCGGTTCGGGTTTCTAACCAGAAGCAACGCCATGGCAATAGCAAAAGGGCCACCGTAACAAATGAGACAATATATCCACCACCATCTTCGGAATGAGTCGGGTTTGGCGCGGAAGAAGAAGACGAGGAAGACGTTGAATGCCATGGCCAGAGACCACCAGGGATCAGACTGCATGAACCTACATGAAGTCAGTGATAGTCCAAGGAGAATGAGATTATGAGAGGCAGCTCACATATGGAACATGAAGCTCTGTGCCTGACAGAGAGGCGAGGCAACACCCAGTTCCAATCCATCCAAGGCGATGATACTCGCAACACTTGCACCAACATTCGCCACACTCGCAAACACGATGAAAGTGTTTTGAACATTTCGAACTTTTGGAACGAGCGCGTACGCGACGAAGATACAGAGGACAGCGACCAAGCTGATAGAGCCTCCTATGCGCTCAAACAGCACCAGCGTGGTCCTCTGGGTCGGTTCAAGAAGCTCCAAGCCTCTTTCCACAACGAACTTGTGACTCATTTTTTTTATAGTGGTGCTTTCTAGTTTCCCGAGTCCCCGAGTAAGGGAGTGGGGGAGCGAGTGCAAGAAGCAAAAGAAATGATTGGTATGAAGCAAATGAAGGTGAAAATTGAGGATGAAGAGAAGAGAAGGGAGCAAGAGGGAGAAGAGGAGGAGTGGGGTGAGGGAGTGTCAAGTGATGCCCCTTTGCGTAACTCGTTGTTCAAATGTGGAAGACAAGAAGAGAAATTGGCGATAGCACAAGAGAGTGAGAGAGCGTGAGAGAGAGGGAAAAGAAAAGAGGGATAACAATGGCTTGAGTCGTCCAGAGAGGGCCAAGGTCGAAGCGTCGTGTTACATTAACGCGATGCAAGCACCCGTTTCTGCCGTTGCCGTTAGACGAGGGATCTTTTGCCTCTTTATGTTTTTGGACTGTGAGAGGATGATTTTGATTTTTCGACAACCGAAGACCATCTGTGGTCTCGGCGGAAATAGAAGGGCGGGGGAGATATACAGACTGCAATAGCCAGCCTGCTTAATAGAATGTGTTAGTTTGACCAAACATGTCATATACACAATCTCTTGGCTCTGCAACTTGCCTTTTCTCTTCCGCTAATTCTTTCGAGTTGTCGCCCTCCAGGAGAAGGAATATCAGAGAGTGAGTGAATGTGTGTTTCTTCTGAATTCCCACCGACGGTTGAATGATAATGTTGGCTGAGGTTGGCTTTGCAGTGACACTGACACTGACACTGATGGCCAAAGCACCCTCTCTCTCTAGACGACACAACACAACTCGAGATATCCTATCTCTTAAGAATCAAAATGTCACCAACTGTCAATCCCTGTTACGCTCACATCGGCCAAACCCCAACTTTATACTATCCACCAACACCCATTCCCCCAGATTCTCATCCCCAGATTTGTCCCATCTCCCATTGATAGTCTCAGGTTTCAACCAAAACGGTCAGTCCATACCAAAAACGGTGGCTCTATAGGCTACTACTCGACTGTTTCTATGCACTGTTGGTCCTCTCTACGATCCAAACACACAAACAAAGGCGCCCCTCGAACGAATCTCGACGTTGCATCTTCCACCCCGCGATCTGAGGCTTGGCCTTGGCATCGCCTGTGCGTTTCGCTAGTCTCGATCTCTAAATAGATGAGATGGCATGGTCCCAACTTTCAGCCTCCCCGGACTCGGGGAGACCTAGCTTCTCCTGACTCAACTAAACTCTATACAAATCGAGATGACGAGTCTAGCAGAGCTGATGTTTTTTTAACCTAGCTTTAGTACGTTTCAATTGCGGTGAGAGGGGTAAAAGAGAAACATGGGCTTCATTTTAAAGGCTAGAGCTGTAAGCTCCCGTGGGCTGAATCAGAGTGTGACATCACCAGCACCTTTCTCGGCGCAGACTCGAGCTCGATTAGCCTGTACCTTGCTGATGAGGCTTGGACATCTATCGTTTGGAGCAGGCTGATTATGAAACGTGGCGGGTGGCTGCTGCGACAAACAATAGCCTTGATCCAATTACTCTGCTCTCCTTGGCACATCTATTGTATGTCTAGGCAATGTCTATGTCCATGTCCATGTCTATGTCTATGTCTGCATGGCATAGGCCATTCTATTTCAGGTACAGGACCAACACGGTATAGGTCAGCAGATCCAACTGCATATTTGCCCTGTTTATTTGCTTCTCTGCTCTGGCTGGCTGAATCTCAAATCACGCTCTGGAATGCTATGCTCACCTACTTTTCTAGAACATCAAAAGCCCATTCAATTGGCTGTCTCAAAGACAAACCCACAGCACAGTTTCTCACCTGTAGCTCTCGCATGAGAGAATTATGCACACAGCCGTCACAAAATGCAGAGAAAAGAGACAAGTCGGGTAGTGCATCGATTGAGCTCAGAGCCACTTTACACTCTAACTAACAAAAGAACTCAAAACTATACACCCTGTATAATACCATCCACCACTAACAATCCTCCTATTTCTGACGTATCATAAACATTATTACAGTGTGTAAAGGAAATCGGGTCGCTTATCTCCCATCTCATGGATCTCCGCCTCAGACTTGCCCTCCACTAGGTGATCCCGCTCACCAGCCAACCGCGCCTTGTTCTCACGCGAGAGCAAAACATACATTAGGAGACTTCCACAAAAAATACCACCAAACATGTAGGCAAGGACGGTTCCATGTCCTGGGTAGAATCGTGGACCGTTGATGAAGACGTTGCTGCTCACAACACCGTTGAGGTTGCCCCATCCTATGACAAACCCAAGAGTGATGCCTCGCTTGTAAACACCCTCAACATTGTTGGCGACCCAACTGATCGTGATTGGAATGACAGGGTAAATACCTAGGGCACCCAGGAAGCAACCAGTGTACTGAACAGCAGGGTTGGTAGAAGCGATAAGCATGGTGAAGCCTGCCATACCAACAGGGGCAGCGCACAGGTTGAAGATGCCTCGCTTGTTGAGTCTGTCAGAGTACATACCAACGCAAATAGTAACAACTGCGGCCAAAGCGTAGGGTGGTACGCTGAGAAGCTGGTTCTTGACGACGGCCTTTTTGTCGGTGAAGGCCATGTTCTGGATGATGGTAGGCAGGAAAACGCTGAAAGAGTACAGGGGCATCAGGGGCCCCATGTAGATGAGCATACCGCAGTAGGTCTTCCAGTCGGTGATGGACTGCCAGAAGTACTTCATCTTGAATTGTTCCTCCTGGGCAGAAGATTGCTTATCGGCAGTGAGTCGATAGATGACACGAGCCCGTTCCTCCTCAGTGATAAACTTGGCATCGGTGGGGAAATCGTGGACCATCCAGAACGAGATGATACCAACAACGATGGTCATGAGACCTTCAAGGATGAAAATCCATCCCCAACCAGCAATACCGGAGACACCATCCATCTTCTGGATAGCAGCAGCCAAGAGACCACCAAAAGAACCGGCAAGAGCTGCAGCTGAGAAGAACCACGCGGCACGAGCACCGAATTCGGATCGCTTATACCAGCAGGATAGGTAGTAGTTAATTCCGGGGAAGAGACCGGCTTCTGTGACACCAAGGAACCATCGAGCAGCCATGAGGCCGTCCCAGGTCTTGACGAAGCCCATTCCCAGCATTGAAGCACCCCAGAGGACCCTGAATACGAATTAGTTTTGTGCTAGTGGTTTACTGAGGATTTAAACTCACATGATGGCAGGAATGAAGATGGATGGCTTGGACCACTTGAGCAGGACATTGGCAAGAGGCTCAAAGACAGCGTATGAGATGTAGAAAATGGTCAAAGTCAAGTTGAAATGGTGAGTGTCCATATGCACATCATCCAGTAAACCAGCGATCTTTGCATTTCCGATATTGGTTCGGTCGAGGAAGCAGATGAGGTAAAGGAGGCAGAGCTGATTGTGGTCAGTAGGTGACTTGTTATATAGTGCAGAGTTGTCATACCCAAGGAACGAGTTTCATATCGATCTTTCGGAGTAACTTCTTCTCCTGAAACCTTGTTAGTGCAGGTCATCAAACATTTGTTTCAATGCAACTTACAGCTTCCCTCGCCTCTTCCTCAGTAAGTCCAGCATAAGGGTCATTAACACCAGCAAGATCAACTTCCGAGGTGGAAGCCTTTTCCTCCAAAGTTTCCTTTCGATCGTAGTCGCTCATGGTGAGGAATCTCAAATAATCCAAGAACTTTATAGACAAGGGTTGTAGGTAATCTATCGTAAGATCACACGAGAAGGTAAAGGGTAGAAGTAGGGTCGGCTTCTAAAAAAACGTGGTGGGAAGGAACTGATGGAGGACGAAGGATGCAGAGAAGCAACCAGCCGAGACAGAAGGAGAGGAAGGAACCTAATAATGGAGGCTCAAAAGAGGAGGAGGATGGTATCTGAGCAACTGAATCTCGTCAATATGAGAGACAGACAGAAGGAGCTGTAGGGCCAAGTCAAGTATGGAAGGCAATGAACCCCAGACGCGGGAGTGACAGGGCAAGTGCAACAAGGGGGAAGGAAGGAAACCCTCTTATTTGCGTAGTATCAATGAGGCGAGAAACGGGAGAAGGAAACAAGCAAAGAATAAGCAAGTTTCCAATTCTGACTTTGTTTCTGTTCTTGATGATAGTTGTAAATGGTGGCCTTGTCTTGGACTGTTCTGGCAAGATATCTCGTTCGAAAAACCTGGGGAAAGTGGCCCCTTTAATAGTCAATTATTTCAACCTCCCCCAGGCTTGAGTCTATCCTAGCCTCACTTCTCAACGTATTAGATCCCTAACTCGGCGTGTGGAGAAGTTGGGCGCCCACGTTTCTCATCTTGAGCCAACGATGTAGGGATGATGGTCTTGTTCTTGATAGTGCGGAGAGAAAGGAATTGGAGTAGTATGCAACCATAACAACAACCCTTGAAATCCCTTGTCTCCTCCGTTTGTCCGTCCGTTTACTGCAGCCGACTATACTAACCGACGAACCACATGTCAGAATCCTCCTCGATGTATCTCTCCTCCACATTTACAGGGTATGAAAATCTCTTATGTCTCAGAAGGGGAGGGGGTGTAGAGAAATACTCGCCGCATGAGAATCTTGCTCTTCTTTTCTCTCTTGCGGGGGCTTGGGGTACCGTTGTAGGGAATACAATCCTTGCACGCATCAACTTACATTGTCCTTGACTTGATATGACTTGACTTGGGTTGGGTTGACTTGAGTTAGTTGGAAATCATTATGGAGCCCGGCAGATGGGCCATGTAACGCTAAACGTGACGCTCTTTTTTGTCTTTTTCTTTCCTTGTGTTTCCGAGCGACGGCCACGCGAGATGGCGCTCTGAGTGTGTTGGGCCATGTAACTCATGTACGAGGTGTGAGCCGTGATGAAGGGAAAGGTGAGAGAAGGATAGAGTGAGTCGGGTCAGACTAGCGAATGGTCATTAATTGGTTTACAGGGCAGTAGACTAGATCATCAGGGTTGTGGTGTAGTTTCGTTAGTGTGAAAATCACTAAACGAATCTCCAATGCCAAGTTGAAGTTTATTTTCTCCAACTTTCTTAGAGATCAGCGCCGTGTCTTCCGAGGACTAACGACGTAGTAGATAGAATTGATCGGTGTACATGTACCATTATTTCGAAGCCTGCTGAAATCGAATCGTGCATGGCATCTCATCTCATGTAATGTAATGTCATGTCATGTAATGTCATGTTACTGTGTCTCCAAATGAAAGACCTTGTGTTCAGAGATGACGGGGGACGGGCCATGTCATGTCATCCCATTCTTGATACAGACGCAAACATGTCCCTAAAGAGATTCAGATTCACAGATTCTAATTCTGGGGTTCACTGTTGGACGACTGTTTGTTCACATCTATCCCTACATTGCCTATCTTGCATCGGATCCGCTGTTTGCCTAGGCATTAGGTCCAACTATCGGAAGCGCGTCTTTCAAAACTAACCTAGTATCCCCTCATCAGTCCCAGTTTTTCTCTCTCACATTCGCTGCTTTTAACACAGCCAAGACTTTGTATCTCCATTCTCAACGGCACTTTAGTTTCCCCTCTTCTCACTCCTTGAGCCAAGATCTTCAGCCAGGAACAAGGAAGAGATCATGGCTTCATTCTAGCCCTGTATTCTCATACTAACAACTAACTAGTAAATCGTATCAAACACCTTGCGAGTAAGCCCCAACGAATCAGACACTCTCAATATATTTCGTGATACAAACCAATCTTCAAACAGCTATTCGTTCCCTCCTTTAGGTCTCCCCTCCCACGTATAGCACGGTCCAGTCCCGGTGTTTGCTCCGCACGCTACGGTCTTCCCGCCGGTCCCCGCCACGTTTTTGGGAGTGACATCGCCTGGAACATCAGCCCGCTAAACAATTTTGGAGATGGCTTAGCGCTTGGGAGCCTGCATATGACGCTTCGTTTCTGGAACGTGCCCTAGAAGCGAGGAAGAGAGTCTGTCCAGTCATGCCCTTCTGATTCTTCAGCCACCCCGTTGATGCCGTTATTACAGTATATGAGAGTAGGTCAAGACGGTGAATAGGGATTTCAGCTCGGATACGTACATATTGAAATAAAGATGTGCAAGGTGCAGTATAATAATTGACTGAATATACATCTGTGGCTGCTTGGTGATGAGACAAGCAGAAGGCTATCTCTCACCGGTGAAGCAGTTCAAATATCTATCATATTTCCACTTATTCTAGGCAACAATGATTTACAATGCATTATCAAGTATCAAGTATCAAGTATCAAATAATAATCAATTGTATTTTGATATGATAACAGCATCTCATCGTCTGCAATGCCCTCATGTTACCCCATCTTCCCCGCAATCTTTGACTTAGACTACCCGTTCCCCCACTCAAGCCATCCATAACTTCAACCATCTTCAGCTTCTCCGCAGATTCCATCAAACTCAAACTCAAACTCTCAAGATCAAATACAAACCGCGTCATTCTCGTCTGTTCTCCCCCGTCTCGTCTTTCAAATCCTCACCTCCTATTGGCTCTTCAATCTCTTCCCCTCAGGGATCTTTGGAGTGGCCTGATGGAAGGGAACCGGCGGCGCGGAGGGGAAAGCCCGTTCAACGCCGTAGCGCCCGGCTTAGTACCCGGTAGTTGAGCATTCTGGATGCCTTTTCCAGTGTAAAGTGAAGTGATTAAGCCATCGCGGCGGCCGCGGGAGCCAGCCACACGGCTCCGGATCTCCCCGTTGATGATATTCCCCCAGAATCGCTTCATGTAGACCAGGTATTCCCCAGGGTCTGTGTATCTCAGTATGATTTCGGGACGGAGATGCCTCCGCAATGTGAATCTCACTTCCCCACGATTCTTGATGATTTGTTCCTTGTTGTTCGAGATCCTGGGGATGATACCACAACATAGTGAACTAGGCCGTTCAAGGCCACTGTAAGCACTTGGCTCAGAATACTATGAGTTGATATCGCGGATTAGTAAATCTAGGCGACACCATCCAACTTACAAGGTCCTAGATCAAAGGTGAGGAAGTTGTCCGAAACTCCAAGTGCCTTATCCTAGAAAACAGCCCATTATTTCGACACACTATCGACTGAATGTAACCACAATCCTTCCAAGTCAGATTTTTCTTACCGATTCCTTGGAATTGGATCTCTCGACATCAGTCCTCGGCAAGCGTTTGTTCTTGTTCTGTATTTCCAGCTAGCAACTTCGAGTCTGTGCTCCTTAATATTGAATACCTCTCCTTTCAGTCCATGTTTACAGTTAATATGATCCTTTATTAGGCCACTCCCTGTGCTTCCAATCAGCTCTTTCAAATCGATTTCAACAAGTTAAGCTTAAATAAGCGCTTCTATCGCTCAGAAATCCTGACCGAAAGGGAGCCTGCAGGCCACGGTGAACTCCAAGATTATTTCCCGGTAATGGGTGATTGTATTCGATAGACGCAGCTGAGTTCTCATTTTGCATTCTTACGAGGATCGTTTTTCTAATTTCAAATTATCAGTCCTCGACTTGGCGAAAACGCTGAGTTACACAACGCTATAACTGTACAACACTACTACCCATGCAGCCAACCTTGCATCTGCAGCCCGTCCAGTAACAACATTAGAGTGTGGTCATTGCATGGCCAATCTCCAGGCACAACACCAAGGTACCAAAATCTACGGCGCGGGTGGCCGCAAGATACGAGATTCTGTTCTCCTATATCACTGCATCCCCTGGAAACCAAGAACTTGGTACTATTCTCGTGCAACACTTCCACGTCGGTCATCGATAAACATTCCGAGCTGCAGTCCTTTCACGACATTATTTCTTTTATCTGACCAATCGCTGATGGTTTATTCTCTTCTGCTTCGCTGACTTTGGTATGATAAAACATTGTCTACGTGGCTTTTTTTCGCGGCTTTCTTCGAGGCTATCTACGCGGTTGAAGAAAGTCCAAGCTCCTTATAGAAAGCTTCCGAACTAGGTTCTCGGCCCAAGAACTCCCTCAAGAATTCCAACTCTGGGATACTTCCACCTCTCTCAAGAACGGTATGGCGATATCGGCGACCCTCCTTACCGTCCATTGGGTTCTTGGCGAAGAATGAGTGGAACATGTCGAGCGAGAACACCTCTGAGTAGAGGTAGCCGTAGTAACCGGCATCGTAGCCGCCGATGAAGTGGCCAATACCGGCGTGCCTATTGCCCCATTCACTACATGCAAGTTAGTTTAACAGTCAAATGTTATCTCCAGTAGGTACTTACAGTCCCTCGCCCAGATCCTCAGGGCCCTTGGTGCCGGAGATCTCATGCCTAAGGGTGTTCCAAACTCGGCCAGCGTTGAGCTTCTTGACAGCCTCATGGGACTCGGGTGTGTGCACAGTCATGTCAAAGAGTCCAATAACGAGTTGTCCTAGTGCACCTATAGCGGAGTTGAGACGCTTGGTAGAGACAAGCTTCTCAATAAGCTCGTCGGGAATTTGCTCTTGAGTCTCCCAATGCTTGGAAAGCGATTTAAGCACGCTAGGTGTCCAGCACCAGTTCTCCAGCATTTGAGAGGGAGCTTCAACGAAATCGAGCACCGTGGAAGTTCCATGGAAGTAGCTGTAGCGGGTGCGGCCAGCCAAGTCGTGAATGCCATGGCCCAGCTCGTGGAACAGGGTCACAACCTCATGATGCTTAAGCAGAGAAGGTTTCTTTGGTGTAGGCTTGCTAAAGTTGCAGACAAGAGCAGTGACGGGGTAATGCTTCTTGCCATCCTCAGTGACATAACCAGGCTCGAGGTTGAAGTTGGCGTTGTGGCCATACTTGTTGTCACGGGGGTGAAGGTCCAGGTATAGGTAACCGTTGAAGCTTGAGCCCGAGGCCTCATCGTCCCACACGCTGTAGATCAGAACATCCTCATGCCACACAATGTCTTCGGCCTTGCCAGTGGGGCTGAGCCGAGCTCGCTCTTCAGGCTTGAGCTCGACAAACACGAAGCCGAAAATCTCCTCGAAAATCTTAAGCATGCCGGCAAATGTCGACTCAACAGGGAAGTACTGTGAGATGGCGGCTTCATCAACACTATACTCCTTCTCCTTCTGTATTCTGGAGTAGAACGATGTGTCCCACATGTAGAAGCTGTCGTCAAATGAAAGGCCGCGCTCCTCGTAGTCCTTCTTCTTGTACTCCTTCAGTGCGTTGATCTCCTTCGCACCACCTTCGGCCAATCTGTTTCGAAGATCGTCTAGGAAAGTGCGAACAGCAGCAGGAGTCTTGGCCATCTTTTCTTCAATGCGCAGAGCGGCATGGTTGTCGTAACCGAGAAGGCGAGCGGCCTCATCTCGGAGGGTGATGATCTCTTGGAAGATAGGAACATTGACATTCGCCTGAAGGTTCAATTAGCCGAGATTTTGAAGTTTCGTTACTCGTCTCACCTTGTTGGATTCCGCGATGGTGTACTTGCGGCGAGTATCGGCATCGATAGCATACTTGATGAGAGGGAAGTAATGGTTGTACTTAAAGGACAGCTTGACTTTGCCCTCATTTTCGCCAGTACCCTTCTCCAGGGAATCAATGTCAATGTCGTCAGAAGGAACTCCCTTGAGTTCCTCAGGAGTGAACCAGATGGCACCCTTCTCCTCGTTAAGGTTTTTCTGGGCCTTTATCTCAAGCTCGCTCAGACGCTTCTGGATCTCCTTGAAGCGGTCTCGCTTGGGACCGGCGGGCAGCCGAAGACCGTTTCGAATGTACTTCTGTCGCTCCTTCTCAAGGACGTGCGCCTGCTCCTTGGTGAGATCCTGAGATGCTCGGTTGGCGTAGGCAGCATCGACAGCGTTGAAGACATCCTCCCGCATGTTGCATTCAATGCCGAAGTCATTGAAGGCGCTCTCAGCCTCAGTGGAGGCATCGCGAAGCTCCTTGTTGGTGGAAACATGGTGGTAGAAGGTCAAGATGCGTCTCTGCGTAGCAGCCAAGTTCTCGTCAATGAGGATGGGCTCAAGCACATTGGCAAAAGACGCCTTGTTGGCAGTAACATTCGCAGTTACAGAGTCCAACACATTCTTGGTAGCATCGCAAAGCTTCTTGGTATCGGCAGCGATCGATTCGGGGGTGGCGGTGAACAGAGGCGGTGCCTGAGGAGGGTTACGATACTTGTCGGGAGCCATTGTGCTAGTAACAAGCTGTCTTCGTGATAGAATAGTTCGTGGGGCTTGGAATCTGAAGTGATTCACTAAAGAGCCGAGACGAGAGAAGGCTCGTGAGGAAGCCAGAGTGACGGCGACGAGAAGAATGAAGAGAGAGAGTAGGAGGAGGAGGAGGAGGGGTCTGCGGGAAGCACGCTTATCCAGCTTGGATACAAATATGATGGACGGGCTCGGGATGTTTCTTGCGATGTTAGCCGATTGGCTTGACCATGGATGATTGAGGCAACCTACAGTTGAAAGAGGGGCTTATGCTCTGAGACTAAATCGATTGATCCGTCTCTAGGCGTCAAAGGCGTTGAGAGGGCGTTACTGTAGATGCAGCAAGATGGGGCGATACCTTAAGTGAAGGTGCAGCTAAGGTAAAGCTCCTATGGACCCGCTTCTGGGTGGAAAACGCGGGGCAATCGGATGCGGTGTCATGATCAGGGCGGCTAATGAGTTATCATGTGCTATAATTATGGCATAATTTAGGCTTGGGGCCATAACCGAGTTTAATTGATTTATGTGAAACTGTTTATGTAAACAGAAGCGAAAGCCAATCGTAGGATTGTTTATACCAGTCGTCATAAGCTCAGGCCATGATAACTTCACCAAATGAGACACCGTCAAATTCAAGGCACATAGAGCTTCATTTCTAGACTCCTGTCCCCTAAGTATCTACAAAAATCCAACATGCTAGTGCGTCGCAAATGCGCAGCAATAATTCATCATTTCAGCGTTCCCATAGCCGATTTCCATCCATATCCATAATCAATCAATCAAGCAAACGCCGGTCCGTCAACGCAGATGCATAACCTAACCCGCCCATATCTATACATTGTCTAGTTGGCGAGAATGGTTCGCACGAGGTCTGTAATTGTATCGCATTAGCTGCTGCCCCATTGGGTATCAGGTATTGCAGAACTTACCAGTGTAGTTGACCTGGCCTGAGCTGGTGTCAACGGCCTTGAGGAGCTCATCGACCTCCTCATCAGTCATCTTCTCGCCCAGGTTTGTCAGAATGTACTTGAGCTGGCCGACGCCGATGAAACCCGTCATATCCTTATCAAACACTTGGAAACCGCGGCAGTATTCCTCAGGCTCGCCGGGATCGCGGAAGCCGCCGGGGCGGTTCAGAACACGCTGGAATGTCTCGAAGTCGACTGTGTCGCCAAGGTCAGCTATGCGCTTTTAAATCGCATCACGGGAAGTGTACTCACATTCACCACCGACATTCTTCTCGAGGTCCTGGATCTCAGCGAGGGTAGGGTTCTGACCGCAGGCGCGCAGCAGATCACCGAGGCTGTCAACAGTGACACGGCCGTTTCCGCGCTTGTCGAACAGGGCGAAAGCCTCCTTGTAGTTGGTAGAAGCCTGAGAATCGAACTTGTTAGAAGACATGATTGCTTATGGATTGATTTCGAGGCTCGAGTGTATGTGGAAAATGCGTTCTGAAGAATGCGATTGAAAGTGTTGCTACTCGGTAGTTGTAGAAGTATGCGAGATGCAGGTAGAAAAACCAAGGCTTGTGCCGGGCGAGCTGAAGCAAAACCAACTTCCAACTTATTCGGGCGGCCAAACTGTCGAATCAGAGGGCGGGGTGCATTGTTTACGTGGGCGAAGAAAGGGGTGTCCGGGGCAACTGAGCTCACTCACCATTTTTGGTTTGTTTTATTAGAGGGGTTAACGTTGACGTTAGTGGGTGTGGGTGTGGGTGGCTGGTTGAGTTGGTGACACAACAAACAGTTGCTATAACGGTCGAAAGATGTCTTTGAGATGGTTCTCGAGTGCAGGAAATGGTGTTGAGAGGTTGAAAGATGAAGAAAGAGGAAAAGAGGGCCAAGATTGCATTCCGTTTGCATTTCCTCTCCACGCTCTGGCCTCCCTGGGCTCTTTTCCCATAAACTGACGGGGCAACGGGGTCATCCTATGGGCCAAAGCCAGCCAGGCCTGTAGGTCCAGAAAAAGCCTGCGCACCCCTATGCTGGTTCATCCACCAAAGCTGTCTGCCTCATTATGTCCTCTTTCTGCTAATGCCGTTTGGCGGTGAAACTATTGAAACCGGAGTAAATAATGCAAGACCCCTTTTGGATGAATCAAAGTTATGTCAAACATTGGCCCAAGAGGTCTCTCGACATAAAAATCAACTGCCGAAGTCGCAGTTCTCAGGTTTCGATACATCTTGGCAGAAGCTCTTCCTGGTGAGGCTATCGTGACACTGGATGGAATCCATCCCTCCAAATGCAGCAGAGCCTCACAAGGACCCTTTGTATTAAAATGGTCGATTAAGGCTGCCAATACTTGGCTACACTCCCCAATGAACCAACGTTTTAGTTTCAATGTTTCACTTATGCGAGCTAAGAATGATCAAATCATCAAACCGTTCACTACGTATCGATTATTCTTGGTTATCCATTTCCCTATATACGTCGCTGCAAAGCTTCATCTCGTCTTTCTACGCCGACAACCCTCTTTAATTGATACCCCAGAACCTTATGTTCTGAGAGATACATGCCGTCATGTTTTGAGTGACCCTTCTGCGGCAATTCAATAACCAAAACTCTATGGACTATCTGTTCTGGCGACTCTAGGTCAAGATAGCCTCACTACTCTGTGTCTACACTGAGGTCTACACTGAGGTCTGATTAATTTATGCATACCTTATACCTGATAGCCACTTCGGATAAGATACCCCAAGCTTTGCAAACCCTGAGATTGCTGCTACCCTTCATGTGACATTGAAATTTCCAAAACGACGTCATTGTAATCGCTTAATCTCTTTTGAATCCATCATGGGGGTTTCATTTCATCCCGCGATCTCGGAAATTATCTCTTGGCTTGAGTCTTCCCAGCTTTGGCTAGCATCATTCAAGTCCTGGCTAATAATGAAGCTTATCGCAGATCATGCTCGCTTGCTAACTACCGATCATGATCTGTCCCGCATTGTATTTCATGATTCAAAGCCGTTGTTGGTTACCCTGAACACTGAGGCTGAATAAACTTGCAACTTTCCAAACTCGCACTTCTGCTGCAACGGGAAACTCGATAAGGTCTTCAGTAGATTAGATGAGTTACCCCAATCACTGGCATTGTCTTTTCCATCGTTGTATATGCTGCCTCTGAAGGATAAAATGATTCGAGTTGGCGTCTGTGCGTGAAAGAATTCTTAACTTTCGAATTGTTGAAGAGCATAGACTTAGTTTGACAACAACTTGATGGTCACGTTAGAATTCATAAGATAAGCAAAAAAGAGATTCAATATAAAGTGGCATCGAAATCCCTCTTGATAGATGCACAGTATCATCCGACTCAGCCGATACCTAGATGTGAGGCAGTAGACAGCTTTCCAATGGCGGTGTCAATTCAACAATCTCCTAGGAGATACATCTGTTGTACGAGGGAACTTGCCCGAATGGGGAATTGATCCAGTGGCAATGGCGTTTCACATGGAAAGTGCCTCATGATTCGCCTATAGCCTTCGAACACTGCGATGATTTATAATGGCCAGTTGATGGGCAATCAGTTGTAAGTGTGAGTGAGATATTGCGTGTCTTAAGTAAAGCCCCGCAATGTCCTTTATCCTCGGCACAAACTCACTTACAACATCATCAAACGCTTGTTCCTTTAAGCATTGAACAACATACATTATCTTCAAAATGGCAACTGAAGCTACTGTTCGTAAATTCTTTGCGTCATCTGCTTATGCCGTGGCAGGTGCCAGCTCCAACCCTGCCAAGTTCGGACATCGCGGTAAGGCTACCTGTTCATTGTATGTGATAGTATCTTGCTAATCAAGGAACTTGTAGTCTTTGCCTGGTATCTCCACCATGACTTACCAGTAACTCCCATCAACCCGGGCTCAGAGACAATCAACGCTTTGAACAAGGACCACCCTACTGTTCCTAGTGTGACCGCTCTTTCAGACCCTACGCAGACGTCTCTGTCAGTCATTACTCCACCAGCAGCGACCCTAAAGGTGCTTCAAGAGGCAAAGGAGAAGGGCATTCCGTCGGTGTGGCTGCAGCCTGGCAGTTTTGATGATGCTGTTCTCAAGTTTGCCAACGCTCCTGGGACATTTGAAGCTGTTGTTGCTGGTGATGGTGGCCGAGGTCATGAGGGCTGGTGTATCTTGGTTGATGGTGAGCGTGGACTAAAGGCTGCTGGCAAGCTGTGATATATCAATGTACGGGGTCTCAAGTCAGAATTGACGAGTCAGATTATATAAGATTTACTTGTGATGTTTGCTTCTTCCTATGTGATTGATGTCGGTGCCAAGAGATACATGGTTGAGCCAATTGATAATAATAGGTACAGACTTAGGAATATCTCGGAATAGACAGTCGACTAACCCCAACAACATTGAAATATTTTCACCTGATACTCACCGTAACAAAGCTCTGTACTTCTCAGGCCTCTATTGGTGACCTAGGGCCCTAAGTCCATGGATGTTTAGATCTCTGGGGTTGAGTTGCTGGCAGGGATCCACCAAAGTAAACAAACGCGCCAGGACCCACCCCGACACTTTGCGTTGCTTGCTTGCTTTGCTTGTCTTGGATAGATCCTCGCTCGCTACGATCACCTCTAATTCAATTCCTTCCACCACAACCATCTTTCACCGTCATTCAGTTCTATTGTGTTGACGCAGCGCGCGCCCTTGTTTTCGAGTTGAAAATATCCTCTCATGAGCGCGATTATTTATTCTATTTTCTCCTTTTCTACGTCGTCGACCGCTTGCTAGCTACTGGACCAAGCTCTTCAATTTGTTTGCCCACAATCGAAGCATCGCGTCTTGTTTTAAATACCCTTGACTGACCGCGCTTTCACGCGCAACACTACAACAACCATGTCTTTTGACGACGTCACAGACCAATTCATCACATACGAGAGCCGTTTGGCCTCTTTTCAGAAGAACTCGAAAAAGCGAGGTTCTACAGCGAGCGGAAGGGGCACAAAAGCTTTGAATTGGCCGCACAAGAGCATCACACCCGCGAGCGTACGATGACCACGACATTTGCACCATAATAATCCGCTGACAATCTTGTAGCTCGCCCGCGCTGGACTTTTCTTCAATCCTACACCAGAAAACCCCGACAATGCCACATGTTTTCTATGCCAAAAGGGCCTCGACGGCTGGGAAGCCAATGACGACCCTCTCCTCGAGCACCTGAAGCATGCTCCCGAATGTGGCTGGGCGGTTGTCGCCGCGATTGAAGCCGAGGTCGGAGATTATGCGCAACAAGATCCTGATCAGCCATATATGAAGGATGCTCGAAAGGCCACATTTGCTGGAAGGTGGCCCCATGATTCTAAGAAGGGATGGAAGTGCAAAACCAAGCAGCTGGTCGACGCGGGATGGAAGTACACACCGACTGAAGACTCGGACGATATGGCCACATGCACCTACTGCCAACTCGCCCTCGACGGCTGGGAGCCTGGCGACAAGCCTCTGTGAGTATCGCACCTTCGTTTCCCATATCGCGTGGACTGACTGGGTGTCTACAGAGATGAGCATTATAACCGATCACCTGGCTGCCCGTTCTTCATTCTTCTCGAAGAGACGCAATCTACTAAGAAATCTGGCCGAAGCAAAGCTGGACGCGCATCTAAAGCCTCGCGATTGTCTGCGCAATCAGTCGCTACAGTCGCATCTGAGGTGACCTCGATCAACGAGTCTACAGCTGCCATTGAGGACAGCGTCTTGACAACAACTTCGACTATACAGGGTGGAAAGAAGACAAAGGCTCGCAAAGCGACTACGAAAGGACGAAAGACAAAAGCCAAGAAGGAAGCACCCGTCGAGGACGTCGAGGCATCCATTGAAGAAGAAGAGGCACCAGTAACAAAGCCTGCTCGAGGGCAGAAGCGAGACAGCGCAGCAGTGGAAGACGCCAGTAGCATGGCCATGTCTCCACCTGGCAAGAAGCGTGCCACGCGGAAACGTGGCAGCGCTTCTGTAAATGAGTCGACATTGCAACACGATGAGTCGGTTGATGTCACCGAAGTCTCTGTTTCTAAGAAGGGCGGCAAGAAGAAGACGACACGTAAGGCATCAGCTAAATCTTCTCGCACCGTGTCCTCAGGCTCTGCGACCTCGGAGGTAGTGACGACTGGTTACGAGGCAACTCCTGGAACATTCCCTGATGATGATGAGATTGAGCGACAACTCGAAGCAGACCTTGAGAGACAGCTTACTGAAGACGAGGAGATAACTGCTGATTCTGATTCTGAAAGACGTCAGAGCAAGAAAGAGAAGGGAGAAAAGGCAGCAAAGGCTGAGCAACACGAGTATTCCCGGGACTATGCCATGCTGAATCCTGAGCCAGTGGAGCCGAATGAAGACGAAGTTGATGATGAACTTCGAGCTTTACAGGCTGAGATGGAGGTTGATGAGGAGCCAGCACCTCACCATGAGCCTCAACGAGTGCCGGAAATAGAACCTGAGCACTTACCTGAGCCTGAACATCAGGAATTACATATCCCAAAGAAGGGACGAAAGGCTGGAACTAGAAAAGCTTCCAAGCAGAGCAAGTCTAAGAAGGCCAAGGCGGCACCTGAGCCTGTTGAGGAAGATGAAATTGAGCCTGAGAAAGCACAGCTACAGGAGCACGAAATGCCCGAGGAAGAGGTCACACAACCAGAAACAGAGACTCAGGTTGACGAGACAACCCACAATGATAGTCTTGTTAGCACTGACACTGTTGTCAAGAAGTCTAATAATTCTCGTTTCAGTACAGGCAGCCGAGGTCGTGGACGCCCATCCAAGGCATCCCTCGCCTCGAGGGCTTCTGCCAATGATTTGGAACTAGTTGAAGCACCAGAAGAAGCTACTCCAGAGCCTGCTGAGGAGCAACCCACCAAACGACCCCGGGGACGTCCTTCCAAAGCTTCATTGGCATCTCATCCATCTGTTGGACCTGATGAGAGCCAAGTGAGTGAAGCGGCTCCTAAACGTGGTCGTGGACGTCCTTCAAAGAAGTCACTGGAAGCTCGGAAATCGATGGAAGCAGCGGCGAGCCAGGAATCCACACAGCCCTTCACACAACCGGTTGAAGAGCGCATGCAAGAGGACGTCGAAGTCTACGCGTCCGAGGAACAGAAGGACGAGAGGCCACCCTCTTCCCGTGTTGTATCGTTCGAATCGGCGCAGGCATCTCCCGCACCTCAGCCTATGCCATCATCACCACCCGCAAGTGCGGCTCACCTGGCGAACCCGCCATCTACTCCTGGGAGAATCATTTCTCCCGCACCCTCGGCTCGACAAGCAGCCATCTCACCCTCTCAATCACCCCAATCCTCTGACGCCGAGAACCAACCGCCCTCTTCCAGACTGACCACGAGTTCCAATCCCAAGAGAGTAGCACTTGCACCAGTGAACTCTACACCAACGCGCTCGTCACCATCCAGGCGCAACGTGATTGCGGGACTCCGCAGCACAGCACCATGGACAGAGTTGGATCTCGAGGCTGTCTTCGGAACACCACGTGTCAACACAGACAAGGAGAATGGCGTAGAACGATACCTGAAGCAGGGTCAGACTTTGACGTCACCCGAGAAGCAGATGACAGTGCAAGAGTGGATCTACTACAATGCTTCAGAGGCCGAGAAGAAGCTGAAGTATGAGTGCGAGTCGATTGTTAACCGATTTGAGAGTGAAGGATCAAAAGCAATGCGCGTGCTTGAGGGACTGGTTGTGGAATGAGACATGACTTTCTAGATAGATGAATGACGGATGGGAGGCAAAAGCTGGATACATACAGACACAGACTCTGACTATTGCTCTTTGATGTAACTTACTTAACGTGCATGACAAACAAGCTCAGGAATGACGGCGCTGGTTGGGATGAACATGATGAATTTTCTCAGATACTGGATTTTTGTTAATGAACGAAAGAAAAGGACTCTTGTTGAAGCACCCACAATCTTAACAAACTATGTTAGTTATGTCATTTCCTATTCGATTGTTTGAATTCAGCCTCTCATGTCGTCACATTTCTAGAGATCGACGCCGTTCTTTCAGGAACCATCAGCAGATCGCTACGTCAAAGCCTCTACGAGATTGACTCTACACTACAGCCGCATCTATGAGCTTCAGCATTCCACACAGAAGCTATGCCGAAGAAACTAGGACTTCTTATTTTTTCCTTAGAGACTGATCAGGGTACATAGCCGCCACTAGACGTTCAGTGCCCCTTGCATTCCAGGCTAAAAGCCCAGAACCCTTAAGGGTTCAACCTTTGCCTTTTCCGTCCGAGATCGCGGACATGGCGATAGGGCTTTGGGATTCTTTGGGGATGGAGGCGTTTACAAGAATTCAGATTTGAGAGAGGGTTTGGGATATATAATAGGTGGCGGGAATGCTTTTTCTGAAGCCTAAGACAGTTTCTGAATACCTTCACTCACAAGAATTACATTCATATCTCTTTAAGAGCAACACTGGTTGTTAGCCATATCCAAAACACATTGTCAATATGCTTGGCCTGTATTTTCCTTCCTTTTGGGTCTTCCCTCGTCGCAGGTCGACAGTTGATGCTGAAGTTGCATATCTTGAATGCCTTGAAGCTGGCAACTTTGACGAGCCTCTCAATGTCAGACGCAAGGAACTTGGACTAAGCGACTGGTGAACAAACAAGAAAAAGAGAAAAAAATATAAAAAAACAGTAAGTTTCATAACCACAGATACTTACTATTTAATATTTACTAAAAATCAATAAGACATGTCTTTTCGGTGCGCCTGGTAGCGGAGCCGGATGTTGCACGATTCGAGACGACTTCACGATTATCATCATTATTTCTTTTGTCAGATTGTACTATGTATGATATGACAGGCGATTGTACTCTATATTTGTACTATATCACATCACGCCACACCAACTCACACAGAACAGAACAGACAACAAGATTGTAAAACTCAGCCTGCCAAATCGGCGGCGACAATATGATCAATTCTGAACCGCATGCCATGCATTTCGTATGACCCCCTTACTATTAATCTGGTCATTCATGACCACCATCTCCTTACTAAAACAATTTCATCTCCTCGCTCATGCCCGTGGTATATATGTAAGGAGTGTCTGGTATCTCAATGCTGATTCTATATGCTTCCCACCATGCGCCAAATGAGTGTCGTGGCAAAAGCCAAATATCCAAATGTGTAAAGTCATCTCTTCCAAAATCCTGTATGTGCATTGAGTATCCATGAAGCGTAAACATAAACGTGTAGTCATTGTCGAATAGACATTAATGTAAGGAGTGTAGCGAAAAAATATGTTCAAAAAGTGGTTGTTGTGTGAAGATTAAATGAGCACCATTAGCATCGAGAAAATTGCGACGATAATGGCAAAGCCAGCTGTCAACCGTGATGCAGAAGCCTCAACGGTTGAAGGTGCGGCAGTCTCGTCTGAGGTAGACGATGAAGTGCGTGTCTCGAGGCGCGACCTGGTCTCAGTAGCCGCCCCAGAAGCGCCAGATTCTGTCTCTGTTTCTGTCTCCGATCCTGACTCTGTCTCTGTTGCGGTAGCTCCAGATTCAGATTCAGTTTCAGTAGCATCTGCCTTGTCAGAGCGTGTAGCTTTGACAGTCGTCTCAGTGGCAGCTCCAGAAACATCAGTTTCTGAGCCTGTCTCGGCAGAATCCGTCTTGATACCTTTGGTCTGGGCTGTTCTCGATCCTATTTCTGTAATGGTAGAAACTAAATCAGTCTCAGAGTCACCAAGTGACGATGTGACAGTTACGACAACACTCTTGGCTGTGACAGACAAAGTGGTAGACTCGCCAGCTTCAGAGTTTTCAGACCCGTTGGTTGATGTCTCCTCAGCTGCTGTCCCAGTCTCGGTCGCCTCGGCCTTTTGAGTTGTCTCAGCCGGAACCGAACTCTCTTCAGCAGCTTCTCCAGATGTGGTTGGCTGTGATGCACCAGAAGTCGATCCAACTGCATCTGTGGTCGCTTGGGCCTTCTCAGAAACTTCTGTAGAGGCATTTTCTGTGGAAACAGGTTCCGCGATTTCGGTGCTCCCATCGCCAACAGTAGTCGGCTCAGCAGCATCAGAGGTAACAACAGCTTCTGTAGTAGGCTCCGGAGCGTCAGTAGTGGTGGGCTGGGGCTCCGCTTCAGCACTGGTAGACTCAGGCTCAGACTCTTCTGTTGTTACTGGAAGGGCACTGAAATCGCCAGAGGTGGCCTCGACCTGTCCTGTCGTCTCCACATCCGCAGATCCAGTAACCTGCGACTCAGGACCTGATGCAGCTGTGGTGGCAGTCGTGGTATCCTTTCCGTCACAATAATCAATAAACTGGTTGAACTCAGGCTCAACATAGTCGCGAATAGTGTTCTTGCTCTTGGAAGTGTTGTCACTGATACAGTCGCGGCACATATCGTAGCTGCCGCGGAACGAAGAACCTGCTCTGCAGAGCCTGTCCGATTTTCCGGTTGAGAGTGCGATCTTGTAAGCACCATCACAGTCATCGTAGCAAATAGCTGGAGTGACATCTCGCCTGTCGAACATGTGGAGTCCACGTCGCTGGTTGTTGCTGGGGATGTTGTCATAAGACTCTGATACCGAAGTAGTAGCATCAGGCCAGTCACTCAAAGTTGTCTGTGAAGCCCAGTTTCCGGTCGAGAAGGTCTTCAGTTCACCACTCACAGTCTTCTCGTAGACTTGCTTCTCAAAGATATCATAAGAAAGACCGAAAGCCTCTGGGTTCAGGTTGAAGTAACCAGGAGAACGGGGATAGAAACCAGTCTTGTTCTTGCGCCACTTAGCCTTCTTGACCTTGGGAGCCTTGATACAGTATTGAGGTTCACAGAGGTAGTCCTCATCAGGTGGCTCCGCCCAGAAGTTGCACCATGCTGGCTTCGGCGGGTTGCAGACGTAGCCTGGCTCGCAACCAAATGTGAGATCAGACTTGCGGTTGAGTGGCGCAGATCGACCTGTAGGCTTGGGGCACAAGGTGATGCGTCCAGGAGTGGCCGTCACTGTGGTAGGAGGGAGCTGTACTGTTTGGCCGATGGTCAAGGTAGTAGTGTAGACAGTTGTAGGGCCTGGAACCACTGTGACAACCGTTTCACCGTCCTTAGTCAGGGTCACAGTCTCTGCAGGCAGTCTCTCTGTGACGACCGTTTCAATGGTGACAGTAGCCTGCTCTCCAGGGACAGTAACAACAGTACGCTCTCCGGGAACTGTGACGGTCCTTTCCTCACCAGACACTGTGACAACAGTTTCCTGGCCAGGTAGAGTCACAGTCCTTACCACAGTTCTATCCTCACCAGGCTGGACAATAGTTCTGGGGATAGTCACTGTCTCGTCTTCTCCAGCCTCAGTGATAGTAACCCTGCTTCCTGGAATAGTAACGACGTCGGTAATTGTCAATGCAGGTTCAGTAACGGTGGTTCCAGCCTCGGTGACAGTGCTTCCGGGCTCAGTGATAGTTTCCTCGGGGAGAGTAATAGTTGTTCCAGCCTCAGTCACGGTACTGCCAGGCTCTGTTATAGTGATTTCAGGAAGCGTTACAGTAGTGCCCGGTTCAGTCACAGTCGTTCCAGCCTCGGTAACTGTTGGTCCTGGTACCGTAACAGTACCCCCATCTTCTGTGATTGTTACTCCAGGCTCCGTGATTGTGACGGGAGGTAGAGTCTCAACAATAGTCTCCCCTGGAAGTGTTTCGACGAAAGTTGGTCCGGGCACAGTTTCTATCACTGTTACCGGCTCTGTCTCGATATACGTCGGTCCAGGTCGAGTCTCAACCACAGTAGTTCCCTCATGAACTGTTTCTGTGACTGTTGATGCAGCTTGAGTCTCGGTTACCGTCACCTTCTCCGTGACCTTTTCCGTCACCTTCTCAGTCTCAGTAACGGTGACCTTTTCGGTGACCTTCTCTGTAACCTTTTCGGTGACAGTGGTGATGCCGCCAGGAGCGCTTCAAGCATGTTAGTGAAAGCTATTTGGATCATCAATAGCGACTTACCAAGATTGAGTTGTCTCAGGTGGCGCAGTCGTGGTGGGAGGTTCAGAAGCTTCAGTGGTGGTTGTCGGAGGCTTAGGGGCCTCGGTGGTAGTAGTTGGAGGCTCCCACGGCTCGGTCGTTGTTGTTGGAGGCTCAGGAGCTTCAGTAGTGGTTGTCGGAGGCTTAGGGGCCTCAGTGGTAGTAGTTGGAGGCTCAGGAGCTTCGGTCGTTGTAGTCGGAGGTACATACGGCTCGGTTGTGGTAGTAGGGGGCAATGGGGCTTCACTCGTTGTCGTTGGAGGCGCAGGAGGCTCCTCGCTGGTGGTTGAGGGCCCATAGGTTGGAGGCGGAACTACGATGTAAGTATCTGTGATAACCGGGGGCGGTGGAAGCGGCTCGGTGGTGGTCTCAGGCGGTGGAGCTACTGTGGTTGGATCGTTGGCAGGATAGCTGTCTGTGATAACCGGGGGAGGAGGAGGAACCACCACGGTCGTCGTCACGGGCTTAGGACAGCCGCACCTAGCATCCCAAACCACCATTGTGCCGTCCTCGATGTACGGGGTTCCTGTATCGGCCCCGCCAATACTGGCCTCGTCTTGCTCAGTCGGCGCGGCAGTGGTGACTTGGGGTGCCGGAGCCGCTGTTGTTTCTGGCTCGACCTTAGCTGCAGAAGTCTGAACTTCGGGAGCGCTGGCGAAGTATCCATCTTGAGCGGGCGCCTGCGTATCGGCAGCAGCAGGTTGTATACTTGCTGATTCACTCCTTCGATAGAGACCTTCTCCAGCGTTCTGAGCTGGAATCTCAACAGCTACAGCACCTAAGGCACTGAGCAATAGTGAGAAGCGCATGGCAGGCAACTGCCTTCAATGCAATGAGTGAGTGATACCAGCGTCAGAGCCGTCTGGACCCAGTAGCGAGTGTGGTTGAAACGAACGTCAAAGTCCAACTCTTCTTGGTTGAGATGTTAGAAAACGTCAAACAAAGAGAGTTAATGCATTGAGCTTGAAGAAATATCACAGATATATGATAGAGGAGCTGGGACTGGGTTGGGGGCTGAGCAACAGAGAGAGCCTTACCAGAAACCGGCAATGCGGATATTCAAGCCCACATACATCGACATCCACAAGTAGAGTTAATTTACTCTGGTAAGCCACTCCGCAGTATAGATACGGCAGGGGAGCAGCTGAGAGAGCCGAGTTGCGGGTCAATGTAAAGCAGAGCCGATTTACCAGGTGGAAAAGTTTGTATGTAATCAAACTCAACAGCCAAGCGTCAGCCAAATTAAAGAGATCCTAGTCTGGTCACCGAAGAAAAGATGACTCAAGACAAAGAGCAAGGAACATCACAAAAGATCCATTGAGAGGGAGTACAACACTGTAGCTAAATGTGCTGGAAGAGTTTGTGGGTACCTCGCCTGAGCTTGCTGACCTTGAGCAATCCGTAGCATGAGCAACAATGCATTTACATGCATAGAACATGGATGAGAACAAGGGTCTGACAGGGGTATACACATTAAGATATGCCCCGATTGAGAAAGCAGCACGACTTTTGAAGGTCCACTTGGACAAGGGCCTTGTTCTGATGCCTCTGAGAGACTCCAATATCACGCACGCACACTCTTAGATCCAAAGCTGCGGGCCGTGAAGGGGCGGAGAAGTGACAATATCACATCACAACCCACGAGGGTTATGCTGACAACAAGGCCACCACATGACAGACAAGATGGAATATCTGACATGGTTTGGGATTATAATTGACCGAAAACCCATCGAACGGTACTCCGTTCTCCGTTCTTCAGCCTGAAAGCCAAGGTTTGACGCGCAAGGCTGTGATGTTGGCACGGGAGAGGAAGTTTGCGGAGTGGTCTGTGATAATAATAGACAATGCAGCAAGAGTGTCACCGATTCGATGTGTAAGGTACGCCAATGATGCTGTGGCTCACAGAAAGCCGGATCTCAAAGGATGTTGGGGGGCATTTTAGGTGTAGAGGGGTTCAGAATTTCCCGTATTAAAAGTGCAAATTGACCAGTCACAGTGTGATTCGGCGAGTCATGGGTTGTAAAATTATGTTGCGTAAACACTAAAGCAGAACAAGTGCAGCACACAAAGACATGCGTACGTGCTTTGAAGTTGGATGTCAAAAATTAAAGTGGAGAGGCCTCAATAGAAGTTGACTAGTCGAGCGAGTGAGGTTGAGACGGGAAGTTCGAGGCTCACTTCCTCGGAACCAAGCAAGCCAAGTAGAGTTAGTGGGTGGCTTGTAATGAAACGGGCGGGCAGGTAGACGCCACAGCCTGATTCTCAGGGCATCTCGTGTTGTGATTGGTGGGAGTCTAAACAAAGCAACCCAATCCAGGGCGGAAGTTTTTGCTTCGGTCCAGCCCTGTGAGAGCGGGAGAGAGTGGAGACTCCCGATTTCGTCACTTGTCACTGATTTACGATCCGTTTTAACACGGGCGATCATTGCAGGAGTTTTGTCTCCCAAAGCACTGAACTATTAAATAAAAAACCTGTTTTCCACGAGACGGAGAAAAAAGAATGCAGATTCTGTACTAGGCTCTCGCGTACCTGACTACAGAATGGATGTCTGTCTGTCGGTCAATCGAACGTCGGATACCAGGATAATTAAGCTAAAAGCTGACTGCCCGCTGGGATACCCACTGGGTCGACCCTGAGCCCCGCTGTAGCCCACATGCCGAGCCTTATTCAACTGAAGGTCTCTCTGAGGCTACCACAACAACAAAATATTGCAATCACGGGTCGACGGTGGTCGGATCAGATATTGTCCTTCGCCGACTTGACGTGTTGGCAGATGAATCATCATCTGAACCGTTTCTTTGTTCTCTAAAGTCCACACTCATTTAACAACCGCCCACCTTAATAACCAAACATCGCCAAAGCCGGATGCTGTGTTGCCTACAGTTCATCATCTCCTCCCTCCCCCACGCCTGGTCACAACCTCGCATTCAATCTGACATCTGCGCGACTTTTGATTCATCATGGCCACTCCCCGTGGCTGCGGGGGCCTCGATGAGTTGCGTCCGATATGCAGCGGACTAAGAGACGTGGATGGTTAGGTTGCCAGCACAGCGCATGAGTTGATGGAGAGATCATCCTTGCAGTGCAAAAATAATACCTTTTTCTGTGTGGACGGAGGCTCTCCTCTCCTTGGCTTCACGGAGAGAGGGTCCGATGGGTGAGATGTGGTCTTGTTACATTGTCTCCTCCCCGACAGGTGCCAGTGCTTATTTTTGGCAGGGATGTGGATGGTAAGATCGGCCATGTCAGTCCAATCCTGGACAAGCCCAGCCTCCAAAGTCTCTTTACCCGTCCTTCGACGGATGGCACTTTTGGATTTGCGCTTTCTTCTTGCGACTCTGACATCTCTGCCAGAAAGAGCCAGTTACTCCGTTCGGTCATGTCCGTGTCCGCGTTCCGGCGCTGACAAGAAAAACCACAAGAAAGACAAGGCAAAAGTCTTTGCCCCGAGCCTTATCCTTATCCAACCCGATCAACTGGTCTAATCAACTTGAAACCTCATGCGAGATCGCCGTGATTCCAACTGCCTCGGCCACTTAGCGGTTGTGGCTGTTGATAGTCTGTGAAACAAAACACCACCAACGAGCTCCTGTTGGTTCGTCTGCTTCTCAGTCATAGCTACTGGTTCTTTGTTAGAGAAAACTTGACAGCCTGCATCTTGACTCGGCTGTTCATCTATTTCCTCTACCGTCATCGGTTACCGTCCGTCCCATCGGGTGCAGAAACTGAAAGGGCCTGTTTGGAGCAGTGTCTACACCCTGGTCCAGTCCCAGGTCGATCCCAGATCAAAAAACTCCTCGAGGTCAGCCCTTAGCAACAGAATATCCACCTGTTTACCGCTCTGAAAATTTCCACACTTGAAGTGGATGAACCATTTTCAACGGTCAGCCTAGCCCCTCATCCTTTAGCGGCAGAACTAGGCTCCAGAGGATTGAGGCTGAGTAGAGAGATATGGAGTGATCCTGGTCAAAAGCAATGTCCTTACAGAACGGTGTCAGCTCGGAAGCATAACTCTGACCGTAGCCAACGCATGCAGAGCATGCTGCACCGCAGTAAGATGGTGTCCATATTCGCATGGGCGGCCACCGAAGAGCATGGATGTATCTCAATGGCTCTTTAACCCTCTAACCGACGAATGTGCTGTCTTGACATGAGGAACAGCTGATCCCTCAGCCCTACCCATTCCCCATCCCTCCGATCTCAACTGGTCTCAGTGGCGAACGTTTGTTCGACAGAGAATACTGTCCACTTGCCTTCCATCTTAGCATTTTGTCTTACAGACCGTTTTGGACTCTCTCTGTACCGTTTGCTTTCTCATATTACAATCATTTTGCCTTTGCTTCTAACTCCCTGATCCTTGCCCACTCATTCTACGTGCATATTGCACAAACCCACCAAGCATCGAGCTGCTCGGACACTTTAGTGATCTTTGATTCTAGGCCGAGGCTGTTTCTTTGTTCAATAGGGATTGCTTACCTTCCCAAAACTAGCCTTGTTACTTGTGTACACTTTGCCTCCCAGCGGATATTCGGTCTCTTTGCCGGCCATTGGGAGCGTCTTTAGGACAGAATAAGCAATGGTCCACTAGCATCTTCTTGCAGTTAATTTCTTTCAAACACCTGCTCTGTGCGACGCCCTCTGAATAGCTCATGATTGCAGTCATGATGTTTCGAAACGCTGCACCGTGGGCATTCCTGGCCGCGACCATAGGTCCAGCCGTCGCCCAGTTTGATGCCTGGCAAGATGGCCAAATCAGTACTGAAATATGTATTTGGAAGCAGCCAAGAGGTGAGACTACCGTCTGTTAATCTAGCCAAGGCTTTGTCTAATATCTAATCAGCAATTATGATTCGGGATATGGTGTATCTAGACGGCGGTGATATAAAATGGACTGCACATATGAATGATGGCAAAACAGTTACGGGACTTGACACAGGTTGGTCATTCCGGTCTATTTACTTGGACGAACTAACAATCCAAGGTAACAATGAGGGTATTATCCTCAACTTCAATCTGAGCACTCCATTTAATACGACGACGAATGTGACGCAGATTCTTCTCGACAAACCAGCCATGTCAAAAGCACGAGGCGGCTCAGGAAACAGTAACGGCGCTGCGCCTAACTTTATCGACGGCGCTCTTCTTGGTAATGATGCTGAATTCTTTCTTTACGGTGGCGATCTGTTGCGAAACGACGACTTGTACCAGGCACCCGATAAGGATGAAGTCTTGGGCTACCAGGCATACCAGTATGGACCGGACAAGCCGACATGGAAGCCAAGTTTTGTTGATGACAAGCTGGACAAAGACGTCACTAGATACGTCGCGTATGGAGGGGCTGCAAATGTACCATCTGAAAACCTTGCGTTCTATTTCTCTGGCCTGAGATCACCGACATATGGAGCTTTCTTCACGAACGATCCCAAGAACAAGGCCACGAATGTTTCCGACACGCTGATTACCTTGAACATGGAGGAGCAGCTCTACGAAACTTGGACCAACACAACGTTAAAAGGGCCCAAGGGACGTGCCAATGCAGAGATCGTTTGGGTGCCTGTGGGCAAGAAAGGTATTCTTGTTGTCCTGGGAGGTGTTGTCTATCCTGAATGGGCAGGACGAAGTGGCAAATCCGCAAACGAGACAGAGAGTGTAAGTCATATCCAAACTTACATCGATATGGAAGTGATACTGACACTGCACGATGACAGGAAAAGCAAAGCCCTGAGTTTATGCAGACAATCGACGTCTACGACATAGACAGCAAGAAGTGGTACAAGCAGGAAACCAAGGACGGTCCAGGCGCACGAACTCGAGGATGTGCTGTTGTCGCTACGGCTTCAGATCGTTCAAGTTTCAACATCTTCTACTATGGCGGGTTCGATGGTATTCATCCATTGGACGCTTACAGTGATGATGTCTGGGCACTCTCGTTGCCATCCTTCACGTGGATCAAGATTAATGAAGGAAAATCTCTTCATGCTCGCGCCGGACACAAGTGCTTCATGCCATACCCTGACCAAATGCTTGTCTTTGGTGGTTACACGTCTCAAGCTGGAAGTTCGATTACTTGTCTTGACCAGGGCCCAATTGTGAACTTTAACGTCACCAGTGGACAGTGGTTGGACGGATATGATCCTGACGAGTACAGCGATTACGGCGTTCACGAAAAGATTCATTCTGAAATCGGAGGTGATGCCAAAGGTGGCGCAACAGCGACTGCTCCTGCAGACGGCTGGTCGACATCCGCCCTTGAAGATATCTTCGGCACTAAATACAACACCAAGAAGATCAAGGAATACTGGCCTTATACCAAGGCAGTCTCAACCGGTAGACCTCGACTCGACAGCGGCGACAGCAATGATGACGACAACAAGAGCGGCGGCTCTGGTCTTCCAAACTGGGTTGCACCAGTTCTTGGAGTCGTTCTTGGACTGATGTTTGTGACCGGTATCCTTGTTGTCTTCTGCCTCTGGCGCCGTCGCAAGATCTTCAAGAACCGATCAAGCGACGACGGTACTGAAGATCCAGGCTCACGTATCCGATCATGGATCAGGGGCCAGCACAACGAGAAGGCCCCTACAGTCACAACAGACGAGACCCCTACAAGTCCTGGAACTGAAGTTGCCTCAACTGCGAGATTCGTCGGGTTTTCACCGTCACCGTCTGATGATCCTGCCTATCCTGCCTCTCCCGCTGAGGTAGCCGATACCCAGATCCACGAGATGCCTGGTAGGTTACAACTATATTCTTAAGTGGTGACAGTTACTGACAGTTTTAGACACCTCACGACCCCCTGAGCTCCATGACACAGGTCTCTCACCCATCGATATCATCCAAAAGTACTCCCACTTTGCCAAAGACGGCAAACCTCGCTCCATGTCAAATCCTTCTAGCAAATCTTACTCTATAGGAGGAGGGCATGCAAGCACCGTTTCGAGATCGACAGGACCTCAAGTATCGCAGCCTGACTCTCCCACGGCAGGTCATAATCGCATGACATCAGATGTATCCGGTGTAAGTGAAAGCGACGGCAAACCCACTCGCGTAACATCCGATGTTTCTGGCGTATCTGAGGGCGATGCCTTGGCACTCCGGCATACGGCCATTCCTGTAAGTCCAAGGACCGACGATGCGAGCTTGCCCTCGCCGCCACTTCCCTCTCCTCCTGCAGACCCAACACCCAATTCACCCATTGGTGAAGGGCCAGTATCCCCTGCACCAGTGTCTCCCCCCAGTGCCAGCGAGGCTCCTGGTCGGGACTACATCACAGCCAAGGCCTCAGCAAGCCCTATCCGGAAGAGTATGTTTAAGGAAAGTGATGAGGATATGGGTCATTCTAAATAGATATTTTAATGTGAAATAAAATCAGAGGATGGCGTTTGAAATTTGGTTTATGATGGAACGTATGGGCATACATATCGATATCAGGCGGCAGGACATTCTTTCACGGGCTCAGCATTCTAGGAGTACGATACCTTGGTTTAGGTTCATGGCGGGATTACACTCGTTTTGTTGCAAAACATTCAATGTCTATATACGTTACTTTTGAGTACCTATATTCATAATATCCACTCCATATGAAAGAGCTCTCTGGTCTCTGTTCTTTCGTCTCATCTGACCTATGGTGCCTTTCCAAAATTGAAGCCTTGTCTCGTTCCTTGCATGGATAAACGGCATCGAGTTCACCTTTTTAGTGAATCTGGTGAATTTAGACCTCAACCAGTTGGTCATCCTCGTCCTCAACCTCTTCCACCCGTCCATTGGTAGCCTCGGGCTTGTCCTCAATGGCCTTAACGTCATTCTCTGTCTTGCCCTCATCTTCCTCATCTCGTGCCAATACCTGCACCAAGCGCTCACAAGCCTCTTGAACACCTTCATCGTTGACTCGTGAATGTGTCTCACGGATGACAGGATATACCTTAACTCGGCGCATGAGATCTCGTCCTTCTCGTGTTGTTGTCAATAGTGTGAGTGTCTCAACATGTGTCTGCACATTTTGGTTGTCTGAGTCTCGCTTCTTATCGGGAGGTAGCAGTTGGAGATCAGGCAGCATATCCATTGTCTCATCAACATCGTACTCCTCGTTACCCATGATAGGGAGCAGAATATAAGGTAGGATATCGATCTTATCCTCAGATAAGAATGAAGGGTGGGATGAAACCTCAAAGGCAACGTTCTTGATAGTGCTAGCAACACCTTTTCGTCGAATATCGGACTTGTGTTCAGTGAAAACCTTGAGCTTGGTAATGGGAATGACCTTGTCATAAGACTGCTCTTCAAGGAAGTGCCTTCGAATATCAGCGTGCTTGGAGAGATCGGCGAAGACGTAGGCTAGATAGTCAAAGTCTGCGTTCTTGTTGTATGTGCCGTCTTGTCCCTTGACAAATAGATCTAGTAGTTGGTTGAGGACAACCTGGTCTGAGCCTAGTTCCTTTGGGGGTTCTTGCTTTCGCTTGAGGAAATCTTTCAAGCCATCCCACTTGGATAGGTTGGCCACAAGCATGGCTAACAAGTTGGCATTAGCCTCTTCGGGGCTCTAGGTGCCGTGTTAGCGACTGATAATAAGTCTCTTCAGCCTTTAAACATACCACTATGAGATCGAATACGATGCCGAGGAACTTCTCGTCTTTTGCAAGGAATTCGAGAACCTCTTGGTCACTCGATAAGTTGACCAGCATTGTGATGGCATGTTCGGCAATTTTCTGAGATATCATTAGTCTCAGGGAGACCCTTTTCATTCTTACAGGCCCGACTTACAGGATGGTCTCGGACTAGGAAACTGAGATGCTTGACTGGCTGAAGTTTCTCGGCCTTGAAGATACTGGGTTCTGACAATGAGTAGGGGACGAGGTTCTCGGCAGCAAGCAGACGAATCTGAGCGTTGGGGTTGGCGATGAAGCCGACGAGCTGTAGTCGATATATGTTAACCGAGGATTCTGCTATAGTCCGTAGGGTAACTTGCCTCTTCTAGTTCAGTTGGCATCTTCTCTTTCTGTTATTATCTTCAATATGTGTTGTTGAAGTGAATTTTTAGAGTTGGTGATGATTTTGGAGGGGCATGAGAGTAGTGGGGGTAGAGGCCTGAAGTCATCGCTGCTTCAGCAGGACTGGGCATCATTTTTAGTGGTCAATAAGTGAATTTTCAGTTGGACCCACATGCTGAAGAAGTTTCCAAGGGTCTCTTTTTGTGTCATCATGGTGGCGGGGCAGAATCGGCCTGGTTTATCATATTTTTCAAGAACAAGACGAGGCTGTTAGGAGCTTTAGCTAATTTCTTAGCCAGAGGCATCAACTATTTTATTTCGCATTTATGAAATGCATAGCTTCATTTTCTGCTATTTAGTAGCAAGAGAATAAGGTACCTAGTAAAGGAAGACAAGAGATACAATGGGGGCAATAACACGTAGAAGTTCTAGTATAGGTTTCCATAAACAAAAGAGAGAACTTATAGATCGATACACGAATAGCGTTTCCTGCCTTCTCAGGTTGAATTATTCTGATATAAGTTATCCAATTCATAGACAACTTCTCAACCGAAAGCGGTGAACCACCTTTGTGAGTCGATACTGCGCACTAGGCGAATTCGAGCAAGAGGGGTCCTTATCGATAAGGCAAAATTTTTGAAATTCTACCAAACCACGACTCCAAGCCCACATTGTGTGCCATCTCCAAGTCAATACGCCCAAAATGCCTAAAGCCACCACTCCCTCTGCCTCGCGGCAGACACGACGACACAACCCTCTCGAGGATGACATCACAGCCACTGGCATTCTCAAGAACAAGTCCTCAAAGAAGAGATCAAAGGGCGGCGACGATGAGGAGGAAAACTTTGTCGACGACCGCGCTTCCAGAACTATTCTGCGCATAGGTCGTGAGCTGGCCGAGGAGGAAAATGCTGGCAAGGCTGTCGCTAAACCTACCATTGACACCTTTGGCTACGATTCGCGATTTGACGATGAGGCTGAGGAGGAAAACAGGGTCTATGAGGACGACGAGGCTTGGGGCGAGGATGAAGAAGTTGTGGAAGAGATCGAGGTTGACCCCAATGACCTTGACATGTACCGAAAATTCATGCCCGATGAGGAAGATGACCTATTGAAGCACGGTTGGGATCTGAAGCCTACAGGAGAGGAGCAAGGCGAGAGCGTCAACCTCGCAGATCTTATCTTGGAGAAGATTGCTGCTCACGAGGCGGCGCAAGAGAGGCGAGAGAACAACCTGGGGCCTCCCGATGAGGAGGACTATGAGCTTCCTCCTAAGGTTATCGAGGTCTACACCAAGTAAGTTCCCAATTGGAACCTGAAATGACGACATAAGCTAACAATCCCAGGGTTGGCCAAATTCTTTCTCGATACAAGTCCGGACCTCTGCCAAAGCCCTTCAAGATTCTCCCTACAATCCCTCACTGGGAAGACATCATCGCTGTCACCGAGCCCGACAAGTGGTCTACTAATGCCTGCTACCAGGCGACAAGAATCTTCGTTTCTAGCAAGCCCCATGTTGTTCAGCGATTCCTGGAAATGGTTATTCTCGACCGCGTTCGCGAAGATATCTACGAAACCAAGAAGCTCAACGTCCACCTGTTCAACTCGCTCAAGAAGGCTCTTTACAAGCCTGCTGCTTTCTTCAAGGGCTTCCTGTTCCCTCTCGTTGGCAGTGGAACATGCACCCTCCGCGAGGCTCATATTATTTCCGCCGTCTTGACTAGAATTTCTATTCCTGTCCTTCACTCTGCCGCGGCCCTGAAGGGCCTGTGTGATATTGCTGCTCAGGAGGCGTCTCATGGAACCGAGGGTGGAGGTGCCACCAATATCTTCATCAAGGCCCTTCTTGAGAAGAAGTATGCTCTCCCCTTCCAGGTCATTGACGCTCTGGTTTTCCACTTCCTGCGATTCCGCAGTGTCGACCCTGCCTCTGTTCAGGTTGGCGACGCTATGTCAGGTTTGAATGAGGGAGATGCCAGAACAAAGCTGCCCGTTATCTGGCATCAGAGTCTGCTCGCATTTGCTCAGCGATACAAGGGTGATGTCACAGAAGATCAGCGTGAGGCCCTCCTGGATCTTCTCCTTACACACGGTCACCCGGCCATCGGACCTGAGGTGAGGAGGGAGTTGTTGGCTGGACGAGGCCGTGGTGTGCCGCTGGAGCCCCAAGGCCCAGCATTGGATGGTGATGACACTATGCTCATTGACTAATGGGACTGATGTTATCGATCAACGGCATTTCTAATGAATCAAGACAAATTTGGCGTATGGCGTATTAAAAATGGTTTCAAGCTGGTTCGACTTGAGTGGAGATAGAATTGAGTCGGTTGGAGACAAGAAGCCCATCTCGATACCAATTATATGATTCTTTTGTTCCATGTCTGCTCCCTCTATATAAATTTTATCGTGAACTGTCCGTCACTGCTAAGCGCCTTCCCTTATCAGTGGGCGTTCTTCCCATTTGGGATACCATGAGCCCGCCATTCACCGGGCATCCATAACATGTAGAAGGAGCAGTGACAGCGACTGCCATGCATCTCTAGAAGGTAGCGCAACTCCCTCTCCGAATCTGATACTCTGATCCTTCATCCTCCTAAGTTTCTACCTACGGAACAACCCTTCTCACTAGTATCTTACGATATACATTGCTATGTTCTCTATCTCAACCTCCCAGTTGTCTGTTTTAAGCCATTATATAATTCTTTTCTAACATAGGTCTGTTTCACCACAACATTGTCGCCCCGAAGGTAGGTACATCATCTTGACCGAAGGGCGACCTCGCCTGAACAGTGCTACTCCAAGCCTAAAATGCCGGCGCAGTCTCGTTCAGACCCATCGTTGCCATCAAGTCGTCATAATATGAACGAGCCCAAGTACGATACCACACTATGAGATATGAGATCCCGAGCAGCTATACTGATGAGTATAGTTACTTCAATGTTCCCTATGGAACGCCAGCATCTCCTTCCTTCGCCGCCGCGGCTTTTACGGCATCCAAACCAAAATATGAAAACCTAATGAAACACCATCCGAGCCTTCCTTCAATGCCGGAGAACATGTTCTCGGCTCCTCTACCCTCGAATAGTACTACGCCTCGACCAACATATCGGCAATCGTTATCCTCTTCTAGTTTCGGCGTTGATCCTCCACGGCCTCCTCGCGACGGGTTCGAGTAGGTCTGGTTCCCTCAAGGATACTGGGCAGAACGCCAACTTATGGTACCACGGAAGAGCACTTCTGGGAAAAGTTTCTTCAAGTGGAGGAACCGCTCGACAAAGTCTGCCAGTGAATCAGACGTTCGAGACCTTTCATTCGCATCTCCTTTAACATCCCTTTCAGCGCCACTTACCTTCCAGAATTTCGAACCAACACAGCCAAGACCACCTTCCAGTCCCTTTGTGTCGGAATCGGCGCACGTTCTCTCTTTGCAGCATCCTGCCGTCACGCGCTTCTCAGATCAGTTTCCAGATTCCAGAGATATCTCCACCAGCATGAACAATAACAGCACAGACTCGATCTCGCCGATGAACAATTCTGGCATAAACGGACAGACGAGTACTCCTCCCTCTTCGCCCCCGAGCTCCATGGGCTTTTATGTCAAAGCAAAGAAGAGTCTCGAATCAAAGCTGAAATTGAAGGCTCGTAGAGAGGTAAACTTGTTTCGTAGTCAAAGAAATGGATCGACGCTAATCTTGGCAAGGAACCAATGTGTTCAGCTATCCCACAACATGTCCATCAATGTGCAACAATGGATGGCACAGGGAATTACTCCAGCGTGCTCCAAATCACTAAAACAGGTTCCTGGCTCAAAGACGACGTAGGGAAACCCAAGCTCCGAAGAAGACTCTTTGGCAGGGCACCGTGGGCCCGAAAAGAATCAGCAGATTCTTTTAGCAGCGTATCAAGCTCTATGAGGGAGATACTCAAAGGTGAGACTCCTCCTCCCTCAGCAGTCTCAAGTTATACTTCTTGTATGTTATTTACAGCATGTACAATATCTGAGAAGCCGAGGCTAACAGTCAAGTAGTACATGTGAACTGCGTTAATGGCCAGTTTCCTGGAGGGGTATGCTCCTTTGAAGTGATCCGGGCGTTGGCAGATACTAACTGTTTTCCGTGACCAGGAGGCAAGACGAATAAAGACACCACCTCTGGCCGAAGACACTACGAGCGGCCGACCACGTTCATTCTTCACTGAGACGGTTCCTCCCACAGAAGCCGATCAAATGGAGCCTCCATCCAGAAGGAACTCTCTCCAAACGGTTCGTCGCCAGAGCATTGTCGCTGACACATACGAGTGGTGGGAAAAGATGCCCAAGAAACCTGTTCACAGGAGTCCTTTTCAAGAACGAATTCCTTTTGAATTTCAGCTACCAGAACATCTACCCAGCAGCCCAATGTGCCCAACCAACGAGAAACACGTCAGTGGTGGAGCTGGCATCTGTGTCTACCATGGACGCAGGAAGGTTGCGTCGAGATTATTGCCAGTGTGATTCAAATCACCTTAGGGAGGAAACCCGGAATAGTAAGGAACCATGCCTTGGGTATGAAAAGGCTGTTGTTTTCGAGTACCGTAGACCTCAACTCCTATTCCTTTGATATGTGTATTCTGATTTATTCTTGTAGTAGGTTACTGATGAATCGAGTAATACAATCAACAGCAAGATGGGACACGAAATATGTAATAGGGTTGGCAGCACTCTCTTGTTCAGTGCTTTCATATTGAATGTTTGCATTGATTGATGGCATCGAGTGATGGTAGTCTACTCTATAGCATTCTTATATTTATTCCGATCCCTTCAGTTTATATGATCGCTTATTTACCCGGTTTAATTGCAAATTCGGCTTGCTTGAATCGAATATGTTGCTTAAAACACCCATCGCGTGCTCCAAGAATTAAGAAGCTATCTAGACGGAAGACCTAACCTGGGTACTTGGTGCTCCTTTATACGCCGTCTGTCCCTCTGCAGGCATGACATAGTCATAAGTTTGCTGGTTATTCTTCCTTCTGCTCCAGAAGGACTGACTACCCTTGAAGAACAAAGGCGGCGGGTTGCGAATGTGAGTCAGCACAAGAACAACGAGCCAGACAATAGTAATAGTAGGGAGCATCCAAGAACTCTGCTGATATTCGGTGGAACGTGTTTCACTGTATCTTATCAATGCGACGAGACTTGTGCCGAGGCCGAGGAGAATGAAGATGATGTGACGGGTGATGGCCCATTTGCTCCATGGTTTTGTTCGTGAGATGACGGCGAGGGCCACCATGAGGATCAGGGAGATACCAGCGGCGATATAGGTATAGTTGAACTGCGGCATGGGTTAGAAACCGAAGTATATACGAGGATATTGCGTGAAGATCGACTTACGATAAGTTGGAAACGAATCCACATCTTCTCATTGAGTTCAGACTCAAAGCCAGAATCGGTCTGCTGGATGCCTTTGCTCTTGTTCTCGTCGTCAACTTCCTTCGCAAGGTTAACCTTGAAGGTCTCAAGCAAAGCGTTCTCCATGGCACTCATGAGTCCAATCATGGCGTCGACGAAGGTCTGGTAGTCGTTCTGATCAGGAAAATCCTTATCCTGATTTGTATCAGAGTACTTGACGATCTGTGGCCAGAATGTATCGTTGATAGCTGAGATATTCTTCAGCGCAGCGTCGGCCGTGTTCAAGGTCGTGATATACTGAGGTGTGTAGGTCTCGAAGAATTTGGTGACAACTTTCTGTAGCTCGTCGACGATCATCTTGGTTGTTGCCTTGGCCATGAGACTGGTGTTGTCCAGGAGTACTGAGCTCGAGTTCAGGTGCTTGAAAACATCGAAGATCTTGGTCCAGATGACAAGCTGAGTGAACCCCTGAATGAAGAGGCAGAGTGCGAGATGCAGAGGATAGTGGAGAAGAGTCCAGAGCTGCTGGCGGAATTTGGGCAGATAAGGATTCTTCATCCAGTCGAAGTAGATGAGGAAGACTGCATAGATGGTTGTCGCTGCGGCGGTGACAATGCCAATCGTTTGAGCATCTATTAATGTGTTAGAAGAGGCCTCTATTCAAGGAAATAAAATATCAAAGGCTTACTCCATGCATCAGGGCTTTCGACGATAGTGACAACGCTCTTTGAAATAGTAATGATTCCATCACCAACAATAATGACAGTCAACAGACCAATACGCTTCATCAAATGCGTACCCTGGAAACTCAGAACCGGGTAGATGTACGCAATGGCGAAAGTGAGGATTAGCTCTACACCGGCGAGGACATACCACGTCATGAATACATTGCTATTGTGATCAGTAAAGCGGAATGTGACGCCGAGATAGATCATGGCAAGGGCAAAGTTCAAGCCAATTTGAAGCATCATTGGCAAGACCTGCTTCTTGTACTTTCGGACGTGCCAGAGGATGCTTCCGTATTCGACAGCCAAGCATAGGCGGGAGACCATAAGAATGATGGCTACAGAGTATTAGGCATAAAGTTAAGGGGGTAGGATGGGGTTGAGAAACATACACATTGTTCTCATGGTCTTCATGTTTTGATCGTGAGGTGTGAACTTGGGAGCAACGACGGCGAATCCAACCATGACTCCGAGATGAACACCTCGAGCCGCACGTTCTATCTCTATTAGTATCATACAACAAGGAATTCCAAACTGCCATACCGAAGAGACTGTCTGTTACGAATCGAACATCATACAGACTAGTAGTAAGCCATGTGATCCACAGAATACTTTCTATGTGTTAGCATCTTCATTGTATTGACTCTCCTCCTATTCCTACCTGAAGTATCCAACATAGGCTTTGAAACGCTCATGGCTATTAACACCTTGTGTTTCGCAGAAGACAGTGTAGTTAGCGGCGAAGAAGAGATCGTAGAAAAGCTCGAGTAGACTGGCATCTTCGTGCTGTTTCCATGTCAGCAGACATCCCCTGAGTAACGTCTTGCGGTATAGACCTTTTGGAACTGTGGGCAGTCATCCTCGTATCTGTTACCAAAGAGGCTCAGATCAGGAGCCGTGGGACTCCTGGTGGGAAGACCATCGATGCTCGAGTCGGAAGCTACAAGAGGACTCTTGATGAGAGCGAGCTTCTCAGCTGCTGTCGCGCTTTCGTGGTGATCTTCCCTAGCCATTGTTTAAAGAAACAATCTACCTTGTTAAAAGTCAGTATTGTCGTTGCAAGGTTATAGAGTGACATCACGTAGATACAACAACTCTTCTCATCTAATAAGACCGCTATACATACCTTCAAATAGACTGCTCACAACAGGATGGCAATCCAGTCTACAGCGATTTCCAAGACAGGATGGAAGCCTAGTTATGTAGACCGGACCGAATATTCGGGTCCTAAGGGATTGACAGGGATCACAGATCTTAATGATAACTTCAAACGCTGATCAGAGCCATAAATGCATGGACTCTTCCAGCTAAGTAGCTGCAATGCACCCTGATATTAACAAGGACCTTGGCCGTTGCGAAAACAAACATTGAAATGGCTTGATAAGAGAATTTAACCTGGAACTACCAACTAGTGCAGACACAACATCGAACCAGACTCGGTTAGCTCGCCTTGTGATGTCTCTGATTGAACAATTCCCACAGTAGAGTAGTATCAGAATCTTACGTGAGAGAGCCAATCTTAGCCCCCAACAATATTAAGTGGTAACGAGCTGAAGACACGGCACATGCTAACGGCTCACTAATACGACTTGAACTCTCTGATTCGCCAGGTGATCTGTTTTTAGAGACACCGATAAAGCTTAGCGAGTGTGGTGATCCACAAGGCTGGAGAGTGTTCAGTGGAGCCCGTTGCTATTAAATGGAACGGCTGAACCAAAGTTCCCGGGATGTTTCGTTTTGTATTGGTGCTCATTTTTCGTTCCTTTGCTCTTTTGGGGTATATTTTTCGTGGCGCTGACTGGTTGTAACGCTGGTCATGCATGAATCCTTCACGGTTTTTTGCTTACTGCAGAGGCCTTTTGCGTTCAGCCGCACTATATGCTTTGTGGTCTGATTGACATGTAGTCATGCTTTTAAGCTTGGTTTTACCTGGAACGAACTCTGTTGACAGAGAAATTTCGGAGAAAAATAAAGTCTAAAGTGCAATATAAATATCCTCTGTAACCATGGCAGAGATGAGAGGTTGAGCATGATCTGATAGTTGAGATGAGGATGCTTGTGCCCTCGCGGTCAGATGCAACCAAGTTGAGTCATTAGCGGCTGAAACATATAAATAGACCGAGTCACTGCATGCAAATGCAATGATCCTGGACTCGAATTACGGACCAACATCCATTGTCGTTGAAGAATGCAACCCAGTTAGGAAACTCAAAACCAACAGCATCGTAGGGCTGGTAAAGTGGGTCGCTGCGCATCTTCCCCAAGTCTCGTGACTTGGCTCCATTCAAGCGCTTAATTCTCATCTCGACGCGTCAAACGCGTCCCCCCCTTGGCTTGGCCTGGTAACTTAGCGCAACCCATAATGTCAATGGGCAACAAAACAAAGTTCGAGATGATGCAATGTTAGATTTCGATACGGAACCGATTTGACAATATCATCTGACATCCGCGTAAACGATGGATTCTCCTACCCAGGACGCAAGCGCTCGAAAGAGAAATCATTTTCAAGATGATCCTGTCCCTACTCCTCCGACCCTCAAGAAGCGAAAACTCGATGAACTTGTACAGGGATCTCCCTCGACTCCGAAAGCTCTCAATGCTATCAACTCGGCATATCCTTCTGATATATCCAGCCAAAACGCCTGGCCACCGGTGGACAACAACCTTGAGGCGCCCAACTCCAACCCGCAACCTGCAGCTCAACCATCACAAGCACCACCACCAGCTTCTGCAGCGCCCAAATTTCGACCAGCCATCAAACTATCTGCTTTGAAAGGCACAATATGGGACACTCAGGATGCGCCTCGTCCTGTGTCTCTCCCCAAAAAAGTAGGTCCTGGGCGACCCAGAACCACAACAGCGAAGAAACCACCAGGACCCAGGGGCAGACCACGAAAGAAGAAGGTGCCAGAAGGGGATGAAGAGAATCGTGAAGCCACTCAAGCGCAAGAATCCGCCGACGAGTTGGCCACAGCAAATGGAAATCTATCGGTGTCGAAACCCACACCAAAGGGAATTTTGACTCCCACGAAGAAAGGCAGACCGCGAGGACGACCACCGAAAAATGTTAGCTTTGGGGCGGGCCAAGGTCGCAATGGAGAGGTTTTCTTTGAGGACCTGCCGAAGAAGGCCAGGACACCACGCAAGGCGGCCAACTCTGAAGCAGACGAGCTTGTATGCGCAATCTGCATCAAACCGCACTCCCAACCTCCGAACCAAATTATTCTATGCGACATGTGTGATTTTGCCGTTCATCAAGAATGTTACGGAGTGCCTGATATCCCTGAAGGCGATTGGCTTTGCAAGTCATGTACTCAAGAGGACATACTTAAGACGCCAAAAAAGACTGCAGGCGTAGAGGTTCCGGCCATCAAGATCGCAGCGGATGTACCTGATATTGCTAATTTGGAACAACATGTGCGATCATTACAAAGAGTTCTTCTGGACCGATGTACAGGAAGAAGACGTTTGCAGTTGCCTGGCCAGCTGGAGGCTGAGGAGAAGGTTTACCAACTTGTGGAACAAACGGTTATTGCTGGTGAAGGAAACTCGATGCTTGTCATTGGAGGGAGAGGCTGCGGAAAGACTACTGTAAGTTTACTGTTCCCGGGATGAACCGAAAGCTAATTCTACATCTCAGTTATTAGAAAAGGTCATCTCGGATGTATCTCAGGAGCATAAGAACGACTTCCACGTCGTGAGGCTCAATGGTTTCATTCACACAGACGACAAGCTTGCGCTTAAAGAAATTTGGCGACAGCTGGGCAAGGAGATGCAGGTCGAGGATGACTTGGTGACCAGAGTGAGTGTTCTCAACACTCCTTGGCTAGACTTTACTGACAATCTAGACAAACTATGCTGACACCATGGCGTCGTTACTGGCTCTTCTTTCACATCCGTCTGAAATTATCGGTACAGACGAGGGTGTCACGTCACAATCGATTGTGTTTGTGATTGACGAATTCGACATGTTTGCATCCCACCCTCGACAAACACTATTGTACAACTTGTTTGATATTGCACAATCACGAAAGGCGCCCATCGCCGTAATTGGCTGTACGACTCGGTTGGATGTTGTTGAGATGCTGGAGAAGCGAGTCAAGAGTCGATTCAGTCATCGTTACGTCTACCTCTCTCTGCCCAGGAACCTTCCAGCCTACTGGCAAGTTTGCAGACAGGGATTGATTGTTGATAGTGACGAGGCTGAAAAGGAGGGCATCAACACCTATCTTGAAGGACATGCCGAGTTCCAGCAGTATTGGGGCCAAAAGATAGAGGTATGTCAAAGCGTATCTATGACTGCGTCGGATACTAACACCCAGCCCAGGGCCTCTACAGAGAACGATCCTTCCAGGGCTTGCTTCAGTATCACTACTACACAACCAAGTCGACTTCGGCATTCCTCACCGAATGGATCTTGCCTCTGTCGGCTCTCTCAGCTAACGATGTCACACTCAAAATACCTTCTGTGCAAGGAGATATTGAATCCTTGACACCCCCTGATTCCAGACTTCACCTGCTGTCTACACTGTCTGAGCTGGACCTGGGACTCCTTATTGCTGCAGCGCGATTGGACATTGTCGCACACACGGACACGGTCAACCTGGCGATGGCGTATGATGAGTACAGCTCCTTGATGGGCAAACAGCGAGTGCACTCGGCAGCGGCAGGCATGCTTGCTGTAGGTGGAGGTGTACGAGTCTGGAGCCGGGGCGTGGCTGGTATTGCATGGGAACGGTTGATCTCCCTAGGATTGCTTGTGCCAGCCGGTATTGGTGGTGCCCGTAACCTAGGACATGGTGGATTGGAGGGCAAGATGTGGAAAGTCGATGTCGCACTGGAGGAGATCCCGGCAGCGGTGAAGCTGAACGCTATACTGGCGAGATGGTGTAGAGAGATTTAGTGGAGGAGGCGAGGCGAGGTTGTTGTTTTACGATATGATGCCCTACTGGCGTGTCTGATACACATCTGTACTCCATTGATAGAGTCAGTATTAATGATGCCCCTGCATCTACATGTCTTTTGTAAAGACATGTAAAGAATACATCGGCGATACTTTGCTAACATCCTTGGTTTGCTAAAGAGTCTTGCGACGGGAACAAGACGGCCTTGTAAGAGGATGGTTGCCCCTTGAAGATCGCGGTGAGTTATTCTGGGACCCGAGTTTACGGCACGCGGGAAACACGGCACACTAGTGAAGAGCTGTGAATATTTCGGTGAGGAGAAACAGTTTGAGGTTTCGAATATAGTAGAAATGAGGCTAATAGGAGGTTCGAGGAGAAGACCTCTGTCCGTCTATAGATTTCCAGAATATTTCCAGATTTATTCCATGTTACATTAGGACTCTGCTTTGGCAATATTATGGATATGCTTGAAGATATTGGGGGTGTTTAGGTCCCTTAATGGCATAATATGCTAAAATCTCACGGACCAAGCGAGGGTGCTTCTTAGTGAGACGTGTCAAGTGACAGCTTGAATTTGTAATTGATTTGATGTTTTATGTTGATATTTGAAACAAGTGAAGCTATTTTTATTCACCGCGAATATTTGAATATTCAAATGAATTATTCTTAAGCTGATAACGTCACTGAAGATGGCTGAGATACGTTAGATGAGATCAGATCAAGATGAGCTCGAGCTAGTGGCAAGCGAATACAACACTTCCGAGCTTCTTCGGTCAAGCCAAGGAAGGTTCTATAGACCGGCCGGCACCTGCTAGATTTTGTGGCTTACCGCCGTGCCTTCCACAGCTGGGGCTGAAGGATCGCATTTTCAGCAGGAGATGGGCAAGTAACGTAGTAGTGTCGTACTTGCCCATGAGTTAACATGGGTTGGATTGGATACAATAAATTCTTGCTGAGAGTGAATCAACCTCCGTCATCATAAATCTTCAACAACAACATAAGAGATCGCCAATGTCTTAACCCATAAAAACTTGGAACCTCGGACCCCTTTTTTTTTCGTTCCGTACATATTCTTTGATCATCATCGCTCCTCAACCTTATTATTATTATCATCATCATTCATTCATTACTCAGCATTTCATCATCTCACTCTCACCCAGCCGGCACTTTAGTTATACTGCACCAACTAGAAAAATACGTGTAATATTGTGTCGATCACAACCATCACCAAGAAAAAACATGACTCGGTCAACATTCACAACTATCACACCCTTGCCCTCAGGCATATCCCGAGAGCATGTAGTCGAGTTTCTCCACGATCATCTCGCCATGATCGACTTGAATCCCCTCATTATAGAACGCCACCAAATCCCTCCTCCGCCACACGCCCCGGAGGATGAGAAGAAGTGTGTATGGTACTCCATGACGGACCGTATCGACTATCTCCCCGGCGGTCTTGTCTCCGGCCAGGTCTCTTACACCGCGGCCTTCTTTGACTCTCCTGATGGTCTGCAGACGCACAGCTACGCTCCTATGGGGCTTGATCTCCGTGGGCGTTGGTCTGTAGGTGGCACGATGCCAGGAGAGCGCCCGCAGCCTGTCGAGCTTGGTCTTGGGGCGCCTACTACGGGTCTTTATCTCCGTGAGGATGTTGATATGCGCTGTAACATGCTCATGGCAGGGTTTGTCAAGAAGACTATTAAGAAGTCACACGGGACACTGGTTGAGAAGTTATCTCACAAGACCTCCATGAAGATGGCAAGGCACTCTATGCAAAACTTCGGGACCAGCTCCCCAGGAAGTCTTCAAACACCAACCCCTACAGGGTCTGAATCCTCAGCAGTACCGCCTATGGGGCCGCTTCTCCCACCTGCCGCGAGCAATGACCAGCGCGGGTTTGCCCCGGACCTATCTTCACCACCTGCCTATGGCCACGGCACACCCTCTTCCTCTTCAAATATGGGCAACATGCATCCGCAGAGAAGCGGCGGAATGGTCCCCCCTGGAGAACCTCAACGGTTAGATTCGAATCAGTCAGGGCTTGGTCATGCAGGAACTGTCTATCGTGGTAACAGTAGGACTGATCATTACACCGAGTTCTCAGGTCAGAACCCCTATGATAGCTCACGGACTCCATACGATGAGCGGGAGAACTTTGCAGAATTAGACGATGGCACCCATAACCATCCTCGCCACTACGAAGAAAAGTCAGGGCCCGCAGAGCTAGCTTGAGGCTTGCATGCGGCAGCATAACATCACCGACCTATGTTTCTTTTTGATTTGGAGCAGGGGCGTTACTTCTAGCCTAGACTATTATGTCTATCTTTTGAATATCAAGTCATATCAGGTACGAGCGGAGCACATTGACAATATACAGAATATCGGACGCAGGTTTAATGAGCATAATGATAAAATTACGTTGAGTACTATACGTATTCATATTATACCAACGATAAAAATCATCTCCTAGCAATGCAAATGCCATCCGAAGCTCCCCTTCTATCAAAAAGTCCCAAAAGAACAAAAGAAATCCCCTTCAATGTGATTTACCCAACCCCGGGAAACCCTTTTAGTGGGGGATGGGATTCACAAAGAACATCACCAGCTCCAAGCCCCTGAACAGATGGTCTCTCTTCCTCATCCCTCCCTTGATCAATCTACACTCAAGCTTCTAGTGTCTGAGACATGAGTGTGGCGTTTGAACAAAGAGATAGGAGTAACAAGAGTCTCCACTCTTCAACGGTCTAAATGCGAGTGCATGATGGCCCAAAGAAGTCAAAAAAAAAAAAAAAAAAAAGGTTGTCATTAATACGTTGGTGATGAGAAGCGAAGCGAAGTTTCCGTTGAGCGCTCGTAATGAATCATAGCGTTGTGAGCCGTAAAGATATACCAGTCTCAGACGAAAGGTGGCAGCCTGACGAGCAGGTGCTCGTTTTCGGAGACAGGAGATACTCGTGAGAGAGTTTGCTTGTCTTTGCGAGCTTACAGAGCAATGAGGCCGAGCATGGCAGCCAGGCCGAGACCGACCTGGACAGCACCGGCGCCGGCAACGACGACGGGAGTCTCGGGGACATCCGTACCCTTGGCGGGCTTGGTGGCCTCAGGAGCCTGAGGGCCGGTGGTCTTGGCGGTAACCACAGGGTGCTCGGGCTGGGCAGGGTGCTCAGGCTGCTCGGGCTTGGAGGGGTGCTCAGGCTTGGGGGGAGCAGGGTGGTAGGGCTTGCCAGGGATCCAAGTAGGGCCCGCGGGGTGAGTCTCAGTGACGGTGCAAGGGCAGTCAGTGATGGTCAGAGTGCAAGGCTCAGTGACGACATAGTCCTTGCCTCCGAGGTGGAAGCTGGTAGGACCAGCGCAGACAGTGGTGTAGACATCGTACACACTGGTGACGGTGACGGTGCCGTTCTTGACGCCGGTAGGCTGGGGAGCAGGAGAGACAATGGCGGCCTCAACGGCGGCGAAGCCAGCAAGGGCAACGAGAGCGGCGGTGTTGAATGAGTACATCTTGAATGACTTGTTTGGTTGTTTTGGGACTTGAAAGAGTGAGTTCCGGAAGAGCGAATGCAAAGTTTGTTGGAGTGAAGGACAGTGGTCAAGCGAGTGACTTGGGCGAGGTTTGTTAACGAGTGTGGGTTGCAAAGAACGAGAAAGATGCTGAGTGCTGAAGAAGAAGAAGAGAGTGTTGATGCGGTTGACGAGGCTGCCTTATATCTGTAAGTGAAGCCTCGAGTCAGACACTGGCCAAGAAGAATCAATGTGTTTATCTCGGCTGCCCCCCTCCTTTGTCTGGACCTGTCTCTCTCAGCTTGCGACAGTCTAGCCGCCACATGAAAGAATGGTAAACAGGCACATCGTCATGCTGCTTCATTCCAGTGCGCAAGGGAGAGGCACAAGGAGATTAGGGCTCCGTAACTAGGGAGTTTTTGACCTTGGTTACGTGATGCAGGGAGGGCATTTTGTGTAATTGCACCTGAATGAGATGAGTTGTTCTGAGACGTGCTATTTTGAGAGATTGTTGAGATATTTTGTTTCTCTGTAATTTTATATTTTTCTCTGGCTGTGGTTGAGTGAGTGTAAGTGGTTTTTGAGTCTTGATAGCGGGTGATATCTTGGCATCCAATGATAGACTGCATATAACAACAGAGTACACAGTTACGCAGTAGCGTGTAAGTGGTGTTCAAAACATTCATGTAAACAAACCACAAAATAAACAATTCAACTGTAACCTCAATTCTAATCCAACAAATCTACATGATTCGACAAAAAAGAGAAAAAAGAAACGATGGTGCAAGAATCGGTCGATCTGGAAGCCCATCTCTTGTCTCTCTCGAGTCTCCCTCCCTTACTTGACTCATCTGCCGTTGACCCCCACATACCTCAGACACAACACTAACATAGACATTGTCAAAGATTACTTCAGCTCGTGATGGACAATAACAACATGAAGCCTCTCTTTGATGCAATCTATGGCTAATGAGACAATACTCGGATCAAGAGTGCCGAAATATGAACGAAGAACAAGCTTTTCTCAAGATATCACAAGAAGGAGAGAAAGGAGAGAAAAATGGAAGAGGTCATTTTTGTCTTGTAGTTTAATTAAGAATATGTAGTTCAACGTTTCTGCCCCTACTATATGCATCTTTTTCTTATTAAACTTTGGGTATCCGTAGATCGTGCATGCATGAGATTGATCGTTGTTAGACACGGCACATGCAATCGAATCGCGACATATCGCGTGCTCCTAAGATAATTTAAACGAGTGAAGCAATTCTTATCAGAAACAGACACAACATTCTTTGGTTTATCTGAATTATGGCTACACATTCCTCAAGTTCTTTAGCCGATCTCTCTATTGTGGTCTATTATACAAACTCTTCACTATCCATACCAGTCACAAGCACAAACTCATGATTCACGAGATATTCAGATCATGCTTGACTCGATTCATTTCTTGATCTTTATTCCTCCGGACAAAATCTATCGGAGAGACTGCTCAGATTTCTTTTTTTCTATGTACAATTGTCTTTCAGCGCTGGCCCGCCGTGTAATGTTTGGTAAAATGTACCCGACTCCTTCCAATGCAATGCATTACTTTCGGTTCCTCGACGTGGCCCCGTTCGTAGCATGATAAATGAGTAGAGACAAAGTGAGAGAGAGAGAGAGGTAGAGAAGAAGTAGGACCCTCCCCTCCCAGAGGTAGAAAGAAAGAGAAGAGAAGAACACAAACAACAAAGCTAACAAGAACATAGATGCCGTGAGTTTTGGTCGTCGAAAAACAAAAATCATTCTTCGCGCTGCACAAATCAATCAATCGATCGCACACTCAAGTCCATCATATATCCATAGTCATGATTCGGAAACTCAGTCTTCGAAACCCAATGCAGCGCTTCTCGATTCAACCAAGTACTCGACATAGGTAGGTAGGCGATAGACATCACATGGCTGTAATATCACTTCTACCATATGCCCCCATGCCTCGCTTGGCGATGCCGAGACCTCATATCTCCCGACCATATATCGGCGGCCGACCCGAACGCGATCTAGTCCCGTAAAAGAATTTTTTTTTCATCGAGGTCCATAATCGATGAGCAAAATAGGGACCGAAACTAGGAACCGGCCGAGTAAGATCGGAGGCATCCGAACTTGAATAAGGGACCGTTGTCGGAAAGGTAGAGCCGGGCCGGGAGGCGGAGAGTTTGGCATAGCATAGTATAGCCATGACCCCATAACGCTAGCCTTGGAACAAGGAAGCCGAGGCGACAAATAAAATACAACAAAAGGCAAAAAAATAAAATAGCTCGGAAAACCCAAATAACACCGATAATGCTTGGAAGGTATGGCTCTAGGTGGTATCGTTTTGATGGTGGCAAACGCTCGGGTAGCCAAATCTGTCAAACGTCTCTATGCAAATGACTCGTTCGTTTAAAAATGAGGCAGATGATGGATGTGAATGCTTGCTCACGTCACTGTAGGTACTGCACTCAAGCGTTGCGAGGAAGGCCTCTTTTTCTGGTCATGGCGGCTCGCTTCTGGATTAGGCTTTCATTTCCTTTCCTTTCAAGCCTAGCCAGTAGCTAGCCATTAGCCAAGTGCCAGCCCTTCCTAGTGCAGTCTGAGGTCAGATCCCTTGGAGATCATCACTTTCGGTTTGATCTGCTTTGGCTTCGCTCAGGTCCTCGGCCGACCACGTCAAACTCGTAGTTTCGCAATTGCTGCTCGTACTTGGGGCTGCGAAGGAATTTTGGTACCGAGTCCTATTTTTTCTTGTTAGCATCTGTTATCCTGCACATCATCGCTCTGATCGGCATGTCCGAGAACGGAATTGGAGGCTGGAGGGGCGGGTTTTAGTCAAAACTTACACTAGCCATCAGCTTGAACACTGCGTTTTGAGCGTCCTCAAACAGCGACGTCACCTCTTGCAGCGTGTCAATCATAGCCACATCTTGTCCAACAGCCTTGGTCATGCGAGTTGCCAGGTTGTTGCGCAGTTGGTGGTCAATGTTGAGTTCGCACGGCGATCCTGGGGCCAGGAAAGCGTTGTAGATACCATATGCCGAGGCCATAATCTCCTTGATTCCGTCCATGGCATTAGTGTTGGGCGACTTTTGAGCTGCTCTTGTGGCAGCCTTGCAGCTACGCACAAACTCGTCAACATCTTGGTAGAAGGACAAGTTTTCTTCGCAGTGAGTATCTCGCAGTTGCTCCCGGAAGAGGAGACGTAGCGCGGGGTCGTTGAGAATCTTATCCAGTCGCTGGGTGTTGGAGTCCCTAGTGATGCCGTTTCGCTGAGATGCGGCACCGCCTTCGCTCTCCGAAGGTCGGCCCCGAGAGGCAGCACCACTAACAAGATCCTTACCGCGTTGCGACAGCTGGTAAATGGCGTATTTGGTGGGTTGGAACAGGTTGCATCCAGGGTTTTGCGACATATAGGCACGGTCCTGGGCCACGGGCTCCATTAATTCGTACTCAACGAATAGAGTTGCCACCTCAACAGTCTCTCGCTTGTCCACGATGGTTGAGCAGTCCATGAGCCAGTCAGTGGCAGCCTTACCAGTGAAGGTGTCACGATATGTCTTCCCATTCACCTTGCGCTCGGCAGCCATCTTCACTCCAGTAAGGCCATCTCGGTAGTCATGCAGCGAGTCCGAATCGGCGGCGTTAACGGTAGTCTTGATGTTGCGGCCCTCGGAGCCAGCAAAGCGGCGGAAGATGACCTCGATTGTTCCTTGGTCGTGAAGAAGCTTATCAGTCTGTGGGTCTCGCTCCAACAGCACCAACTGGGTGGAGGCGAGGTTAGCCAATTCCGACACTTGCTTCTGTTGAATGCCGTTCCTAGCGCAGAATCTATCCAGAACAGTGATACCCTTGGGAGTTAATTGCCAAACAGAGCCCTTCATCGTGTAAACCTGCTGATATTTGCCGTCTGCCGATTCGATAAAGCGAGCCTCCAGAAATCGTTGACAGATAGAACGGGCCATGTCCTTAGCCATGGAGAAGGTTGTGGTTGTGGTGGTTGTGACGATACGAGAAGGATCCTTGGGGTCTGGCATACGGTTGGATTGAGAGAACTTTAGGGAGCCCAGGTTGTTGATGGCATCCTCGGACAGAAAAGTGTATTCAACCTTGGTCAATCGGACACGGTGGGCTGAGAGCGGCAGCAAACTGACAACAAGAGTTGAGAAGAGATCCTTGAAATCCTATTTGTGCAACCGTCAGCGGGTGTTTTTTTTTTCTTTCTTTCTTTTCCGTTTTGGAAAACAGGGTTTCAAGAATACGCAATGGCGCAGAGGCTACGCGTGTGCGCGCAGGAGGTAAAACGGCGCCTTAAAGCACACCAAACAAGGTTGGGTAGGACAACACGGCGTACCTTTGTGAATGGACGGTCATCGTCCGTCATGCGCAACAAGCGCGAGGATGTCTGATGCATCTTGTTTGCTGTGGAGGACTTGATGGGGGGCGGGAGGTTCGGGTCTGTGGACGTGTAAGGCTGGGACGGCGGGTTGTTCGCCTGCAGAGTCTGGGGAGCGACCTTGCTGTCCAGATATGCACCCGAGGAAAGCGATTGGTTTGAGGAACTTCGTAGACGGTGGTACTTGTCCGGACTAGAGGGTTCCGACGAGGGCGAGGAGCTCGTGAGCAAAGAGAGTCTTGAAAGAGCACCAGAAGACTGTCGAGGTCGAATAGCTGGCTCTGAAATAGCAGCAATGGCGTTTTGTGTGCGATCAAAAGCTGAAGCGGCCAGGGCAAAGAGGCTAGTCGAAGAACGGTTGTTCAATCTCGAAACTGAGGAAGCTGTATGGCGATGATGGCTATGCTGCGGATGATAAGGGACGTAGGCCGGCTGGTTTGTATTTGAAGTTGAAGTTGAGGTTAAAGAATTACCGGAGGTAGCGGAGGTGTTAATGTGTGCTGGTGGTAGTGGAAGAGGCAGAGGTGTAGGAAGAGGCGAACGATCCGAAATAGAAGAGCGTGGTGTGTTCGTGGTTGTATCCTGGTCCTGGTCGTGGTCTAGTGCGAGTGGTGTATCAGAAGGAGAGGCAGAGTGAACCGTGGGCCTTTGGTGTTGCGACAGAGTGGCCATCTAACGGGAACGAGAAAGGTCAGAAGGAGGGGAGTTTTGCGGTGACGGCAGTGGGAAAGGTTCAAATAAGAAGGAGGATGGATGTGGATGTGCAAGTGAAAGTGGATGTGGATGTGGGATGTGGATTTTTTGGTTTGGTTTGGGTGAAGGAAAATCAGTCCAACTAAGGTCACAAAGCATGGAAGCAAGACCCAGGTGTAAGTGTAAGTGCAAGTGGGACACAGACTGTGAAAGAAGAAAAGGATTGATACCCTCAGGTAGGATTAGAGCACCTAGATTAGGACAGCCTAGAGAGAGGGTAGGTAAGGTAGGGTAGGGTAAGGGAAAGGATAGGATAGGGATAGGGATTGGCAGCCCCAGAGTAAAGAAAGAGGTAAAAAAGTTGAGAGAGTACAGGTACAGGTACTGGTACTGGTACAGGTACAGAACCCCCCAAGACCGGCCGACCCTACTAAAACTGAACTGAACTGAATTGAATTGAGGGGAGGGTGGGGTGTCAAAAGGGGTTCCCTCTAGCGATTACACAGGCGTGGCTCTAACGAAAAAGTCCCCTCCTAGGTAGTGGGTCCCTCCCGACCTCCGTTCTCTCGTCTGTCTGAGGTCAAAAGGTGGGCGCTGAGAATAGCGGGCGAAATGGAGATGGTGATGGTCTTGGCCTTGGCTTTTCGCTCTCCACAACTAAACTAAACAAGCAGTAGCAGAAGCAGTAGCCAGGGTCAAGGTCAGGGTCAGGGCAATCACAGGCGACTAGGCAGGTAAAGAAGCTACCAGGGCAAGGGTTGAAAATCTCCAGCAGCTAAAAAAGAATCAAAGAGCGAGCGGAGACAGACAAACAGACTGACTGCCAAACGAGAGAAGAAGAAAAAAGAACCTCCGAAAAAGAAGAAAAAGAAAGAAAAATGCAGACAAGGGTCTATTCGATGTGAGCTTGCTTGCTTGCTTGCTTTCATCCATCTTCAACACCGCTGTCTCTCATGCTATGCTGCAACAGCCCGTCTCGGAACGCTGGGGCCTGAACTTGCTTGTCTCTCTCACTCACTCAAGTCAGTGATAACAAGTCTCCAGAGCAAAAGACCCCATGTCCTGGGGCTTCAGCGCATCTTCGCGCTGGAGTTGATGTATCGACCTGTCGCCAGCCTGACTGGTCGTCTCATTCTATGTGAGGTAGGCAGGTCGGCAGGGCCATATGTATGCATGTTCACCACGCCGTGTCTACCGTAGCGTAGCGTCTCGTAGCACAAGACACCTACAGCTTCTTTTGCAGAATTGGCGAACCAATTCCCATAAGTCGTGAAAAGAGGCGTTTGGCAACCTCTCGGCCAACAGTAGTCCCTCTTCAGTAGCGCCATTGATGCTCCCGGTACCGTACCTTTGGTACAGCAGATTGCCTGTCGGCTCCGACTGAAACATGGAGAACAGAGAAAAATAGAAACCAGATATCAACAACTAACGTTGTTAGTTACTGTATGTACGAATACATACCAACGAGCTGGGGGAAACCCGTCAGCAGCTGTGCTGTAAGCGAACAGGGGCGTTGGCACTAAACAAAAATCCATTGATATCACCAGCCCAATGGCATTGTAATCTTCATATGACAAATGAAATGAAGATTTGTGATCATGATAACATGTCATTCTGAATGACATAGGCTCACGTCAATCCGGTAGGTATTTCTTCGTCAATTTCTTCTCTTCCAGTGCCAATTCCCGTCAACACTGCAGCTGTGAAAAGAACGTAGGGTTTAAACCACCAAATCCACCTTCGCTGGCTAGACTTTCAACATACAACATACCCGCTTCCAGCAGCTTGCATGTCTGGTGTTGACGCTGGGGCCCTCATAGCTCACATGCGCTATCGTTGCATTTGGGACTACATACATGCACTAGAGCGCTGTACGTAACGCGTTAGGGCATCAGACTTGTTGAGGGTTCACAGGCTGAAACCATTCGACTCTTTGAGCTTTGCGGAATGCCTGCACCATTCGTTACTGATCTGCAAGCGGTCTGCAAAGCAAACTGCAGCACCTCCGCACCCTGCAACACCGTAGCATGTATGTACAGTACATTGCTTGACTGATCTGATCGGTTGGCGTGCAACAACCAGCCCGGACGGCATTGGGAGCGAGACACAACTGATTGACAGTAAAACGGCGGTTTTGAGGCGTTGTATGACGACTAAAGCCGGGATCAAATCTCCATTCAAGACCTTGCTCGAATCATCATTTTTGGAATATGTTTTCCACCGCTGTAGCGATCCGTACGGATTCCGCCGGTGGCTTGCCCGCCACGAGCGTCTCTTGTGCAACCATGAGAGGCGAGTGTCGCCTGGGTCGACGCCTCATTGCAAATCACAGCGAGTGAAAGCATCGCCTCGCCAGCGCCAGAATCCTTAGTCCATCCAAAAGCGCTTTGTCGGCGGCAATGCACGATAGCAGACGCCTAGACAGGAATGCTTACTTGGTAGATTTGCGCGAAAAGCCCGTTGCTGTTCGTCCATAGATGAGGCAGGTTTATACTGCGTACGAAGTACTCCGTACTGTACACAGATTCCTGCCGATGGGAAACCAAGCGCCGGGCTGCTGCATGCTGGCATGAACCGGCACGTCAGACCGGGGCAGCCACAGGCAATGGCACAGTAGAATGGAGGCAAGCCCCGGTCAAATGTGACCTGTAAGTCAGCGAATAATTAGTAAAAAGGGGAAATGCTCGGAAAGGCTGTGCTGTCCCTATCTTTGTTCATCTCATCGTTCATTCCATTTGGGCTGCTGGGTAATAATCTTCTCTCTCACATGGTGAACCAGTGAGTGGCTGCTGAGCCGCGGGCGTGTGCATGGCTGTCTCACCTCCCACAGTCAGTCAGTCCTCAGCCGGCCCCTTGAATGCGCGTGGCTCCAGGGATTCCATTCATCATGCTAGGCTGTTTTCGGCTGGCAAACTTCCCTGTAGCCATGCTCAGTGCCTCCATCCACCGCATCACGTTGCTGCCATGCGATCAAAGCGCCCAAGTTCCTGTGCATGCAACCATGCCGCGACTGGGCGTGGCTGCCCCTTACTCTGCCCCACGCGGCCTCTTTCACCAACAAAGTGCTTCCAAATTGCATCGGAGCGTGCATCCGAAGCTATGCCAGAGTTATTCCATGCTGCAAACTCTACAAATCTATGCGTAGATTGTGGGTCATTGGCTTATTACTACGCTGGTCTTCAGATTAGTGACAGGGTTTTGTGTCTGCCGTCGGTTTTGAGTGTGGGATGCTGATGCTTGTTCATCTTGCCAGGAACCGTCAATCAACTTGAATAGAGGTGATACTGAAACACATTTTTGAAACGACCTGGAGATGCCCGAATGAATCAAACACCAAGTTCGTCTTGACGCATGAATTTGGCCTTGTCAGCGTCCCAGAATTGATACTCCGATTACTTCCTTGATTGCTACCTCTGTCGTTGTATTTGTTGCCGCTGCCATGTCATGCTCAAGCGCCGTAGCTCGACTCCCTGACTCTTATCAGAATCTGTAGTCTTGCGCCTCATAAATCCGGCATTCGGGGCTCTCGCAAATTGGCCAGATTTTGGACAAAGTGAAAAGACCGGTGGTTGCAAATCGTGGCTAACGAACGCCATAGATCGCTCTGGCCTCGTTCTGGCTCTGTAGTGGATAGTGTGTGTGTCTCCGTCGGAGATTGATTATTAGAGTGTCGCTGAACCTCACTAGTGTACCACCACGCTTCCCAAGAGCTAAAGCCATCCATTGGTGAGTGTGTCGAGAAGGTTGTCAGAAGGATCACTACGGTGTGCGGCGTAGTCGTGTAGGTGCATGTAGCACTCAGCCTTGGCTGAACTGTTGCTCCAGATTACCCCAAAGCACTAATTAATGCTGGGTTCAACGGGCAGGGCAGATGTGCCAGCCAAGCCGCATCTCACATAAAGCCTGTCACTGTCAGTATACATATCTAAATTATCCATCTCGGCTTTGTGCTCACGTCACGCTCGGCTCACGTCCCAGCTTAGAAGAACGCCAATGAATTTGTCTCTGCCGAAGCGAAATTGTGATTCGCAGCACTGCGGCTTCTTTGGCTCCGAGCTCACTGCTTCTAGAAGGTTTCTGGAAACTCGTCTCCGCGGCAAGGACCAGGGTCTTTGGATCCGGACTGGCTGAGCAATTCAACTCGACTCAAAGTTCCGTCCAGGAGCCAAGCAATCTGTCGCCGATGACAAGCGTCTCGGTCGTCTTGGCACTAGATCAGCTGATCTACTCTTGCAACGTAACCTTGAACAATATGAGAAACGTATCCGCAATCTTCAGCACTCGTAAGTCTCGTATGGATCAAGGCGAAGCTTGGAAGGGCTGAGGCTCAGGTTTCAGAAATAGACTGCCTAATGGAGAGAAAGAACGGGCGGCCAACAAGGAAGCCAAAGACCCTGGTAACTTCCTGGCAGCCACTAACGTTAGTTCAGGGAAGGAGCAAAGCATTGGGAGTGACTGTCTGACTGTTCAAGACACCCATTCATTAGAAGGAGGCTAAAAGCCGACAGGACATAATTGGAGAAGGAACACGACACCATCAATTCACAACCGCGGCTTCCGATTGCGCCTCTTGGGGATTAGATATCTACATTTGTCCTTTATCTCCGTGTTAGTCTGTTTGATACATTCCTCCGCTCGGGTACATCTACCGTTTACAATGCTGACTCTTAGAATGTCACTTATTCAAGCCCAGTACAGGGGCTAGAGGGGTAATGACTAGGTACTTCTCAGTGGCACGGTTATCATTAACCGTTAACCGACCCTGTCTAGCCTCATCAATGTTGGATTGAATCGTCAAAATCTGATGGTGTTGAGGCAACCTGCACGTTGATGTCACTGCCTGATCGATCTATGCTGAATCGATAGCAACAGTCTCAAGTTTCAAAGGTATGTAGACAAGGAGTCAAGAAACTCTGCATGTCTTCCCATCTTACATACTACAGTGACTTTATGTATAAGCAGACAGGATGCTGTTACGCAAGATAAGGTATGTTTCGGGGATTTCTCATCATACACACGAAACTGCACAAGTGTTGCGAAACCCTTGACGATAATAAGCAATCCCAATTGTGGGTGGGTGAGCTGGGGCAGCTGTCAGAGTGGGAATAGTCGGGTTTGATGACCAGTCAGTCTGGCAGATGAGGATGAATCCTCATGACATTCATCATCCTTACACCGCAACGTAACTAAAGATGAAGGCTGACAAAGCCAGCCAATCCGTTTCCCTATCACGAAGTCACCTGAGCCACGATCACCAAATTCAATTCATGGCTCATTTGTGAGCGCGGCGGGTATAAACTGGGGACGCAGGGTTCGAATTCATCAGGGCACCGTCCACAACTCTCATGTGTCTTGGTGTGACTGTGACTGTGACTGGTCACCTTTCCAACCATGTCGGCATTCCCACGTGGCTCCATGACTGAGCTTGTCGTGCCGTGCAAGGAATCCGCTGCACGTAAAACTGCCATACAGATACGAAGCAATGGGCCCCTCCTTCGCTTCGAAACACCGCCTCTCAAATGCGCACGGAGGACACGACGGTGCAACTCCGCTTTATTGTTTCTATTCTGTGGATATATGATCTGATAAAATAGGTATTCGCTGAGTCTCGAACAGCGGTATGGGACAACAAAGCTATCAATATCCCTGACAAAACATGACGCGTTTACGCGCGCATTTCACACGTTTGTCAGCGATCAGCGCTATCTAAGTCCAGTACCGGAGAGGAGGTAATGAAGTGGCGGTATTGACGATTTGCAGATCCCCAGTTGAAGAAGCAACAGCACAAAGAACAAAACGAAGAAAAGCAAAAAAGTGGGTGTGAGGCGTGATTTTAACAGTATTACCTGGTTGGTTCTAGCGGGGTCCGCCACGTGGGTTTAGAGGGAGCCACACGTTTGTGACGACCAAGCTGTGGAGTCGCTTAGGCATCTTTTTTCTTTCTTCACTGTAACCTACGTATCATGCTCACGTTCTAGGCCTCACATCAGCCCAACAATCCCGGAAACTTGTCACGGCAGTTCAAGCGAGGCTCTTCAACTCACTAATTGCTCCGGTACTAGTCGACGCTCAGCCAAGGCGTCACCGTTGATTTGCCTCTCTTTTTCTTCAAGGCCCTCGCTATCCGAGAGTCTGCCGACGTCAAAGCTGCTTGTGCTACCGCGCGATCCACTCCAGCTCTTCAAGCTTCGGGATGACTTTTCGTTGGTTGGCCTTACCTGAGCGGATTGTTTTAATCGTTGAGAACGATTGGTTATCAGAAGATGGATAAGCCGCTATGTGGAAGACGTGCATGAAAGGCTTAGACTGAGGCGGGTGGTTCGACTTGACGTTTTCAACCCAAAGTCTCGTTGCGGTTCTGCATTGAGAGCCATGGACCATAATGAAACGCCTTGCAACTCCAAATTGAGCACCGCATGACGCATCATTCCTCGGTGGTGGAAGTTTCGTCGTTGGACTTGTCCACGATACCTTAGTCAGAAGTTTCACATGTACCGTACATCCCGCACTTACGGAGTCTGCGGAGCCCGGACGCCTGGGTACGAAATCGTAAACAAAGCGCCCTATCCGGTCAACAAACCATCCAGCCCTCTCGTGGAGTCACGAAACTTGTGTATCATGAGCATTGTTTCGGCAGATCCTTCTACGTACCAACAACATTCGCGAAAATCCAAAATCTGCAGGGTTCCAAATCAATCTGATTCGGTCCCCCTGTTCATGCTGCTTTTAAGTTGCCACGCGAGAGGGTACAATGTACTTTGCCATGTGCCTTGCACGAGGTAAGCGATCACGGAACAGATCCGTCTAACCATTCCGGGATGACGATATCCACAAAATCTGCAGACAATCCCGTCTTGTTCAAAGCATCAGATCAGACAACCAACAGTTTCGCTCCCGTCACTTAGACCAGAGGCTCTGACTCGATATCCTAGCTTAGCTACGGATACAGCTGCCCGATGAATGCTCTCTCATAGCAGATCAACGGTCACGTGTGACGCAAATCTGAGCTTCCAGCACGATTCATGCTCATACCTACAGCCTTACCGTTATCCTGGTTCGCCTACAGAGACAACGGCCTTGTACGATCGCCAACTAGACGACTAGTAGGCGTACTGGCGGGAGCTCCTGTGGTACGGCACTTGGTGGTTACGAAATTGTCGGCATTGTGATAGACCCTTGATATCGGCACTGAGTACAGGGTTAGGCACGGCGAACCCCGAACTCCAGTGCAAGCGTAACTATATCATATCTATTATATGGTCCCTCCACCGGATATGAAAACGAGCAAGGTCAGGCTGCGAAGGTACGAGTTTCTAGTCGGCGAACTAATTATGACTCCTGTACAGCACGGCAGGCTAGGATACGCCCTTGTAGAGTGAGGCCTGGCCATTAGCCCTGCGGACAGCAGTACGCGGCTAGCGGGCGATCTGGTAGACGGGAGCCAACATTCGGGATTGATTTTCCAGGTCTCAATCGCATCTTGGCTTGATGATATGTGTATCTTGGTATACAAGATATGCATGTCGACAGGCATGTCGCTATAGGGCGCTAGAGGTTGTATTTCTCAGCCGCGTGATCCAACTCGTGTGAATGGTTGCTTCAAACATGCAGCAAGTGCCCCTATTTCTTGGGCTGAAATCCGTGCTCAACCTCTTTTCCAAGCGTACTATCCACCAAGTCCACCCACCGCGGGAGCCCATCGTGCGATTCCACTCACTAGAAGCCGTCGGCCGCCAAGTGGACAATGCTTGGGCGCCATTTCTCTTAAACCACGGAGCATTTCCTATTCAACATGCTGAATACTACCTTATATGCGGTGAACAAGAATGCAATGATGTGAGGTCTATTGCGGCTGTGCTCACTGAAAGAGCTTCGACTCCTGTATCGTGGCTAAGGCCTCATTACGCTACTTGTCATCATTGCCCCAAGACGCAAATAGCCAAATACGCGCCAGCATGTTCGAATTCGACTACCAGCGGGATGAAATTGCTAGGGCTTGACTCAAGTGCACCTAGTGACCACCTGATACATAGCTCTGAACACGTTTTCGCACGAGTTTATGACGATCTCCCAGTCTGACAGCCCGGGAATATCTTGGACCTAACAAAAACGACTGACTCGTGTGCTGCATCTCTTGACCTCCCCAGACTCGTCAGCAGCAAGCTCTGTGTGGGGAACAGCCTAAGGAATAAGCTGAAGATTTTTAGATCAAGATTGGTCCCCCAAGTTCAAGCTCGACATTGGATAGAAGCTCTGGACCAAGAGGTTTTGTCTTGGGGGTGTGCAGTGTCGATCGACAAGGTCAAGCCCTACTTGCCGCTAGATACTGACACAGACAAGTCGCCGTCATGTAGCTACTGGGGTCTTTGTTGCGGGCGTAGATACGGTAGTTTCTGCAACCTTTCCAGCCTGTAGGATCTGTGCAAATCGATATGTCGTGACTGGTCTCGCGATGCGTTGCTCTGCTTGGAGAGCTTTGACTCAGTGAGCTATAGAGTTGACTAGAGAAGCATGTGTGTGCAATTGATATATGACCGTCCAGTCGGATATTGTGGAGGAAGTAAACTATTGAAAGGATGCAGTTTCGTGCCAGCAAGTCGATGCTGCTCCCTGGGTATCATCGCCGATAACGAGGGTAGAGTTTGGCATCGCGGAGTCGGAGACGTTGAAACGATATTTACATGCCGCTGACACTACAGTAGCCACAGGATAACGTCTGACTTCGGAATGAAAACAGCTCAACGCTTGCTGATGCTATACTGACACCCGCTGTGAAAACGAAATATCAATTGACCTGGGTTCTGAAATCCTGTATGCCACTCGCCGCACATCATACAACTAGACTAGATAAATATGTCTACAAAGCAAGAAACCGTTCTAACGCCATCGCTTTTAATCCCCTGTACCTCGCCACCCTGTAGGCATGTTCGGTACAGACGGGAATGCAAGTCTTTTCTCTCCCATTTGGACCATAGCTCCATTCTGTGAAGCAACCATCCACAGGGAGTCTCGTGTTTTTTTTTTTAGCAATACTTCATGTACAATAGAAATGTGAGTCCTTCGACTATATCGATGAGGGAGCCCTGTCCTTTCTCCAACCCCTGTACCGCATGTTCTCTTCAATGGCCCTCCAAATCTGCTCCACGATCTCCTTATCACGGAAACGCGAAGCATCATGGCCCTCTCCTCGCCATCGGTCAATGCCAGTGGACAGAACGCGGTGACCCCAGTTACGGATATTATCCGGAGCTGACTCTCCTCGCCATCCGACATAGATGCCCAATGTGTGCTTGAAGAGCTCGTTGGGGTCACTCCACTTATAGTTCTTGAACTGCCAAGTCTGACCAGTGGTGAGAACTGCCACAATTCTGTTCCAGTACTCAGGCTTGAACGCTTCAGGACCCTCTACGAGAATGAAACGCATTGGGCGGTTGGGGTCAATGGAGGGGATGATACGCTGCACATGAAGCATGTTGCTCAACGCACTACCTGCATCAGTAGGCACAAACTTGCCGTCCTCGAGGAACGACCGAGCGTTTGATAGGCGAAGCAAAGAAGAAGCGGAGGGAGATAGGAGAATAATAGGGTCTGGTCGTCTTGTAGGAGGTTTTTGGTTGAGGGCGAGTGATGGGTTAGTAGGGATGCTGGAGCTAGACTGGTATTTCTTCTGGATGAAAGGCGCAGCAAGTTTGCGAACATGGGAGAAGTCCTAACGAGGTCAGGTAAAGCTCAAGAATTTCTCAGGTTGCAAGGACTTACCGTAGGTTTGATGCCCCTTAGAACGGTGTTGCGATCGCCCATCTTTCGTTCGCTATTGTAGATACCAGCCAGTCTCGGGTCCATAGTACCACGACCAGATCGCGACTGAGCAGTTGAAGTCACTGCGCCCGTCTTCGCAGCTGCGGTCGCGCCAGCAGCCGCTGCATCTTTGTCACTAGGCAAAGGCTTGATGTACTCGCTCTCCTCGCTAGCACCCTCAAGCCAGGTAATCAGATCCAGACGCTCAATGAAACCCAAGTTTTGAACCTTCCCCGAGCCACCAGCGGCTGCCAGTTCTTCGTTGAGCTTTGTCGCAGAAGCATTGTATTCAGGGATAGCGACTTCGCGGTTCAGCCAAGCAAAGTAGATACTGCGCAGATCGACGGGCTTGTCTTGCGACACAAAGCGCGTCGGGTTGTCGATAGGAACAGCGACATCTCGATCGGGGAATCGCAAGTACGTCGCCTGGGATAGAGGAACTTCGGCCGCAGAAGCATCAGCTGATGCCGTGGGGATGAAGGGCGCGTTGGAGGAGATGGATTGGCGAAGGAGGACGAGTCCGTCGAGGTCGGCGCCGGACGCCATGATGAAGATGGACGCGCGGGAATAGGGAGCACGGCTGGAAGAAACTCTACGTGTTTGTACTGATCAAGAGATACCAATTGACGAATAGTAGAATCTAAGTGTTTCGCGATTCGAGAGTCTAGCGCGTTTGTTGCTGGTGGAGCTTTGATGAAGTGAAGATGAAAGGCTGAGGCTGAGGCTGCGCCTGGAATTTTGGCAAGCTCACTTAGCTTCACCCATGCCGCGCTGTCATTGGTCAAGCACATATATGGCCAATCAGCGATGTATAAACTCACCTTCAACTTCAACGTCAATTGACAGCAAAGTCAGCACCAATCCACGTTCTGTAGAATGATGCGACTGGACGCCCCGTGTTTTGCATTGTATGCATCTAGTAGATCATGTTCCTGGTGGTGTTGACGTTGATCCGTTATTACCGTCATACCCGGACTTGACTCGACTACTCGACTGCCCTAGGGTAAATTACTCGGGGAGTATTGCTAGCCAGAACGCTATTGAACAGCATTTCATGTGACTGTAGTATTGAATGTCACCTACTGCGTGGCAATTCGTCTATGCATGTTTGGCGTGCTTATTGTGCATGGAGATGTTTTAATTGGTAAGTTGTCATGTTTCTCTTGAGTAACTTGTAACTCTGTTTCAACTGCCGGTATAGCCACAACACCACGGAGATGTAGCTAGAGAACTTGCATGTGAGGCACGTCATAGAGCGCATAAAGCAGTGTTTCGTTCTCTGGAGAGGTATGAAGAAAAGGTCCATCAAATTGACGATACCGTCTAGACTTGTCAATTCATAGCTCACCTCCACCTTCTCGTACTTAACCCCAGTCTCCTACGTCTGAGCACAAATCCTCTAAAATCCAGGGATCACAACCACTAACCATCGACGGATAACTTACTTAAAACCCCCATGTCCAACTCACTCATAAGTACATATACTTCTCATCGATCTAACCCCAACTTCTAGAAGCCGTCGCCCACCCACGATTTCTAGTCCGCATCCAGCCAAACACCAGCACTTTGGCGCCACGGCTACCCTTCACGCCCCATCCATCTCGAGTCCGCACAGCCAGAATATGACATCGACAGTCCGTGGAAGCCTGGCACGTGCGGGCGAGCTATAACCGCAAACTGCGATCCCTTACCCGGGATATGCGTTAGCTTGCTCAACGGCGTTAAGCCAGTTCGTGCAGATCACTTACTCGCCCCGGCTGTTTGGTCTGGTGAACTTCTAGCTAGATGAGTAATACGACGACATCCCACGCAAAGGGCGTCGGGTTCCCAGATCTAGTAAGAGTCTGAGAAAAGGGGCGCTTTTCAGGACGAATTACACCACAAAGATACCACGGAGGCCGCCGCCTCATCTTATAGCGCGTGGCAAAGGCACCGCCATGAAACAGCAAAAGAGCCTTTATTCTCGGATATTGAACGGGAATAGACATTTGTCCACACGTGAAAACCTTGTTGATAAAGCCACAAAGTATTGTACTTCTTGTTGTATGTACACCTAGCCGTATGCCCCTATTCGACTTCATCAAAGACCTGTCCCAAAAGATGTGTGCAGTTCCGCTTCCATTCCGCGCAATGACTCCGTCAACGCCAAATCAATCCTAACCTCCAATAGTCCTGCAGGACTCAAATACATCTATATGCCAAAGACAAGCTTCATGCGCTCATACGTGTAGAATGCGACCGCTGCCATTGGGAACACCTTGGCGTATCCAATAGTGAGGCCAACAAAGAAACCAGGAATGCCCCTCTCTCGGAAGATCATACCAGCGGTTTCTCCTATCCTCAGTCGACGACCGTCACCAACGGCACCGCCAACTTGCATTCGTCGCCGAATCACTTCAAGAGGGTATGACGCCGTTTGAGAGATCAAACCGGCGATTCCACCAGCAGTAAGCTCTGCCCATGATCGTAAAGGCGCTGGCTTTCCTTCAGGGTGGTTTGCCTTCTTCGGTAGTGTCGTGTGCTTCGCAAAACGTGGCGATCGGAGGATATCACCAACAGTATCGTGAGTTAAGAAAGACATGCCCGCATATGGAAGCATGCCCATGACAGTGGGAGCGAAACCTCGGTAAAAGTTGATAAGTCCTGTTTGAGGCGCAATGGCTCCAACTGTCGCTGCTGTTGCCTCTGCTGCAGCAGTCACTGTCGCGGGAGCATTAGGTAATCGAGTTGTCGTTGTTTTCTGAACGGGTTGCTCGTTGTAAATCTGACGACATATTGATGACAAAGAAGAGTGACCATCACGCTTAGTCTCGAAAGCAAGTCGTACTCTCATAACTTCTAAAGGATATGTGAAAAAGACGGAAGTGACACCAGCCAAACTTCCACTGAGTAGTCTTCTCAGTGGTGTCTCATGATGTTTATCGGGTATAATAATGGCTCGGATTTGTTCGTATGCGAGAAATTTAATACCGGCGTAAGGAAAGATTCGTAGTAAAGTGGCTGAGTGTCCACGATAAAGTCCAGTGATGCCTTCATATCTATGGATGTCCTTCATGGCGCTTGCGACACCAACCCATGATCCTGTATATTTTGCGAATCGTGGATTGCTGGCCTGGAAGAGGATTTTTACTCGATCCAATGGTGCAACGACAGTTTTGCCCTATTTCAAACAGTCAGAATCTTTCGCAGGACTTTCTTTTCAACTTCAATAACTTACAGCGCAGCCAGCCAAACCTCCAGCAACTCCAGATTTCCAGACATATTCCAAGCTATTCATTTGTGCCTTTGGTGCTACCGCTTCCTGGTCGGTAGGACACACAGCAGGCTCCTTTGGCGACTTGCTGAGGGTATGAGAAGAGGCATGGCTCTGAATATTTCTATTGCGCGCAACATCGGCCATTGAGGCATGCTCCATTTGAGCAGCGTCGGCAGAGGACATGGCCCCGAGGCTCGCAGAAGCACGTGCCTGACCTTGCTGAACGGATTCGAGGCCTACGGGCGCGACATGCCGTGGCAGAGTCGAATGGGGATCGGTATTCGAAGCCAACGCGACTGAGGTAATTCGGTGGTATCTTGTCAAAAAGTTGGAGGAGTAGAAACAGGTTTTGCGGGGAGGATGAAGAAGTTCGGATATGGGGAGGACTTTGGAGATGATACCGGCATGCGGCGCGGCAGAATTTCCCCGGTCAGAGGCGGCTTGGACGTCATTAAACCGACGCTCAGTGGGCAAATACAGACTCCCCACAAGTTTTTTTACAAGTGAATGACCTAGCCAAGGTGGTCACGCACGCGGAAATGGAGATCCCCCAGAACCCTAGAAAAATAGAGGAATTGGGCCATCAGGGGTTCAAGACTTTTCACTTCAGTGGGTTAATGCGCTGATAATCCACTGAAAACTTATCGTTTCTCAGCAGATTCACAGGGCAGGGCATAGCGAGGCTTAACGGTCCCGGTGATCAATAACCGAGCCGAGGTTTGCCGACCTTCGCCGCGAATTTATTCTTTCAACCGCGGGTCAAGCAAAGCCAGTCCCAGGTGGAAGAATAGTCATCCGAGTCAGCTATGGAGGTCAACAGCCACAGAATCTCATCTGTTCTCTTTGAGAGTCCAGACAAGAGCCTCGTTGTTCTAGACATCCCCACGTCTCTAGAAGAGAGCCAGGTTCTCCCGTCTCAGATCCCCCGCCGCCGCATCGTCTCCGCAGAGCCCCCCGCAACTCCGTATCCGACTCCGGAGCCCCGGCATGGAGGAGGCGATCACTCGGCATTTGCGACTGCGTCTCCTGGCGCGCAGTTGGCTGAGCTCATGACCACTGAAACGGTCAGCAGCGCCTTACAGGACCTTGCCAGCACATACTCATATTCTGGACCTTTCCATCGGGGCCGGTTTGTTCAGCCACAACAACAACCACCGTCAGTATCCGCTCTGCCGCCCTTGATACCAGACAAAGCCGCATTTCTGAATGGCTCTATTGAGGCTATGCGTGATTCTTTTCACATGTCAGCCCCCAAGTTTGATCTTGTTGTATTAGATCCTCCTTGGCCAAACCGATCTGCCAGGAGAAAGACAGACAAGTATGCTACTGTACCAAATCTCAATGAGATGCGCAATCTCTTGCTACAAATTCCTCTAGCTTCTCACCTTACACCAGATGGACTCGTTGCCGTCTGGGTCACTAATAAGCACAGTATCCACGACTTTTTGACTTCTTCAACAGGGCTATTTGCTGCCTGGGGTCTCGAGGTTGTGACTGAATGGACGTGGCTCAAGGTTGCTGCGTCTGGTGAACCGCTCTACGACGTTGAGTCAACATGGAGAAAGCCATGGGAAAAGCTCATCATAGCGAAGCGCTTCGGCAGCAAGAAGCCAGATGCTCTTGAGTCCAAAGTCATCGTGGCGGTCCCTGATGTCCACTCACGAAAGCCCAATCTTCGCGGTCTTTTTCAAGATGCCCTTGGCAAAGAATGTCTTGGCCTCGAGATCTTTGCTCGTAACTTGACTGCTGGGTGGTGGGCTTGGGGAGACGAACTCTTGCGCTTCCAGCAGCCCGAGCACTGGCACGACATAGAACAATGAAACAAACAAGATACGAGTTTTCAGCGTCTATATTTGCGCTCATAGTCTTTAACCCGCCTTCATGCATTGCCCATCCAAGACTAGTTACAATAATGTACAGTTGTGATGCCCGCCATCCTACAGAGGTCCATCATCTGTGGCTCCTCATAGAATTGCCGCCTCTTTCATTAGCAGTGTCCTGCAGTTTCAAGTCGTAATTCGCCTTTCGTAGTCGTTTAAGCTTCGTTTGCGTCCCTCTTAACCTCTGCTTCCTCCTTGCCCAGTATCTTCTCCCATTTAGGATCCAGAATAACATCGTTGGTCCACTTCTCCTCTCCCGATAACAGCTTTTGTGCCAACTTGGCTAACTCTTGTCTCTCCTTCGACGGGAGCTGTTTGCTCTTGAGAGGAATCTCGAATCGCTGTTGGGCAATATGCTCCTGGTTTCGCTTCTCCAACATATCCTCGCGCATCTGGAACAATTGGTTGCTCCAGGGTGTTTTGTCCTCGGGAAGTTCGGGCCATTGGAAGGGCTTTGCCAATTCGACAGTCATAACCTTGAGGGGTTTGGGGCGGTACCACGAGCGCGAGTGGGAGTTGCGCTGGGTTAGAGGTTGCTGCTTGACGTATGATCGGACCTTTGTGACCTCGACATTGTATAGGTTCCAGAGGTAATCTCGGAGATCGAACTTTGTGAATCGTAGAGGTACCTGGAAAGTGGCCTCGTTTGGTGGGAGGTGATCTTTTCGAAGAAAGGTGATTACATGGTTTGGCCTGGAGATGTCAGAATTGTTAGGTAGAGATGGATCAAAGGTACTTACAGAAAAACCTGCTTCTGGCCCAGCTTGAAGCTGGGCAATTGGCGAGCTACAGTCTTTGCTACCTCGGCCATGGTCGTCGTTTTGCCCTTTCAAAAGTGGTCGGCGACAGTTGATTTGGGATGTGAAGAAATTCGATGACTGGCTCTGATTGGCTTCTACGGCGAAAGTGAACTTCCGAGAGGGGTGCGGGGATTGGAGATATTATAGGTGCACACCCCGCATCCAGCAGTGTAAGAAGATAATTCTCATTTCACTTCACAAGGTCATATTCGTGACTGGAGTAAAATATTAATTATTTAACACTAAAAGAGGCTACTTTAGCACTTCTAGTATCTTCCTAGCTACGTATTATAGCAAATCAAGCGAAAATCATTGGCTTGGGCGGAAGTGACATCTCCCCAACTCAACTGTCTCATGGGTACTCGCAGCGCAACAATTACTCCTTCTCACCAACACAAAACAAAGCCTATTCTTTCTCTCCACAACAAAAACAAAACAACAAGACCATCGATATTCAGAGCCGCCCTCATGCCCCATAAACACCCAAAATGCAACAACACACCAAATCAAAGCGTTCTTTGAGTCCGATGACTCGGGTCTCACCCCGTAAGAGACTCAACTATGATGCAGACGCTCGCAAGATGTCGAGTCCCACGAGCTATGATGAAGATGTTCAGCTCAGCTTCCTAACCATCGATGAAGAAGATGATGACGAAGTTCCTTGTACTAACAGCATGGAAGACTTGATGAAGTTGGAAAAGGAGCGATATCCTGGTGCCAGTAGCTGGGCTCCTGCTGAAGAGCGACTCTTTGAGATATTGTACATGCGACAGGATCTACCCATGCTTCCTACAACCTGGGATGTTGATCTACGAGGAGTGCCCATCTCAGATATCGTCTTCCAGACTTCGGATGATTTTCCTCCTATCATCTATGCTCACTCAAAGGACTTTCGAGGTATGTTTGTCCTAATATTATGGAGTATTTTGCTCACTCTTTATAGCAACAACCGCCCTTATTCGTCTCATGGACCTCACAGCAAAGACAAGGACGAGCATTCAGAGTGGCCTTCGGAGAAAGGTGCCGCAGCTCATCAAACGAGAACTCGACAAGTATCTGAGCTGGGCAGCACAGGACGGCGATTACCTGCATTTGCGCATTGTTCCGAATATCCTGACCGAAGTGGTAGATACGATAATGCCAGAAAATGAGATCACTGAGCACATCCAGAACCGTATGAGAACTCTCGCAAAGCTTCAGCGCGAGTTTCTCCGAGAGGATAGAAGCCCTCAGTTCTGGGATGTTATCAAACCCAGTGTATTCGCGTCCCCGAAAATCAAACTTGAGCCGGAGGATGGGCTGACATCGTTTGGGGGGTGGCTAACGCCTGCTAAGAGCCGACTTGGCTCACATCCTCGAGTTGGAAACATATTTCCAACCACCGAAACCCATGAAGTCGCTGTCAAGATCGAACCTGGACTTAAGAAGCCCGGCATCTCGGCAAGAGTACTCCCCAAGACAACGACGCTTTCGAGGAAATCATACCCTTCACAGTCCCCATCGCCCTCTCTACCCGAAGAACCCCAGACTCCTCCTCAACACACCTACCGTCGCCACCCTCCCGTGGTATACGGTCTCTTCATTCTCAACACCTCGGTTCTTGTTCTCACAGCCGATTCCTCCAAAGGATCCGATGCATATGTCAGTTTCCAGGTCCAAGTCGATTTCCAAGATGAACATCAGGGGATCTGGAATGCTCTAACCATCGCCATTGCGGTGTGCCTTGCTCGTGATGAGTTACGGACTCGTGCATCCGACTTTGAGGAGCTGCCTTGCGTGGAGGATAGTGATCCGGATGCTTGATTTGAAAGATATTTGAACGATTATTATGATTATTGTGAGGAAAGGAATACCAGAGTTCATATTTCACTACTGTTTGTTGCTAGTGCGCTTTGAAGTTGTGTTTTATACCCCCGATTTTACAAAGGAGTGTTGACTCAGAGTTTCGTTGTTGTTATCAAGAGGTTTTCATGTACCAATTATCAAGTCCTCAACGCCATCTTCCCTATCGGAGAATTTCTTGAGTCGTTGAACCAGTCATTAAGCACTGTACCCTTATTGAAAAGTCATAATTGTAAAGTCAATCGAGAGCTTCTATGCTTCATGCTCTCATCTCTATTCATGTCCTGATATATCTTATCAGTCATTCCCTTCTATTCCCAACGCCCAACAATGACGGCCGTCCGCAGCCCCAAACATCTCTTTCTATCTGTACATAAATGTCCATTGCGATTCATCTCATAGAGTCCGCTTCTCTAATGCGTGAGTTATACAGGGTGAGGGGTAAAGCGGGGAGGAAACTTTTTTGCGACCGCGCGTGAATAAATGGGTTTAAAATCATAGCAAGTAAGGCAGTTAACGACAAGGTGAGAACAGGGTGTATGTGTATGTGTATGTGTATGTATATGTGTATGTGTGGAGATTTTTACATTTCTCCCCGTTCGACGGGCATCAGAACCTCAAGCTGTCGGAGGAGTCGCTGGTACAAGAACAGCATGCAGCCACTCTGGATGAATGTCCATACTCCTCGGGGTCCGACACCGCGGAACCATCCTGCGACACCCTCTGTGCGGTAGATGACCCGTAGGCCGGTGAAGACGGAGGAGGTTTCGAGAGCAATGGCGCCAGGTCGTGGCCGATGTGTGCTGGGAGAAGAGGTGGAAATGTGTCGAACTTGTGAGTTGGCATGATGGTCTTTGGGATGTCGGGACTCTGTTGGTGTGTTGACTTGAGTCTGAAGTCGTGTCTTGACAACGTCGAGGGGACAGGTAATAACACCGGCGAGACCACCAGCTGCGGCACCGGTAAGAAGCTCTAGGGAAACTCCGATGTCGCGGCTCTGCTTGTATTTGCGAGCCCAAGTGGTGAACTGTTCCCAGAACATGAACTGCAGTGCTGAGAAGGGCAGATCACGGTAGAGAGTGGCCTTGTAACCGTAGAACAAGGCGGAGGCGCCTTCCGCGCGCACGATGGTCCGAGCAGCGTCGACAGTACCGCGGTAGTTGTAGCCAGATGTGAAATGGGGGTTGTTGTAGCGACCTTGAAGCTGGAGTCGTGTCTTGAGAACTTCTGAAGGTACGTAGACAATAGATGCTGCAAGATCTCCAAGGAAACCTATGAGTTTGTTAGTGTTTGTACTGCTGCTGAATCTCATTCGGGTGCCGTACCTGCTGAGAGATATGAAATATGCTGTTGCACGCCGTGATCTATCAAGAATCGCTTGCTCCATTCATATGTGCCGAAGAACATGACCGTTCCTGGGAATGAACCTCCAAGCGCAGGAACCCATCCACCATAGAGACCCCGTCTTATACCCTCCTGTCTCCATATCGTGTAATAGGATTGTCCTAGCGATGTGTATTTTGAAGGAACGTGAGGATCTCCCTGTTGTCTCGTCTTAACAGTGTCGAGTGAGTGCATGAGTAGATCGCCTGTAGATCCTCCAATACCACCTGCGATCATGGCCTGTCGCGGGGTCCCATGTTAGCGCACCTGGAAACGAATAGGTTGAAAACGCTTGGCGATGCAATAATAGCACCCTGGTAGTCTGTAACATACATGAAGATACGGCGGTCGCCCCTCGGCCTCGACATCTTGTGCGGTCATGTTCTGGTCACTGGCCTTGCTTCTACTGCTTTCCGAGCGACGACCCGTCCAAGCAGCATGACGATGCTCGGGGGATGGCGCAAAATCGCTCGCCGCAGTCGTCGATCCGTCGTTCGTCGTCGTCGATTGAGCGAAGACGAGGTCAGAATCTTGTTGTTGAAGACCCAAGGGCATAATCCGGGTTATATAAGAAATCGAACTCGGATCGGAGGAAACAGTTGAGCGAGTCGGTGACGGCCCAAGGCGGAAGACTTCGGAAACAAAAAAAGGAAGACAAGAGGATCCCCAAGAAAGAGAGAAGGGTAAATATTAAAGAGGGATCGCTCTGTCGCGATGTTTCGTCGAGGGCGAGTGGGCGGGCGTCGCAGGGTCGCAAAGAATAGATGAGAGCCGAGAGTCTGGGCGATGTCGTTTTTGAGAATTTTGATGAAGGAACCTGGTCTTGGCTTTTTACTGGGTTAACTACCTTAATCACGAATTGCGGCTCTAGTTGACTCTGGTCAGCGGTTTCTTAGTGGCCGATCAGGGACCGCACCTGGATTTACAGCGCACTTTACCTTAGGTTGAGAGCACGCTAACTACGTCAATGGAAGAATGCCCGATGAAAGAATTTCTTGAAATGACCGAACGGGCTTTCGGTCTGTTATCTTATCTCACCTCATCATACGCCACTTCTGCCCGCGTAATCCATAGTGAGATCATATGAGTTGATTGTCTCATGAATAAAGCCTGACGTATGGCTGGCTACCTTACTGTTCAAATGGAGAATCTAGTCGTAGTTAAGGTTGAGTTGATCATAAGGTCTATACATGTCTTCATGAGTTTTGGTACATATAATATATCTCATTTCCTACTCCATCAATGGCCTCTGATGATCCCGCCATGGAAGAGCTCCAAACTTGCGAAAGGGAAATACAATATGAGTAACCCGCCCTGTAATCAACTGCCTAGATACCGGTCCATACGTATTGCTATCCAGACTTGATCCAGGTGGTCCATCACCCTCAACCCACACGTGCCCCTGCGGAACTCTCACTGTCGGCAGAGGATGAGGCGCTTTTGTCTTGATCACATCGTTCTCTAGCGCCACTACGCGCTTGACTGCGATTGTCTCGGGATGTAACGGGCTCCTTTTGTAACTTTCATGTTAATTCTCATCAATTGCTTATTTCCAGGCTTTGAGAAAGGTCTGCTCGTACCGTAATGTCACAACCATGCCCCTCTCTAGATTCTCTTGAGGAGACCACTTCCAGTTGAGAATCACATCTCGTCGCAACGTTGAGTCTTTATCGTCGTTGATTAACGGATACATAGATGCGCCGTCGACAAAAGTCAGTTCTGCGACGTGCAGGTTGAACATGGCGATGACTGGGATCCATGTTGCGAATCCAAAGAGTCTTAGAGCTGTTGACCTGGCCAAGCTGGGTTGGCCGTTGCCTCTCAGACGTGCCCACACTGAGCCGAGAGCCATTGCAAAAGCTCTAACTATTATTCAAAATGAGTGTTGTTAGACGATAACATTCCCGTTGCTGTGAGATTGAGCGTTGTGGTGGGACTATCACTGACTGTGAGTCCAAGTATAGAAATTCTACACCTGAGTCTAAGCTTTTATCGGCTAGTTCCGACATCCCGCCATACACGAGACAGGGAGTATTAAACATGAAACTTCAGAAACATAACTCTAAAGAAACATCATCTAAGTTATGTCCCACTGAAAACAAGCCGAAAACACACACACTAATCACAATGAAAAGACGGTGTCTCAAGTAATCAAAGAACTGTTCGTTATCAACGCCGTTTCAGACGCCACTTCCTACCATCGGAAGAACTACATGAAAGTCTGGACTTTTAGTGATGCTTTGCACTCCGGGATACATGCTTCCTTTCAGCCTCCCAGACGCCCTCTATTACACCCTTTTCCGTGTCCAACAACCCGCTCGTGCGCGGGCTACTTTGGCATGGCTCTAACAGTCTTGCCGACTCATCCTGACCTGGAGACTCTTCGTCTGTCCATGACCTAGATGGTCTCAGGGATGTTTTCGTCGCTGTCGCTCATGCTCTCGTCACCGCTGACCTCGGCATTCTCGCGCTCACGCTTCTCCATCAATGCTTGAAGCTCAGCGTCATCGCTCTCGGTGACGGCCTTGGGCTCCATCTTGACTGTCAAGTTACCACCGGCACCCTCGATGCTCTTTCGGACATCGACGATGGCCTCTCCCAAGCAAGTAATACCAACGTTCTTGTCCAAGGTCGAGCATGTAAGAACGTAGAGAGGCGGAGACACGAGCTTGACCTTGACTTGGGTGTCATCGGTGCTGTGGGCCTCGGCTGTGCGGAGAGCAGTCTTGACGGCGTCGATTCCCTCGTATCCGAAGCAAGTGACCTCGATATCGGCTCGGATCTTGGTGGGCTGGGGAGTAAGACGCTTTCCGATGTATGACTTGAGCTCCTCCTTGGCCACCTCGTTGGGGAAGGTAATATCGTTCCAGACCTCGGGGTTCCTTCTCAAGGTTAGTGCATGTGGTCCGACTTTGGAAAGAGTAACTGACGTGATGGAAAGCTTGAAAGCGTCGATGGCATGTCCGTATCGCTTGTTTAGGGGCCAAGCAATGGCCTCATAGAGGCTCTCGATATCGAGCTTGGTCTTCTCGGCGAGATGCACCATGATAGAGTGGACCATCTTGCTCTTGTTGTATCGCTCCTCGCACTTAACGATATCCTCGGGGGAGACTCGTCGCTTGGAAAGATCGATGTAACCTGTCCAAAAATCAATTTCCATGCCCAAAGTTCAGCCTGACGTTGATTTGATGCTAACCCTTCTCCTTGTCGACACGGAGCACCACGACGACCTCGTTGCGACCAACCCGGATGAGCTTCTGGATACTTCGAATACGTCTTCGCGAAAGCTCGGAGAGCAGGATCATGCCGTCAATGTTGTCGTACTCTAGAAGCTTAACGTAGGCACCCATTTCGGCGATCTGAAATTGGTCAGAGGCAGTTCTTTCGGACAGATCAGGTTGCTACTGACCTGCTTGACATTGACCATGACGAAGCTATCGATCTCCGGGTACTTCTCCTCGTAAAAACGGCAATGTTGATTTTGAGCCATCTTGACGGTGTTTTTGAGGATTCAGAGGGTTCGGTCGGGTTCTGTAGAATAAGGTGGGGGTTTATCGATGTCGAGTGCCGTCGCACGAACGATCGCAAGTCGGGCTTTCAAAAAGAGCCAAAAGTCTAATTTTAATAAGCTATTCCTGCGATAGTATCGGTAGTGATTCTCGCGCGATCAAGTCGTAAATCGTCACGTCAACAGTGGATGTAGAGGGGAAGAGTCATAATTTTGACATTTTGCAAGTGCACTCGATTGATGATGGTGGGGTTGTGGCGGGGTGTGGCTCGTTCCCATGCTCATTCGTTTTCGTTCCATTGGTAGGTAGTGGCAGTGGAGGCAGTACCTGAAAATTCGGGCATAATGCCGCCAGCTGCGCCTGAGGTGGCCCGCCCATGACTTTCGTTGCCATGATGGTAGCTCTCCACGTGACTGAACCAAAGGTAAACAACTTCATCAACACTAAGGCTGTCGACAAGAGCATACTTAGCCATGGCTCCTGGTAAGTTCTAAACTGCTGTACCTGCTATCAGGTCGCGAATGTTTGGTAATTGATTTTCAGCGACTCAATACGAACTTTCACCGCCCCCAACCGACGCGGTCTCGGCGATCGCGTTTGCGCCGTCCTCTGGAACCAAGCTCCTTGTCTCATCATGGGATAAGAAGGTGTATTGCTACGATATCGCAGGTGGAGCTGGCGAGGCGACTCTCGTCAACACATACGAACACCGGGCGCCAGTCTTGGATGTTTGCTTCGGCGCCAATGATAATGAAGCTTTTACTGCTGGCGTGGATTGGTGTGTTAACAAGTCAGTGGATGCGAATGGGTACGCCTCGAAACGTTAAGCTGACAACAATGAATAGAATCGACTTGGAGACTGGTGAGAAGACTTTGCTGAGCAAGCATGCTGCGCCGGTGCGATCTATAGCCTACAGTCCAAAGTTTTGTGAGTCGTTGAACCCCTGTGATTGACTCATACTAACAGAAACCAGCGATCTTGGTCTCCGCGTCTTGGGATTGCAGCTTGAACCTCCATAACCTCAGCGATCCTTCAAGCACTCCCATAAGGGTCTCCCTCCCCGGCAAGCCCCATGCGCTGGCTGCTAGTCCTACAAAGATCGTGGTTGCCATGGCCGGCCGTGTTATTAACATCTACGACCTGAAGACCATTGTCGACCTATTCGCAACTGGCTCATCTGACCTGCAGCCATGGCAACAACGTGAATCATCCCTGCGATATTTGACACGCGCAGTGTCCTGCATGCCCAATGATGCCGGCTACGCCACTAGCAGTATTGAAGGCCGTGTTGCAGTTGAGTGGTTTGAGGACACAGCCGAGTCCCAGGCTCGAAAGTACGCCTTCAAGTGCCACCGACAAGCAGCACCAGATGGTGATGGTGATATTGTTTATCCCGTAAATGCTCTCGCCTTCCACCCTGTTCATGGAACATTTGCTTCAGGGGGTGGCGATGGCACTGCTGCTTTGTGGGATGCAGAAGCAAAGCGACGACTTAAACAGTACCAGAAATTCCCCAACAGCGTTGCTGCGCTTGCTTTCTCAAGTGACGGGAGATATCTTGCCGTGGGTGTTTGCCCCGGTTTTGAAACTGGCCAGGAGGACTACAGCGGTGCCGGACAGACATCGGTATTGATCCGTGAGCTTGGTGAGAACGAAGCCAAGGGTAAGGGGGCCAAATAGGCGGGAACGTGTTGGACAGTCTTGTTATCCCAAAAGGCGTTCTGGTGGTTGCGGGGCTCGATTGATTTATTTTGTACTATTCTCGAACTAAAGGAAGTGGCATCAAGATACCCGTCATGGAGCAGCACCAAAATAACGTCGTGAATGGTTGCACTGCTTGTTCTTTGTTCTTTTGCTGCTGACCACCCACGTATAGGTATCTTGGGCGATTTCAGTGGTCTCAAGAGATGGGCTCCTCGGCTTCAGATCTTTGTGGTTTCCAGTGATTGGTTCGTGTCCATTCTCCCGTAGTCGAATAACCATTGGTTGAGGATATCCAAGTGATACTTCCTTCACATCAAATCCATCTCGGCATTGGTATTCCAAGCTATTGGATGGTAGAGCACATGGCCACGGAGAAGGCCCAGGAAGTTTATAATCCCGAATTCGAACTCCCTTTCTGATCGTGTATTGCCCCTTCCTCTCAATCAAACGAGAGGCTCCTTGAGGAACAGGCCTCAGTTTTGTCACTACAGGCAACTCAGACGTATGTGTTGTAGTTGGTGGTGGAGTATCATGCCGCTGCTGATTGTCTCGTCTCGCTTGGATTTCTTTTTGATAGTCAGTTTTCTGTTGAAGCGCAAGCATGTCATGATTGTATTTACCTGACAACCGTCGGTTAGGGGTATATTCTGCATCTCCATTAGAATGAATCGACTCCATCCGCCTTCGTTTCGTTGGTCGACATGTTCGAAGAGGTAGCAGCTGCAGTTGACTGACTCGGCTTTCAACATCGCTTGTCGGGCTATAAAATAGGGGCTGGCTTGTCTGTCGCTGACAGATAGGTGTTTCTGGGATACTCATAAGAGTTAATATACCGATGAAGAAGATAAGAGTGATACGAAGGCATACAATTCAACATTCGTGAACTCATCCATAACAGATTCTGGGCTGACGACATCATCATGCTCTTCCAAACTTGGGGAGGATGTAGAGCTTTGACTTCGACTTCTCTTTCGACTACTCCCAGCGACGTGATTGAATTCTGTCTCATCATCGTCCATAAGGAGCATTTGGTGCATTGTCACTAACTCGACTTGATGACCGGCAACATGGCTGTCGTCCACCTCTATAGAGGGTAAAATTGTTTGAAAAGACATATTTGAGTGATTTGGTGAATCTTTTGAGGCGAACTATGGTTTGTGGTGGTAATGCCAGGTGCGTCCCGACTGCAGGTGTGAATGAAGGAAGGAGCCACTCCGGTCTGTCTCCTATAGTTCTTTCCTGACACTCTCCGTTTGTTCAGCGCAGGCTTCACCGAACAGCTCCTACCTTCAGCAATAACGCCTTTCTTCGAGATTAAGAAATACTAAGTGTTCATCTGCCGTTCACTCCGTTACTCGATTCAAAGTTGTTTATCAGCCTTTATGCATCTGCCAGTTGTCAAGCAACATAACAATATATTCTAACAGAATAGATAGTCTGGAATTTGCAAAGCGAATTTATTCTTTGTTTTTCTGTGCTGGTGATATCCACAATAACCCCTTATTCTGAACCCGTGTGCTCGCTCTCGTCCCAATCTACCAAACAAGCAATCCCGTCTGGTTCACCATCGATAAGAAGGCATCACTGCAGCACCAATTCTTTTTTTCCAGTCCAATTCCATCCAGTCCGATCGAGACCGAGCTGGTAACCATCGCCAAAAGTTCGCTTTGAGGCGGACGCCCTATTCCCCTCGTGCAGCCGGTGAGATGGGCTACAACAAATCAGTATAGGTATTTGTATGTGATTATGAGGAACGCACCTTTGGTGGTTGGATATGGTCAAACGTGCCGCCCATCTGGAGCAGCCAAACGTCGGGACCTCCAATAGAGTTGCCCCCACGATACAGGAAATCGTTAGGAAAGCCCGCATCAAATTCATTAGCCCCATCGATCTCTTGAATATCCTCAGGGGAGAGATGCAGGGTGAGAGCCTGAATGTTGGCTTTGAGGTGATCCACCTTTCGACCACCGATGATGGGGAATACATAACTTGTCTTGTGCATGACATATGCCAGTGCAATGCTGGTGATGAGTGTGTTCTTACGGTTAGCGATCGACTCCAGCACTTTACTGGTTCTGATCTCTTTCTCGCTGGCCTCCACTCTGCGTCCTTCCCGCGCATTGCGCTGTTCTTCGGTCTTGAATTTTCCGCCTCCAAGAGATCCCCATGGGGCAATTCCCATGCCCTCAGCTTGGCACATGGGGATGATGTCTCGCTCGAAGTCACGCGAGGCCGCAGACCAACGACCTTGGTAAACGGAGAATTGGCGGAGTCCATTGCAGCGAGCATACTCGTTGGCCTTGCTATGGGGGTTTCAGCAAGTTATTCGCTCGTAGAAGGCACATTGTATCTTACCTCACGATCCAAGCAGGAGTGTCGCTGACGCCCAAGTGGAGGACCTTTCCAGAGAGTACGAGTTGGTTGAGAGATTGCATCAGCTCTGGAATAGAGGTGTTGCCGTCATACCAGTGAACATAGAGCTATGGCCCTGTTAGCTTAGCATTCTGGGCTTCGCTCGTAAGAAAATACCTACAAGATCAATGTAATCGGTCTGCAGGTTCTTAAGGCTGGCCTCAACTGAAGCCCTCAGACTTTTCGTTCCGTTGCCAGTGAAGTTCACCATGATATTAGGAGCACCAGGTCCGGCTCGAAAGTTGGTGGTGTATTTGGTAGCAACAACTGAGGGAATACGTCAGTTCAGCACCCAGTGTTGAGTGAGAAAGGGTCACAAACCGATTTCATCACGGTTACCGCGTTTCCTCATCCATTCTCCCACCCATTTCTCGGTTTCCTGGAATTGGTAATTGTTTGCAGAGTCAATAAAGTTTCCGCCCTGTTCTTCCATTAGTACATCGTCGATATCTTGTATTCGATATATGGTGTTCATACCTGTTCATAGAAGAAATCCAAAATTGACTCCGACGTGGACTGGTCGCATTCTCCCATCCACTCTTTCCTACGCTACTGTTAGTAGATAGTAGGCATAATTGGATGTGTATCTCACCAAGCATTTCCAAAGTTCATGGTACCAAGGCAAATAGGGGACACCCAAACCGATGCAGTTGGTGACAAAAGTCGGTAGCGCCCCAGAGGACTTTTGGGGGGTGGTGCGAAAGGGAGAGCCATTGTTTGTTGCGGTAGGTTGCTAGTGTTCGTGATACAGAGTTGCGAAGATGAGGTGAAAAGATGTAGTGGGAATGGATTTGTAGGGATAATGAGGATGGAGTGGGCAGTGAGTGAAAGTGGTGATGATAGTGGCAGCGGCAATGGCGTCACTGCAGAAGAACAATCGATGGTGGCTGGATTTATGTTATCAGATATAAGAGTTGTGAATATTTCTCCAGTTGATGGTGAAAGGTTCTCTTCTGACTTTATATATTCAGATCTATCATATGGAACTGGCAACTCCTACCAATACCATCCACACCGTTTGGGAACGGACCTTCTGGACTTAAACGGATTTGTCGGACCCGTACTTAGGTACTGAAGAACAGTGACATATTTCGCGATGCGTTCATCAGAAGATATTGAAATTGACTCAGCTTCCGCGGTACATACGAGGTGCATACGGGCACGTAGCAAGAGTTGACATCCATTCATACAACCAAAGGAACAAGACCTCGTAACCTAGCTCAAGCGAACTCACGTAAACATTCTCATTGGTTTCTCAAGATGCACTAAACCGGCGAACTACCTTAATACGTTTAGATCAAGATCAGTTCATGCAGTTATTCAGCAAAAGCAGTTGTCAAGATGATCGAAACAAGCAGCTGAGAGCTGGAGTTAACGGACTTAGAACATGGGGAAGTGTTCAAGTTGCATTAGGCACACCTTTAGCATCCACTAGATATGTGGCTCGAGATCGACATTAAACGCCTTGACGTGCGAGATTGTGTAGCATCCTAAGATTCTTACATCAACGCATCATAATGTTTTGTTTGCCGTGTAAGTCGTTTGTGGGAAACGGCCTTAACAAGGGAAAAAGAGCAGTTGGAAAGTCCTGACAGCTAAGTGACTTGCCACTCAAAACGTATTGGCCTATTGGAACAATTATCGATATATCGAATAGTATCAGGAACTAAATGAAGTGATAAGGTACACTGGAGTTTCAAAGAATGACAATGCTACTAACAATAAGATATAAAAATGAGGAAGATGATGCTAAAACTGCCTACCCTGAAGCTGAATATCGACAAGGATGCTGACCTAAAATGGGCTGATGCTGTTGGCCATCGTAGCTCTCTCATTGGTCTGAAGTCCCGATTCCTCGGCCGGCCGGGTACGTACCTACCCTCCAATTCGATTGGATCTCACTCGGCCTAGAATCTGTGCATCACACCACGACAATTACTGCGAGCGACATACCGAGACGACGAATTGAACATCAACCTACGAACCTACGACCTCACAAAGCCGATCTGGGGCAGCATTGGTCCGGATCAAGATGACGACCGCCTAGAATGGCCACTCCTAGCCCCGCCCCTTCAAGGGTCGCCGTCAACGCCCTCCGTGGTGTTCTCCTAACAACGTCCTGTTCAGTCATTATCCTTGCTGAAGAACGACGTCGACGCCTCAATATCGCTCGAGCTGCTCTCGACAATGCCAAGAAACTTCACACTGCGCGGGCGAACCGCAACTCGGCTGCGCTGGCTGAGAGCTACAGCAGTAGACGAGAAACCTTTCCAATCGAAATTACCCACGACTTCTCGCATGCACCCACCAACAATGCTGTGCGCCGTCGTCGAACAAGAATAGACTCGTTGGAGCATGAATTATCGCGCCCGAAGGAGATTGAGCATATAGAGTCTTTTGAGACAACATTGCCTGAGGATGGGGACTCAACAAGCACGCCTCAGAATCGCCAGAGGAGATGGGACGAGTGGGACGCAGCACGAAAGGAATTATCACGAATATCAGAAAACAGCACATCCTATCACAACGCCCTTTCCATCAGGTTATCACCAGAGATCAGCCTACCAACTACATCATTACCAAGGACACGATCACCCAACACCAGGACGACCAAGGCCAGAATGGACGCTAGCACAGGCTCAACGAAAATATTCACGACGGAGAATACCCCAACGGCAAGCGATGGACAAATTGGCGTAACAAAATCAGAGCCAGTCGATGAAACCCTGATAGGACAACAAGAATCGTGGTCACGGCTGGATAATCTCCTTACGGAAATGGAAACCCAAGACTTGCCACGCGAAGAGCGTGTCCAGAATGAAACGAGAGCTACCAAAATGCTTAAAATGCTGACCTCAGCACAGAGTGAAGAGGCCCAGGAGGTTTTATCAAGAGGCATCCGGATACTTCAGTCCACAGTAGTATCTCGGGAATACGGAACTATCCCTCTCATACTCGAAGCTGTCCGTCCAGCTTGCAACGATATTTGCCTTTTGGCCGTCCCCTTCCTCGACAGTCTTTCCCGGAGCCGCGACGTTGAGGGTGTGAGGCACTTACTGCGAAGTTTATCTCGCTTTGAGCCTCAGTCGAAGGAGGCAGCGAATACCAATCGCAATGAATGGGTCACTCGGCTACTTATGCATTACTGGAGGAAGACGAAGGACTTCCTGGAGGTCAAAACGATTTATACATTGCTCCAAAAAGGCGGTCTTTTTGACAATAGTATATTTTCTTCGTCTACCCAGTATGCTGTCAGACGCAGAATTATCCTCATTGCTCTTGATGCTGGGGATGATGCGACTGCAAGCGCAGAGATGTCCCAGCTCCGCGAGATGAGACCGAAGGCCTCGGGTGTCGATGTCAAGCTTCGTGGGAGGTTTATTGTACGCGAAGCTGAATTGGGACAATGGGACAAGGTCACGGCTGGACTTGAGGCTTTCGGACCTAAAGCAAAGCCATCCGACCAGTTTCAGAATATTCTATCCTGGCTGACAAAGATCTATTGCAAGGATCACACAACCGCAGAGATGGACATTTTTGTGAGAGATCTTGTCAGCAACCACCACATGAGTTTGAACAAGCCCCTAGCTTTCTTTGTTATGGATAGGCACGGCCGAACCCGCAATCTTCAAGCTCTTGTTGCGTGGGTGCAGTTCTGCCAAGATGGTGGCTTGGCAATGGACCAGATCTTCTTCAACGAGATTGCCGACAAGTGCTGCAGATACTGGAACCTGTCGAGAGCTGACGTGATCCGCATGCTGAAGGATGCACGAACTTCTGCACCGTGGCTGAAGGACCCTTTGTTGACCAGCTACGCCAGTGAAGGTGGCCTGCATGATCTTCACAAGCCCCTGCCAGGAGAAAAGGTTGACTGCTATGGAATTGCCCCGACTCTGCCTGAACGCCGAGGTGACTCAATATCTATCTATGAGCGAGCAGCTTTCAAGCACATGAATACTCTGGCGCTTGAGAACGACTGGACCGGCGTCTACAGCGCCTACAAGGAGGCAACTAAGAAGGGCCTTGGTGATTCATCACGATGCCTTCGACTTGCTGTTGTCGCCAACATTCACTTAGAAGGTCCCCATTCAGGCACAGTGTCGTGTCTCATTAATGAGGCATACATAAGGAATCACGACATCAGCGGTGCTTTGGTTCCTATGCTGGTCGCTCGACTTGAGGCTGGTGACAATGTAAATGATTTACTCCGCGAGAATCTTGCCAAGGGTCAACACATTCACGACAGTGTATACAACAAAGCCGCTCGTGTTCTCACTCAAAAGGGTAACCCTGAAGCCGCGATCAAGGTCTGCGAAATGGCAGCACAGCAGAATGGTATGGGTGAGCTGGCATACAACAAGTTTAACTTTGCCAGTCTCATCCACTCCTATACTGGACAAGGGCGTTACAGAGACCTGATGTCACTTATTGCAAGCTTCATATCGAAGTCAGAATGGTGGCAGGGTAGCAAAGAGTGCAAGGAATCCGTCAAGTTGGCTATGAAACATGTCGCATCAAGGGCAGCCAGGGACCACAGGCGAGAGAACACGCATAAGCAAGTACTATTACGTCTTGATGATGCTCTTGAACATATCAAGTCCTTACGGGCGACGAACAAACAAGAGCGGGAGGCCGTTACCAAGGAGGTTGTTGGAGCTTTCAAGACGGTGGAAGAGCCAGTGGCATTTGAAGGAGGCTTCTTTCCAGACACACAATCTGGGCGCCAGACGCCAAAGGATAAGCGGAATACAGACTGGGAGTTGTCTTCAAGACGAGATTCAACACCCCAAGCTTTGAACGAGTCGAGGCATAGGATCGTCGAGGATGAATTGCCTGCTCGACAGCACAATAGAGATGAGATCCGAACAGCACGACACAAGCGGACGAAACGAGAGAGGACGCCTTCGCCTGAGCTTACTGAGGATGACATATATTTAGAGAAGGAAATAGCCAGAGCAATGGCTTGAGATTAGAGGCTGTATGCTTAGAAGACATATGCATTGGCATGGCGCAGACATTATGGTTACAGAAGAGGCATTTGGGTATATCAGCTTCTTGGTCACATTAACTTTTCTTTGTGGCCTGGAAATATGAGAGCATATGATGGTATCTGTTATGGTACTATCTGTAAAAGAAACAACAACACAATATTTGAAGAATCTATTTATCTTCTGAATGCTCTATGAGTTTCAATGTTCTGTAGTTGAACAGCCCCTCTCAGCACATGTCAATTGATATGGATGATTCTTTATTTTCGCATGTGATTCTGTCTCTCTGCTATGAGATGAATTGATTACAGGTGGGGCTTGGGTTGACAGTGTCACATGCATCAGCGTATTCGTGTAGAGTTGACCCCGTCATCATGAGATTTGGTTAATGGAGGTCATCAACCAGAAACTGATTGGCCACTAGCCGCTAAACAGACGCAGGAACATCAAATAAGCATCGACCGCAACCAAAGAAACCCTGAGAGTCGCATTCCGAATACGTATTTTCTCTCCCTCTTTCGAGAACCTGAACGAAGTAATACCGGACTCGGTAGAGGAGAAATTGGTTCGAATCACGTACGATCTGAATCTCTATGAGACGGCGTCTTTCACATGCGAAAAGTCCCGGAACCTGGCGGTGTCCTTTTCGCACATCGAACCATGCCCGCAAGATCTCGTCTTCGTTGGTTGGCTGCTCTTTTAGCGGTCAGGGCGTCTACGGGTCTTGGTGGCGCGATTGCTGCTAGGAAGGGAGACCACAGCGTTGCGGGGTGAAGTGTTCCAGGGGACCTTACAGTGGGTTATTCCCCTGGAACTACGATAATGACAGCCCTAGAGAGAATGCCAGGATCGCCCCATGCCAGCCAAGGGTCCATTTCTCTTGGTGTTTTTTTCGTTTCTTTGAATTCGGGCCCCCCTGACATGACATTCAGTGACGGTTTATAGGCTGATTTGTTGATATCCAGGAGGATTGAATGCCACGAGAATGAGAGGAAAAGGGACCCTATAAACGGCGCATATCCGGTCAATTGTGATCAGACGAGAGGAATTGTCGTCTTTGAAAGTGTCTGTGGTGTTTAAATCGGTTCAATCGCCCAGAATTCCATCTCAATTGATCTAAAGTCCAACTTTTTTATACACTCGCCCCCAAAAGTCGAGAGCGTCATTGTCACAAGCTCTGTGACCCCCGAAAACCGATTCATCCTTATAAGGGATAAGACTTCACTATTTGTTGGCTTACAACTGAGCATCTGCGAGAATATTGTGTCATCTCACATAAAAGCATTGATCTTGTTCTCTTTACAAAAGCATTGCCCTTTGTTGCTGCTCTTACTCTTTGACCACTTTCCACCCCCTAATTCCCAGGGCCAATCCATCCAATTTCTCGCCGCCCCCCGATCCGCGATTAATAGGCCCCCCACTCCCCATCGAAAGTCTTGTTAGACAATTCCTCAACTACCGCGACTCAACTTCCTTTCACTTCTACAACAGCCAATAACTTCAACCATGGCTTCAGTACTCACATCAACCGAGTCGCAGACTCGCCGTCGCGAACAATACCATGAAGCCGATGTCGTCGTTGTAGGAGCTGGTGTATTCGGCTGCACTATCGCCTACGCTCTCGCAAACCAGGGCCGATCCGTTCTCCTTCTCGAGCGATGGCTATCGGAGCCCGATCGCATCGTTGGCGAACTTCTTCAGCCTGGCGGTGTCGCCTCACTACAGAAAATCGGCCTCGGCCACTGCCTTGAGGGTATCGATGCCATGCCTTGCTACGGATACACTGTCTTCTACCACGGCGAGAAGGTCCTCATTCCTTACCCCGGTCTCGACGATAACGGCAATGTCACACATGCCTGGGGAGGTCACAGCACAGCGGATAAGAGACCGTCTGGATGCAGTTTCCATCACGGTCGCTTTATCACTAAGCTGCGAGAGTCGTGTATAAACCACAAGAACATCACTGTTGTTGAGACAGAGGTTGTCAAGACGCTGCGCGGAGAGGTGTCGGATCAGATTCTCGGTGTTGAAAGTCGCACAAAGAACAAGGAGACCGGTGTCAAGGAGAAGGATTACTACTTTGGACAGTTGACCATTATCGCTGATGGTTACGATTCCAAGTGGCGTCAGGAGGTTCTCAGGACCAAGCCCAAGGTCTGCTCAAAGTTCTACGCTCTTGAACTCATAGACTGCGATCTTCCTGAACCTGGCCACGGCCATGTCATCATTGGCAACGCCTTCCCTATCCTTCTCTACCAGATCGGCACTCACGAGACCCGCGCTCTTATCGATGTGCCTCAAGGTATCCCTGAAGCCTCGCCTGAGAATGGCGGTGTTCGTGGATACATCCGCAACTATGTCCTTCCTGCACTCCCTACTAGCATCCGACCATCAGCTGAGAAGGCTCTTGAGGATGGCAAGATTCCCCGAAGCATGCCCAACAGCTGGCTTCCTCCTACGAAACAGCGCGCCAACGGAGCCATTCTCCTCGGTGACGCTATGAACATGCGACATCCTCTTACTGGTGGTGGTATGACTGTCGCATTCAACGATGTTGTCATCCTTGCCGAGGAGTTGCACCCCAGCAAGGTGTCTGATCTCGCTGACAACAAGGCCATCAACAATGCGCTTGACCAGCTTTACTGGAAGCGCAAGCCTTTGACCGGTATCATCAACGTCCTTGCCCAGGCTCTGTACTCCCTATTCGCAGCCAACGACCGTCAGCTCCGTGCTCTTCAATACGGTTGCTTCAACTACTTCAAGCGCGGCTCAACTGACGGTCCCGTCGCTCTCTTGGCTGGTATGCTCCAGCGCCCCTTCATCCTCGCCTACCACTTCTTCTCCGTTGCATTCCTCGCCATCTGGCTCAACGCCTGCACCGTCGTTGGCTGCGGTATCTTGGGCATCTTCAAGGCTCCTCTCGCTATCATTGATGCCGTTCTCATCCTCTGGAAGGCATGCATTGTCTTCCTTCCCATCATGTACCGAGAGACATTCCAGTAAATCTGGAATTTGGGAAAAAAAAAAAAGAAGAGAAAAAGAGCATGATGTGTTTAAGTAGCGAGAGCTGCGGCGTTTATGGAGCTTTGGCTTGGGACTTTTATGTCGAATTTTAAAACGAATCTAAATTTCTTTCAGAAATGGGAGACATTAGAGTCGAGGGACGATTGTACATATGCCCCTTCTTTTCATGGGTGGTTATGAGACATTTGAGCATTTCGGAGTGTTGAGCGGGAGTGGGTTCTTGTTAGATACACACACACATACGCATGCTTGATCCCCATACTACCTGTGGTCAGAAATTGGGAGATATAAGTAGATTATCATTTCAAGATTAATATTAATTGCAACTGAACGTCACTTTACTGCGTCTTGTTAGCCTAACCGTGTGTAGGGCGAACCGTTTATGTTCATGTAATCGATAAATTTGTCGACTGTGTGTTTTATTCAACTAGACATGATCATTGCTATTACTGAGCATTCACGCTCATATCCTGCCTGATCCCTTGACCTCCATCCTATGTCAATCGTCTTCGATAGACACCAAACATCCAACTCGCTCTCAGCACCGCAAGGCCAATAGCCATCTTGATACTGTCCTGAATGACGTTGAGCTTGCTGCCACCAACCTCGTGCCACTCAATGGGCACTTCAGCAACCTTGATGCCGGGACTGGTGCCAATAACACTGCCATCGTGGCCAAGAACTGGTGTCGCGGGTGCTGACTCTGCGAGCATGAGCATCTCGATGTCGAAGATCCACCCCTCAGTGTGCATGTAGGGAATGATGTGTGGGAGGGATGCTCGCGAGAAGAGCTTGAAGCCGCATTGGGTGTCGCGGATGCGCGATGTTGCAGGGGGTGTGAGGATCATGAGCACGAGATGGAAAGATCGCATGAGGAAGTTTCGTAGAGCCGAGCGCTAGTTGTGTTAGTTGATACAATTTTCATAGACGAGAGGGTTAGTTTACCTTAACAACGGCTTCGCTGCCGACGAGATGAGCTCGACTTCCAATAGCAACGCCGCGGTACGATCCATCAACTACCTCCTCGCATCCTTCAATGAGCTTACCAGCATCGGAGAAACGGGATGCGCCATCAGCATCAGCGAATAGGACGTATTCGCCCCTCACATGTCGGAAACCATGAGTAGTCGCTCCGCCCTTGCCTCTGTTGCGAGCAAGTGAGACAACTCTAAGAATGTCATGGAGGCCGTGTTCTTGGGCAAACTTGAGGACAACATCCACTGTCTTATCCTTGCTTCCATCATCGATAACTAAGATCTCATATCCGCCGAGATCCTCCTTAGGAGCGTTCCGAACATGTCTCTTAGTCGTAGGACTCGCTCCGCTAGGTCCAGCTTGTTTGGTTCGGCCAAAGTGTTCATCGAGATAAGTGACAGCCTCTTCGAGGGTCGGGATAACGCGATCTTCTTCGTTGTAGGCTGGGAAGACAACGCTCAGACGCACTTCGGCGGGTTCGATGTTTCCAGCATCGGGAGTAGGGAATGCTTCATCGGGGCGGACGTGCTGCTCGCTAGCCTGTCGCTCAGCGAGCCAGCGATCGTACCAGCAGGGGAGAGTTTGAGGCTGTGTGCGCCCTTCAGTGGGATGGCTGGTAACGTAGGTCTTTTCGGAGGCGTAGACGGGTCGAGGCTTTGGCGCGACGAGATGGAGGATGACATAGAGCTAGGAATGGTGAGCTTGCGATTGCGCGGGGCCCTAGAGGGGTTCAGTGCAGTGCATACCCCAAGAAGTGCCAGCGCAATAAATGCGATAAATAATGACAGAAGAATGTAGACTGGCGTTGCTTCAGCCCAAGCCCATAAAGGCTTGAGAAACTCCGCGGGCGGTTCGATAGCCATGCTGGCGGAGGGGAGAGGTTGCTTGATGCGACTCGCGACTGCGGAGATGCAGCGATGAAAGGCGAGTGTTTGTAGAATTAAAGCGCGCTCATTTGAGATGTCAATTAATTTGGTGCAACGTACACAAGGAAAGGAAAATAAAAAAGGCGAACGCGCCCGTGGGCGAAGAAAGATTTAGAGTATGAATGCGGTGCGTTGCTTGTGATTGTACAGCATGAGAAGGCCACGAAGCATGAATGAGGCGTTGCATCTAATCTATGATTACGTAGCGACAGGCGCGGGTGCCAAAGGGTGCTATAATGAAGATGGTAGGGATCGGCAGGGACCAAGTGGTGAAATGACCAGTAGGAAACTGCCGAGGCTAATATTTCTAGAACAATTGAAGACATTTATGAGAATAACCACGTTTGATCGTTTACTCAATTATAGTCATATTTCAAGAATTACATGAGACTTTAGATTATATTTTTCAACGTCAGACCATACACGGCCTGAAGAAACCAACATGCGATAAGAATATACAGCCTCCCTTACTACCTCCGCTCAGGGAGTCTAAGCTTTGCGACTTAGAAGATCAATCAGACTGAGTCAACTGGATTAACCGCATTTGATTATTTAGGTAACAAACTCAATTACAACCCCTGTAGCAGTGGCCTTCATGACATTCACAAGGATCGCGATCGATGGAGAACAGAATGTGAACGTGAATCGTTGTCTTAGTTTCATTTCAGTAACAGTTGGTCCCAGCCAACGAAGAATGACCTGATGCCATTGCAGCCAAAGCCTAAAGCTAAAAAGTATGTACGTACAGTAAAGGAAGAACCCGAAAGGTTCTAGAAGAAGAGGCTAAACGCTATTATACATGAAGTAAAGGGCTTAGCTCGGTTCAGATTCCTGCTCTGAACCAAGTCTAAACAGAGTGTGGCGTACTTTTTATTTTATTTTAGTATAAGATTTCTGCCAAGATGTGTCAAACTCGACGTCGGAATGCCCGAGAGGGGCCCCATATCCAATGCTTGCTTTCTCTCCCCCACAAGACGACCCCTGTAGCTTTCTTTTTTGGTCTTGTTGGGTTGCTCGCTTTCGCATTCTTTCAGAACTTTGAGTACCATGTCCTGCTCGATCTCAATGGAGAGCTTGGTGGACGGATCGGTGTAAGTTGATGGACCTTGTTGGGCCGAAGCGTGGGTGATAGCAGGGAGTCAGTCCCTTGCTGGTTTTTTTTGGTTTGTAGCTCGTGATCATGTCTGAGAAATCGCCCTCCAGGGGCAGAAATCTCATCAAGTACAAGCTTAGATCATGACACCAGTCTGGAAACGCTCAGCGAGCCGATCCCGGGGGTCAGGGGATACAGTGTAGGCCAAGCCATACTGAGGACCTCGGACAACTTCCTTGCCCTTGAGAGAAATGGGATGATGGAAAGTTGGCGCAGGGGAGTACTCATAGATGTGCGCAGGCTCAAAGTGATGCACAGGAGAGTGACTTCTAGGGCTGATGTCTCCATCGTAGTCAGTCTCGCTCGGTTGATAGGTAGTGCTGCAGCTACCACTGGTGAAGGGAGACGCCGTTGATGAGCCGGGGAAGTTCATCTGGATGTGGTGATTGTCGTGCATGGCATCAGCAACCGCTTTTGCCGTTCGCTTGCGGTTCTCAGCGCGAACCTTGGAGCGGTCGTGATGACGGGCACCAGCTGGACCGACGTTGACTGAATCGCATGCTGCGTGTGTGGGAACATGGCGATATCTCGGTGTGGGTTTTGTTGCCTTGGGTTGCTCTACTTCTTTGGCCTTGGCGGTCTCCTTGTGATCGCGAGCACGCTTGATGGAACCGAGGATAGACATGGTTGTTGATGGATATATAAGTTGAAGAGATGCTGATGCGATATGATGTGAAGTATATAAGTGGATGTGTTATTATTGTATTGTATTGTATGTTGAAATGGTATGAAGAGAAAGGAGTCGTTTTCTCAACGGGCGAAGTGGTCTAGATATAACAAGAGGCTGAGGATAGTAATCACTGAAGTAATGCGTTGGAGACTGGCGTCAAAGTTGAGCGAGCATCAGTGTCGAAAAAGAACCTGACGGCCCGCAACGGCGTTGGAATAGCCGATCATTACTGAGTTCGAGACCCCCGAGACTTACAAGTCAAGCTGAGGGTCTTGGTCTAAAGGGCGTTAAAGCGAAGCGCCACAGACGCACCAACCCCTGCGGATCCGTGAAACAGGCCCAGCCCTTTCTCAGCCAGTGTTTGCTCATGAGGCGCTGCGTTGAAACGACTATGAGGCAATCCAGGGGCTATTGGATGGAATGGAGGAACTATCTATGCAGAGCGTTGAGCCACATGTTGCAGATCTTTTTTCCAACATGATTCAGAGCATGATTATGACTCTCGTCATGTTGAGAAAAATATTATTGTTTTTGTGAATCTAACCTTTGACGCTGAGGGAGTTTGGCATTGCGAGGGTGGACTCAGTATGTCATCGCCCAGGCCCAGGTCTGCCCATGTCTTAGACGACATCCATGTTAGTTTCCGCCTCGCGTGTGAAGCCGTAACTTCCAGAAACCACGTGTTGATGAAGACGGACAGAATCATTGATGGAAATGTCATTAATCGTCGATTGCAATGTCACCAGTCGAAAAGTTACATATCTAGAATCGACGATTGAGATGTCACCACTCGAGGTTTAATATGTGACCACGCCCACAAGAAATGTCACCAACCGTTCGATTGACGGCTTCTACAACCATCGAACTGCTCATCGAGGTATAATTATCCCTGTCCCTGTCTCTAGCCCTATCCCTGTATGTACTGTCGGCAGCCATACGCCATCCGTGTATCTTTGCGGCACCGTGTTCTCGGTCTCGCCCCTTCGGTATAACCAATACGTGAAGAATACTCTGAGAAGCTGTTTGTTAGCTCAGCCAACCTTTCCAAAGCAAACACTCTGAGTGGCTCGTTGCCGAGTCTTCCAGACCGTGTGTTTAAAACGCCACCAAGGCTGGGGTGTAGCCAGAGCCTGGCGGCGCAGAGACAGCTGAGTAAACCGTGTCAGATCATTCATTTTTACCTGCCAAGACCAAAAATCTAACGCTCCTCGGCGTTTCTGTCACTGCCGATGCCGGGGGCAGTTGTTCAGCGTAAGAGCTGTGGAGAATACTGAGATGATGGCTTCGCTCATTCGGTGATCCGAAGAAGCCGCTGACCCAAAAGCTGATGGAGCCTTTAGGGCCCGATCCAGCGACAGAGCTTACATCAGTTTCTATTTCTGCGTCTGTGGAGGTAAGGATTTATCCGTTGCTGCACTATCGTAGTCATTTCTTTGCCATACGAGGTGCTTTCGTGTTAAAAGACCGCTTACACGTCATGTCGAAACAGTTTTCCCATCTCAAACGCCTCATCTACGTCAATTGCACAAAAAAAAAAAAACAGTTGAAAATAGACCCTCCAACGGTCTTGTGCCTCTTTTCTTCAGATTATTGACCAAAATAGGTCGACATGGCTTCGCTACAGCCTAAATCTGCACAGAATCCATATCGTGGCGTCAGTCATCGCACCCGAAGTGTTTCGGCCTCATTGATTGTCTGAACTTACCGGCATCTCGGATCGATTCTGTGGCTTTTGAGCCCCTGGCTAAAACACGTAGACGCCTCTTTCGCCTCACTGTTGACTCGCAATTGCGTACTGCAGCTTGGCGTATCATCATTGTGCTTTTATTGTAAAGCAGTAGTCGCAAAAAGGTTCCATTGTCGTGCATAAGCCCAGAGGGAACGTGCTATGTGTCTGCAGGTTTGACAGTCCGGGACCCCCTGTCCTTGGCTGTCAGAGCAGATCTGCACCAGGGATGTACCCCAGGCCAAGCCACCACGCGACCAAAGAGACTCTTGAACGAATTTTTCTTGGTTGATCTTTTGATTTAGGAGCTTAAGCTCCGTAGCATTAAAAAGATAACGGTAAGCATCGGATCAAAGTGGTACTGTAAATGGGTCAACTCATAAGAAAAGGCACAAAAGATCAATAGAGACAAGATGGATCATGACGATCCCCCACTATTTGTCAGTTCCAAGAACTCACCCAAACTCGATTAGGCTGTTGTCTCACGCTAGAAGCTTTAGAAGCCAGACCAGACTTCCTAGAAGAGCTTAGTACTTCAGCCTTCTGGCGTTGCAATGCCCTGCCAAGGTCAGATCAGATCTAACCTGCCCCATTTCCATTCCACGCTGCATGAGGATACGGTTAGATCCAGGATAACCAACAAGGCTTGGCTTGTTTCGCTATCACGAATCCCCTGGCGGTGAAGCCGACTCGACTGAGAAAACTGCTTGAGTTGTTTCGTTGATGACTCAGGAACTTGCATCTTGGCTTACATCAAAGCTCTTCTTGTTCAACGTGAACGCCTTTCTTTGATGCACCATTGTGGAAAACCGCCAAGAGATGAAAGAATGTTGGTTGACAATAAATTATACCGTAGTGTATCTTGTGAATAGAATAAGCCTCTCTCCTGTATAGACCTTCTCTCCCCAGGCAAGCCTCGTTCCCTTGGCCTTCGCTGCTTTCGCGCTCGCTTTCCTTCTCCTCATTATATCGCAACACCTTCAGCTCTCCAGGCTCAATGGTCTACAACTTTTACTTTCCTCAGTGATCTTGGCGAGGTGTCGACCGTTACGGGAAAGGATGATTCTGAATTAGCTCGTTATGGTCATGAGGCGACCGTTACTGCTGCCTCGTGGATAAATGCTGATGCCTCTTTGGGCAGAGGAAGAGAACCAACACAGCTGACCACGATGTCCACGTTGCTCAACAGTCTCTTTTTCCTATATTAGGAACACCAAGAGACTCGATTGGGTTACTATTGAACACTAAACTGTAATCTATTAACGTCTGGAAGCTCTCAAGAGCTACCAGGTAGCTCGATGGGGCAGTGAGAAGGCTATCATGCGGTCGCATTTGTATCCGGTGCTCGTGCTCGATGCCGATAAAGCACGGTGCCGTGGCTTTGGCCCTCAACTAATAGTTCTCCTGATAAAGACACCCAAGTAGATAAGGGCGCCTGGCGTCTCAGTGACATGCGATAAGAATGTTGGGCATGTCACACCGTCGATGGTGAGCTCTTTCGATTGAGTTCTGTAGCTTCTTAGCTGTCGTCAACCTCAGCATCGACAAGATCATGATCCCTTATTTGCGTGGCATTTCTCTCTTTGTGTGCTGGCGCTGATATATCTGTCTCATTCCACCCTTTATTTACTATCACACATTGAGCTTGAAGCTATTTTATGCTCCCTGAACTCACGATGCGGGGAAATAAACCTTGCCCAGGGAAATATTGACAGCTTAAACCACTTAAACCGACTCGGCCCTACACGTTCCTGCAGCAGGAGTAGCGTCATGATTTAACTCAAAAGTTGAGTTTAATTGTCCCTGTCGATCACTTTTCGCATAAATATCGATCAAAGTTAGGAGACGGGAGAATGATGTAAAGTAAGTGGAAGAATAATGGATTGACCTCTACTTATAATTGATTGACAGATGGAAGAAACATGCGATCTGATGCAAGTTCCCATGCCTGATACAAGCACGCAAAGGCTGAGCCAACTGCTTGTCCAGTTTGATTGAAGGATCCAGGCATATCCGGCCAAGCTCCATATTCTCCCGGTAACGTGCATGTACAATAGCTGCTTTCACGCGAGTCTCACGTGAATCCCACGCTTGTAACAAAGAATCAACGTCACTCAACACAAACAAACAAACAATCGAATTGTCAACATATGACGATGGGCCGCTGCATGATGACACTTGCAAACAATACAGACTACCTTATCTGCATAAGGGCCGAACTTGAGAGCCATTGTCCTGGTAATAAACGAAGCCTTGCCTTACTGCCTAGCAATTATTGCCACTCAATTTGTATTTCTTGTTGTTGATATTTTCTTGATAACTTATATTTAGTTCGTGGTTGCATCATTGCCTCCATTACGACACTCTTCAATGTCTTGACAGGTTCAGGGGTCTTTTTGTCTCTGGTCGCGCAATTGATAAGAAACTGGAGAAACAAGCTTTGATTGGACGAGAACCACTTGTTTCCTTTTTTTCACTTCTCCAGACCCGCGTCATTTTTTCAAAGTGGCAACACCAGATACCGCACCTGATTGGACGATAGGCTCCTTTTCCACCAGCCTCACTGTGGCTGAGACGACATTGGTAAGGCAGGGCCCCCTCCCCTCGCCCCCCCGAAGAGGATCCCAAGGCCTAAACCCAACACCATCTGGCAGCCTGGTCACGCGCATTGCCCACCTCAATCCGCATTTCTCGACAGCCTCAAACGGTCCCTCGATATATATCGGTCCCTTATCGTTAAAACCGACCCAAAATCAATTTCTTGGCCCCGGATTCCGCCTGCCGCATACCGAGTTCACGGCTCTGTACGGCTGCCTGTCTGTCGCCGAAGTCGCTTTCCGCTTCCGCTTGTCGCGCCTTCCTTTTCCCGCGGTCGTCGCTCCCTCCTTCCCGCCGATTGCTTCCGTGGCGTGTCGCCAACCTACAGTAGTTGTCCAACGCACACCGACCCGCCCGATTTTCGCCCGCGCCCCATCTCGATAGATTCCTATTGCATGGCGCATTGAAGCACCGTCGCTCGCTTTTTATTGTATCAATTTTTTTTTTTTTTGATAGCGGCGCCGGCTGCGCATCTCGCATAATCGGGATATCCTGACGTTCCACTGTCGCGCACCATCTGCGCGCACCGTAAGGAATCGTGGCGGCGCTTACGATTCTGAGTCCCAACGAACCATCGGAGCTGTCCTTGCAACAGCACCTCGAACTTGCCCCGGATTTGGTTGCGTATACGAACCTCACTGTCGAGGGAGAGCCCGAGTCTTTGATGATGGCACAGCCCGTGCCTCATCAGCCCACCGATAAGAAGCGCGTCAAGGTCTACGAACTCCGCAACAATGACTGGTTCGATCGAGGCACCGGCTTCTGCAGCGCGAGCTTTGAGACTGTATGTTGTTGATGTCCTTCCAATTCTGCATTTTGTATGCACTTTTGCGCCCGGGATTAGTTGCTGACTGTAGCGCCTGCAGCTTGAGGATGGTCGCAAAGAACCGCGCGTCATCGTTGAATCAGAGGATCATCCCGACCGTCTTCTGCTAGAAACAAAAATTCAAAAAGAAGATGGATTCCAGAAACAGCAAGGCACGTCACCATGTCCGAGATGCGCATTAAAGACGTCATGTGTCTAACCTAACTCACAGATACACTGATTGTGTGGCAGGAACCTAGTAGTGGAGTTGACATGGCACTCAGTTTTCAAGAAGCCGAGGGATGCGCCATGATATGGTTCGTACTGTCAATCAGCAACATACAACTTGTGTACTGACATCTAATAGGCGTTTTGTGAGCAATGTTCAACAGACATTTCACAACCATCTGCCAGGAGCCGGTATGCAAGACCACTCATCACCTAGGGACTACGATACTGATAACCAATGCCTAGATGACGGCCTTTCTGACGATCTCCCTATCGACGCTCCGCCGGCTATCAACTTGCCCACAGCCGAACTTGGAAATCTCGGAGATATAGAACAGACTATGCGGATGATGAGCACAACAGCAAACGGACGTGATGCTCTCGCCAAGGCAATTATGGCTGAGGACTTCATCGGCAAAATTGTCCCCCTGGTCGAGATGGCTGAGGACCTCGAGAGTCTTCAAGACCTGCACCGGCTTTGCAACATCATGAAAACAGTCATTCTTCTCAACGACACCTCAATTATAGAGCATGCGGTGTCGGACGAATGTGTTTTAGGTGTTGTTGGTGCTCTGGAATACGACCCCGACTTTCCTAGTCACAAGGCTAATCATCGACACTGGCTGGGCAATCAAGGTCGATATAAAGAAGTTGTCCCTATCGAGGAGGAGCAAATCCGCAGGAAGATTCACCAAACATACCGTCTACAGTACCTAAAGGATGTTGTTCTGGCTAGAATACTCGACGATCCTACTTTTTCGGTTCTCAATTCTCTTATCTTTTTTAACCAAGTCGACATTGTTCAACACCTGCAAGCGAACGCCGCTTTTCTTAATGAGTTGTTTGGCATCTTCAGACCCACGAACAGCGATCAGAAGAGAAAGAAGGAAGCGGTGCTCTTCATCCAGCAATGTTGTGCTATTGCCAAGAATATCCAACCACCGGCGCGTCAGACGTTATACAACAACTTCATCGCTCACGGACTCCTTTCTGTCATCCACTTCGGGCTCAGACATCATGACGTGGGAGTTAGAGTTGGGGCAACTGACATCCTGATCTCTATCATCGATCACGATCCCCAAATGATTCGTCAGACTTTGTACCGTCAACTGCACGAGAACCAGACTCTCCTCACCGACTCTTTGATTGATCTTCTGCTGGTGGAAGTTGATCTTGGTGTCAAGTCTCAAATCTCAGAAGCACTCAGGGTCTTATTAGACCCTGGTCCTCAACAAATGCAAAATAACGAGGCCCTTGCGAAGGCTAATGGCGAGTTTATGGGAAGACAGAGACCTCAAGTCGCCCTTGACCCTCAGCAAGAGACTTTCCTCAACAAATTCTACGACAAGTCGGCTCCAAGGCTATTCAAGCCCCTCATGGACTTGGAGAAGCGAACGGACATGAACTTTACTGTGCAGCAGGCATCGATGTTTACGTATCTGATTGAGATCCAAACATTCTTTATTCGCTGTCACTATTTACGCGTCAAGTTACATGTCATGTCTCACGATATCGTTAAGCGCATTGCTCAGCTTCTCACATGCCCTGAGAAATTTTTGAGATTAGGTACGAAATACTGACCCGATATGTTTGACTTTGCTAACTTTCCATAGTTGCTATTCGTTTCTTCCGGTCATTGATCGGAATGCAAGATGAGTTTTACATCAAGCATCTCATGGAGAAGCAGGTCTTGGGACCAATTCTTGAAGTTCTTATCGAGACCGTGCCCCGAGACAACCTCTTGGGCTCAGCATCACTGGAATTTTTCGAGTTCATCAAGAAAGAAAACATCAAAGATCTGATCAAACATCTCGTGGTCAACTATAGAGAACAGCTTAGAGCATTGAGCTACATGTCGACATTTCGGGAGATCCTTCTTAGATATGACCAAACTCAGGGTTACACGTCTAACGTCGACTATTTCCTGGAAGCTGAAGACGAGATGGGTAGGAGACCTCTAGCGAACACAAGGATGGCCGAGCAAATCACTGTTGAACAAGAGCAAGAGGAATACTGGGCAACATCTGATCCTGAAGATGATGATGACCAGTCAAGTAAAGAGGGAGAAAGGACACCATCCACGAATGGATCAATCACCTCGAAGCTACTAGTCGACTACGCATCCGATGAAGAGACTGACGAAAATGCCGACCCTGAAGCAACACCAGAAGCGGACAGCCAACACAGCGACGTCGCATCGGACGCTGTGCACTCGCCTATTGATTCGAGCCTTGGAGGAGGTATCCCACCACCTGAGCGACTTTCAGAGAAGCGTCGACGTGAAGAGGAGGAAGACGAGGATGAGATGAGCAAAATGATGCAGAATAAGAGACGCAGCAGCAGCGGTTCTGTCACAGCGATCTCAGGCAACTCTCGCGGCCCACAAAGACGCAAAAGCTTCAACGTCAACTCTCCCGCTGGAGGCAAGAAGATCGCCATCAGTCTCTCTAGCGGCTTAAAAACAGGCAGCGGCCCAGGTTCCAACGAAGAGTCATAAATTCTCCTAACTTCTTTCGGCGATGGCGTACCGGTTATTGGTCTGTTTTTGGTTTATCATGAAAGGGGGTTGCAGACTTGAGGCCTCACTCCCGCACAAGTACATTTAGCAAGTATGGCTTGCTGGTTAACGGAACGGTCAGGTGGTGAGAACCGGCGTTGATGTTTGAAATATCTTTGTGGCATCCGTCACTATATTCTTAGTATCACATGCTTTGCTGCACTTAGGCACCCTTTGACTAGGCGTGTCCGAGTGTTTCCATTGCTTGGTCTGGTCTAATGGGGCTTTATCTGGACCGAGACTCTGCCCCCTTATTTGGGCGATAGAGTCGTCGAGAAGCGACGGCACAGCGCGTGGAATGATGTGTGGAGGAAATCAGGGCTTGCAAGTTGAGATTGGCAGGATTGTAAAAAGGGGGAGATTTTGGAAGCGGTCTGCTAGCTGAGCAGTAACCGTATTGCATAGGGGTGGTTTATTGAGTTGTCGAGCTGTATCATAAACTTTATGACTTCAATGGCCCTTGTGAGACGAGCAAGGAGCTGAGTCGGGTTCAGGGACGATAGTTGGTGCTGATCCCAGGCCATTCGTAACGAAGAAATGAAAAAGACCCGTCTAGATAAAGAACAAATATTCGTCATATTTGCTTAGTTCTTATCACTTGATCTAAGCTTCCATGGTAATATCCATATCTAAACTTTTATGAACTTTTATTGTATCATCTAAAACAGCATAAGTTTAGTCTACCCTTAGGCTGATCTTTATAAATTTCATCTAAACTCTACACCTTTTTGAACTGCCTTGACCACTTTTCATACCCATCAATCATCTGCTTTGTGATATTCCGTGGTGTTTTCTCAAGAACAGCTGTTAAATCGGCCATGGTCATTTCGAGCTTGTTGGCCGTTCTATCATCGTCATAACGCTCCTGAACAAGCATGCAGGTCTGATCGCATATAGACTTGATCTCGGCTCCGGAATAGCCTTCAGCGAGTCGAGAAAGATCTGCGATATCGACATCTGATGCAAGTGGTAGGCCGCGGAGATGCACATTGAAAATAGCCTCTCGTGCGGCCCCGTCAGGAGGGCCAACGTACAGGACTTGATCGAATCGGCCCGGCCGCATTAATGCTGGGTCCATGGCCTCAGGTCGATTGGTAGCTGCGAGGATAAGTACCCCTGAGAGAGCCTCGAAACCGTCCATTTCAGTGAGAAGGGTTGTGAGCATATTGACAGAGCCAGTGCTACGGGTAGCGGAGCCACTGCCTGAACGCTGCCCACCGATAGAGTCGATCTCGTCGAAGAAGATGATAGACGGAGAAGCATTGCGAGCACGTTCAAAAAGAGTACGCACAGCCCGCTCAGACTCGCCGACGTACATGTTAAGAAGCTCGGCACCCTTGACGGCAAAGAAGTTAAAGCCTGACTCTGTTGCGGCTGCTTGAGCTGAGAGAGTTTTCGAGCAACCAGGAGGCCCGTAGAGCAAAAGGCCTTTGGGAGGGGGCCGAAGAGAGTGTTCTGGGTTCTAATACATAGTTAATACCTTTATGAAATGACTGATATAATCATCGCATCGCACCTTTGTATACTTGATCATTCGGTTGAGTGCCTTTTTTAGTATATCTTGACCACCAACATCCTGCCAATGAATTGTAGGAGGGTTGAGATTGATGTCGCGCATAGCCGTGGGACGAACTGCCTTTCTCGCTCGTTCTAGATCAGACTTTTCCAAGAAACCCTCCTCGCCGGGACCGACACCTGCCTTGAGCAGCTGGCTTTTGCGGCCACGGACAGCGGTTTGGATCAAGATGCTGAGATCCTTGGGGCTGTATGCATGTGTCATTTGTGCCAATTCCAAGAGAAGTGCTTGTTTGTCGCCTTTGATCGGTGGCTCAAGGTACTCAAGTATCTCTTGACGCTCATGGGTTCTGGGAATAGGTAGAGGGGTGTGTTCAAGGAAGCGAGTGGACGACCGCAATTCTTCGGGGATATCAGTATAGAAATCGGAGCAGGTCGCGATCACCACGACTTGAATGTAAGCGTTTTTCGATTGTGAGATTTCGGCCAAAGCATCCAGTTCTTCGCCTATTGTTTCGATGACGGTATCACGATTTGAGCGATCCTTGCTGATTAGAGACTCAAAATTATCCATCAAAACGATGCTCGGCTGCTGACTCTGTGCAAGCTTGAAGGTTTCCCTGATACTCGCGATCTTGTCCGAGGGCTTGATCCAATGCACTCTGCCCCATTTCGTTGCCGCGATGCGTTTTAAAATGAAAGTCTTGCCAGTGCCGGAGCCACCGTGGATAACAAAAGCAGCCGACATCTTATCTCCTTTGACATTGCATGGCTGAGTGATGAGGAGCAGGAATTCATTCAATGTGTTGATCTGTTTTGACATTCCAGGTACACCAGTCACGACCAAATCGCCACGGTCTTGGGCGTTTGAGTCAGTGATTGTTGAATCGGCATCAGTGATGATTATGGTCGTTGATTTATGGCTGAACTTTGCAACGCTATTGGTCTGCGAGTTTACGGAAACGACCTCGAAGTTTCGGCGTGCCTTGCAAGTGTGCATTGCTTCCACAACCATTCCAGGGAAGATAAGATCAGCACGATCTTTGGAAATGGGAGTTAGCATGCTGGATAACGAATTGTATAACAAGGGCTAAGCTTACCAAAGGCAGATGCAAGTGAATTCTCCCAAGAGAAAGGATACTTTGCGTCTGTGTCTAATCTCTCCATCCTGTCGAACTCGGCGGCTGCCTTGTCTGTTCTTTCAGTGACATCCTGTACAACCACTTCTTCTGCCTCTGGTGTTGTGCCTGCAATTGTGATCCTAACAGCATCACCGATTCTGAAACCTGTAGCTTCTTGGAATGCCCTCGTCATCATAACGACATTTGGGCTGAGGTTCTTCTCTGGGAGGATCCATAGCGAGGCCTCTCGCTGGAGTTCTTCTTGGGGAACATCTTCCTTGTTGGCGGCAGATTCTAACCGTGTGACAACGCAGTGTTTTCCGTTTTCTAGATTTCCATTCAAGGACAGAAGAGTATCTTTGCTGACATAGATACGAGCGGCACCCAGAAGACTCGACTTTTCGAGGCTTGTATTGGCCAAAGGCCTAACCTTTGCGTCGACACTTTTCGCAAGCATGACAAAGGAAAATAGAAGAAAATTCCGATGTGATGTGATGAGATTAAAATGGAAACGATAAGAAAAGTAACCGCCTTAAAAGTACTGCCTCTGAATGTGGTTAATGAAGGAAGGACGTTACTCGGGCTGCTACTGCTGTGTTAGTGCGCAAGAAAATACTCTCCACTCACAAATCTGCAAGTGCGACTGAAGGCTCTTTCCAACCTAAGTTGAAGGGCCCAATTTATAGAGCAGGAGCAGATATACTGGCCTGTCTCCACTCTTAACGACATATATCAATGTGACACATTAAAAACCATCTCTTTCTTAGTTATACTTTAGGCATCATTCAAGGTCCTCGAATCAGATTACCATCAGTTCTGCTTGATAAGTCACCGTATTGACCTGCCCAGCATCCACAACCTTATATACACAGCAAAACGGGGTGGAAAGTATCATCGTAACTCTCCAGACAGAAAACAAATGCTCACTTGGCCCCCTGAGTCACAAATCTGCAAGCCATGGATAACATAATTTTCTTCTATTTTCGTCAGTATATTTCACGTCAATCAGTGAGTGATTGAGAAACTCATGTGGCGCCTTGGCTCGGAGACACAGCGGCCAGTGTAGGTGTAAGTGATTTGAGGTGAATCTACGTCAAAGAATTGACCAAAATGGAAGAAAGAGTATTATTGGTAATGTTTGTAATTCTATACCGTCTTTGAAGATATCATCTTTTCTCCGCTCATACCTCTCTAAGCCTTTAAGCTTAGGAATATCATCATCATGAGTCTGGCTCAAACATACTTTATTCTCAGTATCCCTCTCATGACAAAGAACCCCGCTAAGCCAAATCGGATCGGAACTCGGCCGAGTCCCGCATAACACCTTCACTCAATTGCTACTCTGCTCCAAGATGCTCTCAAACTTCCCCTTCCACCAACCTCAAATCCCATGTTTCCTCACAATCCACCGCCCGGATGATCCGCCAAAAATGGCTTCCCAATGCCAGGGCCCTCTTCGCCGCCCAGAAAAGATGTCTTTCTTCGCCAAGCGCCAGATTCCCCAACTTCGCCGAAAACGATGAGAGCTGGGGAACTCTGCAGGAGAAGCTCAACTCTTCTCTGCCCAATGCTGGTGCGAATTCGAAGCCAGTGCCTGGCACTTCGCTGAAGGGTGCAATGGCTCAGGACCATGGTTCCCGATACATGCTTGTCATGGAGGGTCTGCCAACATCGCTTCGCGCTGCTGACTTCCATCGTCTTGCGCCAGGTACCCTCTCTGGCTGGGAAAACTTCATCACTAATGGTACTACAAACCCTCCACACATTCATTGACTATTGAGCTCACAAAAATACCAGTCCATCAAGAACGCGATCCCTGGACTATGGAACCCCTTGGCACATACTACATAACCTTCCCCTCCAGCGGCGCCGCCTACATCTACCGCGACAGAGTCGAACGTCTCCTCCGCCTCGCCCAAGCAAAGATGAAAGACAAGACAGGTCTCTGGGTCACCAAAGTGAACCCCGTTCTCATCAATAAAAAAACCAACCCCGCAGTTGAGGTCGAGCGCTTCACACTCCTCCCGGGTTCATACCCATCCAAGCTTGAGATCAAGAGCAAACGGGTCAGAAAGATGGCATGGCAGAAAGTCATGGACCGAATCGTTGAAAAATCGTCCATAAAAAGGAATCCTAGCCATGTGCTACTTGAGCTACCGCAGGCGAGTTTCTCGGCGTCGGAGCTCAAGGCGATCATAAAGCAGGATGGTATAGAAAGTGGGCACAATTGGCAAATAGATGTGTTCAGCCTGAGGGAGACTATGAACTTTGAGAGTGGGGTTACCACAGACACCCTTCGAGTACCTCTGACTCGAGGCAGTCCCGAGTTTCGACGCAAGCTCGATTCACGGTTTGTCCTTACCTGCGCGACTCCTGAAGTGGCATGGCGATTCATTCGTAATTGGAATCAGCGCATCCTTGAATATGACGGAGGAGATGAGGTTATCCAGCGTAACCGTGTAAAAGTATCGTATATTGAGACTTAGCGACTGTATTATATCATAACGAATAGATTTAAAGAGTCAAAGACGCTCGCTCCACAGCCCATCGAATCTCTGATCTTTTTGAAAATAAGACACCAACACTTTCACAAAGGAGTCTTCTTTGGCTCTTCTTGACCCGACATTCAATCGCAAGCAAAGAAATCAAAGACTTCAACAACGACCACTCATGCACATAACGAAAGCAATGTATATTAGACCCAGATCAAAAACCGAAACTCCAGACCGGATTTGCTCTCTAAGATGGGGTGGAAGGTCGATCGGGGGAACAACAAGACATGACCAAAACCTCTCGCAATGTCGTCACTCATCCTTTTGAACGTGACTGAGATTTGCCGCCCAGCTCAAACTAACAGCCATCCATTCCTCTCTTTCGGCCCCTTTCCTTCTTTCCTTCGTTTCCTTTCATCCATCCCTCATGCCCGAAGACAAGAGCACAGGTTCTCTTCCCATTCTCCTAATGGTGAACTCTCCAACTCTCTCATCTCACGCTGACCCGTACACAGCGTGTTCACCTCCCTCGAGTTTACAAAGTAATAAGCTTGAAAAAATATAAAATAAAAACGACGGCAAACGGAAAATGACAGATAAACGAACTCCTTAGGGTATTCGGTTTAGCAGCACTTGCTGCCGCCGCCTTCGCTCTTATCGCCGACGTTGACACCGCTCGCTGAGGGTTGGTCGTTCTTGGAGTTGTCGATAAGTCGCTTCTTGATGTCTGCGGCTAGGCTGTAGAAGGCCTTGTCGATATTGATGTTGCTCTTGGCGGAGACCTCGAGGAAGGGAATGCCCAGCTCGTCGGCGAGGGCTTGGCCTTGCTCGGTGGAAACAACTCGCTTCTCCTCCCAGTCGCACTTGTTGCCAATTAGAATCTTGTTGACACCCTCGGTAGCATGTTGCTCGACGTTTTGGAACCAAGTTCGGATGTCTATAAAAAAGTTAGTTAGTTGCTGTTGGTATATGTGGCTCGATAGCGCATTGCTTTGTTGGGCCAAGGGCGCTGGGTGACTATTTGACTATCGGGTAGGAGAGGGGCAACACAACATATCATGAAATGTGTATATCGAGCAGTGTCGTGAAGAATAGTAAGACGTACTGTTGAATGAGCGCTCGTCGGTGACGTCGTAGACAAGGAGGATTCCCATGGCACCACGGTAATAGGCGGTGGTGATGGTGCGGAAACGCTCCTGACCGGCGGTATCCCAGATCTGCAGCTTGACGCGCTTTCCATCGAGCTCAATAGTTCTGATCTTGAAGTCGATACCGATAGTGGTGATAAATGAAGGGGTGAAGGAGTCTTCGCTGAATCGCAGCAGACAGCACGACTTGCCGACGCCGGAGTCGCCTATCAGGAGCAGCTTAATCTACATGACGAGGAGGGTCAGCGAGAGTTATCAAGAGGCGGTCGCATGCAGTGAATAATAGCGACCACAGCGCGATGCGAGTTGGGATATTCATATTCGTCGGGGTTTGGCTCAAGACAACGTGAATCCAAGGGACGCAGGGGGCGGATTGGCGGGCGGTGGGGGTGAGGGAACGGTAGTAGATTGGATTGGATTGGATTTGGATATCGTACCAGGAAATCATAGTTACGATTACTCGACATGTTGACCAAGAGTGAGAGCAGCGGAAGAAGCTACTGTGTAGTGAAGCGACGATAGCGACGAGTTCGGTGGTCGAGGATGCGGAGGAGGCGAAAGACAAGGCTAGTGCGTGGGTGATTGAGGTCTGATGGTCGTCGAGGGTTGAAGATGGAGATAGAGATGGAGTTGGAAATGGAAATGGGGACTGGGAGTGAAAGTGGAGGAGGGAATTGGATTGGTCTTTGAACCGCGGGACTAATCCGTTTGCCTGTACCTAGAACGGCAGGCGAATGAGATCCCGTTGAAGACCTCTACGGCACAGGCTTAGGCAGTGACGAACTAACTAACACTACGTGTTTACAGGGGCTTTCGCCTCCACGGCTCTACTGGTTTTAGGCTGTCGCAGCGCCAAAGGACTCCAGTTGGCAGTGGAGGGAGGTGTTTCAGCAGCGGACAACGTTTAAAAGAGCCTACGTGTCAGGCTGTACTTTAGTAAGTGATGATTTGGAATTCTCTCAAAGTCATTTCCATTGTATTTTCTCGTTATTTGTCTGCCTATCTCATCTTACCTACTCAAACTTGAAACAGGCAGGCGAATGTCCTCCATATTAACAGAGAATATAAATACATCCCAGCGCATAAGCTGTGTTATGCATCCATCCGTAGATGGTTTCAATTATATATTCCGATATCCCTATACAGTACAATATGCATTCTGAGTAACACGGACGGCTACCTTGCATAGAGAAAGCCTTTCAACATCTGTAACTGTGTTTAACACTCAAACAGTGTCTACCCCTGAAAAATGAAAGATTGCGGCGTCTATCTTTGATACTCAACGTTGACTTTTCTGCAAACTCGGGTTCCACAGCGGCTTTGTCCCCTACAAATCTTGGCCCCTTCACGCTTTCCAATACATTTTGCCCCTGGTACACGACGTCATCTTGAGAGACATCATCACGAGACACACTTTATCAAAAGGTCAGCCACACTCATTACGTCCAGCTTTGCCGCATGAGCACAACTTGCACGACAAGAGAGAAATCAAGTTGGAGGGTTGAACTCAATAATCAGGTTAAATGCGTTCTAAAATGTTGAGGCTCGTTGTGTTTCACGATACTCCTCGGCCTACGCTCTCGCTGTATTAGTAACCAACTCAATCAATAAAGTGCGTCATAAGAGTAATTTAATTGATTTCTCATAGATGCTTCCAAATGACCTCGTTGAACATGGTCAACCGAGCCACGTGAACTTTCAGCTGTTCAATCATTCATCCATCCAAAAGTACATAAAAAGAAGTGAAGAATCTCAAACCACAATCCCCATCATAACTTGTTGTTTACTTCTTGCAAATGCCAAATGCATTCTGGCAACCACACTCACACTGCTTGGCCTTGCGACCACATTTGCCTCCGCGAGAGCAGCAGTCACCAAACTTGCTGCCCTCACAAGTTTGTCCAGTCTCACCGCCGCAGCGGCCGTCCTCAGAAACCTTGAGTCCAGAGCTTCCCTCTTGGGTAGGTTCGCTTGTCTGAACTGGCATGGGGTACTTGATAACAGGAGTGTCCTTGTACTTGGTGTTCTTCTCATACTTGTCCCACTTGCGGGTCGCTGTCTCTTGGGTAGCCTCAGTATTCTCAGCGGGCTTCGAGGCCTCAGTCGTAGCGGCGGCAGCCTGAGATGTCTTTGATGGAGCAGCGTAGGTCTCCTTGCTAGCAGGCTTGTCGTTGGAGTTGGAGTTCTTGCCATCGGTGGCTAGATCACTACCCTCAAAGTCGCCATAGGGAGCAGGAATAGGACCAGGAGCCTCGGCAAAGTACTCCTTGCCAGTGAAGTTAGGAGGTCCCTCAAAGTCCTTGGCTTTGCAAGCGGCGTTGATCTCCTTGCAGTAGTCATTCCAGGTATCACAACCCTTACCGCCAGTAGGGGGAGCGTTGTCCCAGCAGTCACCAACAATATCCCAGCACTTCTTGGCCGCAGCCCAGCAGTTGTCTTGTCCGGAGTACTTCGCAAGAGGCTTGCCGCACCAGTTGGCGTTCTTGGCAAGGCAGTCCTTGGGGACAAGACCATCCTTCTGGGTCTGCTTGGTGCCAGTCTCTTTAGAGGTAGGGTTCCAAACCTCAGGTCCAGGAATAGGGTATTCACCCTTGTCGCTGTAGATGTTGTAGGTGACACCGGGGTCCTTCTTGTCAACATAGCCTGGAATGCTGACCTCGTACTTCTCAGGGATCTCAAGAGGACCTTCAGGACCATTTTCGATGAAGATCTGGGCACAGCTGTGGTAGAACTGAGGGTCACCTGAGGGAGCGTTGTGGAGGGCCAGGACCTCGGGGCGGACGAGGTAGTAACCGGCAGGGAGACCAGTGGGGAGGTCAACTGAAAGAAGACCACCGTTGGATCGGAGAGTGTCGGTACACCACTTGTCCTCCTTGACGTTGTAGCCATCTTCCCAGACCTTGAACCAACCGTCACCAGCAGCAGAGTCCGAGTTCATATCATCGACCTTCTTCATGTAGACGGAGCAAGGGCCTTTGTGACCTTCGGCAATGGCACCAGGGTGGGAGTAGCTGGGGGATTCACGGAATTGGAAGGTCAGTTGAGCACCGCCGGGAGCCGGGCAGGTGAACTTGACTGGCTTGTCACCATTTTCACCTGTGTTTCTCATCAGTTACTGTCTCTAAGTTAAGGTCACCGTAAAGATCTACTTACCGCAGGCCATGACACCTCCAGTAATGGGGTAGATGGGGCTGTTGGCCTTGGAGGCATCCTTAGGCTGACGAACACAGGTACCGTCGCCCTGGTTCTCGCCATCGATGAAAAGAGTAGTGAAGAGGGTGTGGGCATTCGCAGCAGTAGCGAGGCCGAGAACAGTAGCAAGAAGCTTCATGTTGGATATTTCAAAAGAAAATCGTTTCGATAAACACAAATAAAGGAGAGCAGAAAGCCAGTTCTGCTATAAAAACCGCTAGGGTTGAAGTCGTTGATTGATGTCGTGAAAAGGGAGCGTATATGCTTGAAGAAGCAGTAAGGAATGTCTTTCAATCAATGAAGGAATGAATAAGTGAAAAGAAGAGAAAGAGTCACAGTATAACTCGAAAACACCGTGAAGAGGAAGAATGAAGGTGAAGAGAGAAGAGGTAAAGCATCACGAACTTGTGGCCATGCCTCATATATATTGCAACTCCTCAGCTCACGATCAGGGATGGCCGTAGCAGGCATCTCAACCTCAGCTCGGGTCAGCCTGCAGATCAGATCCTCCAGCCCTGGTTCTATACAAGGATTATGGCGATGGCCAAGCTCGACGAGTTACACCAAAACTGCCCAACTTTCCACTTGTTCGGTGCATAGGCGACAAACAGCGCCAGCACCTCAAACGGTGGCGTTCCTCCTAGCCTGACCCTTTCCATTTCCCCAGCGCGGTAGCTAGGGACGGATAATGCTGGATACCCATGTTTAGGCTCTCTGCATGTTTCCAGGTGTAATCAAACAGGCCGCCAAACATGGAGGTCAAGGCCACAGTCATGATCCCTGTGGCGCATCAGTTGGAGTCAATCACCGAGTGCCAAGATATTCAAGGTGAAACGTAGTGAGAAGGGCCTGAGTCTAGGTCTGCGGGTGCTTTGATGAGTGTAAGTAAGATTGAATGGTTGAAGTTGGATTGGATTGGATGGAGGCTTAAGCTAAGTTTTGGTACCTGCGTCTAGGAAGCGCCCAGACAAACGGGCGTTTCCGTTGTGGATGTAACCTCCAGTACCTTGCCAATGACTGTAGCCAAAAGGGTCTGCTTTCTACAGTTCTGGCCGTGTATTACTATCTTCTTATTCTTTACTCAGATATTATGCTAATAGTTCCCGTTAACCTTAATCATAAGCATTCTGCTAATGCTTCATTGAACTAAACGGCATCGTTTCAACCCTAATTCTTTCTAAACGCTGGCGGGAAACAAAAAGCAATTCTCAAGTTGGCTCAGAGAAACAAATACAGGGGTTATCCATGATCATCCAAACTCATGACAGTGACTACAGTGACAGTCTATTAATCATGGTGCGACTCTTGAACCCAACCTCTCTCATCCTTTCGATCCCTTATTCAAGATTGTCTATACGTATCATTCATGGACGTCCTCATTCAATTCTAGGTTTTCATCCTTCGTGGATTCACAACCCTCAGGGGTAAGCTTCAGCCGCAAATCGCTCAGGGAACCTTAAGTGAGTTAATCGGGGTAGTTTAAATCACAAGATCGCTGTCCAGTACCCAGTAAGAACTACATCTGTAGTATACATATACTCTTACTCTTCAGCCGTCCTCTTCCTGATGGAGAATACTGAAAATCAACTCCTTTGAAGGTCATGTTCATATTTGAAGCTGCACGATTCAAGTCCGGGGGACAAGGATCATGTCGATCCTCCCCTCCACATGTTTAATACCAGGGGTTTCATGAACCTCCCTCATCTCATCCCATCACCCTTTTGCCACCCTGTTCAGTTCGAAACTCAGAAAACGCAACCAACACGGTTGGAAAAACGAGGCATCTGTTCCGCTGTCATCCCATCATATGTTGATCACTTATGAAGCTTGTTTTATACCCCTGCTTTTTCACACATTCCGACTTGGCATCACCAAACTGCACGGTACATTACATGCACATTAACATACAGTCTGGCCAAGCTGCATGTTTTCTCTATTCCCAAGTGATTACTCAGCTTCAGTATCGGCCTTCTGCAGCAAAGTGTGTTTCTAGAGAAAACAAAACAAAACATCGGCCCTGCACAGGTCGTACAAGAATAACCTCGTCAGGCTTCGGGCTTCGCTCTTCGGCGCTTCGGTAGCCCAAATGCCGGCCCATTCACCAGATCAACTCATAACCAATTGATCCTTTGCCTTCCTATATATGCGACGTCTAGCTGCTTCACCTGCCGAAGCCTCATCCACGATACTACCATCACACAATACGGGTGATGATTTGTAAAATCATACAATTGAAAGGGTAAGAGTGGAGATTTGATTCTGTCCTGCGCGACCAACGCTTTTAAACTCCTCATACACACTTATACAAACATACATCTTGAATCCTTGCATAATTGGTCTGTCATTTTTGCGCCTACATTACAATCGTCCCCTCCCTCTTCCCCTCCAAAGCGACCTCAGCAGAGCTCCATCTCTTGCGTCCGCCGCTCTCGATATGGTACAGTATGATACAAGCAGACTATTTTTGATATATGGGTATCTTATTCGTTGATCTTGGCCAGGATCCTAATTAAGTAAGTCAGCATATCTGCTCCCTCATGGCAATGTCTGGTGGTATGTGGCCACTTACTCGCTGTCGCGGAAGAGCTGGAACTCCTCCTCGCCGGCCTTGACGGGGGAACCGCCGAATTGAGGGATCAGAACACGGTCACCAACGGCAACGCCCATGGGTAGTCGGTTACCCTTCTTGTCCATGGCACCGGGGCCGACGGCGAGGACCTTGGCCTCGTTGAGCTTCTCAACACTGGACTCGGGCAGGAAGATGCCGCTGGCGGTCTTGGTCTCGGCCTTGATGCGCTGGACGAGAACACGGTCAAGGAGAGGAGCGAGAGCTCGGATAGACTTAATGGAGGTGGCCTGTAGCGTTGGATGTTAGTCCTAGCGGTTCTTCCTTGTCTCTCATGGTGCTCATGCACCTGAATGCTTCAATCCCTCCCATCTTGGCCTCCTCATGGTTCCTAATTGCCGAGGATAAGAAGCTAGATAGTCGAGACTGAAGCATTGGCGGGGCTGCTTCTGCAATTTGTTACAGTAGCAATCATAAACGTACCATTGTGATTAAGTAAAAAAGATGATTGGGTATATGATCAAGAGAGCCGTAGATTCGTAATTGGAGAAGTAAACAAGAAGAAGAGTTCGGCTGCGGTGTTCAACGGAGTTCAAATCGGCGGTGGATCTCGTCTCTTCCAACAGCTTCCAGAAGAAGGTCAGCAATTTTTTCCCCCATGCTTCCCCTCGGCTCTTGATTTCCCCGGTTCCGAGAATCGGCACTACACGTCCAATTGCCGCCCAAAAGCGGTATATCATGCCGAACGACTTACACCACGAAGCTCCTCATTATCATTCATGTGATCTGTACTCAATATTATTTTTTATAATTCAACGCTGTCTTTCTCTCTTAATCGCTGAAAAGCTTTAACAGTCCCGTATCCATATTCTGTGACTGTTACTAGTCAAACACTGTTACCAAGGAACTCTCGACAGTTGCTGATCCTCCATCTATCTGTTCGTCATTCATCAATGCAGCTCATATGCGAATCCGTTTCAAACAGCCCCCAATTCATGTCTTTCATTGCTCTCAAAACGCCAAATGCCGGCCTCCCTTCAGGAATAGTCAATTTGTGTTGCGGTCGTAGCCAATCGTCTTGTCTAATGATCACTTCTTCTCCGGTTGTTGCGAGTTGGCTGGCGGTTCCAAGATATGAGTGTGATTGTCAGCTGGGACAACCTCACCGTGGTCAAATTGTTGGCAAATGACTGTATCTGCAACCCATGGCTCCTGAAGAATCTCATCCATTCGGGCACGAGTCTTGGGGTTAAGATCAAGCATTCTGCTAATGATGTGTCTGCTTTCCCTAGGCAGCAGACGCAAAATACGCCATGGGCCACGGATGACTTCTTTCTTATCACCACTCGACTGTGTCTTAGAGTCCTTCGAGTCGGTCGTCGAGCTGGCCTCTTTTGAGGTTGCCTCTTCTTTTTGCTCATGATGAGTATGTTTCTTTATCTCATCCTCAGCCAAAAAGTCTCGCGCTGGCGTGGTGGTCAAATCATTCGTTGACTTTGAGGGTACAATTAGCTTCCTGGGGTCGTGTCCTGGAGTCGGGTCCGCCGCGAACAACTTGAAGGAGTTATCTGTCATTCGTGGGACCTTCCATGGGAAACGTCGAAGAGTCATGCAGCAGAAAATGATAGCCAAAGACCAGATATCCACAGCTACTGCGTCGTACTCCTTAGAGTCGTAAACCTCGGGTGCGAGATAAGGGTCAGAGCCGACAATACCTGAGACCAGTTAGCCAATGTCCTCACACTTTATTGGTGAAGAAATCTACCTTTTGCGGGTACAGTGTCTGTCTCAAATGGGTATTTGAAGACGTGGGCACTGCCAAAATCGATGATCTTCATGATACCCTTGGAGCTCACCACCACATTATCCAGCTTCAGATCGCGGTGGGCAAGGCCCACGCTATGCAGATAAGTCACGCCATTGAGGATTTGCAGGAAGCAGCACGTTATCTCTTCCCGGGACATCCGACCGGTCATAACGATTGCAAAGAGATCAAACGGCGCATATTCCATCACTTCATACCAACGCCCCTTTTCTTGAAGAATGTCCAACGTTTCGATGATGTTGCCGTGGTGAAGGGTCGATCCAACGCAAAATTCGGCTGTCACTTTCTTGTTGTACTCTTTTTCGGTTTCGTATGTGTGTCTTGCACGGAACTCCTTGACTGCAAATACGGTACCGTCGTCCTTGCGCTTCATCAGTCTCACCGAGCCACCCGCGCCGGAGCCCAGAAATTTTCCGAGCTTACCGTACTTGGAAGACAACCCATGATCATCTCCAAAAGGCAATTGCTGGGTCGATTTGGAAGCTGCAGCTTTCGTGCCGAGCTTGATCGATGGTGCTGGTGACGACTCTCTCTTCTTGTTGTGGTGTCCGCCCTTGCGGAAAAATCGTTTTAAATCTGCCATTGAGCCGTGTCCGGGGTGAAGATTGCCAGTCGAGACGCTATCATTCGGTGCAAGCTCTTCACTACTGTTCCTTGCACTACCAAAGATTGACGATCCGCGCTTCTCGTTCAGATTTGACTTGGACCCGTGGGGAGAGCCATGCTTCTTCTTGCGCGAGAAGATGAACCTGGGGTCGATTGAGTGCTTTGTTGTATGTGCTGCTGGTGCAGGTCGTCGGCCTTTGGCGTAGGGATCGTTGATGTCACCGCCAGGAGTAAATGGCTTAGAGTAGAAGTTTGACGCTGAGCTTCGGGACGGACTAGATTCTCGGGAAGCAGGCACAGAACCAGGTCCTACTCCAAACATGCCTCGACGATGGGACTGGTGCTGCTCTTCAGCGGAAGAAGCCCTACGGACCGCATGATCGGAAGCAGCTCGAGGAGCTGAAGGTCTTCTATCGGGAGCTGGTGAAGCCTTTTCATGAGATGACGATGCCTGTGGGGTGATAACCGGGGGTTCATTCGTCTTGGCCACTTCCTTACCCTTCTTATCCGAACTAGCCTGGCCGGATCCCGCGGGAGTTAGGGGAGGGGAAGCCAACGTAGAGACTTGAGGGCTGGTATGCGGGGATTGGAAGGTGGCAGAGGTGGGTGTGGGCAATCTGGTAGACTGTCCGGATTCATCCTCATGCGATGGGACCTACAATGACATCAGTTAGCGTTAGTCACAAAACCTTCAATTATGGCAACGCAGTGACAACGTCGCAAAGCTCAAATGCCACAATCAAATTGCCGGTAGTAATTAGAGTGGAATTCGATCGAGAGCACTCTCCAAAAGCTGGCGAAGCGTGAATACACAGAAAGGGGGTCATACTCGGGAAGGTGGGAGCGAGAAAGCTTCAAATTGGCAGTTGTTCAAGCGCAATTCTTGTAACGGTCGGCCGTGGAGAGACTTTGTGAACGCTTTAAGCTGATCGGCAGTAACTTCGGTGAAAGGGCTTGACTGGTCGTGCTCTTCATGCTCTGGGTTCGACGATGACGGGTCAACGGCGGCGGGTTGGGTAGGTGATATCTCCTGAACGGCGGATGAGAAGCGAACGCCGGAGGCGTCTTCAGATGCATCGTCCTTGTCTCCAATTGACTCTTGAGGTTTCTGAACAGGCTCTAAAGCTTCTATCATATCTACGATTAGCGATTGTATCACAACCATCGTTTCGCAGTGCTTCAGTGCGCCGAGCAGAAGATCAAGGTGGGGCAGAATAGGCTCGGCAGAACCGGAAGATAGACTTACCAGAGACACCCTGGGAGCGAGGAAGCTCCTGGGGAGGATTTGAAAAACTCATCGGATTAGAAATGGATGCTTTGATGGGATATGGGCAAAGTAACCAAAAAGCAACCACAGTAGTAATATGATGAGGGTGGTAAGAAGAAGCGAGACTCAGCAGACTAAGAGTTGCGACGACGATGATAAAAGAGGGCGGACATGGCCCGCACTACTACCTCACTATGTACCTAGTGGGGGGATCCACTTTGTTTCCTTTTCTCCCACCTTTTGAGGACAGTCCGAGTGGTGGTCTTCCCTTTTTGCTGGGCTGGGCTACGGGCGATAGTTAGCGTTTAGGAGGTCCTTCTACGGCAATGCGGGTGCTAGAAACACGCTAGATGTGCGCTAAAAACTATTTTCTGGCAGCTGGTGATTCCCTTAGGTGTATACAGTACGATGGGGGGTCAAATGCTGAGGCTTGTTCGGACATATGCGAATATTTAAGTTGAAGATGAGTCCGTGTTGATCGTGAGTCAACGTGTACGCCGTATTCATCTGATCACTTTTCCCAACAGAAGCACCCCCTATCGTCAGCTTTTAACTTATCTTTACTGCTGATAGCTTGACTGAAGTGGTATAGTAAGCACTGAGTATCATGTACCTCGACTTACGAAGCTCTCCCTGATCTCATGGTCCTGGCGCGCATCACTAGACAGGGCTCCTTGTCAAGAGAAAAATTCAACATATGAGTATGAATAATGGGAAGCAGTCCAATGCCCACGGGATAATCACAATTGCATTGCATTGGGTTACAAAACAATTTCCTCGTTGGGTTGGAAAACCTTCTTGTGACTATGACTCAACTCCTCTTACACTGAGGGTGCCACCAACAGCCATACATCCATAGCATGTGCACTAACGATGCAGAGATCGGGAAGACGGTTAGTTCTCCGGTATTGAAGTTCACTTCACACAAACATTTCGAGATCCGTGAATATGACCCCCTGTCAAACTCAACGATCTGACCCGATTTAGGCTCTCGCTCAGCTTCGTTCCCTAGTCGACGTATCCATAAGGATATTTACAAGCTTGATTGAGATAGCGGTGTCTTGAAATAATACGATTAACACGAGAAGCTCCAACATGGATGATATCTAACGTTACTTGAGCTACTACGAGTGTAAACTCCGTTATGGTGCCGCGGCCTTTGTGTAAGTGACCCATGTGTCAGTGAGCCTCACCCAAGAAAACGTGTGAGACACAATGTGTGACAATGTCGAGTATCACCTGCTTCTAGAAACATGGAAGGCGAGAATTTTTTATCCCTTCAAGCTTAATACGTAACATAAAGCCAGGTCCAAGCCCAGCCCAGTCACAGCGGAGCTCCCGGCCAAGTTTCGGTCGCCTCCAAGCCTCCAAGTTGCAAGAATCTTTTTATCCCTTCATTAACAACCAGTCAAGTATACTTCAAATAAGCAACCCCACTAATTTAAATATCGAAAAGGTTTTTGTTCCTTGGGCTATTCCAGTGTAAGCAACAAGTCCCGTGTCAAGCTCAATTCTTATTTAGGACCGTACGCAAGCCGCCTGGCCTTACGCGTGTTGGTGTCCAGTTTACGTATTTCCGGTCTTGCTAAAGTGGTTTCAGTGGCAATGGAAGTCGAACCTTTCCATAAAGGTCAAGTCAACAGATGGGGCCATAAGGATATCTCGATCTTCAGACTTTTTATGTGATCACCTGTTACAGTCAGGAACTGGCCCCAGAAGATCTGTCAAGACGTCGATCTTCCGTTGTGCCCGGAGATCTCGAGGCTTTATTGTCTCAGGATCCTATCAAGTCGTTTCATTTCTCCTGTCTCATCACTAGGACATTTACCCAGTCCTCAGAGTTGCAGAACTCGGGACTCTGAATTAGAGGGCTAGAAACAATCATTTCAAGATTCTGCTAAATTTAGGATGACATTATCCTAAAATATCCTAAACTCGTCTAATTATTATCTAGGGAGACGATCCTATATTTTCTGTCCCCCTCTAGCTACTTAGTGCAATTGAACACAGAGTGTGGCATAGAAACATATTGCCAAGCATCGACGACACAGCATATGAACCAATGGTTTCAATGATAGTTTGATGCACATATAATCATGATCTGAGATGCATCGTACATGGGATACAGTCATATGTATTCCACACGACTTCATTGGTTTCAACGGGATACGAGACTTCATGCAAGCCACGCGTAAGGTGGATCGAGAGTATTTCCTGGATAAGTGCCTACTCACGTACTAATAGAGGCACGTGAGGTGCTGACGATTTGCGAATTGTTAAGACCAGATCAACTTCACATGTCTTGCCTCATGACCTCGGACAACGACCGTCTGTGATCACTCACTTGGCCTTCAAGTGCTGAACCACGTTCATGTCCATCTTCTCACATCAATGCCATCGAAATAAGCCTGATATAAGATCGGCCTGCCCGACACACGCAATTGTGAAAGAAAAACCAGTATTTCGCCTTTTGAACGCTGAATAGATGCATCGTGAAATTCTTCCTCTGGTCAGAGGCCCAACTCCCTATCCATAAACTGTTGTACAAGTATAATATCTGGTTGGAGATCTTCGTACACACCACATTCTGTGGTCTTTTATTTTCATTTCGTAATCATGCCCCTAAGCCACCACTTCAATTCCCATCGTCTTCGCTTGATAAATGACCGATCTGCAAAGTCCCTCCAGCGATAGGCCTGAAAGTCGGAGCTCAGTCTGCTTAATCTTTGCAATTTCATAAATGTGCTTCAGGGATAGAGTGCCGACAGTCTCATGCCCGGGCTTGCTGACACCCTTTCGCTTGCCCTTCTTTCCCATGGGAGCTTCGACGGCGTTAAGGAGAAGCCATGAGGTGTGCGGTGTTCGGACGTCAAAGGTAAATGATCGGTCGGGGCGGACGGTAACTCGGCATGGCATTGGTGTTCCAGTGATAATATGGGCAGTTCGCGCGTTGAATTCCTGAGCGCAAGTTAGCAAACAATTGACGTCTGAGCTCATATAACACTGACCTTACAAAAGTCCATAGACTTTACACCCTTGGAACCGAGAGCAGGACCAACAGGGGGACTAGGACTAGCCTGTCCAGCTCCCACGATCAGCTTCACGATTTGATCAACGCCGCCTCGACCCTTTGACATGATTGCGGTTGTGTTGGGATAGGCGGTGTCTCGTTACGACGTTAAACGTTGATAGTGTTTTGCGAGCTGAAGAAATTCGAGAGCCAATGTCTCTAGCGTCCTGATTGGCCCACAGCAAGTGTCATGATGTCCCCACAATCGTATCGCCCCACCAGCCCATACATACCTTACTGTACCTAACTCTGAAAAAAAATCTCCAGTATCCTATCTTCAGCCAAAAACTTTCTCATCAGAAGAAACTCATAGCAGCCACAACAACATGCCCATCTGAGAAAAGGTCTCGAGTCGCATCCAGTTTTCAACTTCTCTCACCAGACGAGACTTAGCGTCAATCTTCAAACTCATTCACCAGAAGAGACTCAGCAACCACAACACGATGCCTTCAACTCACGAACGCCCCAAGCCCTGGGACACAGGGGACGTTGACAAATGGAAGATCGACGCCTTCACTCCCAAGGATAATGTTGGCGGCACCTTTCTTGAGGAGTCTTCCTTCTCTCTACTTTTCCCCAAATACCGTGAAGTCTACCTAAAGGAAGCTTGGCCTCTGGTTACCCGAGCTCTCGAGAAGCACGGAATTGCTTGCACGCTCGATTTGGTCGAGGGTTCTATGGCAGTCAAGACCACCCGGAAGACGTATGATCCCGCCGCCATTCTCAACGCACGCGACCTCATCAAGCTCCTGGCTCGCTCCGTACCCGCACCTCAAGCTATCAAGATCCTCGAAGATGGTGTTGCCTGCGATGTAATTAAGATACGCGGCCTGTGTGGTAGCAAGGAATCCTTCGTCAAGAGGAGGCAAAGAATCCTCGGACCCAATGGTTCAACTCTCAAGGCCCTCGAGCTACTCACAGAAACATACATTCTGGTCCATGGAAACACAGTCTCCGCTATGGGGCCCTACAAGGGACTGAAGGAGCTGCGACGAGTCGTGGAAGATTGCATGCAAAATGTCCATCCAATCTATCACATAAAAGTGAGGAGTTGTCAGTCATAACAATAACTTAGCCAGCTAACCCCTTTGCAGGAAATGATGATAAAACGAGAGCTTGCAAAGGATCCCGAACTTGCCAACGAGAGCTGGGATCGCTTCCTCCCCAACTTCAAAAAGAGGTCTCTCAGCCACCGACGTGTTCCCCACAAGGTCACCGACAAGACCAAGAAGACGTATACACCATTCCCTCCAGCTCCCGAAAAGAGCAAGGTGGACAAGCAGATCGAGACTGGCGAGTACTTCTTGGCCAAGGGCGACAAGAAGCGTGCTTTACACGAGGAACGCAAAGAGAAGCAGAGCAAGCGAAAGGAGGAGAAGGCAAAGGAGCGAGAGGCCGAGTTTGTTCCACCGGAAGAGGGTCGCCCCAAGAAGAAGCGCAAGAAGTCGGAAGAGTAAACAAAAAGGAGCATCATATTATGTGGATGGGCAACTGGTGTGAGTTGTTTCAATCTCATGTACAAGCTCTCGAGGTGTATGATACCCTGAAAATCTCGGCGTTCTTCATGTCTCTATTTAAGGATTAATAGCTAAGAAAAATGTGCTTTCAATTTCTGATTCTACGTTGGTGAAGAAGCTTTGTATATGCCTTGTTGATTATAATATCTAGAGCTTTGAGGGCGACTCACTTCCTGAATCCCACTCGATTACTAGCTTACCAAACTGCTTCCCCTGATCCATGTCTTTGAACAGGTCATCAATCCCTTGAAGATTATTGAGCCCCTTGATCGTTCTGCTGATGACGGGTCGAATCTTTTTCTCGTTAACAAAGGTTACCATATCCCGGAACTCCTTGCGGGAGCCCATCGTTGAACCCTTGAGCTCGATATTCTGCAGATTCGCGGCCATCAGCCAGTCCATCTTGGGAGACACGGTCATGCCGTACTGCACAATTACACCGCCAGCCTTGAGTAGTCGTACAGTCTTGCCCACGATTTCACCGCCTGCACCATCGATTACAGCATCGAGATATGGCCTATCAGCTGGTAGCTGTGCTCGAAGCTCCTTGTCCCAGGCTTCGTTCTTGTAAATGACTCCACCTTTGGCGCCCATCTTCTTGGCCTTTGTGATCTTAGCTTCGTCGCCGGATGTGACGAATACATTGCAACCCATTGCTACACCGAACTGAAGGACCTGGAGCGCGACACCGCCACCAATGCCTGTGATAAGAATGTTTGAGCCAGAGAAAGCAGCATTGCTCTTTGTAACAAGAGCGCGCCAACCCGTGACACCAACAAGAGGTAGAGCTGCTCCCTCAGCGGGTGTGAGGTGTTCAGGAGCAGGCTCAACTTCTTCCTCTGAGACTACGATGTAGTCCTGAGCGGTACCGACCTCGGTGAGTTTGGAACCACCTGTGACTGCAAACTTGCGACTATCCTCTGGAGCGGCAGGGTCTGATTCCCAGCCACGCATGGGAGTGAGAATGACCGGCTTGTTGAGGAGGTTCTTACGGGTGACATTGCTTCCTAAGGCGACCACAGTGCCATAGCCATCTGCTAGAATTGGGTTGGTGAAGGAAATGGCTGGGTAGAGATGACGGCGCATAAAAAGATCACGGTGGTTGAGTGCCGCCGCGGAGAGGTTGACAAGGACCTCATTTGGACCTGGAGTTGGCTTTGGAACTTGCTTTACTTGAAGTCTATATGTCATATTAGCAATTGGCTCTCCATGTACAAAGAAGGTAGTTCTGACGGATAATAGACCTTTCCAGGCTTTGCGCCTTCGATTTGCTGTAGGGTGAGAGCTCGAGGCATGGTTGCGGCTGTGATGTCGCCAATTGTTGTTGGTCGAGTATTTCTGATAGATATGGAGAACTTTCGGTAATAGCGGTCCAAAAAAGGTTCGATCTCGGCTATTGAGTGAAGACTTGTTGAAGCTTGCAAGTTAGAACGACATAGAGATCTCATAGCCATTGGCCCCGCATCGTAGACCTCGGCATTCAGATGCACCTAAAGTAGCAACTATATACGGCCGATCTGAATGCTACAAGAGCTTTGAAATCAAAGTCAGTGTTTTGATTAATAATGTTAAATGCGGCTATTATTTCTTTTCTGGGGTTTCTTAAGATCTAACTACCAAGCTATCTTCTAATCAACAACAATTCATGATTCTTGGTGAAATCGTGTGATAGAATGAGCATGAATATGTGAAGTAATGGATAGAAAAGGTTATTCAGATAAGGTTTCATACACAGCGAGAGCGGTATGAGAACTAACTGTTTACCTTCTTCTTTATGACAGAAAAGAACAATGAGAAGTTCATTTCGACTCAGCTGAAGAGATATGCAGTAACTGTTCGCTGGCATGAGCATAAGTGTAATGCTAACAGTGTACCCTATACGTCTATGTAACTGAATTATGCCCTGAACTGTATATGTTCTGTCAAACTTTGCAATCATTGATATACATGTATATCCATGGATGTATATATCGGACTTTAAGAGATGTCCTGTGCTTATGAGGAATAGTAGTCTCGTCTATTGTCTTTCACTACTTATCTCAAACAGGACTATCTGACTTTGTATGGCGTCAACCTCACTAACACTGGCGCTAACATCGAAATCTTCTTGCGTGAATAGAATTCCTCAATTGACATAGCAATTAAGGATTATTAGAGTAACTATTTTCACAAGCTTGAAATGGACTGAGAAGATTACAATAAGAATACAAACCGAAGCTTGCTGGCTTGAAATGTTGCATTGCTGCACGCACTACGCAACCTTACTCTATATCTAGATGCTTACCGACGGTCCGAAAACCGGCATCATAGTTATATCAAACTAACAAACATCAACACCAACGCTGTTTGAACCATCAGCTAAACGCCGCTGAAATTTTCACATGGCCGCATTATTCTCGGGCGCCGTCTACGGCGCCTCTACGATAGCCGCGGGCGTCTATTTGCCCTCAACAATCATCAGTCAGTTCAAGTTCCAGGATTGGCATATGCTGCAAACCTCTCTTGGTGCAGTTGCAAGCAGCGCGTGAGTAGTCACACCTACAAAGACACGAGAAGAAGCTAATACTTGGTGAGTATCATATATAAAGTCGCTGAAAGATACGGCTACGTTAAGCTTAAACCCAGAAGTTCATCACCGATCGGACTCTTTGGACAGTATGACGGTAACGTCATAGGTGGATTCCTCCTTGGAGCTGGCATGGCTCTTTCAGGATCCTGTCCAGGTACTCTGTTCGCACAAGTTGGAGCTGGCCTGAGGACTGGCTTCTATACTCTTGGAGGAGCGATTCTTGGTGGCCTAGCTTACACAGGATATGTCGCGCAAGCAGCCAAGACTCAGAGGGAGAAAGCGGGTGTGCAGCCCGAGACGGTAACTATCGATGAGAACCTCGGGCTTTCCAACGATACAACAGTTGCTCTCTTCGAATCTGTTTGCTTATCTATCATTGGTGCTTCTGTTGCCTACACTACGGGCTCCGATTGGTCACTTTTCTCAGCCGGCGGTGGCCTCTTCATCGGTCTCTCACAGCTTTTCTCTATTCTTGTCCGTCGCTCTATGATCGGCATATCAGGCTCATATGAAGAAGTCGGAAATCACTTCTGGTGGCTCACGCGAGACGCGCCCTGGCCAACAAGTCGACAGAACACCTTATTCGCCGTGGGAATGACAAGTGGTGCGTGGGTTCTTGCAAAGGTGCTCCCTTCATTCGTCAAGGGCCATGTCGTCGAGACAGAGCCGTTGCTTGCTGGAGTTGGTGGATTTTTGATGATTGTAGGATCAAGGCTGGCGGGAGGATGTCCTTCTGGACATGGCGTTAGTGGTTTATCGTTGATGTCGACATCAAGTCTTGTCACTATGAGCACTGCGTTTGCTGCTGGAAGCTTGATTGCTCCATTGTTTCATTAGACTAGGTTGGATATACAAAATTTATGGTTGCCTATATGAAACATGACCTGACTCTTTGTTCTTGACCACGGAGGAATCCTGTAGTGCCGGAGCAGAACATCTATTCCTTCTTATCCCCACAGCCAATTCTCGCAGTAACTTCAATCTCAATCTTCATCTCCTCCTTCATCAATGAGGACTGGATCATGGTTGCAGCAGGACGAACATCGCCAAACCACTTCTTCAACACTGGCCAAGTCTTTGGGAAGTCATCGCGGTCAGGGAGGATATAGTGAACTCGAACGACCTCGGAGACCGAAGCACCGGCATCTTTCAGAGCAGCGGCGATGTTGGTCATAGTTTGGTCGGCCTGCTCGGCAACATCTGACGAAATAACTCCAGTCTTATAATCATAACTGCAATAGGTAGTTAGCTCTATTTCGAATTCTCAGGAAGAGTGGAATTGCTGACCCAGTCGTGCCACTGACAAAAACCCAATCGCCAGTCACGACAGCTCGTGAATATCCGATGAGCTCTTCAAAGGCAGAGCCAGAGCTGATGTTCTGACGGGAAGTCATTGTAATTGAGGTAAATATTATTGATATACAGATAATATCAAAGATGCAATGGAAAGAAGGCAAAGGCGCATTTTGAGGGAAGATATAGGAGGCCGTGAGTCACTTACACCAGGCTATTCCTATTGCTTGCTGGGGTGGGTCGCTTGACCAATTCGAGGAGGCGGAAGCTCATATATTCGCGCGCAAGAGGTAGGTATTTCATTGATTTCATGACAATCATAATGCCAGTCCACACTGTAGTATACATATTTTACACCATGCACTTAGACATGCATCCAATCCTTTAGCCAGTGAGCTCCTTGACCATCTTGGCCAACTCCTTTCTGTCGACATCCTTGCCCTCGAGAGCACCAGACAATCGCTTCATGACATCGCCCATGATGGACTTGGCTTGGGTGCCAGCAGCCTTTGAAGCCTCAACAGCATCCTGCACCATAGCCTTGAGCTGAGCCTCGGTCAAGCTCTCGACTCCGCTGTCGGCAAGGTACTCATTCAGCACCTTGATCTGATCCTCCTCCTTTTGAACAAGATCCTCACGGTTGGCAGCCTTGGCCTCAGCGGCAGCATCCTGAGAGCTCTTTTGGATCTTGCGGATCAAAGCAACGAGCTGGACATCTGTCTTGATGGGAGTTGAGGTCTTGGAAGCGTTGAGGTTGGCGGACATGATAGCTCGGAGAACGGTCAGGCGAGGAGTATCCTTGGCACGCATGGCGGTCTTGAGATCGGCCTTGAGCTTGGACAGCAGAGGAGGGGGTGCATCTTCGGTAGATGTTGAGTAGAATCGGCAGACAGAGACTCGGTTGATGGGCTGACGAAGAGTAGGCTGCGACATGCGCAGAGCCCGGAATAGTTGCATCGATTGTTTTGCTGACATTTTGAAGGGATAGTAGCTGGATCGGTGTTATCGGTGTAGAAACTGTTTGGTGACTCGATATGACGATCGCGGCTCGTGGTTTGGTGTTGCTACCATGAAGCTTAAGCTGATGTCGAACGACAGGTCAAAATTTCCCAAGCATGCAATTGGCAACTTTGATTGGCGGTGTGACGAGCTCCAGTAATTCTTAGTGGAGGCCCAGTGAAGGAACAGCAGTCCAAGCTACCAGGGTCCCCAGACTGCCAACCTTCGCGTACGAATCTGGGGGCTGCACGACCAGGCTGTCGGAGATGTTATGATGGGATGACAGTTGAGAGCCATCTCGGCAAGTTTCGTTGAAAGATTGCTTCGAATGAAGTTTGTTGATTTCTCAAAGTGATCGACAGCAGAGCTGCTAGCTGGCCACTCATCATAGACCTCCACTCTGAGATGGAGGTGCATTATCTCAAACACAAAGGACCAGTCATGATATCAATTTAGTGACGAATACCCCCCAGTATCAACACCATGATATTGTTCTCTCTCTTCTCAATCGACGTCGTCCAACATGATCTCGGTAACGCTAAATCACCTGATCATTGGTGCACCCGCTCGCCAACGCCTTAGCAAGGATCGGGGATGATCCCGTTGATATTGCATTCCGCTAGGTGCTGTAGGAGCGCACTAGCTTCACCGGCCAAGGAACAGACCAGGAGGCGGCTCGAACGTTGTGTGTCGTAGATGCAGATCGACTATTCTGTTTCGAAACACTTCAGCTGTCTTTGGGTTCGAGAGGCGGTCGAAACTCAGGTGACGGACGGTAGGGTCAGGGTTATGGTTTCATTGCTAACCGTTCTCTTCCCTGAAACTGGAACGAGATCTCATTCTCGGGTCGCGTCGTTGGTGGAGATGAGGAGATGAACTCATGGGTAGTCAGGCCCGAGACAATGAACCAGGGTTGTATAGAAGGGGAATGGTGATTTAATAGACACTGGACTAGATTATCGTATCCATCTTGTCATTGAGTAGTATGACTTCTGAGATGTCACCAGCATGTCTCTTCCACACACCGTCTGTCCTTAGTCGTCTCCCTATGTCATGCTCATCGTGATATTGTGAGGTCTCGGACCTGTTGCGGCCGCTGGTAATGACTCTCTTGCACATCGGGCCCAAACTGTCGGTACCGAGTGTCCATCCACCAGTCATTACGAATCATTCCCTGGAAATCATAAAAGGGACGAGCAGCCACTTCATGGGTGTTGGAAGCGGTTCTCTTTCTTTCTTTCTTTCTTTCTCTTGTTCTTTCTTTTCTTGCCTTAAGTCCGAGCACCTGCACGTCACTTCTCTTTCCATCCGTTGTTACTTCCTTCATGCCCAGTCAAAGCCAGGCCATGCTTGCCGTGTTCGGCAACGAATCTCAGGATTTTCCTCCAACCTTCCTCTATTATCCACTCGATGGCGCGCCACTGTCGCTTCCCTGTCCAGCCAACAAAACCTTGTTTCAACTACAAGATCGAGTAGTGGCATCTTCTTCCACCTCCCCTTTGCATATACCATTTACTATCCTTCCATCCCATCGTGGGCGCTACAACGCAGCACAAATGCCTTGGGGACGCCGTAAAACTTTACATCATAACCCCTGGCCGCACAATATCTCGCGATTGACCGAGGCATGTCTCAATGGCTCAAAATGAGACTTGATGGCTGTTACCGTCGTGGCTTTCTACCAATACAAACATAACTGCCATGTCATCTGTCAGAATAACACAAGACCGTGGAAACGGCCTAGGGAAACTTACACGGGAAAGTAGGCCTACAAATCGTTAACAATCAACTCACATCAGGATTCGCCCCTTTTTGAGCCAAGAACCGAGAAAACGTACCTTGAATGCTGGGTTGCTGGCTTCGCTCCTCGCTTGAGCTATCAAGAGTTGGAAATCACTGAAAGACATCCTGTGCAAGGCTCAGTCAAACATTACTCGGACAGATTGTAACCGACATACCCAAGAAACTGCGTGAATGGGTATAATGCTAACGAATACAATAGCTGGTTCACGTTATCGGTATTAGATCGGCCTATGTCATAATCTCGGGGGACTACACTACCATCAGCCTCAACACATACGATCTGGTATCAAAGCAACCTACCACTCGACCAGCCGCACATTGGCAACGTCAAGAGTCTCGACTCGACTTCCGTAAAACCTGCGCTTCTCATCCAGCTGGCTAATTGAAGTGGTGCCCGCGGATCTTTGTATGGCTGCTGGCTTTCCAAGTATTGTCTGGACCATTGCGACAGGGCGTGGTCTACTCGGCAAAATTGTTAGGATGCAGAAGTTTCCGTGTCCAGGAGACTAGGGAAATCACCTCTACTTAGCGTACCATTGTCAGATTGGGCGTTGAAGTATATCTCGACCATCTGACACCACCCGCCTGGCTTCAATACACGGAAAATGTCTCGAATATAGCTTCGCCAGCGATTCGCATGGATGCCCCCGGCGACCATTTGGCTATGGACAACGTCAAAGTGGTTGGACCGAAATGTAAACCTATCCCGAACCCAGGTTAGCATGGATCACAGGACTTGCTCACAGCTACTTGCCTCCCGTTAAGGTCGTCAACTTGGAGCTCCATATTGTCGGGAGGGTTTTCTGGAATCATGTGCGGGCTGACATCGATGCCAAGGACCTGTGCAAAAGACTTAGCCACAAAATATCTCATCTCAGATCCTTATCTTGGTGGTTTAAGAATCGAGTCAGGCTGGCCCGGTTGACCATGGTGATATCCAAAAACACCTCCTCGAGACTCGAGGATGGGGCCACAAGAGCATACAAAATCAAGTTGCCTCAAGCTCCATGATGGAACACGGTGTATCGAATTTCGCCTGACTCGGATGGCCTATAAACACTGCCCCTTGAAAGGAAGACTTGCCAATGGCCTAGGGGAAACTCACTTCGGCGTCAGGATATTGTGTAGCGACTTCGATGGCCCAATCTCCTGGACCACAACCGCAATCGAGTATTCGTCGTGGCGACCTGATAGGGGGGAATATGAGCCTCCCATCAAAGAGCCTGCTGAGTACTCCGTGCATCACCTCGAGGCGCGAGATTTCGTCCTAGTTCAGTGATTTTTGTTACTTTCTGTCAACCACTTCGATCCTGGATACAAATCATCAACTTACCTCATCGATGGGTGCAAAATATGTACCATTCGTGAGGGAGTAATGTTGATAAGAGCGCCCATAGTGTTCGATTGTCTCGGTGAACGTCTCGTCCAAGGGCACGGTTCCATCCCTTTGCATGGGGGCTTAGCGAAACTTCCATATCAAGAAACCTTGGTAGTCTTACTCTGCATCCATTTTCTTTACGGTCGAATTTTTGGACACGAAATGCCTCTCAATACTACAAGTATGATGCAAGCTTGCTCGGGCGACGATAGCCAGGACGAGCAGAGCTGCCTTTTCCAAAAAGGATTTAAACAATTCCTAAGGAAGACATGTGGTACCCAAAAGCGCGACCCTAGCCTAACGTATAAGAGCCACCCTGGTGCTAGGATGCAGAGTGCAAAGACGTAACATGACTATGGTGGCTTTTGCATCTAGCGGCCTTGCGTACCATTCAAAGGCGCAACAGGGCTTCTCGAAGAATGCGGAGATGATCTAGCAGAGAGCCGAGACACGGGCCGGCAAAGGACTGCTTCCTGAAGGTCCAATGCCGATCTTGACACCCCAGAGCTCTGCCGTTCAACTCATATTGGCCCTGGTACGGAAGAATAACGGCGAACATACCACCAGGGGCCATTTCACAACCGCAGTATCCTATGGAATATGACAAGATGACGCTGGGAGATTCAGGCAAGGCATCAACACCTGGGTATAGGTTAGAGGCTGGCTCTTTTGGCTATTGATGGATACTAAACAGGGAGCTCGAAAGATTCTGAACTTGAGATTCACAAATTCTTGACACTCTCACCAAGACCTTGGATACCAAAGTAGCCATCGATGGGTAAAATGGAAATCACTAGTCTGGGTGCCCTTGATTGCCTCATTAGCATCCTTTTTCCATTCATGGCCCCATGCTTCGGTCGACGAGACAGGTTCCACTCGAAGTGGAGAGAATGGTTTGCGGCATGCTATTAGACATGATTGCAGTCAACTCTACTCCGTACAAGTGCAGCTTCTGGTGGAGGGTCTCATTCTCGCCTTACTCCGTTAGAACCAACCAATGCATCCATTTTGAGTTGGATGGAATCCTTCCCACCATCACGCTCAGGCACCCGGTTGTCGGGACTTGTGCAGACTCCGTGGATGGCTTGAGACTATGTGCCTGCCATGGAAGGTGGCGCCCAATGACTTCGATCCGTTTGACATCGATAGTGAGGCTGTCCTACCCAACGTCGGTAGTGATCACCAGCTAGACAAGAAGGATACGCGGTTTGTCACATGTGTAACAGCGTTTTTGGTGAACAAAGTAAGATCATGGTTTCACAATGAAAGCTCCCCGGAGCAAGTCCAATGACAATCCATGTCAATACCGATGGCATGGACCTGGGACAGCCTTCGGGATACGGGCCACCCAAAATTGCTGTACTCTGGTACAACTTGGTATCTTCGGAGCTCGCGTACGACTACGGTGGCCGACAACACTTGCTTGACCGGGAGATTCGTTGATTATATGTATAGGCGAGTCAGGCGAATGGCCCTCACTATCTAGCCCTGGCGCCTTCTTGCCAACGAGAATATGGTTGCGCCAAGATTGCGACGCAGACGACGAAGGAGCCCAGTCAGAGCACTTCCCTATCACCAAAAAGCACCCTTCGATGGGTCTCAACGATACTGGTTATGATCCACCTCAACAGCACCGGGATCTTTTAAAGCCAAACAGCGATAGTTCTCAGACCAGGAACTGGACAATTCATCTCTTCACCGCCTCGTGTATCCAGCAGTGTTTTATGCAAAGCCTGAATTCAGAAGATTCCTAGTGGCAGAGGCGTGTAAAAGGGAGGTCTCATGGCCGCATATATGCTGGTGATGGGCCGCTAAGTTGCATTGGATGGGTTCTCGCGGCTGGCGTGAATTTGCTACCCCCCTTCGGCTAATTCACTCTCTGGGCTTCGCGATTAACATCATACGACCTATCGAATTCTGAAAGGACATCTTAACGAAAACTGGGACGAAAGAATGCTACTCGCCCAACGTCGTACCTCTACTAGTGTCGATGTACACATTGACGGGCCGTTGCAGGTTGTAACGCTGCAGGTGGTGACGAGCCAAAGCTCTCTGTCAGCTCATGGCACGCAGAGAAAGGAGCTCGACGATGACAATCAATGGTCCCTATTGCCGCATCCTTATATTAACAGGGGTAACCTGGGAGAGCTTACTTGATCCGGTCATAGGCTCACAATGATCAAGTCTCACAAAGGGTTTTGTGGATACGGAGACGACGAGAAACCCTACCAACGAATGGGAAGTGTCCACGGTTTGCGAGGTTGCGATGACTTTGTAAGTAACGATCCGCCTGTCCCATGACCGCACCAGAGATCACGCTGGGTGCTTCGGAAAGGAAGGCGACAGCATACTGAAAATCTTCCCAAATGGCGTCCTTGGCTCCGTCCAAGACCCTTAAAATTGTGTGGCATCAATGGCATGTTCTGAGCATGTCGCAAGTGACACCTCGCAAGTTGGACCGTTCTAACTGTCACACACAGCTTCGGAGGGTCCAGTGGCTCCCTTACCCATACGCAGCCTTTCAACAGCCGCTACGGGCCGCCATCATGGAGTCTGTGGGGGGATAAACATAAAGCACCGAGTCCAAAAGGCTGCCAGGCTGCACGCCAAAGGAGGATCGTCAACTGACTGTTACCTTTCTGATTACGTGGTGCGGCCTCATATGATAACTCCGTCACTCGGATAAACTTAGCCGCGGTCTGTTCCAATACAAGACATGGTGGATTGGGCAGGACACCGACATGCAAGATTGCAGAGCAAACAGAACTCAGCTCTGGTAGCACTTTGTCTGAATCACTATTGTCAACTAACCGATAGTAGAACGCTTATGCGCTACGGTTGATACTACAAAGACAGGGGGAACCATGCTCAAGCCATGGTTTACCGACCCAGACTCTCGGGTTCTGACCAGAAACCCGGGAAATTGGTGGGCGTGGTTATACGGGCACTGTTCCGCTAATCCGTGGGATTTACCACACCGTTCGGTTTCTATTCCTCAGCACAGATAACACAGTATGTACGGCATTTTGGAAGGCTCAAGATCTCAACAGTATCTATGAACTAAGCCATGGATGCTACAGCATGATGTCCAAAAAATGACTGGACTATAGCCTGTATCCATATCCTTCTATTTTGTGGTGGGCTATCATAACGACATCTGAATTTTACCATCATAACCCGTACGGCTTCTTTAGCCCAAAACTCCCAAGACACCACCGAATACTGCACCGGGATAAGCACAGCAAATTCCGAACCAGAACCTTTGAACCATACTGTACAGTAATGACATGTCAGCTCTTGACCCCGCTCTGCTTGCACACATCCTCGCTTGGTTTTCGAGTTCTCCTCATGAAAGTCAGCTTGGATTCTGTGGCTTGCTTGCAAACCTGGGCGGCCTGTTTTCTCTTTTCGTAGCGATGGTACACTGGCTTGCAGTGAGACAAGTGTTCCAAAAGGGCCATTGTGTCTCTGGGAAAAAACCTCCCGGTGACCAGCATTATGCACATAAACCCCGAACCAGTAACGCTCGACCAAATATTCGAACAAGTTGCATATTGACCAAGAGGGGAAAAGCACGGATGCAACAGGTTACCCCTGGATTTATAAGATTAAGGTGGCCTTAATAAGGGATGCAACCTCACGGAATGACATATTGGGAAGGCCACACTGTGAAGTGACGTGACTGCTGAGACCTTGGCAGAGATAGTGTATCCAATGCCTGCAGTCTTTGAAGACAGACAGCCGTTCAAATCAAAAGCAAACAAAATGCTGCGGCCAAGGTCAAGGCGCCTACCAGCAGGTAAAGACGGGGTTCCTACTCTTGACGGCTTCGAGCCGCTCAACAATGACCTTGCGTTGGTTGCCCATCTGCCCCTCAGCTGCAGCATATCCTAGGTCACCTTCTAGGTCGTCGGTGTAGTTCTCATTTTCACCATAATACTGCTGTGCGATGGTGTTGCTGTTACGACGGGCAGCAGCGTTGGCAAATGAATATCTTCGTTGCTGTCGCGGTGCCTGCTGGCGTGCTGGTTCATACATGTTGAGTGCACGAACAGGACCCTGGTAGCTGTTCCTAAACCCAGCTGCCTGGACCGTGGGACGCTTGGCTATATCTCCACCGTTTTGTTGCTGCCCCGCTGGTGCCAGGAGGTTGGGTTCGCTTGGGGGCACCTCATCTGGTGACTGAGCAGTCTCGCCTGTCGGAGATGAGAGCTCAAATCTACCTGGATGAGGCATATCGGCGGGTGCACTGGCCAGACCGAGAAGGTCCTCGATTGGAGGATTATTGGTCGGAGCCGAACTAGCAATGTCGGCCTCGTCCATGGATTGACGGACGTGGGGGTTGCGGCGGACTTCCGAGGACGTATTACGCATAGGAACAGCAACAGGCACGTCAACTAGATCATCCCAGACGCAAACTCTCGCTCGGCGGGTCAGTTCAAGAGGGCCATGGTCAGGAGTCTTGAGTGTCTCAACGACGTTCCAGGCCTGACCCTTCATGACGGCGACTTGCTTAGCAAACATGCGTTCCTGAAAATCAACATCCATCTGGAATACCCTCTTTAAAGCGAGAATCGTCTGAGTCCACCATGATGTGGATGTCAGCAATGGTAGAAAGTGATCCCGTGTCTTTTGAGAAAATGGCCTTCCGATGAGGTCGACAGGGAGGAAAAGCCAGCCAAAGGGGAAACTGACAACACAAATTAGTATACCTCTCACAGCGTTGATATATGTCCTTACCTTCTCCAAGCATCAGGGTGTTTCCAGGGCCATGACAGTGAGTTGTCGATAGCTCCAATGGTAATTGCTGGCTCGTTTCCTGCTGGTTGTCGGCTTGAGGCGCTCATAGGTCTCTGGGTCTTATAAGGATATGACGCCCTCGTAGCACGAGGCCCTTGTTGTGAAAGATCAACAGGTCGAGGGCCCTCTTCCTCAGCGACGGGTTCCATGTTCATTTGGATGGGGTCTGATGCTATCGAGGCCTTGCCTGTCTCCCAATCAACCTTGATCATCCAATTGTCCAGACCACGATCTGTATTTCGCATAATGTAGTCGAGAATGACCAGCTTCTCAAGCTCTTCCCGCAGAGATTCTTTCAAGTTGTCGGTCCATATGAAGTTATCAGGACCCAAAAGATTCGCGGCTTGGGCAGCTTCTTCGTCGTCGCTGTTGTATCCGTCGTTCGGCGAGGCGTTTCCTGATGGACGGCAGCTCTCCGTCCATCTTCTCTTCTTCTTATTCTGACCGTCGTTTGTACGGAATCCTGACCAGTATTGATCCGGCCAAGGATGTTCACGAAGGAACACGTTGGCATCCTTGAAGCCCTTGAGGAAGACCTGGAAGCTGCCGGGCTTCGCGGGGAGAGGCTTCTTCTTGCGATGGAACTTGCGGCGATCCCAGAATGGATAGTGGAAGGATTTGGAAGCAAGCCATACAACGTCTGTGTATGGAACGAGGTGTGTTCGTAGTTGGCAATCGAGTACGTAGGCAGCTGCTTCGCTGACATACGAGAGATTAGGAATAAGACTACAGAAACGTTAGCAATGACACGGGAAGCCTTTACGAAGATGGCATACCAGGCTCTTCCAAAGCAGCAGGGAAACAAGTTTCTGTGAATCCACTTGTTCCATTTGGGGTTTCCTGCAGCGTATGGCTCCTCGTCCTTGGGTTTAAAAACACCGACAATTTTGCCATCAGGATTTCGTGCAAAGTAACTACCAGAACTGCCTTGAGAAATCATACTCGGGTGGATTTCTTGCCGAATAGCACTCCGTACGCTTTCCACGATGGTTTCAAACTCTGCTCTGGTCATGACACCTTCCTGCGGCGCCGCAATACTCTCAGCGGTCACCGGTCGAACACCCTCGGGAGGTTGAAAGACAGAATAGTGAATTTCAAGGCGCTCCTCTTCGCCTTGCTGGTTCTTCCCCTTGCGCTTGAAACGCGAAGCAATCTCGTCTGCCCATCGCTCCAGACGAGCATTGATGGCCTTGAGGTCGACACCAGCGCTGCTTCCTGAACGATGGCGAAATTTGGGTTGTGATGACGAGGCAAATGATTTGGGACTGGCCATGCCAGAACGATGGCGCGGTTGAGTTACGGGGGCATATCGTGGAGCAGCCGCGGGCTGTAGAGATGCGTAGGATTGGGAGAGGGGATCCTCATCTGAGTCGTCGCTGATGTCGTCGGCCTGTGCGAGGCGTTCATAGCCTGTTGTTGCGGGTCGTGATCGAGGCATGTTAGCGACGGATGGGACTAAGGCGGATGAAGACGTAGAGAGTGGTTAGGGCGGTATTAGACTGTTTTCAAGGCCATTCCCTAGGTAGAGGCTGAAATTTTAGGAGCTGAGTTCGTCGACGGGGAATTCGTTCGGATACTCGATCGTGACGCGTGTTGATTTAGGTTGAAAGGGGGTGGAGGGAGAAGATTATAAATGGATGTTGTTGTTATTCGAGAAAAGGAGTAATATAGTTTATCAAGAAAGGGGCAGTGAAGAGAAAGTGGAAAAAGGGCAGTATCAAGAAGAGAAACGAATCAGCAACAAGTGCTGGAGGCTTTTGTTGGCAGTGACGACCAAAATGAAGCTGGTTGCAGAATGACGATGTGTGCCTGTTTGAGGTTCCAGGTTGTGGATATGACGAGAGCTCATCATTCATCGAACTCAAAGCTTGTGACAGGCCAAAAATCAGCCAAACTCCAGTTGACAGCAGCCTCCACAACCAGTGAGCCTAGGCCTGGGAACTGGGGCCGGAATTGATTGGTGGATACTCACCCCTGAGCGGGTGCCGGACCTAACCAAGGCCCGGAAGGGAGTTGAGATCGATTGGCTTTTTAGTGATGATGATCTTTTGCTTGAGGAACGAGCATGAACTTAACATGGTTTCTTATTAACTAATGCGGAAGTTATTATTTCTTTGCATTAGATCTATTCATGCTCATCCCCTTAATTTTTTTTTTTTTTTTTTTTTTTTTTTTTTGGATCTCTTTGAATACACTAACAACTGCTATATTGGGGGCCGAGATGTCCGGATGATAATACGGAGGAACGGCATAACGGACATTTGAGTCCGCCGAACAACAGATCACGGCGGCCTACGGAGTATCTGTCCTAACCAACAATAATGTAGAGTTTATCGTATTATGGGAGCATCAACCCGAGAGTCTAAGCTACTCTAACAATTCCCATTCCGTTTCCCGTGGCAGCACAAACGGAATTTACTTCCCCCTTTCTCCTTTAAACTTTCCACAATCCAGGAGCGTTAGACAGCGTCAGTAGAATAGTCTCGGCCCTAGTGTGACCTCACATATCTGCATCACTCCTCGGAACAAGCCAAGGTTCTTGGGGGTTTTCGTTTGACGGATGTTTTTAGAATATCTACGAACTGATATGATTGACGCAAGGAATCTTCAAGAACGCCACCACTTGGAGGCGAAGCCGCCAATCTAAAAGAACAGTGAGTACATACTGTACCTAGAACTAACGAGAATGGGTTGGGTTGTTTGGTAGCATTGGAGTGCCTGGGCGCTAACAAAACTCCTCTGATCGCGTGCAACTTGTGATGGAGGGTTTAGAAGCACGCCAACCTTGGAAAACACATGGCCAAACTGCTGATGATGACGGTTACAAAAAGGCAATTGCAGGCCATTATCTCATGAGTTGCAGTATTTGGCGGCCAAGTTGCTGATTCGAACCAGACATTTTGTAACTGTAACCTCGCAATCAGCTTCGGGATATGATACAGGCACAGATAACATCAGAGCTGATACGTCGGCTCGTACGTCATGATATGCATCGTCATGTTTCGTCAGCTCTAGTTTGGTTATGATCGTCTAGTTCAAGCTTCTGCGTCTGGGGTTGGGGCTTGAGTGAGTGAAGCCTTTCCATACCAGTTGTATAAGTATGCCTTTTATTGGCGAATTGTCTCGGAGGGAGGGCCAAGCCAATCCGGTCAGTCATACCGGTACACCCAGGGATAGGTAGTTACACTGCAAAGGTAAGGTAGCGTAGCAGTCTGTCTAACGGCCTGCTCCGCGCGGGGAAAGCAATGGAAGACACCTTGACGCCTCATCGCGCGAACAAGATGCTGCTCTTCAAGGTTCGATCCTGCGATGTGAGGCTAAGCAACAAAGTTCGGCGCCAACGTGAGGCCGATATTCTCTGTAACACCATCAGCTTATCAGTACGTACGTTCAGCTGTATCATACTATATGAAGTAAATGTAGTGCTTGTAGCATGAAGTATTATGATATTGGTCATTGCTTTGCATACGTGACAAGCATTAGAGAGCAGCAGATAAACAAACAAACAAATACAGCGTTTCAGGGGTCGTTATTCGTAAGCGAGTGCAAAAAGTGACCATTCCATCAGATGATTGAGCGGACAAACCATGAGATGAGACGCATCCCCAAGTCCATTTTTGCCTGGAAGTTCCATGTCAAACAACGGGGGCCATCTCCGGATGTCAATGCCGCACCCCACACTTCACTAACTCTAGCATCTAGCTTCCTCGCTACGCTACGCTACGCTACACCCTCTAAGTCAACCCTCCACCGGGTCCCATCCCTTGGACCTTCAAGGTTTCAATCCCTTGGAAACTACAGTACCATTCCCGAGTTGTTTGTCCCCCTTTTACATACTTTTTCTTCTGGTAATCCCTATTTATAAATCTCGAGTGAGGCCCTCTACCTCTCTCATCTTCTTGATCAACTGTCCAGGCAAGAAGAAAAAAAAAACCGACCTTGACTTATATGCTCATCCCTGCCACGTCTACTCGCATTTGACCACTCAGTCGTTGCTCAAGTGACCCCAAACACCATAAAGTTGACTTGTTGACTCGATACCTTCGTTGCTACTTTGATCTGCCCGTCTCTGCTCTTTATCTTCTGCATATAACTTATCTACCTTATCTTGCCTTGACTTATCTGCGGTTTCACAACCACCCAACTCCAACTCCCATCACATACCACGATAAAGAAAGCACAACATGACTGCTCGAGTCGCACCCGGCTCTTCATCCTACACTGAACCGCCAGCTATCGTTTCTCCAAATGCCGATCACGATGTCCTACGAGGCCGTAAGAGAGAACGAAGCATGACCCGAGGAAGCGTCCGCCCATTCCGAGCTGCTCCAGCAGACGAGTCCAGCAACTTACGAGGCCGCTCTCGTCGTCGTGCTGCTTCTCCAGCTCTGAGCTGCACATCCCGACCATCCTCACCCAGAAGAGTGCCATCTCCCACAAGACGTCGACTTCTCCATGCTCGCCTCCGTCGAGAGCATTGCCCTTCCCGTGTTGCATCTCCTGTCGAGCAGCAACTCCAACAGCATAGACCAGTTCGACGAAGGCAGCGAACTCGGAGCCAGAGCCGGGGTCCTCGGTTGGAGATGGAGCTTTCAGCTCTGCATTCCACTGATGGTTTTTCAGGACTACGGAACGAGGTCCGAGCCTCTTCTTCTGACACAACAGACGAGGCAAAGTCCAACACATAAAAGTGATAGTGCTTGTCTATTTTATCATTTGCTTTCAAATGCTGTTGTCTTGTTATCCTTAGGTGGATGTATGAAGACAAAAAAACGGAAACCAGACCGATACCCATATTCTTAATTCTTTATGTACGATGACCGGATGCTGCACTGCCTTTGGTTTCTTTTTCTGGGTTCTATTGCGCTGAGAGCTGGTTATCTCGGAGTTACCAGATTGTGTCATGATATTGGTCTCATTTGGTGTTTTCATATTATTGGGAAATTGGATCTCTTCGAAATCGCCGTATACATGGATAAGATGGCGGCGCTATCAGATTTTGTATGATGCCTTTATTTGTATGAGAGAGCAAAAAGATATCCAGGATCGACATCCACCAGAATAAATTGATGAATATTGAAACAAACGTCCAGCGATAGTAACTCTACTCTGAATGTGTTTTTCTTTGCCACTGTACTTGATATTTCTGCAGTCTTCAAAACAAGAAGGGTGACATCCAATAGTATGGATTCCACTAGGTACGATAATACTGAGGCATCAGTGAAAGATCCTCCGATGAACCACAAATTCTAGAGTCGATGATGGTTGTAAAGGGCCCTGAAGGCAAAACGGCCGACCCCGCTAACGGCCATCTAGATTATTTCATTGGTCAGATAACATCCGTAGGCCATTTTCGATGGTGGATATCGGCTGATGTTAACGACTTCGATCTTTGTGAGGGCCGAGCTAAACTTTTTTTCTGTACATAGCGATTGGAGTCTTGTTGATTTACGGTATTCGATAGAAGCTTTCTTTCTCACTTCTACGGCTCTGCCGTGTGTATAATACAACCGCTCTTTATCGGTTCGAGTTTGAGGTACTCCAATTCGGATCCTTGCTTCTCAGTTTTTGTCATTGGAATCCGTCCTTTCGCCTACTTGCCACCAAGCATGAACAACGTCTGTCCTTAACCTTTCGACATAATACAGCACATCCCCTTGACTTCAATGCTCGAGCGAACAGCTGCGACTTTGGAGTCGCGCAGTCTCCAGCGTGTAATTCACAAGACTTCGATTCGATCTCGACGATTACATACAGGCTTTTGGCAACATGGAGCCTCTGCTATCGAACTTTCCAGTTCCTTGCCTGGTTCGATGAGAACTGCTCGGGTGGCCGCCTCCGAACCGGAGACAAAGCAATTACAGTCGAATCTACTTGCTTCAGTCTTGGTCCTCGACTTCCTTTACCCAAAATTGACTATTCCTGTTTTACGCCGCCTCTACCCTGAACTACCCAACTCTCAGCATGCGCAAAGAACAGCAATCGTTCCGACAAGACGAGCATACTCCTCGATAATACCTCCGAATACGACCGACACGAATGAAGCAAACGAAAATAAAGAAAAGACCGAAACGACGACTCCTGATCAGCCTGAGCCATCGCACGAGAGGTCACATCCTTATGAGATAGCCGATATAGCGGAGGACCCAACTTTGTTTCCTGGTGGAAAACCAACGGTGGGCACCAAAGCTGAGCCAGAACTGCAGCAAGTACGGAAACTTCGACAGCTATTGGATGGAAAGGGTCGCCATTTTCAGGATGTTTGGGACCAGTACTCGGTGCTAGACAATGACCAAAGAAGTTTTATACGTGGCCGGGTAGTGCAGTATCTATCTCGCTCCCATAGCATCGTTGAAACAGGAAGGGCCCTCTCAGTATTCCGCCAAATTCCGCCAAATTCGTGGGATAATGACACCTTGACTGCAGGAATCATCCTGCTTCTACGGTCCGGGGATCTTCCTTCGGCTGTGGAGTGCTTCAAAACCGGATTGGAAACGAGAGGGTTGAACCACGGACTTGAATACTTAATGGCGGATGCGATCAACTCGAAAAAATGGGCGGCAGCTTTGGAGGTATGGATTTCATTCTACAAGGACCGCATCAAAAGAAAACCCGATGCATTGGCCCCGGATCTAGAACGACTTCAGCAGCTTGGGTCTCTTCCTTCACAAGGATCTCACTACTTCGCCTTCCGAGCCTATCTAGTTGGCGAAGGCGCAGAGCAGCATAAGAAAATCAAGGAAGACCCCGTTGCCTCGCTAGCCTTGTCCTCTTTCCGGAAGTTCTTTGCCAACATGGCACTACGAGAACCGTGCCGCCCCAAGCAAGCGGGGATTATTCTTGAGACTCTGAATGATCGAAATGCATACAACACATACCTAAACACCATGTTCGACCGCTGGATGGTAAAGCAGGAGAGTCGGTCCACTATGGAGCAACTTATTCCTATCTACCAGAAATTTCGGGAACTACCAGATGCTCAGCCTGCGATGACTGTCTACCGCGGCATGTTCAAGGTCTGCTACCCAAAGAGGTCGGCGAGACTTGAAGAGATTAAAGAAGACTGGATTCGTTTCAAAGGCGGGCTCAACCAATGGGGATATGAAAAGTATCTCAAATATTACGCAGAGAGGGGCGATGTGCGAGCCGTCATAGATTTATGGTCCAAGTACGTGAAAGATTTTCCTGAAGTGGTTCGGTCCCCCCGTGGATTTAGAAGCACAATAAACGTATATGCTCAGCTTGGAGACGTTGAGAATGCAAAAAAAGAGATCGACAAGATGATCAATGAATACCGGGTTGAGCCGGACCTCGACTGCTGGAATACATATCTCAAGGCTTACATGAGGACCAATGACTATGATGCTGTCATGAAATTGTTCGAGGATATCGCAGAAAAGCACGAGCCGGATGGATTCACCTATGCACACGCCATGGCCATGACCGCTAAAAGGGGTGATTTGGAGACTACCCTGGAAATCTTCACCAAATCACAGCAAGCTGAGGTACCTATCACCAAAGAAATGGGTCTGGCTCTGGTGGTAGCATACTGCCAGAATGGCCTTCTTTCCGAGGCTGAGAGCCTTTGCATTGAGCTGACCCATCGTAAGCTCATATCTGGAGCTATTTGGAATCAGCTTATCAACTTCAACGGTGTCGAGGGGAAGCTCAGCAAGGTTTACGAACTACTCAAGCGCATGAGAGAATTTGGCGTGGAATGGGATGATGAGACGTACACCTTTCTTCTCCAGGCGCTTATCCGAGTCAACCAAATCCATCCCGCCTATAACTTACTGAAGCGTGGTGTTCAGGAAAGACTGTTTCTTGTCACCGCGGCGCATTTCGCTATCGTTATGGCTGGAGCTGCTCGTGTCGGAGAGTATGAGCTTGTTGAAAGTCTTTTCCGTCGATTGCAAGAGTCAGATTTGCCTGTTACCTTCAGTGCTTGGGTTGCTCTCGTCGGCGCTGCCGTGAAGAGAAAACCTGGTGTTGAGCGAACCCAGAATTTGGCCAAAGAATTTGTCGCGTATTTCGAAAAGGCTTCTGAGGCAGCTAAAACGACAGGGGAGTCCGTGCCGGATGAGGAGGTTGGTACAACTGATATCAGCAATCTCACAAGACTCAAAGGAGAGACTAAATTCGTTGGTCGAGCGATCACTCTACTTACCGAGCTTCGAGACTTTGGCTCCATTGACGAGTTGATGAGTCTATTCGTTGAAATCTTCCCCGAGTTCAAGAACGAACAGTTTCCTCCTGATGTCATGTCCGCTTTGATACGCGCACTTCACGCAGATCAGAGATACCGCAAGGCCATTGAGCTATGGGAAAAGACTTGGGAAAGTGCCCTTGCATCCAGCCGGAAACGCTCAGGTGATGGCATCATGCCTGGTACCGAGTACTCTCTGTCTCGTGCTCTTGACGCAGTGGCAATGACATACAAAGAGATAAACCAACCAGAGCTTCTCAGCAAGACCGTCGACAAGGTCACAGAAGCTGGTTTCAAGCTGACCCGACAAAACTGGGTGCGCATTGTCCGTGATCTTTCTGATATGGGCAGATTTGAGCGTGCCTTGTACTGGTGCGAGAAGATGCTCATGCCAGGGTGGCAAGGCTGGGCACCCCCTCGGCACATCCCGCGTTTGATGCGAAATACCCGTACCTTGAAGCCTCCCAACAGCCTCCTCTTCCGTCTGCAGCACAAGTGGATAGAGATGCGTAAGATGGCAGCCTGGTCTGGAGACGTCTCTCGTGTGTTATCCACTGTCGAGGAGAAGTACCCACGTCTGCACCATGCTTTTACCACATCAGAGATTCAGTCGATGCCTACGGCATATGTCGTAAATGGTAAAGAGATTTCGCCTGGTGAACTCGACAAAGTACTTCAGAGTCTGTCTTACCATTCCCTACTGAAAGTTAAAGAGACTCTGCTCCGAGAGTTGCAGAAGGAGAGGAAGCGTGGGAAGAACCTTGGAGTAGCATCTGAGCCCTTGAAGGTCATCGACAACAAGACATGGAAGGAAATGCTACATAACAGAGTTCGACGGTATGCCGCTATATGGCATTCTCAACGAAACGCGAACTTTGAGCTGAACCAAGCGCTCAAGATTTCCAATGCATCAAGCGACGTCACAATCGAAGCGAAGGCAATGGGATCTGAGCAACCAGACGATCAGGTTGCCCGCCAACGCTTCAGCTACTGGAACGCGTTCTGGGATCGTTATGACCAGAGGTTTCACGGCGCGAAGCCGCAACCGAAGAAGCCATACTCGAAAGAGAATCATCATGGAAACAATACCTGGGCACACAAAGCAGAATCACGCCACAAACTGGCTAAGAAGCGGGCAGAGAAGTTGAGGAGGCAGATGTTTGATGATTGATCATGTATAACAGATTTATGTGTATAAAACCAAAAGATTCTACTATTTTTGTATAATAGAAAATTCAAGCCATGACCAACATGTTGACCGTTTCAAGTTCAAAGTATTACGAGCTTTTGGCCAGCTCTTTCACAACAATTACTAGAGAGTCGTATAAGTGTGTAGAGATTCAATTGACTATCTAAACCTTCTATGGCAGGTTTTGCCTGGTATCGAGATACACCAAACGCCTCAAAGTAATATAACTCCTGACCAGGTCCCTTTCATCCAATCCAATGATTAGACGGGGTAGAAAAAGAACGCCATCCAGGGCAATCGATACCCTCTATGATCCAATATACAGATATTTGGTTATAATAAGACCCTTTCAATGAGGGCACTTAATGTACGGTAGGCATGCTGAAACATGCAATTACTGAATAACTTTTGTCTAAGGAGACATGTCACCCCGGTTGGGTGTCTCTGGAGGTGATGGTTGCTTGACCCCGAGGGAACGCAAGCGCTGGGAAAGCAAGCCTTCAGCACCACCAAGTGATCCAGACCTGTTAAGAGCGAAGGCATTGCCGCCGTACCCAGGTTCACCTTTGTTCAGCTTCTCGTAGAGTGCAGGTCCCGACGGTGAACCATCGGTCGAGTCCTTGGTCGAAGGACGACTGGCTTGGGATGAGCCAGGAGAGCGCATTTCGTTACCGAGGGCGGCAGTTGTGCTTGTGCTGTTACTGACATCGCTGCTTGTTCGGACGCGCCCAGGAAGATAGAAAGGGATCGGGTCGAGTGGCAAGGTATTGCCCGCTGCAGAGCTGCCAGTAGAGGAATCATTGTTCCGAAACATGTGCTCCATGGCATCGAAAGCATGAGACGTAGGGCCCGGGAAGATTCCTACGCTACGTCTGCGAAGCGCCTTTTCAGCGGCTAGCATAGCTCCAGGACCAGAGTGTGTAGGCAGCGGAGTATGCATCAGACGAATGGGCTTGTAAGGAGTGTAGCGAGGCTCTGGCCATGTTGTTTCGTTTCTGAGTTTCTCCTTGCCGTCGGGTACACGGTTTGCAAAGACAATGCGAATGCTCTTGTAAAGATAGTACCGCCCTTTTGCAGGGCAGCAAATGTGGAGATGAGCGAGATATCTCAAGATAGGACGGTCACTGGTGTTTACTTCGGATGCTGCAGGGGCGTTTTCAATAATGGGACCAGCCGAGTAGCTACGCTGTCTCACAAAAGTTTTGGTACCTGGTTCCATACCCGTCAGGTCATAAGGAATCAGGAACAGCTTGACAGCAGTCTTGTTCGGATTCTTGACAATGATTTGGATCTGCCCCTTCTCCGGAATACGATAGCTTCCGCCTGGAGGGGCTTTCGCAGAGCCAGAACCGGACCTGCGGCTGGCTCGAGAATTTCGGCGTGAAATTTGCTCAGATCCTTGATTATCAAGACCGACATCCATCATGTCTTCGATGGGTTTCCTGTCTGCAAATCGGCTTTGTGCTTTCTTCTTTGCCCGATGCTCATCATCGGGGTTAGGAAGACCGTTTTCAAGGTCAATCTGACCAACATAGGGACTCGGCCCGTCGTCCGTATTTGATCTACCATGAGAGGTGCTGCTGTAGCTGTAATACACAGCAGGAAATGAAAGAGTAACGTGTGGCGGGCACTTCAAACTGGACTTGCATTTTCCCTTGCCCAACACGCCGATCTGAGCGACAAAGTCCAGTGGCTTAGAAGGGGTCGTAGACATGCGACCACGAAGAATGCTCTCTTCATAAGATCCAACCATAGATGCGTGCTGAAGTGGCGAAGATTCTGCGACTAGAGAGGACCTTCGTGGTCGAAGAAGAGCGGGCGTTGGTGGAGATGCACCGGCCTGCATGAAGCTTGGAGTTGAAGTCAATGACCGTCGAGGTTGATGTGCCTGATATGGGAATGCTTCTCTGCGATACGAAGGAACACGCTGCGGGAGAGAATATCGTGGCGATGGGGACATCCACGGTGAGGAAGAGGCTGAGTTTGGCATGTAGCGACTGTTCCCAGTATATCCAAATCCATCTCTCGGTATAGACATGTCGTGTTCTTCTGAGCTCTGGGCCTGAACCAAAGGACTAGTAGGTGGCTTGTACACAAAGCTTGAGGAGAGAGATGAGGATAGAGGCGATGTAGTTGATCGGAAACTCTCTGCACTCCCTGTAAATGGTATTCCTTTATCGTGCTGGAACGGCGTGTAGTGTCTCGGTGGTGAAGTTGCAATCCATGAGCTCTCTGCTGGTGCAGGATATCTACTCCTCGGAGCCGCACGATCCTTAGCTACTGCTTCCTCCTCGGTGAAGTTACCGCTGTGTAGGGCCGACCTCGGTCGCTCGATGCTGAGGCCATCGCGTAATCTGTTGTCGAAATCGGGTTGGGAGTCGTTCTTTTCGGGTGTGATTTGGGCAGGCGCAAGTAGTGAAGGTTCGAATGGCGATTGAGTTCGCTTTGTCTCGGGAGGAGGAGCGTGGTGCTGAATAATAGAGTCAAACTGCGAGAGACTGTTAGAATTTGGAGATATTACAAAGAAATGGAAGAACGCACATGACGGTTTGGGATCCAGGTCGGAGACTGAGCCCTCTTTAACCTCTCGATTAAAGAGGCTCGATCCGATATCCCATTTTCAGCACTATCGGTTCTCTCGGGACTGTTGGTGTTTGATTGTGGTGGACTCTCAAAGATAGGCCCTTCGCAAAGTTCGGTACGAATGCTCTCCTCCGAAAGGCGTCTAAGCGTCGGAGCTGGGGGTGGCACCTCGACTTCAATAGGTGGTGCTGGCTCAACAGATTCGTGATTCTCTAAATCGGCTTGAAAGATAGGCATGACGGCGATGTTGAATAGCTGTAACAGCAGCCGTACAGTTTCTTAGTAGAATCCGTCATGAATGAAGAAAGACGAAAGAGCCGAGAGGTGGTGTTATAAAAGGTGATGGGTGATTCAATGCAGGGATTTTAGAGTTGCTGATATTGTCATCTAACGGGGCGTGGTCAAGGTAGAGAAAGGGTCTGATTAATGAGCCGAGAGATGTGGATATTGGTGTATCATGCGACGAGGACGATTAGAGCAATAGCCAGGCACGGCGTGGGTCGAGAGAATGCGAATCTGAGTATGAGTATGGGGAATCTGGGATCGTATCGTGGGACGTCATCCACCGAATATGACGACAGTTACACTGACGATGGAGTGAGTCTTGGGCGGTCCCGTCTTCCCCCGGAAGAGCTGGAAAAGACAAAGAAGAGCAGATGGGCTTATAAGTAGACGAAATGAGTCGTTGACCTGCCGTGTTTAGAGAGAGAGGTCATATGTTTAAAGAGAGTCAGAGAGATGAGGCGGGCAGAAATCAACAGGGTCTGGGTCTAGGTTTAGGTCCGTCCGGGTACAAGCAGTTATGATACGACGTTAATTCTATCACCAACTGGGGCCGATGGCGGTGAATGTGTGAATCATTCCCTAGCACGTCTAACGCTAGAACAAAGACTAACAAGAGAGTCGTGTACCTTGATGTTTATAGATACCTTTGGATAGAGGAGTTGTTTGTTTGAACGACACATTTTAGATCCCTTGTCATACTGAGTACTTAACGTAAGATAATATTCTACTGTAGCTACTATAGGTAGTCTGTCCATGTCTTGATATTCACATCTTGGCCTACAGCTCATGAGGTGGAGATACTGACAGCCCCCAGATATGCCACATCCAACTAACGACGTTTTTGGCTTGGTCTCTGATGAAGCATCTCAACTTATTGCTCACAAGGCACAGCAAAAAAAGAAACTTTTCACCCACGCTAATCTACAGTGCTCACGTCCCTTGCGGATACCTGACGTTTAGCGCCTGCTGGAAGGATCCCTGACATGCATTGGCTGTAACCGTGTGATGGGTGATGCAGAGTTGACGTGTAGAAACAGACGCAGTACCTTTGAGCATAACACTGAGACAAGCCGTGCTGTGCCTTGTTATTGCTGAGCTCTTTAGGAAGCTCAACAGTCCATGAACCAGCCAGTCACCCGATTTTAGGTAGTATAAACTCTCTCTTGTGTGACCTGGCAATGCATCCTCAACCAGAAACAGTTATACCAGCATCTCCTCCATCAGCCCACTTACAAGTAGACCAATTATCTGTTGATGCCGTATTCGTTTGAGTCAGTTACACAACAAATAAACAGTCCAGTCCAGTCCAGTTCAGTTCAGTCCAACAGTGCAAAGTCGTGTGAGCTCTGGTTAACTTTTGGTTGATCAGATTACGGCACAGCTCCACCCAAACTCTCCGAAAACCGACCTAAAAATCACAAGTGCCGTTAGTTACGGTGTCGGTCACGGTCAGCGTGAGACCCACTCCTTCACCGAAGACAGTGGAGACATTTCTCAATTCTCATCAACGACAATCCTCATACACTTACAAAGCCACAATCATGGCTCCCAAGCATCAAAACGAAGGCGGCGATGCTGCTCCAGAGGCAAAGAAGCCCAAGCATGGCTTCAGAGTCGGCCCAGAGAATTTACCAGACGGTCCTTGGCGACGAAAAGGTTTGTCCTCTCTCCTATCTTACCTTTGAAAATTTTCATTCACTTCATATACTCACATTCAACCACAGTCACAAAGGTCAAGAAGGAGTTGATTCACAAGGCAAAGGTCAAGAAGGCTTATGCAAAGATCAAAGCTCGTGAACAACAAAATGCGCCAGCACCAAAGACGAGCGAGCCTGTCCAAGATGAGGCTCCTGTAGAAGGCACCAGCGAGGAGAAGCAACCTGAGGAAGAGGGCGAAGAGATGCATCCCACACGACAGCTCATGCTTGCAGATGAAGCCAAGGCACAAGAGAACTCCGTCGGTGAGCCCACTAGTGATGGCAACAGACGGCGCACCAGACGACCAGGCTACTACGACAAGCAACTCGCCAAAGCAGCACAGCGCCAGGAGGAGGCTGAGATGAAGCGGCGGGAGTTTGAGCGCAGACAGGAAGAGAGGGCGCAGAAGATTGCTGAGAGGGAGAAGTTCAAGAAGGCCATGGCTAAGACGAGGGATCGTAATGGAAACAAGAAGCTTGGCAGGGAGAGTTCTTTATTGCTGGATAAGGTCAGGAAGCTTGTTGCTGAGAAGTGAAAGCCGATGTGAGGAACGGCTTAGCAAAGCATGAATTCTGCGTTGAGGGCGTTCAGAGGTTCTGTTATCGGGTTAGACAAAAGTTGACACACAAGTTTCATACCATATGACCGCTATAATCGAATCAATCCAAGGTCAGATAATAACAAATTTCGAAGTGCTTTTCTTGGTTCTGGCGCGGTATGATACATGATAGAGAGGCCAGTGCAGAGGTCGCATCGGTATGAGGACGATCGGTACCTGCAGAAAGACCACGGTGAGGCCGTGTCAACGTTTCAAGCTGCATCATATTGATGTGATGGACATGTCACAAATATTTGGGTCCGATGGGTCTAGTCACAACAGGACAATGTATCTCGTGAAAGGCATTGTATGTACCTACGAGCAGATCACCAAAACTGGGTGTAGGCTGTCTTGAAGTTTGCCTGCCAGTGAAACTGCGTGCCTGGAAGGCGAGATTTAGATGAGTTTGTGTCAAAGAACACTTCCGATCTTGATATACGCTTGCTATTACTAGGTTGCCCCATGTAATATCAGCGGCCGACGATGATATCGAATTCTAAGTCGAACCACCAATGGTTGACCACGACTGGGTTGGTCGCAACTTGACAACGTCGAGTCCGTGTGAATCTCTCTTATTGGCTTTTGAAAACTCTTGGCCTTTATTTTGGTATCATTCTCACTTGTACAAAGTTTCGAAGGAAGACATGACGAGACACTTCCAAGTTCGAGATGCTTCATCCAAACTCTGTTCTATGCTCGTGCCTCGGCCATCAACAATTTGGAATAAAATGGTACAGTCATCTAACAGGGACTAGCTTGCGAGTATTTCCATATACAGCATATGTAAGCGGGCTGATGACTGTCACCATCAGTGACAGCTCCAGGTCTTGAAACAGTCAAGCCAGGAGCCCCTACAAACTTGGCGGTGACATAACGGAAAGTTACCCTTAGTTGTGTGTTAAAACCGAAAGCTTGTCGGTTTTAGCAGCATATATAAGTGATCATATACCTATTCCTGCTTTGGTATGAACGTTACATCTGTCAGATCGAATATGGTGATCCGGTGTAAGTTACCGGCGCGCTTACCAGTGACGGATAGATCAAGGGGCTAACGTTATGTCGAAGCTGCCGCAGGGTACGACGACGATCAAACATGAAACTCTATGTTATCGGCGAATGCAAGTATTTCTAAGCTACGTGGCTTTGTAATGAGATGACGGAGGTAGAGCGAAAAATGCTAGAATTGGAAAGAAGAGCGAAAAAGTGGCCCAAGAGTTGAAGAGTTGACAACTTGAAACAAGCGATGGTGATGGAGCGGGAGTTTCAAGATATGCCTCGTCAGCTGTCAAAGGAAGTGATCGGACCCAAGGAAGAGAAGATCAGTCAGACATGTCACATCAGAGTTGACTTGACTTGAGCTGGTGAACCCATCCATCGCGAGGCTGTGTAATCTTGAGGGTTGCAAATGGAGGTTTCCGCAAGCAGTAATGGTAACGTTCAAGGCTGAGCGTGTAATGCTTATGCTTGTCAGCCGTGTATTCAAGGTTACTTTACGTACTTTATTACTCTCACTGAACAAAGTGTCTCGTCTCATATGAGGAGATTGAAAGTTCCAGGGATGTGGTCGTGGTCGTGACATGCTCCAGTCACTATCAGGAGGACCCCTGCTCACGAAACTGATCCATGCAATCATGTCCACTCGACTATACCCCTTTCTAACACGTGCATCAAATATATTTCCAGGGTCGTGGGTTTCATGATGGAATTGGACAAAGGAGAGGCCGGCTTATGAAGGAACCCCCAAAATAGATACAAGTACAACATTAATATCAGCCAGCAAACTGAGCAAACAATGGCAACAAAAGTCAACTAACGTTGTATTATGTTATGTTACTCTCTAAATGGAGAGCACACTCAACTCGCATGACTGACATTCATCCATATTCTACCAAGTGCAAGGGACTAAATCCTCTCATCCCATTACACGTTTCATGATTTGCGTTTCGTCAATGCCTTACGCAAAGGCTGAAAGGGAAAAATCACCCTGTCTGAAACAGCGGAGCTTTTTTATCACAACAACGCAACACGACACGACATGAGCTTTACCGTCTTTTTGCCATGTATGCGTACCCTTGCTTTACCCATTAATGAACAAAGACATACATATGCACTGAACCTAATTCAACGATATGGCTGCTTGCAGCTGCGTTGAGGTTAACATCGTGTTTAAGCAGGTGTCCGTCTCGTGCAACACAACCCTAATAAGCTGCTGTAGGGTTTGACGGTTGAATGAAGGAAGCTTTGGTCTTTTTGCCACCAGGCTATCGTCTATGAAATTCACTTCATTCCATAGCTGCAGTGGAGGTCAGTGGATTGTGTCTCGGCAGCTCTCCCTAGCTCCACGATCCCTTCTCAGAGTTTGTATCCATACAGACTGTCCATATCGTGAATTCCGTATCTGACAGAAGCAATGTCTCCCGTCGTCAGCGATCTTTACTCTTGCAGGCGGGGTTCATGTCATCGGATCGACATTGCGGAGGAGGACAAGTTCGATCCATCATCCATACCCCCATGAATGTCCATTACCAGCCGCGGCCGCCACAAGCGCCTCTTTTCTGCATTGGCTTTTCCGTGAACATCGCGTGCGTGAGTGTGAGTGTGCCTCTTGTTCCTTCAGCCAGAAAAGCTTGCTCTGTGTTCCCCCTGGGGCCTGGTTTGTTGCCCCTGGGTCTTTGCGTCTAGCGGCATACGCTAGCCAAGGCGTCTCTGCAGGTGGTGGGTGTTAGTTTGAAGACCGTCTTGAGGCTGGAGATGAGAGGGAGATTGAACGAATTTGAGGTGAGTTTTAGTGATGGGTGTAATTGTTAGAGATTGCCAATCATGCCCAGTTCTGTATATCCTCTGAACGGATAAAATACCATTGATGCCCAATAGTGAATCTGCATACCTTGTATGTATTCAGACTCAACATGGTTGCTGGCTACCTTATACCTCGCATCTGCAGCATCACGGTCTGCGAGTACTAGAACGCCCCCTTATTCACCAATACTCGAACTAATTCTCAGTCACTCAGACAAACGATCCGTAGTCATAGACAACGTATGCAATTCGTCAGCTCCCAATTAAAAAAAAAAAGACCCTGATCATGAGCCCTACAGTATCTTCCGACACGGTGGTTGCTGAGACGTGGGTCAATATCATTCCAAGAACATTCTCCCTGTTATAGCCGTCGTGAAGTGGCAGGGACAGCTTCGAACATATCGCATTTGCAGGAATTAGAATTCAACTTAGGCTGTAAAGCAGGTAAAGTTAAAAATATCCAATCCAACCAGACCCAAGCATGTGAAGGCTGTGAACTTGTTTGTCGGAGGTTTATCAGATAGCTTGGGTGAGACATGCAACGTATTTGACAGCATATCGGCGAACAACACTCAATTCGAATCCTGTATGAAGTTGCGTGTACATACAGTATTAGAGATTAGCCCCTGATGTACTACCAATACCTGCTCTTCCAGCGTCAAAGCCCGACCGCTCAATTCTCTTTGACATTTCCTCTTGACAGATGGACATCCTTCATGGTGAGACGGGCTGGAGAACACTGGTCACAGCTACTAAACCCGCTCAGGCCTGGAACGGCTAACTAGGGGCCGTTTAGCGCGTTGGCCCAAGGTCCCCTCCCCTCCACGGGCGGGCTCTCCCCTTGAACCTGAGCTGTAACCCCTCTCGCTGCCTTCTCTGTCCCTGCCAGGTTTAGTGGATGATCCCCTGGGCTGGTCCACTACCCACTGCCCAGGCTGCCCTGGGGCTGGGGACTCCCCTTCAGTGGCTGTTCATCCCATCCACATTCGGATCCCACCTCACTAGACGTCCGTCTCCATTCATTCCTCTCAGTCTCCTTGGGTGAACCAGGACCACGACATATCCGGATCAGATTGCTCTGCTGTCTCTTTCTTGCCTTCCATTTGTTGTGTCGTATTATCAATGTGCTGTACTTGACCTGTCCTGACCTGGAGTTTCGACGAAATCTCTTTGTCATCTCTTTCTGTTACGTCTTCTCTCTTCGCCGAATTCATCATCTTCTTCATTGCTTCCATTGCCATCTTACACTTAGCTCAGCTCTGTCCGTTATACGCCGATCCAATCGAACAGGACACAGCCCTCCATACAACACAACGCCCATCATACATCGCTTAGCTTAGCCTCTCTCCCTCGTAGAGATTCATTCGCTTCTTTTTCCTCCTGCGTCGAATCTGCGAATACAACCTTCTGCATTGTTCATCTCCAACCTGGCCGACGTTTCTCTAGCGAATCCATCGTTAGAAGCCCCTGGTCCGTTTCTACACCCGGGCCCTTGTCCTCATCAAACCCTCCACACGCCCCCTGGCCTGGCTCCGTCGACTTCTCTCGCTGTCTGTGCTGGCTTGGGCTTGATCTTACCCTGACCTTTGCTGGGCTGTCATTGCTTCCTGACTTTTTGAACTCCATTCAAAGTTCTTGTCAGTCGCCCTCATAGAAGGGGCACTACCGTGCGACAGCTGTCAACAAAATATTGCTACCCCGTTCCGATTCGACCGCCCGCCGCTCGCCTCAACAACGTCCTTTTTACGTCGATTCTCCCACGAGTTCCTCCGCGATTCTTGGTCCAACCGACCCCTTTGCTCTCCGCTACGACATCGTCCATGACGCCTGCTCTTTAGCTGCGTCGTGTTGCTTGCTACCTTGGGCTGCAACAACCCCGTACTTGAATGCCGTATCCGCCGTGAGCACCACATTTCGATCGCTTCACCCCAAGTTCCAAGACAAATCTTTGCTGCTTCTCAACACAACTGCCCACAATGGCCGGCATCGTGGAGGATTACTTGGAGAGTCCTGGAATGGACAACGACACCGACGACGTCTTCCCCTGCAAAGGTTGCGGAGAGGTATGCTGTTCTACTCGACCTAAAGAACATTGGGGAATGGTTTGCTAACAGGTTTGGAAGATCCTCGAAGAAGGAAAAGCGTTCGAGTTAGGTACGTTACAATTTTCAGCATTAGCTGGTCTAGTGAGATGTGCCACTGTTATCCATGATGATCATCTGCGCCTCACCGCAAGATTGCAAATCATCCCGCCGTATGCTCGGGCAAGCTGACTTTTTGACAGCCGGTAACCGATGGCATCTGGACTGCTTTCGATGTAATACCTGTGGCACACTGCTCGACTCTGATGCGAACCTACTGCTTCTTGGAGATGGTTCACTCATCTGCAACAACTGCACATATAGCTGCAGCGCCTGCGGCAATAAGATTGAAGACCTAGCCATCCTGACTGGGGAGCAGGCGTTTTGTGCTACATGTTTCCGCTGTCGCAACTGCAAACGCAAAATCGAGAACCTACGATATGCCCGGACTTCACAAGGCATCTTCTGCATGGGCTGCCACGAAACGCTGATGGCACGAAGACGGAAAAAATCCAAAGCTGCAGCTGCAGCCAAAGCAAGAGAAAAAGAGCATTCACCTATGATCACGGAAAAGTCACTGCCCGCCCTTCCCGCCAACGCCATTCCACCGAATGCCTTTTCCAACGATCGGGTCGATCCTGATTCAGATACTGCTACAGAGCTTTCACCTCGTCCACGAAATCACGGTCGTAACGAGTCGTCATCTAGGAGCAGTTCCAGGCCGGCTCGTTCTCCTGAACGAAAGCCTGATGGTTTAAGTTTGCCTGCTACAACATATCGGAGCAACCGAAACTCAACCATGATGACCCGGAACGACAATGCTTCTAACGATGCCGATAACTTCATGATTTCGGTTGCTTTAGACCCAAGCCCGCACCCAACGCCGAAATCAACTTCAGATAATCTACCGGAGTCAGGCAAGTCGAAGGACTATTTCAGCGCGGCAAAACCGGCATCTGAGAAACGAAGCGACTCTCATACCTCTACACCACATATTGCTTTCCAGGAGAAAGGGCGTCAACCATCCTATTCGGAGCACGACGTTGCACCAAAGCTTCCTGATCGCAAGCACTCCAAGAACTCGCGAACCGATTCTAGTAAACGCTCACCCGCTACCGACGAGAAGAGCCAGAAGACAAGTGGTCGCCGCGCACCTACGGAGGACTTCAAATTACAGGAGGCTCCCAAGAGCAAGAAGCTTCTCTCAAGGAGTAGTTCACAGTCCTCGAGTTTACCTGCAGAGACGAACTCTGTGAGAACTAGCAACGGGCCTAGTAAGGGTGGCCTGCCACACACTGATAGCAACGCCACCACACCTGCGTCTCGCTCATCCCAAGAGTCGAGGTATATGGACGAGGATGAGCTTCGTGCATCTATGGACTCGTCAACAAGAACATCTTCGAGACCAGAGAACGCAAAGCCTCTTGCGCGAAAGGAAGTTCCAGCTGCCCCAGGGCGTAATGGTAAGTTTTCGCTTAAGCAGAAGTAAAACTAGTAGACTGACAAAAGGTAGTTAATGGCAACAATCGACAAAACCGACAAGATACCACTGATGACCCTACACCCACTCGCCAGACTCCCACTCAAAAGAAAACAACCGATTCTTACATGCAGCCTCGTTCAGCTCCCATCCCTCCAGCCTCTCAGAACAACAAGGGCCACCCTAGTGGCAAGGAGTCAAAGGACGACGGCAACTCACCCAAGGTCTCGCCAAAGTTACCTAGATGGAGCAGCGGCGGTGACTTTAGTATGGACGAGGACATGGCGCGTATCCTAGGTACAGACGAAGGCTCAACTTCCATCCTCCGCAGAGTTTCCAACGCTGTCAGACATGGGCGCACCAACAGCGTGGAGTCACCAAACCAGCTATCGAACAGAGCTGGTCATGCCAGAAGCATTAGCGAGACTACACGAGCGACACAGTCACCTCGCTGGCCACGAACACCAGTTGCCGACGATCATCATGCACAGGAGATCAGCAGTCCCATGTCTTTGGCGTCAGGTGACGATCCTGCGTTCCTTAAGCGGCAACTACGGAATTCGGAGCAGCGAGTTGCGGAGCTCGAGAGGCAGTTCACTACTGAGAAGGATCTCAAGAGCCTCAACAAGAAGCTGGTCGAAAAGCGAAAAACAGTTTCCGTTCTTGACACCCAGACTGAGATTATGATTCGACAGCTGGAAGTCTTGGCCGGATATGTCGAACGAGCAAAGGAGACCAAGACACCTATCGATCCCCGGGATCTTGAGGATTCAGCAATCAAGGAGTTTGTTCAGAAGCTTGACAAGGTCAAGCAGACCATGTCAGCCGCAATAGAGCAGCTACACGAAGAGCGGGATCTGTTGTTTGAAGAGAAGGATCAAGCAATCGCGGATCGAGACCGTGCCCTGCTTGAATTTGAGCAGTTGTCGTCGAAGAATGCACAGCTTGCTGACATGAATAACGATTTGACACACCAGATCCAGGAACGCTTCAAGTCACAGATTGGAGGAGATATCAAGTCTCCTGGCGGTCTGGGTATCTACGGACCAGGCAAGGGCGGCCTGAACAACTCTTCCCTTAACCTCGATGCCGCTAGTCTCTCAACGGGTGCTACTCTGGTTCCTGCTGATGAAGAGCCCATCGTCGAAGCCGGACCAACTGTGGTTCAGGTTCGAAAGGGTCAAGCCAAGAAGTTCAACTGGAAGAAGGGTTCCAAGGGATTGGCCCAAGGTGTGGCCAAGGGTGTCAACAGAGCTGTCGTCGCATTCCAGAACGACCGTGAGAGGATGCAGCAACAGGGCCAGCTGAGCGGAGAGAACATTGGAATGCCTTACAATATGACTGTGGCCCAAGTCGAAGCACCTGCTGGGCCTCCCTCTAACGGCGTCAACTCGCATGACAAGCACAGTACAGCTGCAGCGCTAACCAAGAGACAAGAAGAGCGTGAGCGTGAACGACAAGGCTTTGGATTCTTCGGCAAGAAGAACGCCATGCCCAAGTCCGGCTCTGCAGGCACTATGAACAACGTTGACGCAGCTGAGCCTGCCACGGTTCTCTTTGGATCTGATCTCGCAGAGCGAGCCGACCATGAGCGCCGACAGATTCCTAGCGTGGTCACAAGATGTATCGAAGAGGTGGAACTAAGAGGAATGGACCAGGAGGGTATCTACCGAAAGACCGGTGGCAACTCTCAAGTCAATATGATCAAGGATGGCTTCAGTAAGGATGAGAACTTTGATATTTCAGATCCGGACCTGGATATCACTGCTGTTACCAGTGTGCTGAAGCAATACTTCCGCAAACTTCCTATCCCCTTGCTCACATTTGACGTGTATGAGCGAGTTCTCGAATCAAATGGTGAGTTTGTTCATGACTTTTCAGATAACGGACTGCTAACAGCCTACAGCTATTGTTGATGAAACGGAACGAAGCGATCACCTACGTAAGACGTTTGCTTCGATGCCTCAAAGGCATCGTGATTGTCTTGAATTCCTCATGTTCCATCTTGCACGTGTTGCTCAACGTGAACCTGAGAACTTGGTATGTTGCCTTGACTATTGCTCTCGTCTACAGTCACTAACAGTTGGTTAGATGTCTCCCAAGAACTTAGCTGTTGTGTTTGCGCCTACCATCATGCGTGACACGAGCCTTGAGCGCGAGATGACGGACATGCACGCGAAGAACCTTGCGATACAGTTTGTCATTGAGAACAGTAACACGATCTTCGAGGATGCTTAGGGAGCTCGAGATCTCTATACGGAAAGGGCTTATGAAGACTGTATCGACTTTTTAACGAGACCTCCAAGTCGTGGATTCTTGGGCTTCGCTCCCAACGAATGAACACGATCTAGGTTGTCATGAAAGGATTACTTGGGCACTGTTGGATTCTCAAGCTCCCAGGCTGGGTTCGCTTGCATGTGTCATCCAACCCGCAGGGCGTTTTTTGTGCCAGGACATTTAATGATATCCAATTCTTTTTCTCTCACGCTTGCTTGTTTGTTTGCCTGCTTGCTTGGCTGTGGCTACTTCGGCAAATTTCTTGTGCATATGGTGATGGTGGTTTTGAGGATGGTTTATGGCAGGCAGGGAGGAGTATTGGTTATCTTTGTACGTTGATGAAAAGGGGTCAGAGGTTCTTTTCGGTAGGACGGCTCTTTATACTCTTCACGCTCTCTGACGAGAGTGATGGTTGTATCTCTTTCATGCCCTTGTTGATGCCAGTTTCGTCGGGTTTGTAACATATATCAACACCATATGATCCAAGATTATTGATCGTATATATTCCACGCAACTACCCCGACCTATCATGTTGAAGAGCGATGTCATACATGAATCAACTGCAGGAGAAGAGGGGAAGCAAGTATATCACTGTGTGTGTCGATGCGGCTCTTCATCTCGATGTTCCTGTCAAGGCGGCATGGTATGATGTATTTCTTTACAAGCTGAAATGGGCTACGATGACTCTATTTGCACCCGAAATCGCTCTGTATATGGCAGCAGATCAGTTACAACAGGCCTGGAACTTGAGTTCCAAACTCCGTTCTTTATAGGAAACTACTCCTACGGATCCAGAAGTTATAAACCCAGGAGACTTCAAGAGAGGGATAGCTCTTCTTGTGCAACGTCCATTCTATCACAATATGTTCCCCCTCAAACACATCCAGATTAGCCGCCTCCTACAAGGAAGGGCAGCTTGATACAGCCAGACTGAGCCACACCAAAACCTTGCAGAACATACTTTCATGATGTTTCGAGGGTATAAGAGATGAAGCTTCCTGAAGAAACTCCTGGGTCATCCTCTCGAGAGTGGATAGGTTGGTCTTGAATGCGAAACTTTGCAAGACCTCCAGCGCATGAAAGACTGCCCGATACTTGGGGAATCCACGATCAGGGCCTTGGGTAAAGCCAGAGCCAGGGCTGGAGCTGTAGCCTAGAGATATTCTACCATCTGGCTTCTTATATCACCCAGAGTTTGCACATATACCTCTTGTACTATCAGAACAGTCCCTCCATCGCTGGGATGCCATCTTGTCAACCTATCCCTTCCACAACCGCGAGGCTTTTTGCAAAACAGCGAGTTCTGTCAAGGTGAATCATATCGCTTGGTATTTTGAGACGATAAGTCCCCAAGATGATGCTGGGCCTCAAGCTGGCCAAGATCTCTTCGTCGCTCAACTACCAGAGTTCAAACCAGTTCTCGACCCTACGCACAGAACCATGCCTTTCAGCGAAGGGAAACGAAACCTTGATATCAACTTCAATGTATTCACAGAGAGTGAAGGCGTCTTTGGTCTTTTGGGCTTCTTCCAACAGTTCCCGTGGCTCGCTGGCCTTGCGCTGCTTCTCTCTGGCATCTATAGAGGTGTTCATCTGTCAGCATGGAACTGGACTTTCCCCAACTCTAACGAGCATTTGATGTGGAAGATAAGTTGTCTCTATATTGCGGGCGCGTTGGCGTTGTACTTTATCATGGCAGTATTTGCTACAGCTGTAAGAACTGAAGGAACAGCGTGGCCAGTGACATACATCGCATTCTGGCTCGCCTTGTTTGTCCACATGGGTGCCAGACTTTATTTTGTGTTCGAGTCCTTCTTTAGCTTGAGGCGCTCTCTTGCTGGAGTTTATACATCACCGGCTTGAGTTCAGATGTTTCATCATTTCTAGTCCAATACATGTATCTATCTATATACCTCGTTGAAGTTGTACTACCTTAAATAAGCAATGGCCAATGTCTCGTGTATAAAATGTGCAAGTAATTACAAATAGCTAAATGTACAAACCGACAAGCAACCCAGGGCATTAAAACCATAGCAACTCGACCATTCAATAGCCATAACTCAAGAATGTGAAACCAAACACGTCGATTCTGCCGCCAGTGCATCATGGAAGTGAAACTTGACACCTTTTATGACTCGCCCCTGCTTTTGACATCGCCATTCCGTACCAATATGCCATACCATCCGCCCCTAATGAGATTCCGGCATCCAACGCCTGACCTATGAAATGTCCCCTGAACTCCAGCAGATGAAAGCCTAGTCACCGTGTTCCCTTCAGGCTGCAATTGTAGGAGTCTGCTCCCGCTGTCTCTTGACAATGTAGTAGGTAATCAAGCTCTTGGGGTCATCCTGAACATCCTTCAGGGCATTCCAGAAGACCTGCTCACCTACCCTTGAGTGAAGAGCAACGCAAAGCTGAACGGCGTCCATACGAACACCAGAGTCTGTAGAAACAAGGCATCGACCGGCAAGACTGGCCAGCTGACCAAGTTCAGTATCAGTAGGGACGAAGTTGGGTCTCTTGTCAAGCAGGCTTCGCAACACGTGCATTCCGGTGCTGAGCATACGGCTTCCCTCAGGAGTAGAGCTGTCAACGTTTTGAAGACGATTTGTTAGGACAACAACAATCTCAGAGCCATCACCAATGGTGACGAGTTCATCAGCCAAGACCTCAACGCCACTGACAATATGAGCACGGATATCATAAGCACTGCGTGTCTCAAGGAGTGATTCGAGACCCCTGGACACATGAGGCTGGAAGTTGTCACGTTCCTTTCGGAGGAGTAGCCTGATTGTAGCAAGGATTTGGGCTTTGATATCCTGAGCCTTTTCGGTGCTTACTCCGGACAGAGGATCCTCCAGGTATTGGAAGAGTCCAATCAACAGAGCCTCAAACTTATCATCAGTGAAGATGCCCTTGGTATCACGCAAAAGAGACTGCAACTTTCTGAATCCATGAACGTCAAGAGTCTTTGCCTTGACTCTGGTGATACCGCTTTCAAGCAGTCGTGAGCTCTGCTTTGTTCTCTCAGAGGATTCTACGTCTTGCGTCACGGGGGATTGAGCACGGGCATTGGGCAGGTTGGCCGCATCAGCGTTGACGGGTTTGTCTTCCAGCACAGGAACGTTAAAGGTCGGCTTTGGAGAAGGCTGCTCATCAGTGAACGGGTCTTCATACACTTGCAGTGTCGAACCAGGCGCTCCTGAAACAGGTTCGGCCTGCATGGTTTCCGACGGCTGCGGTGTAGGCTCAACCACAGGCTCCGAGACGGCCACGGGAGGTTCAGCAACCTCCTCCATAGGTTGATCGGCGGACTGGGTCTCGGCTTCAGCCGCTGGTTCAGGGGCCGTGTCTGGCTCTGAGACTGGCGCAGCCTCTTTAATAGCTTCTGGGACAATATGTGGTGAATCCTCAAGCACAGGAGTGGTTAATTCTGAGGGAATCTCTTGGTTAGCCTGAGGAGCCCTCTGATGAGGCTCTGGTGCAGGCTTCTGCATGGCCCTCAAATTAGCCATATTTGGAACAACAAGAGTAAAGTCCTCATTTGCTCTAGAGGGGCTGCTCATAGGCAACATGGCAGATTGTGATTGCTTCAACTTTGTAGGACTTGTGCGAGGTGAAGCCGCGGGCTTGGTGCCTGACCTCACGGACGTAGGTGACGCAAGACTGGATTCACTAGCATGTGAAGCATGTCCAGGTCGTGGTCGAGGAACAGTTCTCTTAGGTGTGGTCTCTCGGGGTTTGGGTGTCTTGGACCTGATACTTTCAGGACTCCCAGCATCCATGTCACGCACGGAGTAGGGGCCCGCCGTCGCAGGACGCGCTGCCATTTCCGGCCGCCTCCTTGCTGGCCGCATCGGAGCACCTGACATGCCGCCAGTTTCTGGACGAGTTCGGGTTCCTGATGGTTTGCTTGCTGCAGTTGCTGTGCTGGAAGTGGTTGTTTTCACGGGCGAAAGATGAGCCATAGCTGAGCCTGGTCGAGCTGGGAGGTTCTTTGCTGCGTTTGCCTTTCTTTGAGCCATCATAGCCTCTCGAATACTTGGCTTGCTTGTGCCCATTGTGCTCTTGGATAATCCCAATCCAGGTCGTGCAGCCATCTCTCCCTTCTTAGGCGAATGAGGGTTGCTAGGGTCCTTGTTCAAGAGCTTCTGGGCAGTGCCGTCCAGATCGGCCATGATGCTAATTCGTGTTAGCCATAAATATGACAGAAACGGGAGCAAAGTCAACTTACGCATCTGCTTTTGCAGGCCAGATTCCCCAGAAGGCCCAATACGTTGATCGCATTTTCTCTCTTACAGCAGGGTTAGCATCAGTCAGGCCCTTCTTGATGCACTTCTCGATTAAATCCACACCACCAGTATGCTCGATATGATGCTTGTGCTGGGCCTCTTTCTTTAGAATGGTCTTGAGCCACCCTGTAGCATAAGTTCTCGGTGCAACGTTCTTGTCCTGGCAAGCCATCCAGATGTGCTGCATCAAGCGTGGAGTGTACGAAACCTTGCTCAGAATCGTATCAACCGTCACGTTGGCAAGCTGAGAGCTGATTTTCTTGGTTCCTGCAGCGAGCTTGACAAAGCATTGCATCAGCAGTTCAACCATGGGGTCCATTGCAGGACCAAACGTATTAGCCATCTCCTGGATAAGAGCACAACCCTCTTTGCAGAGACTGGTTCTCAGAGAGGTAATCGCCTTGATGATACCATCCAACATGCTCTTAACCCCAACAAGGAAGGTATCTGGGAAGTCAGACGGAACATTGCCCACGTTGAGTCGCCGCAGTTTATTGACGGAATTTTCTCGCTTCAGCCAATTCTGTTCCGACTCTTTACCCTCGAAAAACCACGCCATGTCCTTAAAAACGTCGTCCAGCTCGCGGTTTGTGTTGACGTACAGTGGCTCGAGAGTTTCTGGCTTAGTCTCGATTCCAGGAGTGATAGGACGCTCGGCTGCTGCTACTGATGAAGTACTGGCCGAAAGAGCTGGACGAGGTGCTGGGGCGGTGGCTTCGGCGGCGGGAGTCTCGGGGCGACCAGACGTCGGGGCGAGCTCCTTGACGATAGCTTGCTCAATTGCAGGTCGTACTTTGAAGTTCTTGAGTTGTCGCTTAAGATCGGATTTGGCAGCATTTGGCGCAGATCGGAAAAGTTCAATGACTGTGTTTTTGGCCGCATCTCGTACCATGCCATCGGCGTCCTCGAGAAGTTCCATGAGTACAGGGACGTAACCTCGGAATGGCAGGCCGTTCTCTTTGTGCATCTGTACTCCGTTAGCACACCCGATTGAGCGCAGCAGGTGTGGTTGTACTTACCTGTAGTAGCCAACTCATGGAGGTTTCCTTTGCTCTAGGATTCTTTCCGTTCATAGCTGAGTTTCGAACAAAACGTTCGACATCTGCCGGCGCAACGGCATATAGAGTAACGAGTGAGTGCGAAGCAAGAGAACGGAACTTGTCTTTGTGGTCGCCGAGCTTTTCGACGACAATTGGCAAAGTTCGCGCGGCTTCTTTAGATAAGAGCTTGGGATCTTGTCGAGAGAGGCGCGTGAGGAGATGATTCAGGGCAGTGAAACCAGCGTTTACCAGAGCGGCATGCTGCGAGGTAGTAGCTGCGCGCAAGCCATCGAAAAGCTGAGAGACACTAGATTCGGGGACATTGTGTTGTTTAATGCCCGATTTGATGATTGTGACATATTGGACCTTCGAGTCAAGACTTCCGTCGCCGCGCAGGATGGTGTTCAGGTCAGAGACCTGCTGGTCGGTGAGTTTTGTGTCGGCCATGAGTGTATCTATGACGAATCTGTAAAACAAAACGCTATTAGTCGCGATCAAGATGAAGATTCAATGAGGGGTTGAGTGAGACGCGCAGGCCACGCGAAGTGGGATAAAGTAGCTCTCCCCTCTTCTGAAGGGTATCATGGTGATGCGCTGGCCATGGTGTTGTCCGGAAATTAAACAAGGGGGGTCGGAAGCGCAAATACACATACCTGTGACTAATTGCGAGACAGTCCGTAGGCGACAGAGCGAAACAAGAAGAATCGCTTTAGTTGAGAGTGCGCATTGAGAGCGTGAGAGAGCTCTTTTTTAGTTGTTGTTGTTTGTTATGTTGATGTTATGGTTGTGGCACTAAGGATGAAGATGGGTATCCAATTTGTGTAGGTAGGTAGGTACTGTAGCCAATAGCACGAGCTGACAGAGCTGGCTCACCTGCAGATGATTGCTGTTATCTGCCGCCGAGTCCTGAAATGAATCCCAAACACTGTATTCGAATAGGACCATTGACACCTGAAGCGTCCTCTATATAGAGAGTGATACCCAATATGCTTCCAGTTACAGCTTTTCTTAAGTGCAATATATTTTCCTACTTAGAACTATCTATTTCTTATGGTTTCGCTGTTATCATAAATGGTTGGGTGTCAATGTCAATGTCGGGCGCAGCAGGTGCGAAGAAAAACAATCTGCCCGAACAAGGTTGCCGCAGTTGCCCCGGCGAAGAATGTGAAAGATGTCCCGCCAAGCTTTGCTGCAACTGCCTAGAAAGTTACTCCACTGTGTTGCACAGAGCTTCGCGGGGCCTTCCAGAGCTTTAGCCACTAATTTAATACCCCTGTTCAATTCTACTGAGGGGTCGTCGCAATCATGATACAGCCTCACCATTGATTGTTTTACCTTGCCCATGATATCTCAGTAATACGCATGAGCCGTTCTCGTCCTCTTCTCACAGGCTCGATTATTTGATTGTTTTTATGATCAATAAAGTTGCCGTTTTCATCTTCACTCAGCAAGCCTCCATTTCTAACCTAATCTAACCCCTCCGTTACATTCCATCCTCATCTAACTTGAACATCTCGCCAAACTCCAACCCCTAACATCAAAATCGTGGTTCGCCCGTCTTAAACCCTCTCCCTGATTCACCTTCACGCACTTATATATGCCTCATCTTCCCCCAGTCACTCCCATTCCAACCCCCGCCTCAATCTTCTCCCCGGCCCCGATCATGACACCGGCGATCCAAGTACCCACTCCCTCCGGCCCACGGAATGGCCCCGATATTCCCGGCGCCGGCAAGTTCAAGGTCCCTAAGCTACGCCTTGAGTGTCGCGACCTCTCTCACCCCGGGGCTGCGGTCTTTCTTAGCTCTGTCAATGCCGCGGAATGCCTCGCCAAGGCGGCCCAGCATGTACTGGCGCTTCTGTACGAATCGCCCACGTGTCCTACCACAACAATTCCGACGACACGATCTGTGACGGTGATCCTGCGTAGCATGTCAGGTGTAGCTTACACGACTGGCTCTGACCTGGACAGCGACCATAAGGAGATTCACTTCTCAGTCGAGTATATTGCCAACATCCACCCCATATCTCGTCGTACAGAAGAAATCAACGGTGTGCTCACTCATGAGCTCGTTCACTGCCTTCAGTACAACGGCCATGGAACTTGTCCAGGCGGTCTGATTGAAGGCATCGCAGACTGGGTGCGACTTCACTGCCTTCTCAGTCCTCCTCACTGGAAACGCGACAGCAATGGAAAGTGGGACGCTGGCTATCAGCAAACGGCCTATTTCCTGGACTACTTGGAGGAGCGGTTTGGAAAGGGAACTATTCGCCGCCTGAATGAGAAGTTACGGATTCAGAGATATGAAGAGAAGCCGTTCTGGACCGAACTGGTTGGGCGGCCGGTTGAGCAACTTTGGGGCGATTACAAAGAGAAGCTTGAGTCGTAGTATATATACAGATACACATTGAATATAGGCGTCGACAATGATTCACGGATGCATATAAGGCGTTCACCTACGATAGCAAGCAGAGTTAGATAAGTCGATAGATTTTGTTAAAGAAACGAGATTAGCCAGGTGCTAAGGATATAAGTTTGCTACCGCAACCTGAACTCCAACTCCAGACAAAAAGAAAACCCAAGAATTCAGACCCTAAACGTCTGTATACGTCTGTTATATAACTCTCAAAACAAAATCTTGCTCCTACACTGGCTTTCCTACCTATATTCCGACTTGGTAATTTTACAACTCCCACACGACAGAGTTTATTGGTGCACAGGAATGTGGGCGTCGCTCTCGCTGATGACGCTGCCGACCTCAGACCAGCTAGCGGGTGTAGCCATGCCAGAGCTCTCGCTCATGACATCGAAGTAGCGACCAGTCTCACCCTCGCGAGACGATTGCGCATCGTTAGCAATATCATCTCCGGAACCGACGAGAGATACAGAGTCGGTGGGTGTCGCCATGCCATCGTCGCTGATGATTTCAGGCTCGGACATGGGGGCGCTAGGGGTAACGGGAAGAGGAGAGTAAAACTCGGGGCTGGTGTTTTGCGCCCAGGCCTGAATTGAGGAATAAGCTTCGTCGCGGTCCTCTTGTCCGGCGGTCATGTACTCGTCGACACCGATTTCACGCTCAAGGGTGGCGGAAGAAGCTGTCTCAGAAAGGGCGGGGGTGGGGTCAGTGTCGATGAGAGCAGCGGGCTTCTCATCTCGGTCCTGGGTAGTGGCGCTGTAGATGTCGGAAATTTCGTCTTGGGCGGGAGAAAGATGGCGGCTTTGCTCAATATCGTCGTTCAGTTCGTCTTGATCAATGTTGTGTTCGTCGGCAAAAGGGTTGGTGTAGAGAGAAGAGAAGCCGCGAGAACCGTCGCCACGACGTCGCAGACCGTCATCCATTGCGCGGGTATCAGCTCCAGTGTTAAAGACATAAGCGCCTCGTTCAGCACCCTCATCCTGACGAAGGAAGTCATCAAATGAAGAGCCTCGTCGTGACGAATCCATGGTCGCAGGGTTTTTCTCGTCACTTTCCTTGCCCTTTTGTTCCTTCTCTTGCTTCTCTAACATGACCGAGTTCCAATAAAGCAGCTCCTCACGTTGTCGTCGGCGAGTTTCTTCATCAGCGTCAACACCAGCTTCGGCACCAGCACCACGGCGGGACTCAAAGAAGCCATCGGCATCCTCAGGTCTATTAAACCTGGGCTCACGGTGGGGAGGTTCGATGCCTTCGCCCATAGAGTGGAGGGCGAAAGCTATCCTCCGGCGAACATCGTCGGCGTATCGTCGCACTTCTGGCGACTCGAGAATGGCAATAGTGGTGGCGATAGCGACCGAAACGGCGACTACGGCACCTGACGCCAGGACAACATGGTTAGGCATTGTTTCTCAAGTCTGCAGAGAGACTGCAGATGTAGGAGAGAAAGAGAGGTGTGTGAATGGATGTGATGTGATGTTAAGTGGAGTGGAGTGGGAGCTGTCAAGCGAGCAAACAGAAAGAAGACAACAAATCCCCTCTTTTCACGAGACACAAAACACAAAATGCAAAAGAGAGCTTTCCAGAAACTCGAGTGATAAAGTAAAAAGCAGAAACAACGAATAAATTGGAGGAAGTTGGAGGCAAATCAAGGGGAAGTTTGAGCTTGCGTAGGCCTCGTGCTGCTTCTGGCATCTGTATTTGCCACAGGCAGCCTCGGGGACTAGAACTGGCTGTGGCTCAGGCGACACTCTTTTGGCCTCAGCTCAGGCAGACACATGCGAGACGTGCACTATGATTCGCAAGCCTGGACGCGGGGTAATCAACATCCATGGGCTTGGCCTGAATGAGCAGTAAAGATGATGAATACAGAGATGATAATCAATGGAAGCGAAATTGGTGGACAAATCATGGGGATCATGGAGTGTGGCGCTGTGAATTGATTGATTTACATACCTGTAGCCACCAGAGGATGAGGCATCCTCTCTCAAAAAGCGACAGAAATAGTCGAGCACGTCGTACGTAAGTTAGTAGATTGCAGATCCAGCAGCTACACAAACAACGAGTGAGAGTGACAGTGGAATACAAAGAAAGGAGCTTGGGGTAGGCTCAGAAGAACAAGTAGAAGGGGTAGAAGAGAAGTCGGCGTAAGAGGCGGGATAGGGAGCATTTAAACAAACCTATTAAGTTCAGTATCAATCAATTGTGACAGCGACGGTGACTACGACTACGACTCAGATTCGGACTTACTCGCACATTCTGTCCAGCTGAGAAGTGGAAGAAGTGGGCTGTGCTTATGATTCTTAGACTTTGATAGCCAAGTAACACCAAAGTATAACAATACAATTGTTTCAGCTAACAATTCTTTCTTCTGATTACATCTGTATATATCATCAACTCTTCTTTATCTGGTCAGATCAGAATCAACATCAATTGCTCAATCGACGCTTGCGGATGGCGCGTGACGTGATGCGATGTGATGGGTGATATGCATTACAGCACCGACTAACAAGCGACCTACCATCACGCGCTTGGCTTGGCTGCACTCAAATGGAAGAAGAGAAGACTAGACATTTCGAGAAATCTTGCCTATTCTGTTCTACTGTTGACACACCAAAGTCAGTTCGCGATAAGCGTCAAAGAACAAGCCCCTGAAACTCTGCTGCCTTTGAAACGTCATTGTATTCGTGGTTAGTGCTGGATGCAAAGTATAGTAAGACAAGCCTATTACGAGTACGTGAGATTGTCCGTCTCTTATATGGACTCGTGGTAATTTGCTTGCGCGGCACCGATTGTCGGGACTTATTGCCTGTTGCTCGAGTCAGCCTGGCTCCGTTAACAGAGCCGAGCATGGTTCATCGGTTTCGGTCTGTTAGCCAGGTACGATATGACGACGCCTGGCGGGATCTTGTCGTACATGGCGTACGACTCTGGCTTTCCCCTCAATCCTTCATTGAGCCAAAAATGTGCACGCCATTATAATGGCTAAGGGAGAAATAGCTCTAACTATGTAGGTAAGTGAGATGAGACAATAGTTTATATATCCGAAGCTACCGGTTCAAATGCTTGGTCTCTGTTGAAGCTGAGGGCCCGGCCGAGTCTTCCGATCCAATCTGACGGACGTCGCACCTCACGGGCTTCCGACCGACCTCGATCGCCTTCAGCCGCCGGAACCCAAAGCCACCGACCTCCGACTCATCATCACTAGAGCCGCGTCTTGTCCGAAATCCGCTGTGGATAAGCACAACTCACTGATTCGGTCTATTGCTCCTGATCCCAGAGGCAAAAGAGGATCGATCCTGAGACGGTGGAGTAGTTTTGATCCATCCAGGTGAAAAGGCGAGACACCGAGCGAGATACGGGGTCGGGTCCCCGTTTCTTTTTGCAGTGACCGAGTGCGACTTGGAAAAACCTTGGCATTCGGGATCTTGCAGATGAACCTGACAATTTAAATGTCTGTTTGTCATTTGATTGCTCTCACTGGGTGAAATGCCTGGCTGCCCAGAGATGAGAATGTTCCATGTCTTGGTATGGAGATGCGACCAAGCTATACGTTCATGACCTTCACGTTCACCTTCAGCGATGCACATTGAATAGTAGAGTAACAGTAAAAAGATTGTTTGATTCATGGAGACGCCAAATGTCCCTGTATAACCGTCGCTAATGCCAGATGATTGTGGTATAATAAACTCCCCCATTTTGATTGTTCGTTCTGGTCACCGTTGATCCTCTTTATGTTTTGAGGTATATCGAGGCGCCATTATCCCATACACATTCTAGTGGGAAGACTTCTCAGTCTTGGTAGACTCGTTTGAGGAGACAGAGTCGGTAGAGTTCTGGCGAGAAGCCTTGGTGCGCTCGCTGAGGGATGGTTAGTACTTTGCTTGAGGCTGAAGTCAAAGCAAGAGGGAATAACATACTAGTGAGCGCGGTCCTGAAGGACACATTGGTAACGGGCATTGCCAGTCTTGAAGGTGAACTTGATGCCCTTGTTCTCACCGAAGTGGGAAGGGGTCTGGGGAGTGACGGAGTCAGACATTGTGATTATGGTGGTGGTTTTGGTTTTGTTTGTGTGTAAGTGAAGGAGATGGACAGTGGAAAAGTGAGATAGAGGAGAGTAAGGGTAGGTTCAGAGAAAGAGGCCGAGGTGCCCTAAATATACCTTTCGCGATTGAAGATACGTATCTCGTCATCTCCACGATGTGCCTTACCCGTTGATGCTGATGCTCCACGAAACTAAACAGAGTGAGCCATTTTCTTTCTTACAGTACTTCCCAGGACCAGGACCAAACAACAACACCCTCAGCTTTGCCCCACGATGTGAAGCCAACTAGAGGGTGCACACACCAACTTCTGACGATAACTAACTAGCGCACCCCTGTTTCCGTCTTCTCCGTGCATGCTCCAGAGAATGGGGGTCTCCAAGGACCGTGTAACAGTAGCAGTTGATGATTCTGAAGTTATTGCCACTTCCATGTCTTGCACCGAGACCGGCTCTTTTTTACTCATCTCTAGTCACGTAATCTGATCCTGCAACTATTCCCGTCTTCAAATCCCATAAAAGAACCACAATAATTTCCAGTGACCGGCTAAGACGGGAAAAAGAGAGACGCCCTTCTAGAAAACCCAACTGCAGATTTCTAGGGTTTCCTATCCTGTCCATCGAACCAATCAACGACTCCGATTTCTCGCCTCACCCCAAGATTTCAGAAAAAAAGCCGCGGGATGACCTTGTCGATCGGAGCTCGCTCCAATGGGATAATTTACTCGCGCTTCAATTGGGCGCTTTGCTTTACGGCAACGGATATCCTCGCACTCCGTGCTAACCGGGCCTCCCCCTGATTTACTTTTACTGCGCTCTTGACGACTTGTCCCCGAATAGGTAGTTGGCTATCATGAGAATTTTCTAGCCTTTTTTTTATGCTTTTTGTACGCGGAAAGATAAGGTTTTTGCGGCGCTATGTCAGATCGATTTGTCTAAACTGGAGGCTATTCCTGATATCGGCTTTACCGTTGGTAGGACGGGTTGAACAAGAGGCTCTGCCAAGATAATATATCTCATATCTTTTGCAACAAGGCAAAGATAGAATTACAAAAAAGACGGCGTTTGCTAATCAGTTAGTATATACAGTTACGTATACTGTACACGATAGTTGTCACTTGACTGAAGATCAAGTATTCAAGGCTACAATGGATCCTGTACCCCAGTCTCTGAACGCCTCGTTACCGGTACGCGGTTACGACTTACATCATTCCCAAGTTTCATGATACTTTGTTGTGACGTTGAGAGTAGTTCCCAACAACGCCAGTCGTGGAGGGCAGCGCTAGTTCTTCAAATCCCCCGCACTCAACTCCACGATGCCCTCGAGGCTGATTGGGGTACAAGAGGCCCACAGTCAAGTTTGTCCTCACCGCATGTCACTAACAACACGGCAAAAGCTTGCTTGATGGAGTTCTGGCAGGTTTCATGGGTGAATTGGCGGCTGATTTTAACTATGTGCGTCTGAGGGTAACCGCCTCTGCCGCTTGAGATTGTGCATCGCGGGGTGAAACGTAATAGCGTATGTTGTATATGAATTCTAGAACCATGAATTGGGTCACGACGATGTAAGAAAACGATGCCAAGTATCACTTTGGATGTACGTTGACTTGATAGAGCTGGTATTCTAGACGCAATTGCCAGAAACCCGGCTGGCAAAGTGTCACGCATACACATGCCTGGTATATTGTTGTCGCCCGCATATCTTTTTCTTCCTGCATTATTTCGTCTTCTCTCGTTGATCCCTCGTGGCTGGTTCTAGACTTTTGGAAATGGCTTATTGAATACCACCTTCAGCTCTTGATATGCCACACCGTAGCAATTAACTCATTGACTTGAACCTCAGTTGTCATTTCCGTTCAGCCGGGCTGACTGTAGCCAGTGAGACTCGCGATAATGGCCTGATGCTCTCAAAAATCGACCTGGAATATGCAGAACCACAACTGCATGCACCAGCTCATTGGCCGTGTCTTGTCTGACATGCGACACGGGAAACAGTGGCGCCTGCTTCCAGGTTGCTGCATCAGGACCGATTTCGATACCGAGCACAGAGTCAAAAAGACCAAGGCACGCGATCATCTGCTGTCCATCATATCCATGAGTTGTTGCTCTTCATCAACCTCGGCATTATCATTCCCACCTCCCACGCCCCTCCTTTGCAGCTCGATATCTATCGACTTTCGTGTAGGCATACCCACGCTTAGATCCGGCATATCGTCTTTGATCTTGCGAAGGTAGTTTTCCACGCTTCGCATTCCGACAACAAGGAACCCGAGCTCTTCTCGATCGACATCGAAAACCTCCCACCATTCACACTCTGGCATCTTCGCACCAACATCACGAGCCGCGTTGTATATAGCAGCTGTAGCTAGCGCATGGGGCTGGTGAGTAAGATACAGCATCTGAGGTGAGAGAAGAGCTGCATTCAGATACTGAATTGTGCGTAGAGAGATGATAGATTTAGGCTGCGCAAGAAAATCGAGCGTCTGAAGGTAAGTAACTGCAAGTGGATGAGGTAGCGAGACATGTGTGTCGAAAGAGAGGGTGTAAAGAATGCGAGCCTCAATGGCAAGGATGCGAGTCTGGAAGGCATGGTAGTCTGCTTCAGGTACATAGTACGACCTGGGGTCATTCTTTGGACTTTCTGGGGTCCGTAAGAACAATGAGCTCTCTGATAAGAGGTAGGCATAAACATTTGATATGTCGCGCGATGACCGGGGTTGAGGTCCCATCTTCGCGACTAGATAGAGAGCAGCAGCAGATGTGTCCTATGAGCACGGGTCAGTATGATCGGGTAGAATTGAGACATTTATTCGGGGTTTACTCTTACACTGAACTCATTGGCCATTGGAGAGTCGACAAGCCAATACCGCGCCAGAATGACGTTTGCCTGCGCAGTGACGGACTGAGGAAGCTCTAGGAGCTGACCAGCAGCTTGTGTCAGGCATTGTGAAGTGATAAAGATTGTATCTTGGAGATCCTTGGGCAAAGATGAGAATGAAGATTTGTGGTAGATCTGAGATGTTGTCGCAAGGGGGTTTAAAAGATGCGCCATGTTGGGTATATCAGATATCATAAGACAAACGCGATGGTGTTGATGATGGAAGGGTTGAAGTTTAGCAAGGCTGAGAAGCTCTAACTTGCTTGTGGGGACTTGGTTGAACAAATCAGCGGGCCTCTTACGTTGTGGAACAGCCAAAGATCCCTGCATTTACCACTCATGATAACCTCCATAATTCATCTTTTTGAGTTTATGTTGAAGAGCTTTGCTGGTGATTAAGACAGAGTTTCAACGACTGCATATAAGTCTGTTGCTTTCTCCTCCAATAGAGAGTCAGTCTGCTGTCTGTAGAAGAGCTGAATATGAGGATCTGAAGCCATCATGACTACTATTCTGAGTCTCATGAAGAAGCTTTGAGATAGGGAACGATGAGATATCCAAGTTTCAAATGAAGATTTCTACCATCTCACCATATGAATCTGTTTGAATTATACTCGATTTCCTGCTTAAAGGGCACAAAGCTACACCATTGTGTCGCGTGTGGCTCATCTTAGGTGAAGGATAATAACAACCAGTAAAGCATGGAAGAGCTTTGCCATATAATATTCAGCCATTGCATCGCAGCGCTATATGCAAACAACTAGGCCGATTTAGCAATCCTTTGGTCAGAGTATTCTATCATATAAAGCAACCTTGATCATATCATGATGCCTCATGTTGATTGGGTGACTTACTCAGACATAGGCACTTCACGTGGGGAACCTGCATTTTGACAGGCTGCGGTACGTACCGAGCTGAGCTGAGCTTGAGCCGCTGTGGAGCTTCAGCAGGTTCCAAGTCAACAACACATCACCACCACCTAAAGACATCAAACGACGATATCGGAGTTCGGTTATAGTACAAAACACAACAAACTGGCCGCTTCTTCTCACTATACACCACTTCAATAGTCCAGGCACTTTCACAATGACCGCCTCAATCCCTCCATCACCCGGCGAGGAAACACCAGCCTTCGACCTCAACCTCCAACACGGCCATAAAGATCTCGTCCAAGCCGTCGCATTCAACACCTACGGCGATCGCTGCGCGACTGGCTCAGTAGATGGCAAGATCCGCGTATTTAACCGTCACAAGGATGGCACGTGGCGCCTTTGCGATACATGGACTGCACATGGCGGCGAGATTATAGAGGTAACGCATCCCCCATTTACTAATAAACCCTCTTGTCTCGTAGTGTTCTTTCCTCCTGTGCCATTCTATCGCACACGCGCGCTGACGTTATTCCCTCACTTTTGCAGATTCAATGGCTCCCTGCGACTGTTTACCCTAATTTGATCGCTTCCCTCGGTATTGAAGGGTGGTTCCGGTTATGGGCCGAGGATCCCTCTGCTGCGCCTGGTCGGCGATTTTGTACTGGACGAGCTGGTAATGGAAAGCCGGCGTTTGATACACGATCGAACAAAGCCCCCTACCGATCATTTTCAATGAAGCATAATGAGGAGACGAGGCATACATATCTTGCGCTCCTGGCGACGGACGGACGTTTAACAGTTTACGAAAACGATCAGCCCGAGAACCTCTCAGAATATGCATCTATCGACGAATTCAGCGTCGCTCCAAAACCAAATCGAGGAGAAGAACTCGCCTTTCGTGTGCGCTTTGACCCTAACCCAGAACCATGTTATACAGCTCTGCGCGCGGGCGTACCCTCGGATTCCTTAGGTCTCGTGGTGGCTGCAATGGACACCGTCAAAGTATATCGATCGCGAGATATTGTTGCGACTTCTATTGGCGTTCAACAGACCCAGAAAGAATTCTATCTTGCTGTTGAATTAACGGGTCATCGGGGTCTGGTGCGGGATGTCGCATGGGCTGCGGGCAATATTAGAGGTTACGATGTTATTGCGACAGCATGCCAGGATGGCTATGCGCGCGTTTTCCGAATCGAGACGCCATACTCAGAAGACGATGGCAAGTCGTGGTCTGCAGCCGATCTCCTTCGGTCAGCACCACACATGTCAACGAGAGACTCGACACCACAAGCAAGAACAAACGGAACTGCGACACCAACAGAAAAACAAGCTACCACGCCTCAGCTGCAACCATCACATAGTTACCATCAACATCAGCACCATACTTCCGGACTCAGCGCCAGTCTCGCAAAGTCAGGCTCTCATAATGATCGTCAATGGTCGGGGCAACCGGGCCAGGTTAAACACAGTTTCCAAGAGATATCCAAGTTGGACAACCATCGTACCCCTGTGTGGCGTGTGGGCTTCGATGACGACGGTCACATATTGGGCAGCACAGGTGATGATGGGCGCCTGTTGTGTTATCGTCAGACGCCAAATGGGGCATGGGCCAAGAGCTCTGAATTGGCAGTACAGAAAGCACGAATGGCCACTCCATGAAGTCACCGTTGACAGCTGCTAGACTCAGCTCGCAGTGTCAAGACAAACAACGTTACAGATATTTAGCCGATGTGCCTTGCCGAGGCAGCCCGCTAGCTTTCCATCTCTTGGAACATGCCCCCCTGTCTGCGCTACATGCCGTTCCACCAACGTCGAGTCCAGAAATGTGAGGATCTTGTCAGACGCAGCATTGCGTGGCCACAAAGGGCAAAAGACGCCGGTCGCACGCCAGCATTGGGCAGGATTATCTGAAAAGATGTGCCCCGAGGTCATTCGGATGAAGTCAGAGAACACCAGGCCCCTGGCTAGTCTTGTGGACAGTCCGCATCAAGCATACATGTCATGCAGCACGAACGATGTAGAGGACAACACGCTAAGCCAGTCGCAAACTGATTTGACAACTGATAGATACCTAAGCTCTGACATACAGCGAGCTACTTCCTCAAGAATTTGAAAGAAATTATGAAAGTATTCAGGGGCTTAGCAAATGTTCTGATACGTGTATTATATAGCCAGCATTCGTCATAATGCAGCTTTAGACTACATACCTTAGGTCACATTACATAGGTTCACTTAAATACTAAATGTCACATATAGCCAAGATAGAATTCACATAGTTGATTGGAGATTTGAGATTATTCAAAAAATTGTATTTCCGAGTAGTCATACTATCTGATGAAGAACCAAGTGGTGGTTGTGCAACTCGCTGATTTCATGTTTAACCATTCTCTTATGGTATTGTCCAAAGCCGTCAAAAGCTAAGTAGTCTCAAAACACAAAGAAACCCCCCAACGCCATTCATGAGTCGAATTTATGATTTCGCGTTAAAAACGTGCTGTGCTTTTATCTCGTCCTCCAGGGATGGGTGTGGCGCCCGCCTACAGTCCATGTTTTGACATGTGATCTGTGGCTGACTGTATCCCCACACCCTTTCAACGACATGTCTCTACGGACATGAAGATTTTCGTATCCTTCCACATTGCACATCGACCAATTATCCCTCCTCCTCTTCTCGTCGTTAGATAAGATTGTACCGCTTAAGCAGCATCGGCGCTGGCAGCGGGCTGGACAATCTTGGTGACCTGAGAGCCAGCACGGATGATGCGCTGACCGGCAGAGTCATTCATGTAGGTAATATCCTTGTTCTCGAACTGAGCACGCTTCCAGATCTCAACCTCGCAACCACCGCGGAGGACACCAACACGCATGGTAGACAGCAGGTTGTGGGCAGCGTTGGAGTGGAGATAGACACCACCGTTGAAGATAGCGGTAGCGTCCTTTCCGATGGCGGAGTTGATGAGGGCCTTGCCACCGGGGTGGTCCTTGATGAAGTCGGTAACGTCGTGGATAACACCGGCAATGGCAACGAGACCCTTTCCAGCCTTGGCCTGGGCAACGAAGTCGTCCCAGTCAACAACGGGGAGCTGCTCAAGGGGAATACCCCAGTCGAGTGTGGCACGCTTCTGGTCAAGCTTCTTCTGGAGCTGCTGGACACGGCCCTTCTCAATCTCGTTGGCACGGAACTCCTTCAGCTCATAAGCAAGACCAAGCTGCTTCCAGCACCAGATGCTCCACTTGGTAGGATCGTACTGCCACCACTCAATAGCGTTGCGGTAATCCGAAGGGAACTCGTGGTGGAAGTTGTGGTAACCCTCACCAAGGGTGACGAGAGCAGTGATGACGTGGTCACGGGGCGAGTTGCGATCATCGAAAGGCTGATCACCGAGCCAGTGAGCAAGAGAGTTGACACAGAAGGTGGCCTGCTGAACGAAGCAAACACGGAGGATACCAGCGTAGACGAGTCCACCCCACCAGTCACCCCAGCCAAGACCAGCGACGAGAGCGGGGAAAGCGAGAGCCATGAAGAGAACACACTTGATGTAGTTCTTGTGCTGCCAGACAACGACGGCGTCCTCGTTGAGATCGGTGATATCGGTACGACCCTGTCGCTTAGGGTTCTGCTTGAGGATCATCCAGCCCATGTGGGAATACATGAGACCCTTGCGAACGGAGTAGGGGTCCTTGTCGGTATCGGTATAACGGTGGTGAACACGATGACCATATGACCACCATCGGATGGAACCCTGAACGGCGCCAGCACCGACAGCAGCGAGATAGATCTTGAGAGGGGTAGTGCCCTTGTAGGCAGAGTGAGACCAAAGTCGGTGGTAACCTGGTATTGTAAGTAACTGATCGATGGTATCCAGGTTTTGGAAACAGTGCTTCATTGGGTGTTGACTTACCAGCAGTGATGCCGAGACCAGTGTGAACATAGTAGAAGACAGCCCAAAGGGCAGTCTTGAGCTGAAGAGGAACCCAATAGGCGGAGATGAAGCCGGCCAAGGGAACGAAGATAACCAACGTGGTGTTGAGCCAGTTGATGTGCTGAGGCCAGTTGCTCCAGGTCATGGGAGTATCGGCAATATGGACCTTATTGGTATCCTTCTTGGCACCGCCAGCGCGGAGAGGAACATAGTCCTTGGTGCCATCAGGGAATGGCTGGGCATTCTTGCCCGCAGCAGTAGCTGTCGCCATATCGATTGAGTTGTCGATTATAGGTTGGCGATGGCAAGTGTCTGTCGTCGACTCGAAGATATAGGAACCCAACACAGAGAACCACCAAGTTGATGGTTACTCGGATAAGTGAAGGGAAAACTGAACCTTTTTAGGATGAAGAGTATCCTAAACAAAGGGTGAAGGGTTTATAAGAGGGGAAAGGAACTGGAGGAGGTTGGTCGAGAAGTAGTTCTGGTTGGGGCGGAGGGCTCTAAAAGGACTTTATACTATCAGAGACAGACCCGAGCCGGAGCTGGGCGCAGGAAAGAATCGATTGAATTGGATGAGGACGAGGAAGCGGTAGAGACTGGGGAGGGGGGTGTAGTGGGCTTGGGAGGCGTGAGACAAGTGGAGGGTTGCAAGTGGAGGGTTCTAGTCTCAGGCCTTGCCCGGGCTGTTCTGCCTCCTTCTCAGCGGCGACAGAGACACCGAACAGCGCTTCTTCAGTGAGGGGGCAAAGAAAAATACAGGGCCTGGGTGGGACCTCCGATTGACAATTAACCCTTGTTGTGGCGGCGAATTCAAGGTTGGTGAAGTAAAACGAAGCCGTTTTGGTCATCAAGAGCTGGGGTTTGTGTGAATCGACTTCTCAAGCGAGGAGGCGGAGGCAAATGAAGACGATGGCATATGCCGATACAGAATCAGATGATGAATGACAACGAGGCCAGGTAAGCTCTTCCTTTCGACCAGAATGCGTGTCAGTTTTGAGTTGGGGAAGCTCAAGACAAAGTTGGGGCAAGCTTGTATTCTGTTGACGTCTGACTGATAGGCCTTTACGATCGTGTCTAAGTCGTCATGACGCTTCGAGCCTCGGCGATCTGAGATATTCTTTGCTTGTGAAGATTGATGAGGATGAAGCAAATGGAATGCTACTATCCATTCAGACAGGCCTATGCTATCTGTGGTTGTATCGAGTTGTGAGTGAGGTTGAATCTGGCGTATTATGTCACACACGCCTGCCGTCTCCCCATCAAAGGGGGAAAAAATCCATTGGGGCGGGCGGACCAAGAAAAGGAAACAGCAGCTCCCGTCGCTTCCCGGCAACCTAACCCTCTTGATCAATGGAGGCGCTTATACATCATGAATTCAGGGACTTGTCTGTACAGTACAGTGCTGAACCCTTCGCTGATATGGACAATTGTGAATTCGACCATTATCAGGAGTTTTGATATTGGGCTGAGCGAGTTGCAGGACTTGTTGGAGGTAGTTGAGCATGTTGGCGTTTCAATTGGCTGAAACTGATATCAATTGGTTGTGTCATTGTCTTCTAGAAGTCAAAACTGAACCTGTCACAACAGCTGCTGTAAGTGATTCACATCAACCTTTGACAAGCACTGTAATTCAGATGACCATACCTCCAACAAACTTACGATGTATATCTCATCTAACTCCCCGCTCTCCATCTCGAGTTACCGAGATCTTCCTTATGCCCTGTCAGTTAGACGAAGCAATGATGCCAGTAATCAGCCCACGATAGCTAAGGTAGCGTACAATGAATAGGCGATTCATTGTGTTGAAATTCTATCGGCCTTTCTCCGCAAATACAAGATCAACTGGGCGACGTCTGCTCGGACGGATACTGGGTCTTGTAGCTGGGACGAAAGGTCGACGTCGACCTGATCGCTCCTTCCCTCAACCTTTTTTGCTTCCCCAACAACTTTTTGGCGGCTCCAATCAAGTGTGGGGCTCGGCTGGGCGCCCGGGTACCGTTTGGGTACCCCTGCCACTGACGAAGTACCTCGTCACCCATTTTTGAGTTTGAGAGTACTTCTATTTCTAGGGACGGCACATCTACACCTAGCCCTGCAAGAGGCAACGCGCCAGTGCATGTCTTCCATGCAGGGGAGCTCACACGAAAAACCCGGAGCCGCCTGAGCTTCGAGACTGAGACTGGATCTAAGTCAAGCCTCAAGAAAAAAAAAAGAAAAAAACAGAAGAAAATATGCTGAGTCCACATCTCCACTGATTTGTTAGAGGCGATGCTATTTGCCGAAGTCGATTGTGGGATCTCGCATGGCATGATTGAAAAAGCCCCGATCTATTGGAGGTCATCGATATCCAAGGCGTTTTGTTGGTAGATGGACTTTTAGACGTTGATGACGATGAGGTTGGACAGTATCACAAACGAAACGATACAGGCCAAGACAGGCACACGAAATTCTGTTGCATTGACAGTTGAAGTGGCGAATTGATCCCGATTGAGCTGTCGATATGTAAATCACTTCAATTCTGGTTGAGCACCGTTTGAGAACCGGGCATGCCGAGGCTCGTTCCCGTCTGCTTTGACGTAGGCACACACACACTCACTCGCGGTCACACGCTTATCTCAAAGATCTAGCATCAGTCAGTGCCAGTCAATGCACAGTTCTCACTGTACAGTGCATGCCTCGGATTGATACCCTCAAATCTTGATAGGGATCCTTGGCTAACCTCACCTCACATTTTGATATTATAACTACAATGTCCGCCAAATCCCGAGTTATCATGCCATGTGCTCGAGCTATAGGGGTCCAATTGAGAACGTCATATGATTCTCATTCCGAGATTCATCAGATTGTGATTACTGTCAATTGTTGAATCCCAATGCAAAGAACAGCAAAATGGACCTTCAACATATCAGCCCTATCGCGACTTCAGGGTTCGTTCCTAATCCCAATACAACCTCTCTTCCCCCAGATCGAACGATACCTCGGCCCATTTGGCTGTTTACTGACATGACTTGTCCATTTGAGGGGTCTCGGTTTCTAGACTCTCTCGGTTACTCTTTTACCGTGCTCCGAGTCCGAATGGAATGGGATTGTCGATTCCATTCAGAGTCAGTCCCGTTCTCCCGAGCTCCAGCTGCCCTGAGCAGGGATAGTACGTACCTTTTATACCCCTGGTTCATTCTCCCCAGTTTCCCCAACAGAAACACAAAGATCGGGATTCGCCAAGCTTAAGCGGCTCCACATTCGCCTCCAACTTCAAAGTTGCAGTTCAATGTTGGCCTTATTTCTCCGTTATCATCAATCAAAATTCAGGCAGAGGAAAATTCGACCCTCGACCCCCACAGTCATTCGTCCATCACAGATCATCTCACGTGATATTAAACGTCAAGTTTGTTGATGGGTTCTAGAACAATTCTAAAGCTATATGCAAAACAACATACTCCTTACAGCATAGCCCATTTATCGTAACGATTTCATACAGCGCCCTATACCTGAGTTTTCCTCCCAGGCCTCACGATGTTATCCTAAGCCTTATGATAACTCTCGTCAAATTTACGATAAGACTCCTAATGATTAGGATAAGATGTTTCATAGCTCATTTGTCCAGGTGCGCTTTTCAAGCCGCAGCATCTTCGTAAACTATACAACAAGATTGTCGCGTAACTGGTAAGCTATTAGTAGCGCAGTCTTCTTTATTGCTACAGTCTCGATACTTCGGCATCAATGGCAGCATTAAGAAGAGAGCCATTTGTTCAGTTCCCGCTTGTTGAACTTGGCCTTTTTGACAGGATGGTTTGGACAAATGGCCTGGTACTTCTCGCGCCAGGTTTCATGGGCAGATTCGAGATGAGAGATTACTTTCGTATCATCAGTGCGTTTAGCAATATTCATGAACTCTTTCATGATAGGTGGTGACGCCGGTTCATGGCCATCGACCTTGATTGCAGCGTCCATCTATCACTACCCATGGAAAGTGGCTTCGTCCATTGCGCGATACTGGGGCTAACCAGTCAGGGTCCCGTAGTTCTGGGCGGTGTTCATGTATAACATGACGATCTATGTCTCTCATCCACCGATTGTAATCTGATAGCTTGTCAGATGCTGCCTTGATGCAGTTTTTTCAGTAACTGTAGTACTGATGTCTTATAGAGACTCTGGTTGAGTCCCAGGTAGAAGGAGGGCTTCTAGCCTCTCTTTATTCTCTCTATAGAAGTCTGCTGAAGTATAGCTGATATGTGTAGTGATCGGCGCAGTGCGCTGGCGAGGTTCTAGAGTCGTTGCTACAGGAGGTTGAAGCATATAAGCCGCCAGGTTGCGTTCCCGACTTGCAATCGTGGTGAGCCCTGGGATCAAGCAGTTGGGTCGAGCCCCAACACAAATGGCTCTAGTAGTTGTGTTTTCTGCAAAAAGGCTAATGGCATGACCTGTATATTGGAAGACCGACTCCGAGCTTAGTGTTATAATGCTAGTAGAGCGTAAATCATCGCCGATGCGTCTGATGACTCGCAGTGCAATAACTGCAAGCGCAGCACGTGTAGACCACGTTCATAAGGCTTCAGGGAATATTGCATCATTTGTTGAGATCTCGCGAAGGGTGTTAGTAGCATCTCTACTTACCCCCAGCTCGACCACTCCGTGGCGTAGGTAATCCGCGTGGTCTTCATCTTTGCGATAGCTGCTGCGATGCAGCGTCGGTGAATTGGATCCTCTAGATCGCATCGCACAAGCGGAAACATGTATATACCAGCTTCTCCTAGAAGCTGGAGTTTAGATCATTTGAAGGTGTTGTGATGACCTCATTTCAGAGCTGATTAATAGCCTCACCCTCAGTATCGACAGGCTCTGCTTCAATGAGCTTGCGCGGTATGTCCTCTCGGAGAAGCTGGTCTACTGTTTCGCGTAGTGCATATAGTGCACGTCTATACCGGGCAGGGCTCGGACTGATCAGTAGAACGGCGTGCCCATGTCCCGCGGGGCGAACGTTCTATTCTCATCTCCTAACCTCATGTAAAGATTTAGAGGGTACGATCCTAAGCTTTAGGATAAGAAGTCGAAACTTAGACTTAGATCCTCTAACGTCACCCTATTTTAGAGGATACTATCACAAGACTTCTGATGGCAAGCTCAAAGCTTAGGTTTTCTGTTGACCTCATTCTGGTTATCGATATTGGCTACGCAAACTGTGCGGTTGCTCTCTCAAATTTCGGTTGTACGAAACGGCGGCATGAGATTGTGCATGCGAACGCACTTGCGATGCCTGTTCAGGTATTGCTTATCTTGCTGTGTTGTAAACCCTTGGTATGAGGTGAAGTTGTTTGAGAAGCCCTCATACCAAAGAGCAGGTTCTCAGTTGATTATACTGGATATTGCGATGAACTAGAGATCTTGGGTAATTTCTATAACAGAACCGAATGTAAGAAGTGGCTCCGACGAGCGAAACTACACAATCACCACATTCTGAGCCAGCTTTTGAAACCATCCTCTATGGTCACCGGGCTACAAGTGGTAGCAAGCCAGTTGTACTTTCTCATGATAGCGATCACGGCCAAGGTGGTGCTGCAGCCTCGGTAATATGTTTGTGCAGGTGACATTTCAGGGCGCCTCGTCAGCTGGAAGCTTGACTTGTCAACTAGGTCGCAGCGAAAGATGTAGCAATGCATGCGAGGTCGCTGACGTGTCGAACATCGAGGTGAACTAGATCTTCAGTATAACCTTTTTTTCTCGTTCCAGACTCGACGTAGCAGGCGGAGAGCAACAAAGTAGTGACACAAGACAACAGAACCTATCAAGGCGCCACCCGCAGAGCAAGCATCTCAGAGGTCAATGATCTCTAGTTCCTTCTTGGTGTTGGCTCTGCCCCAGTCGGAGAAGGTCTCGTCGTGGAGGATATGAGTCGATTTGAATTCCTGGATTAGCTTGTGTAGCAGGCACGCGTTCTTGATATCTTCGCAAACCCCTCGCACAAGACGATAGCACACATGGATAACTCGAATACAGCATTCCTATGGAACGTCCGCCGTATTGGGCTGTTTGTGTCGATAACTCGGAGGTCCTCGAAATCGAGAATCTGTCTCTCTCTGGTCGGTTATAGAAAGAATATGCATAGAAAAGCTAAACAGAAATCGATTATTATGCTATGCACACGTAGGAAGGTAATTGTACCAGAACTGAGTATAGATTTCGATCAACAGTATTTATATTTGCGCCCTATTATGCAAAATGCCTGCCTATATCCCGCTAAAAACATATGAAACAAACATAGTAAAGTATAGCATAGTCAATACAAATGGATTCAAACTCAACCTTCATCAAACCATGTCGTTCATAGACATTCATTAGAGTCCGGACGGACAGTTCGCGCCCTTGGACACGTCGTCAGTCATATTCTCTTCTTTCGTCGGTTCGTCGTGAGTCAATAAGTGTGAGATCTGAATCTCCGGTACAGATTTAGTGCCTTCGACACCCCCCTCGGTCACCTTTCCATTCTCTCGGTTGTCTGCTTTCCCTGCTATCATCTCTTTCTCCATTGTAGCTTGATCGGTTCCAGGTACTGTGGACCCTTGCTTTTCTGCCGCGTTTTGTTCCGCATCCAGTTCTGCTTTTGTGTTTGGCTCCTCAGAGACGTCCCTCTCGTTTGCAGACGTCGTCTGATGATCCTCTGTTTTGCCCCCTTCTTGTAGCATTTGAGTCTCTTGGCTGTCGTTCTTCTTGGGTAGTCCCTCCAATGTGTTTCCTGTTTCCTGATACAAGGCTTGCGCCTCTTTGGTTTCTTCACCTCCATCTTCTCCTTTTTCTGCTGACAAAAGACTTTTTTCTCCGTTCGCCCTTTCTCCCGGTGCATCCTCCTTGGTGTCTTGCGCGCCATCCCGTATCACTGTGCCGTTGTCTCCAGGAGTGACATTCCCCGACTGTGTTGAGCCGGGTGCTGATTCGTTGTACGTTATTCCTGTATTATCCTCGTTGCCGCTGCTCGCGAATTCTCCTTGGCCTGCATGAACCTTGTCAACTTTCGCGATGGCAATGGCATGCAAATCATCTCCTAAATCCACACCTCGGGTTGGGCTTGGAGTTGAAGTCGAAGTAGCTGGGGTCTCATGCCTTTCCAAAGCCGAGTCGGGAGCCGTGAGTGCATCCGAGTCGATGAGTCCTGACTTGTTGGCAGTAGGCGTTTCGTCAAGTGGTGTTCCTTCAGGTCCCACATCACTGTAAGATGAAGGTATATTCCGATTCGCTGCCCAGGCAGCAATGTCGTATAGGCCGCGGGGCGAATTGTATTCATCACAATTACTCGGCAACGGGCTCGGGGGAGAGCGTCCGCGCGTGTAGTAATATGGTTCGTATCTGACAGGACTTGTTTCCGCACCGGGTTGATTCACGTACGACCAGTCGTTAGGGGGTTCGACCGTCCTGATTTGTGGAAGGTTGTCTGGATGATATCCATCAACGAGATATTGATGCAAGGTGTAGCCTTCGTCAATTATCGACTCGGGGGGGTTCAGTTGTCCAGTCTCTTCGCTTTCCCTTTGTCGAGGGAACATCTCTAACAGAGCAGACGCCTGAAGTCGCATGCGCGGGTCATTGCTCAAACAGACTTCTGCCATTTGTCGATACCAGTCCGGGATATTTACTTCGGGGCCAAGTATCAGCGGTCGCCCCTGTGCTTCTGGCTCATCTTCCTGCGTTGCTAAAGCCCACAACACCATTCCAAGTTGGTATAGATCCGATTTGACGCCGATGTACATGGTGATGCGCTGGTTACTCTCAATGAGAGGTGTTGCTTCCGGAGGTTCCCAGCCTACTGGACATCCCCTTCTGTTGATGTCGATGATCTTCGCGTCGCCATAACCATCTATGACGATGTTCGATAGTGTGAAGTCTCCTTGCACAAATCCTGACTCGTGAATGTCAGACAGCCCTTCCACGATCTGTCGGGCCCATCTTTCTCTCGTCGCCCAAGGCAGATCGTAGTCACCATCTTTGCAATGCTCGTAGATGACGTCGATAAGAGCTCCTTGATCCGCATAGTTGATAAGAAGACCCTTGACATTCTGATCTTGATCATCCACAACCACACCGTAGAAGTGAATGACATTGCGTGAGGATCTTAAAGCATTGAGGGCATTGATTTCATACAGAAATTCGTCTATGGTATCAGGACTTGGAATCTCCTTTTTGATGAGCGTGTGACCGTTGACATTGACTTTATAAACAAATCCTGACATGTGGGATTCAAAAGTGATGTCTCTTTCTCGAATGCGGCGGCAACCCAAATGCTTGATTTGGGCAACAGTGGGATATTGTATAATTTCCTGTATATCATTAGCTTGGTCTTAGTAAGTCTATCGTAAATACCGACATTGCCATCCTCAACTACGTGTACATGAAGCCTTCCATCTGTTGTTTGAAGCTTCAAATTTGTTACAGTGTCATAAAATTGAATGTCCCTCAAGCTTTCCCTGATCGCCTCATAAATTTTTGCACTCTTCTCTCGTTGGTAATGCGTGTTGATCAAATCCATTTCCAGGGAGTTTGGTGGCGCATCTCGATAATCAAGCGAGATCGTTACACGCCGCCAAAGGTGATCACGCTCACGATACGTAACGAAGAACTTTTCCCTCTTTGACCGGTCTCGGAAGTGCATACTGAGATTCAGTATCCATGTCTTCTCGAGCTCTTCGTGGATTATAGCGTCGTACTGGGATGCTGTTATCGAACGAGTGTCAGACAAGGTGTCTTGTGCTGGACACTCGTCCGCAAGGGTCATCTCCTCATCCGGGTGCAGTATTCCATCAGCAGGTTCCCTAGGCGGCTCATCTGTAACATCACTGACGGATATAGAGGGGACAAATCGGGGTATTTCGTCCTGGGGGGAGCCGAGAAAACTTGGGGCGCTGACACGAGGGTTGGTTGCGGGCTGCGAGGCTGACGGTGATCGTGGTCTGTAAGAGCGTCGGTCCATAGACACAGCTCGTCTTTCATCTGGAGTTGGCTCAATAGGCGACAGGTTAGTCCTCCTTTCTGACACTTGGCGCTTGAATGTCTGCGCCCGAGGTAGTCCAGGCACAACCCTTCGAGACATTCGGCGAATCAACCCGCCTTTATCAAGGTCAGCCGAGTCGACCTCATGCTGAGGGCTCTTTGGCTGCTCTGTAGGTTTACATGGCGTATTACTGCCACTCTGTCTACCAAAGAGCTTTCGAAAAAATCCCTGAGTACCGGACAATGCATTTGTTTGTGAGCGAAGCGTTTGCGGTGGCTCGGACGCTATTACGCCGGCCTGAGCCATGGCCGTGGCACTGAAACCTGCTGCGTACTGCTGTGTTCAGGCACAATAAGAATCGATATCAACAGTTAGCCACGTTGAAATGGCTTAACACTTAATGATTTGGCGATTGCTTAGTGGCGAAAACGCAATTGTAAGTCGATACTTGTGATACTGCATACACCACGCTCTGTATCGTTTCACAACTTTTGCCTGTTATAAAAACAAAACCTGGAGATGCATATGGATAAATAGTAGCCGCGCAGGTAGGAAACGTATATAATTGCAAAAATAGAATGTGCAAGCCAGCGAAACGGCAACGGGGTGAAAGCCCGCCAAGTAACCACACAGACACAACCAACTTATCAATTGAAAAAGAGGTTTTTTGAAGTGAGTAACAGGATAGAGGAAATCTTTGCTTGACTCATTCAAGAGAAAGCAAAGAAAAAACGTTGCTGTGGTCGGTAATATCGCCCGAGGAGGTTGGGATAATAATGCAACGGTCGGTGAAGAGCGGGTCTTGAACAAGCGGTCGAAGTCGCGGGGAACGAAGCCGGAGGTGCAATGAATATCAGTGCATCAGGAGCTTTCAAAAATATGGTATTATCGTGATGAAATGGGTAAGACTTTTCGGGTGAGATATATCAAAAAAGACCTGAGGCATCAGAATGTCATTGGAAATGGAGCTGCGATGAACGCCCTGCTAATATCAATGGTAAAGATGAGGTCCAAAGCCTAAAACGGGCAGCCAACGGCAATAATGGTGGATATGGATTGTGACTGGACAAGAGTGTGTGTGGGCTGAGTGGATAGTTGGCTCTTAGTCGCGGCGGGACGACACGGGGGACGGGCGGAGCGGGCGGCGGAGGCGCTGGGCTTCTGACGTTTAGGCTTTCATTATTTTGGGCCCCTCTGGCAGCCTGAGCCACACTAAAGACGTGGGATTCGTGATGACGCTGTAGCTGGACCGCCCTACAAAGGGGCTGGATGCCATGAATTGCAACGCAAGGCAGGTGTGCGACTGCTCACTTCGCTGCAAAGCCACCACTGCCCAAGCCTAACTAAACCCAAGCCTAGGCCTAGGCCCAGATGTCAGCGCAGGGCTGTGGTTGTACTTTGCCCCAGACTTGCCGAAGAGCGTCAGGGGTCGTTGCTTGACTTGACGACAGTTGTGCATGGTTTTAGGCGTGGGTGTCGCGACTGTGGTCCATTCATCCCACCATGCCGGAACCTTCATTCTTTGAAGCCAGCCAAAGGACCCTGCCAGGCGAGCGATTTCGACCATGGCAAGCAAGCTGTGGCCTGGTCTGCTGCGTGCGTCTGCTGCTGCAGGGTCATACTTTCAAGAGAGACGGTGACGCTGGACGGCTTGCGGTGGGGAACCATCGATGAGCTGGCCCCTTTCAGACGCCCTTGTCTCGTCCCATTCTGTCGACGCTAAACACGAGTTTGCGTCTCTTTGAGCGCAGGGGAAGGCGGTGATGCATCATTAGGCACGGAGAAAGATTCTGGTCAGGCATAAAGAGCTGCGAACGGATATCGAAAATAGCCGGCGTCGTTTTCTTTTGGTGATGGATGTGAAGGTGTAAGAGTGCACGGTTCTTTGAGTTGGTGTGATTTAGCATCACAATTCTGTATCACGAGAACATGACTGACATGGAAAGGAACAGGCAAGTGCTCTTTGAAACCTTCCCTTGCTAGAAAGAAAAGGAGTTGGGAGAGAGGAAAGACCCAAGTTCAGTCAACGGAAGGTACCAGCATGAATTCACGAATAGGAAACCCCGATTACTCTGCAGATAGGCAACTTCCCAAAACGAAGCAGGGTAGGCACAATGGCACTGTAGGCAGGCGTATCAGAAGCATCATTAATATCAAAACACCAACTTCCATTCTCACAGAATCACCAGAAAGAATCATTGTCTCACCTAATGACATCAGTCTCCCCCAACACTCGGCAATCAGCGCGGTCTACTCAAAATAGAGATCATGACAGCTTCACCCATGGGATATGTCACATCCTTGACAATAACCCACAAGTAAGCCACCATTCATTGAAAAAACAAAACTGTGAAGTCACTCAGGCAAGGCACGCGTGTCTTGCCGAAGATTACACTCATCACTCATGTAGGTGCGTGTCATCCTGAGCTGCTGACCTCAAGACTCGAACCATAAGACGGATGATCTAGATGTCCTGTAGGCTCCAGTCCAACTGCATACGCAAGCGACGGCGCCGTCTAAGCCAGGTAATCTCAGCTTGGCTGACCGCCCTATTCAACCTTCTACTCGCTGTCTGGTTTCACGGTGTCCTCGGGAGGTTCTCGAAGTTTTGTCAGAGCAGGGCGAATTCAATCAATGGCTAGCTCGTGGTAACCCGGCACTCAAAGTGCCAAGATCTTATGTCGCATATTCGGAAAATAGCGAGCTTGAGGCACTGGACTCCATGCATTAAGCAACATGCCAATGCAAATGCAAACTCTGAGGCGTACGCATAGAAAGCAATGCTCGGATCTAGAGGAGTTGGTAATGGCATGCATCATGGTACTAGACAATTCATATGCCATTGTCGTATCAAAATTCGCTTCTGATCTTTTACCAGACCCCAGCAAACGTCACGGTCTTCTCGCACCAATGGTGATATGATATGCAATATCTCTAAATCAGGAGCAAATGGGTGCCAGTGCCCAATGCGACTTTGCTATGATGGGCTCAATTTTATCCAATTCGCGCACACCCTCAAGCACCTCCCTCGATGAGGCAATACCTAAGCTTGCCGACACCTTAGTTGGTTCAATTCGCTCGTCTTCTTCCCTCTCGTCTCAATTTTCGAACTGGTCACGTCACACAAGCACTTCAGGAGCTTTCAGCTTCACAGGAAACTGTCCTGCGGCCGAGTCTGAGGCCCGATCCACCAGCCAAGATCCCATAAGAGCCTCGCGTGGGGTCAGGCATGAGTGCAGCACAAGAACGGCCCGCTAGAACAACGCTCAAGTGAGGCTACCTGCACTTGACAGGTTGTCGGTTCGCCATGCAAGCAATGGGGCCGCAACACACCACTAGCCCGTATGTACGAACGGGCTTCCAGACGTCTTATAGGCTTCGGTTGGGTGTCAATCAAATTCTTATGCGATGGCTATACCGGCATGTTTAGCTCGCTTAGTTGATTAACGTGAAGCTTTACAGGACTCAACAATCTCGTGAGATAGTGTCAAAAGGTGCGATATGACAAGAAGACGAGATACGACTTTAGATTACAATCCATTGTCGTTATCAAACTTCCCCTCGGCTAGGCTCGTCCCGTGCCTGGCTCCACAGACCCCGCGCCACGGTTAAGATGAGATCTCTCAGAGCCTTGGCCTAGCTAAGGTACAAACCGGGATCAGCTTTCTGGGGAACCATCTGGCGATATCCGGACACCCTACTGCGTCAATGAGGTTGAAGATACCATGGACCTTGTCAATCCATTGGACCAGAGACAATTTCAGACCTATGACAAAAGGCCCTACCAGAACTCCTGGCATACTCTATGCTTCAAGGTTGTCACCATATCGCAGGCCTCGAACTCTACCAAAGCAGTGTTCTTCCACACCTACCATTACGCATTGCGGCTGGAATCATAAACACTTACCAAGTTTATGAACAGATTCTTATTATGCCTGTGATATAACGATCAGTATCACTGACCCAGGCAGCACCTTGCGATCATAACATCATACGCCCGGGCTGGGTAGTGAAGTAGAATGACGTCGCTTTCCTATACATACAATTATACATGAAGGCGTCAACTACACGCTGCCTTGTGACACCCCAAACAAACCACTAATGCATGCTTCTAATAGTACAATTTCCTCATTTTGGGAATAACAAGAGTAGGAGTCTTTATATCGTTCATCTAAATTTCTCGCCCATGCCCAAACGCCCTTCAAATCATGCCCTGCAACGTTCATGAACATCAACCTTCTTTCGGTTGGTGCTAGATGATGGTTGCAAGGCTAGAATGCATCAATGTCTCGTTCGGTATTTTAGTCCTCCTCTTCAGCTGACTCGGAGTCGTTCTTCTTCTGCTGAGCCTTCCACTCGCAGATCTTGCACGTGTTGGCCTTCTCCTTATCAATGTTGGGGAAGACAAGGTCAAAGACCTCAGGGTACCAGGCCACAGCATGACCTTCAAGACCCTCCTTGATGTTCTAGAAGTACTCGTTAGTAACCGAAAATTAAATACCGGATAAGATGGGGAAACATACCTCAGGTAGCTCTAGCCAGTCAGACATATTGTCCTTGGGGAAGATGATGGTCTTGCAGCCAGCTCGTCGAGCAGCAACAGTCTTCTCACGAAGACCACCAATGCGTAGTACCTTTCCAGTGAGTGTGATCTCACCAGTCATGGCAACTGTAGGATCAACGGGGGCATCAAGAGCAAGAGAAAGGAGTGAAGTAGCCATTGTGATACCAGCTGAAGGACCATCCTTGGAGACGGCACCATCTGGAACGTGCAGATGCATCTTTGCCTTGTCGAAGAAGTGGTTGTCAGGGAATTGCTTAACCATGAAAGACTTGGCGAAAGAGTAGGCGATGGTAGTAGATTCCTTCATGACGTTCTTGAGGTTACCGGTGATCTCAAGGTGAGGTCGTGTAGATGGTCGGAGGGGAGCCTGGAGGATAGATTCGATGTACATGGCAGCACCGCCGAGTTGTGTCCAGGCGAGGCCCATGGAAACACCAGGAGGGTTGACCTCGTAGAGACGGTCAGATGTGAAGACAGGAGGTCCAACGTAGTCAGTGAGATTGTCCTTGCCGATAACAACATGGACAGAGTCAGGGACGTTGAGTGGCTTGCGGGGTTTCTCCGTGGTCGCGCCAGTTTCGTTAGAAGTGGACTCCTTACCCTCGGTAACCTCCTCGGTTTTGCTCTTCTTCTCAGCCTCCTCAAGAGCAGACTTACCCTCCTCGGTGAGGGCCTCCTCTTCAGGCAAAACTTCCTCACCGAGCTCCTGAACGATCTTGAGGGCGGACTTTCGGTAGACCTTCTCGATCTGCTTCTTGAGGTTTCGCACACCAGACTCACGGCAGTATGACTTGATGAGCTCCTCAATTGCCTCCTCGCTCAAGTTGACATCAGCGTTCTGAAGTCCAGCAGTCTCCTTGGCAGCGGGTGCAAGATATCGTTGGGCAATGGCCATCTTCTCGTCGGCAACGTAACCAGAGAGTGTGATGAGCTCCATGCGGTCGAGCAGGGGTCGAGGAATAGTATCAGTCATGTTGGCAGTGCACACGAACAAGACCTTGGACAGATCTACAGGCACGTCCATGTAGTGATCCAAGAAAGAGCTGTTCTGCTCAGGGTCGAGCAATTCCAGCAGAGCAGAAGAGGGATCGCCCTGGTAACCTCGGCCAATTTTGTCAATCTCATCGATGAGGATGAGAGGGTTCTCAGTTTGACACTTCTTCAGCGCCTGGATCATACGACCAGGGAGGGCACCAACATAGGTTCTTCGGTGACCCTTGATCTCAGCAACATCTGTGAGACCACCGACACTGAATCGGTAGTACTCACGGTTAAGAGCTCGGGCAATCGACTTTCCAATACTTGTCTTACCCACACCAGGAGGTCCGACGAAGCAGAGAATCTTGCCCTCGACAGTGCCTCGAAGCTTACCAACAGCGATGAACTCCAGAATGCGGTCCTTGACGTCCTTGAGACCGTGGTGGTCCTCGTCCAGAATCTTGACTGCATTAGGGATGCCAAAGTTCTCGGCACTCCTCCTGCCCCAGGGAATCTGGGTGAGCCAGTCCAGGTAGTTCCTTGTGACGTTAAACTCGGAAGCAGCTGTCTCAAGATGAGCAAGCTTGTTAAGCTCCTCATCGAAGACCTTGCGAACTGCCTCAGGCATGGCAAGGCTGTTGGCCTTCTCCTTGAACTTCTCAACCAGCTTGTCCTTTCCATCGGATTCAAGGCCAAGCTCACGGCGGATGCCCTTCATCTGCTCCATAAGCCAGTACTCGCGCTGTCTCTTACTAATCTTATTTTCGACGTCCTTGCTGATCTTGGACTGTAGTTGAGCATTCATGAGCTCCTTCTTCAGCACCACAAGAGCCTTCTGCATCCTCTCCTCGACGTTAAGGCAACCAAGCACCTCTTGCAGCTCCTTTTGCTCGCCTGAAGATACGGCAGCGGCAAAGTCAGCGAGCTTAGCGGGCTCTGATGTAACATTTCCGGTTGATTGACTCATAGAGAAAGTGGAGATCTGGTCTCGGAAGAGATTGTTCATTGTGGCGACTTCCTTGAAAACGTTGACAATTTCGTTGGTGACGGCGCGAATGACAGGGCTCTTGGGGTCGTATGGCTCATCGACAAGGTTCTCGACGTTGACCAGACTGACGGGGTATCTCTTAAGGAATGATGTTGGCTCGTACTTTTCGGCTGTCTGGTCAGGCTTCTTCTCCACAGCGCTCTCTTCGAAGCTGGCAACGACATCTCCCTTCTTCTCAGGAGTAGTCTCCTCCTCTGCGGGCTTCTGGGGAATCGGTTCAGGTGTGGGCTCGGCCTTAGCATCGGTCTTCTTGGTAGTATCTTGGCCACCAGGTGGTAGTAGGCTGGATAACTTGATACGGCGATGAGGGTAGAGGATGGCAGTCAAGGCACCTTCTTGGCCGTGAATAGGGAAAGCGCTTGTGATTTGGGCAAAGACACCAACATCGTAGACGTCCTCGGGGTTCTTGATCACATCCTCATCCTCGTTCTCGTCCTTGAACAAGAATGCACCAACGTATGGTTGACCACGCTTAATCGACTCAGTGATTGCATTCGCCACCTCGGGGTCCTTAATGGTAATAGCCTTGTAGAAGCCAGGGAAGAGTGGGCGTCGAGCAATCGGGATCGCTAGGACTTGAGGGTAGACTTCGGGAACAACAGGCTTCTGAAGAGCCTTCTCAGCAGAAGGCTTTCTACCGCGACGACCTCCATCACCACCGGAGTTGTCGCCTCCGGATCCCGAACCGGCACCTCCAGCAGCACTTCCCGCCTTCCCATCATTCGATTGACCAGCATTATCGTTCTTTCCAGAGCCAGGTGAATCGGGGCCTGGATTCCTCGACTCGGCCAGTAATGGGCTATCGGCTTCCCTGCGCTTGTTCTCGATATTCGCCTTAGCCTCCTCGTCAGATAAGGGCTCCGTCAATGGCTCTATCGCAGACTCGAAGAAGCCCTTGTCGTTGCTGTCCTTCTCTTTGGTTACTCGGGCAGATGTGGAAAAGGCAGCGGCGACTAACCGCGGTTGAATGGCGGGAAGCCGACGACCGCAGATGTGATGGTTGCGGCAGGCGGGAGCAGAAGCCCATCGTGCAGCGGTTGCTTCGGAAGATACTCGTGATGCGTGGACGAGAGAGCGCTCAAGAATGAGGCGCCCTGAGAGGCGTGAACGGGGAATCATGATTGGTGATGCGATGCGATTCGATTGTAGCGAACACGGAGCTAGAGCTAGGATCCGAGGGGTTGAGAGACGAGAAGTAGAAGCTCCCCGCGATGGGCAGCTGTAGACTAGGGTAGACTAGAGTCGACTAGTTGATACAATGAAGAATTAAAGAAGAAGAATGAAGTGTTAAAAGGAGACGAAATGGTCTATCATAAGCAGTTGACAAGGATAATGTAACTAGACTAGCAGCAGGCCGCAATTGTCCGCATCACCGCTTGGCTTGACCCTCGCTTTTGGTTTTGGTTGGTTTTGGTGGAGGCGACTTAATAATCGCGAACTCGGACTTTACTACATCATCCAAAATTTCGATTCCAAGACGTTCCGCGCTAGTTTAGTCAGCCACTGACCAATTAGACCCCGCTATCGGCTGTTGCGCCGACCGTTATCAGATTGCGATACAACTACCGTTGCTCACGTGCCTCAACCGAAGCCTTCTCAACTTCTATAGGCCTCTCTGATTCTTGTGATTTGGTCAAGATATCTAGCTAGTTGTTCTCATTTAATCAATTTGGTATCAGTTTGATCCTCATGACCTGTCATCTCTGTCACTATCAGATCATGCTGTCATAGATAGGCAACTGGTAAGAAAGTCAATAAACTAGGAGATATAGTAAAAACACTCATTACTCGGTTCAATTATGTTATACTCAGAGCTTTATGCTATTTATAATATCAAGGAAATACTATTGGGCATGTCGACAAAACTTTGCTACTGTATATCTGCTTATACTTAGTAACCTACAGCTTCGACTAGGCATGTTGCGCTGTACCCCAGAAAATAAAGGCAAACCTTGCAATAGATCCAAGTATCATGACCTGCTTGTTTCTTATGTCTCCAGTATCCAATTGGACGTAATTAGCTTCCTAATCGGTATCAGAATAAACATCAAGTCATTTTTCAAACATACCTACTAACACAACTCCCACTGTAAGTCATGAGCGGACTTGCAAGTTGATGATCGACAGTTGCGATTACCCTATACTTCTCCGCAACCAAGCTTGTCAACGACTAACAAGCTTCCTTCTCCAACTGCATTTCTTTGCTCTTGACTTGAAGCCTGAAGGTCTTCGAGCCTTTATCTATTCCATATCATACAATCATATTCAGTGGAAACCATATCCTCTGCTCTCAACCCTTGATAAGCTTCCCCTCTCCACACTTGAGACATATTCAGTGCATTGATCTCAGCCATGTCACAAGATCAAGACGTTTCAAGCTCCCTCAAGAACCTGTCAATCGACACAAAGGACGAGCCTTCAGTGTTGTCCAAGAAGCCAGCACCCAAGAAGAAGGCCAAGAAGGCCGTCGCAGACTCATGGGAGGACTCCGACCCCGACTCTGATGCAGAGCCCGAAGTCGAGTCAGAGTCAGAGTCAAACAAGCCAACTCCCACCGCGACACCCGCACCGCCTCCCCCAACGCCCATGTCACCCGTCGGTGGCTTACCATGGGAGTCACCTTCAGGAAGTCCCGGCCCTCGCGCCGGAGCAGACCCGGATAAACGCCCTGAGAAGACGGATGCCGTGGCTCGTCGTATGATTGCTGCTGGACTAGGCCTTAAGGCACCGAAGCAGACGGAGGAGCAAAGGGCGTACCAGAGGAGTGTTCGTGAGCAGGAGAAGAAGAGAAGGGAGCAGGAGAAGGAGGAGGCAAAGAAACGACAGGCTGATGTTGAGAAGGCAAAGGCAGCCATTTGGGATGATTAACCGGATATCTGATTAACAAGCTTGGAAGACTGCATGGCAGACAACAAGAGCTTACAATTCACTTTTCTTCCTGGGCAACTCTCAGAGAACTCACTGAACCGAGTGACTTGGAGTCAAAGAGGAAAGATACAAGAAAGAATACCTACATAAGTTGTCAGGGTTGAGAAATACGTATGAACAAATCCCTGCTACCGATAACAAATGCTCTGTCTGGTCTGAGGTATATACTGCTTGGGTATCAGACTAAAACAGTTTACTTTACATGCGCAACGGTGCTTATTCTGGCCCATAGAATCATGTTTATACGATCATATGTACATTCAAAGACTTCACATAGTGGCTAACATGATGCAGCACAATTCGTGTATCGAGCAATCGCGGCCGAACCGCAGGTATCATTGCATTGTCATTTCTCAATCTCGGTTTGCCTAGGCAGTAGCAACGTTCTCAACTTTTCATGACCACATGCTGGAAATGCTTGTCTCTGTACCTCCTCGATTCTCGAAGGCTTCCAGGCACAGCGTGTGATTCATGTGCCATCTAGTTCCACGGCATGAAAGCTCATGCCAACCACATGACTTCCAAAACAAACCCAACTTTGACTCCGTGTATAAGTCTGAAGACAGACTTTTGATATTGTTTTCGTTGACAGTGGTATCTTTCTCGCCAAACATCCATCATGTCCCAAAATTTCATCTCAACCGGCAACCAGGGGTATTCTTCGTTTTTTTTGGTCTCAGCTTTTCGTTACATGACTGGGTATAAGGAGTGGACGTCAAGTCATCAAAAGAGAACCCCCGATTCCATATAGACCAGGAAAAAGCAAAAAGTAACAGCAAGTAAAAAACAGGAAAGCACTCAAACGCAAATCAGGTAAAACAAACATGGCAAGACGTAAACCGACCGATGCACAAGTCGACGTTCCAGGGTATTTTTACGCCAGGGTATATCCAGCCGGGGTATTTGCATGTAGAGGTTCTAACACGGGGGAATCTAACGGAAAGGCCCAATAGGGGCGGGGTATCCTGAATTCATAGAATGAGAAGTGGAAGGGCGCCCGCTGTCGCCGGACGCGCGGGTGCTGTGGCGAGGTGTGACATCGCCAGGTTGAGGAATGGACAATTTGTTGTCCATGTGAGTGCCGAAGGTTCGAGGAGCCCAAGGATTGTCGTCGTCAGGGAGGTTGACGCCGCTATCGTTCCAGGGGTTTCGGTCGGCGTTGAAGCTGCGGGTCGATTCGATCGAAATGAGCGAAGACTTAGAGACGTTGCTTGAACCCTTGAAAAAGTTACCGTTGCCAGAATGAGAGCTGTTCTTTCTGCGGTCCAAGAAAGATGAAATTGACGTCATACTGCCAGGCTTTCGGAGACGGTCGAGAATACTGCTTCGCTCGCGAGCGACTTCATCGCCAAAGCCAGTCTTGATAGGAGAATCAGTGGCGACAGGTGCAGGAGCGTGCTGTAGAAGCTTAGAGTCGAAATACTGCAGAGAATCTTCAAACGAGTCAGATTTAGGGCGAGGGAGAGCGCCCTTAACAACATTGATCTCAGCTCCGGAAGTTGCGAATTGAGACTGAATGAAGTCCATAGCATCACGGAGACCACCGGCGTTGTTGCGGGTGAACCCCCAAAGAAGAGTGACCGTAGGCTCGCCGTTCTCAGTGAGCTCGTCGGGGTTCTGCCTGACGCTGAGTTCAACCTCATGCTGGCTCTTCAGCTTGGGCACGAGGTCATGAGCAAATTCAGGAGACTCGAGGAACTTGACCAGCTCAGGAGTTCTGGCGAGGACAAGCTCATGCTTATCTGGGACCATGCCGAGAAACTCATCGACACAGTGAGGAACCTGCCACTGTGGACCGTTAACCGTAACCTCATCACTGGCTTGCTCAGTGCTGGGGAAGTTGATCTTGCAGTTGTACTTCTGCTCCAGGTCATCGATCTCAGGAAGTCTAGCAATAAGCTGACGATGATAGAGGCGGTCAACGCTGACAATCTGAGATGTGTACTCAGAATCCTATAGATTCTATTAGCATTGAGCGAGCGGTGGCATTAGGTGACACTTACGGCACGATCGACCATCTCCAAGATCTCGTTCTTGACAGCGTCCAAATTCTGGGCGTTTCGAGCTGGCGTGCGGCAGATGACATTGTCAACTTTGATATCGTCGTCTTCTCGACCCATTCCGCCTGTATCAAGGTTAGTAAGCTTATACCTGATAGTGTAGCAACGGTGACTCCGACCTCTATCCATAGCATTGGAGAACTTGACGAAGACCGAGTGCTTCTTCATGATGCGCTGGATGTGCTGACCACCAATACCGATGATGCGTTTGTGGTACTGATCCGGCACATGGAACGAAATAGATGCAGGCATTTCTTGCTCCACAAGAGTGAGGCCCTGCTTCATGGACTCATAAGTTGCTGCCATGACATCGATGTTGAAGTTGTACTCGTTGAAACCATCGAAAATGATCTGCACATTGCTCTGTCCCATTATCTTGTTGATTTTGCCGTTCTTTTTGCCACTGACGAATTCCTTGTGCTCATTGGCAAGCTCAATCTTGACCCGGATCTGGTACTGAGATTGAGAAATGAACTTCATCTCTGATATGACTTGAAGAGCTGTCTTGACAGCGTCATCAGAGCCAGTGATGGTGAAACTCAGTTTATCGAAGGAAAGATCGGCATCGGAGTTGGCGCAGATATCAACGAGCAAACTCTTGATGTCGTTGGGGTGAGGGAAATGCCTGGCATCAGCGGGCTGAATGAACCATCCCGCACTGTAGAATTGACCAGCCTGTGCCAAAGTTAGCAGGGTGTCTATTCGATTTCAGACATTACTTACCAAGGACATGATCTCTCGCACAGTTCGCTCAACGTGAAGACCTTCACTTCCTTGAACTCGGACCATGTTACGCTGAGTAGCCAGGGGAGGGAACATGATGAAGGTGCCATTGGCCTCCAGAATCTTCCGGACCTTATCTAGACGACCCAGCAGAATACTGTCGATCTTGGCAGCAGGAATTGTTACGTCTTTAACGTACAATCTGATGCGCTGGACAGTTTCGTGAAGTTTCTGCTTTGCTAATTCAATAGCTTGGGGTGTTTCACCAGTGATGAAAATATCGTTGGGGTCACGGCGAGTCGCTTTAGGAGGACAGTAGCGATACATTGCCGAGAACGGAGGTGGGAAGTAGATGGCAGTTCCAGTGGAAGACTCAATGAGCTTGATGTTTTTGCGATGTCGGCCACAGACAAGCTGGTGGAGGGAAGCCTCGAGTTTGGTACCATCGACAATTCGGCCAAGCTGCGTAAGTGTTAGAACAGCAGATAAGTATAACTAAGCAGGAAACAGTACCAGAGTATCAATGTGGATCAGAACACGAGCCTTTGCGTGCTCGGATGATAGTATATCACCGTAAATAGCAACTCTCCAGCGCTGATCCATGCGTAATTCAGCATCACCAGTCATACCGTCGACAACAGGGGTCAATTTAGGGCCAAGAAGAAAGATATCTACGCCACAGAAGGTGGAGATGTAATCGAGGGTATCAGTAACAGGCTTCTTGAGCACTCCGGCATTGAGATCGCAGACGAGTTGACCATCAATATCAATGGTGGTGCAGCGCTGTAAAAATGTTAGAGAAGAGCTTCGAATTGTACCGGGAGAGCCCAGGTTCATATGTGTAGGAACATACAAGAGAAATTGGGGTATCATTCAAAATAGTCTCTCGGCTCTTGTGGACCAGCTCTGGAGAGCCCGAGAGACAAACAGTAGCAACCTGTTGGCCTTTTCCGCCCTTGAGCATTGTCGACAGGACGTACGCCTCAACAGGAAGCGGCCCGTTGGTAATTTCCTGGCACATCCTGTGGAGGTTGTTCAGGTTCTGAACATGGACAGGCAGCTCGTGAATCTGGACGTCGTCCGGCGCGTCCTCGGGGTGTGTCCATCGTAGGACAGCGTCAGTGGTCGCGTGAAGAATGTCCTCAGTATCGGGGCCCGCAAGATCGGAAGCGAATGGGATGTTGAACGAGTAGAGAATGGTGGCATCGGCGGCTTGAGGGGAAGCCATGGGCTGACCGGGTTGAGCGGCGTTCTTGGGATGGTTGAGGGCATTCATGGGCATATTAGGACGGCCCATTACGAAATTGGGAGCCATTCTTTCCGACCAGTGACGCATATTTGCCAACTTATTCATGATGAGGATCGAGAAAGTTGCGTCGTTGGTATCGTCGTCGTCGTCCGAATCGTGGGCGGGCGGCGACGGTCGGCCAAGGTGGAGGAGGCTGAACGGAAGAGGACGCCGGGGGTGGAGAAGAGCCAAAGAGAAGAGAATACAAAGATGATGCGAGATTGATCAAGAGAAAGCGAAAACTGTATGGGTATCGAAGAAGCTGAGGTCAAGAAAGGGCCGTGAGGATGGGGGAAGGGGGTAAGGGTAGGGGAAGGGGAAAGAAAGAGAGATGGTGGTATTTGTGAGCTCTTTCCACGTCTGACGAGGGAGGGAGAGAGAGGTTAGGTTAGGTAGGTTGAGTGGAGGTTGACTGAGGTGAAGTGAGGTGAGGGAAGTGGAAGGGGAGAGGATAACTAAGGTATAGCGGACCCAGGCGTAAAAAGCGAGGAACGTCAGGCCAAGTCAAGTCAGCAGAGACGTACCTACCTTCTGTGCCGTACCATACCGTCCGTACCTACTCGAGTACAAGACAAGACAAAGTGGGTGACGAGCCAGGCGGCAGGTACAGCTGCTTAGTGCCCTGGTCCGCCTACCGTAACTTGCCAGGGAAGTAACTGGGGGGGGGGGGGTTTAAAAGAGGGCCCTAGCACGCTGGGACTAAACCTGAAGGCCTGTCTGTGTCTGTCTGAGATGGAATCTGAACTCAATTTTCACGATACAAGAGAAGAAATGACAACGCGAAACATCAGAATTGAAATGAAACCAGGATTCAAATAAGAGAAGCCCTAATACAACTGCATATCAAACATCCCACGCATGGTACAAGGTTTTGCGTCGAAAACCCCTCGGAATGGGTGGTCACTCTAATCATGGTCGAGGGTTTTGATAAGAACAGCCACAGTGAACACTGAACCACTAAACCATCGATGATCCCTGACTGCCCTGGAACCAAGAGAAGTTTCAATTGCGCAGATCGTCAAAGTTGCGAACCCCAACGACCGTTCTCACCTGAGAAGTATAACTCGAAGCATCATACGGCTCATTCTTCACAATGACGATTTGCTGAACCAACATCAAAACTCAGCCATTGCCAACCCTCAGCTCCTCGGTTCGATCGCCTTCGAATAACAGCGTCTTAGGGCATGGATGTTTTCTGGGTAGTGGAGACCATCAGCCCAGGCTAGGAGCCTCCTCCTGCAGACCACAGTATCATCGTGGTCACTCCAACAGGTATAGGCAGTCTCCTCCCGCGGAACGCTACGCTGAACCGGTTGCGTTCCAAACACTTTAGTGGGATGTTCAAGGGCTTCGGCAAAGCATAGCAAAGCCTCCGGGTTGTCCATGGAGCGAAACTCAGTCAAGACCTGAAGTATGGATACTCGACACATCACCAAATCCACAAGCTGTCTCAAGTACCGCTGTCTCGAACACTAACACGAAGAGAGCCTGGATAGAGGGCAACAGCTGCATGAGGATGGGTCACCTCCGCCAATGACCAACCACTCAAGTCTGTTTACTGTCAAGGGCAGCTAAAGCCCATGTTTTTGCATCATAGTATCCAGATCCAAGACGATCATTTGGTCAGGCAGTCCACCGCATAAGCACAACAGATTGTAACCAGAGAAAACACCAACACACACCACACATCGCATCCATCATCAGCTGTGTTTGGCTTCGTTGCTAATGTTAGGCCAAGCTTCGATCACACGGCGTCCCCACACAAGACAAGGTCCTCGTCTGGTGTCTGTGTGACTTGTCCCAGGACGAACAAGGGAGCTGATTCGAGGACTGACCCATGCAAGCCGGCCTCTCACCAAGAGTCCGGCACCGGCTCAGCCACTAGCAACTCGTCATTGAATATATCAGACTTTCAGGGACCTTATTTGGCCGGCATTGCAGAATGCAGAATGGCAATGTGCACACAGACTAAAAGACACAAGGATCTACAGTCTCGACTTCTGTACTGCAACATCGCGAACTCCTGCATTTATCAAGGGAGCTGGCATTCTTGGGGTCCGTTTGTATGTGGCGCAACAATTCTGGATCGCTGGGCAGACGCGCATATGCGTGTCCTAGCACCCTTTGTTGATTGCTTCACTGACTTGCCTCCTCGAATTCCAGAGGCTTATGTCGAATGCATGGTCATCACGAGCCACGCCACTCTTTTCACCCGTCAACCTTGAAGCTTAAAGCCATGATATCAGTAACCTACATATTCTGTGACTAACTAACCACATCCGCCAATGGTTCAGCAGTTGGGCTAGCTGAATGTCCTCTTTGAGTAGCAGTTGATAAGCGAAGCCCAATATGTTTTTTTTGTGAACTGACTCGACAGGACATGTGAGAGCTGATAGTCAGACTCACCAGCCATGTCTCAAACGTTCATATTCGTACCTTAGGCTCGTGACATTTGCACTGACCTTTCAGGGTCCTTGCATATTCCGACTGGTCAGGAATTGGGACTCGACCTCTCAGATGTCCGCGAACTCTGCAGAGTCTTGAGAGACTGCCACGACAGCATGATTAATACCACTTGGAGCAGCATCTTCATGGTGTTTGATGAACCCCTGGGACGAGCCTATGGTCACATCTATACGACCCCTGCCTATCACCTCATTCCTTCGAACCATACCATATAGTCCTGTTTATTGATCAAGCGGTCTATCATATGACCAGCCGTATTTTGTTACAATCGGCGCTTATATCGGATATAGATTTTTATTTCACACGTTTGGTAGCACTTTCTCGCTTCTCGTTCTCTTCAAACCAGCTCTTATGGTGGGGCTCACCATGTTGAGCTATGTTCTGTTGTGCTCAGGCGGATTCTTGCAGGCCATGATGAACTTTCATTGTCAACATAGAAACGCAAACCAATGTTTGGCCAATTGGGGTTTATTATTGCGGAGAACAGACGAGTGCTCGATCCGCTTCTCTGAACCACGGCCTCTTGATATTATTATTCCTATGCATTGAGTCCAAAGATAGTAGTTAAAGAGATAAACGTTGTTATTCAACTTCTCGGGTGGAAGAATGGCCTTCTTACGTCATTAAATTATATTGGTAATACCGTCTGATATCAACTGGATCCGCTTCTATTTTAATACCGCTTTGGTTTGACCTAGCTTAACGATAAACCTCCCTCCTCGCATCATCTGCGTAAACAATCTCCTGTGTAGCTCCTCGCGGTCTCTCAATGAATGCAATCTCCTCCCCGCCTCTCATCGGTTGATTGTAGTACCGCTCCACCGGCCGCGTGTTGTACTCCTGTCTCACAACGCCTGGCTCTGCAGCAATGGCACCGTATTCCCGCGCGTAAGGCTGTACAGCCTCACGGCGGCCCTCCGGGTGGACGCTTGTGGCATATTGACGTACGGGTGGCTCGGGTCGCACGCTCTGCACTCGGCCGTAGTCCCGGGCGACCTCATACCGAACAGCCTCTGCTGGTCGCACGCTGGCCGGCCTTGTAATATAATCTCTCGTCCCGTCTTCCATACGTCTTCGTTCTGGAGGTGCCATCACCTCAACGAATTCCCCTGAGGGACCTATTGGCCGTGTTGAATGCTCACGTGGCCTATGGTCCCTGTAATCCTGCGATACGTACTCCGGTTGTGTAACAACCCGCCTAGGCATATACGATGGTGAACGTCTCCTGTAGACTGCCCCTCCTTCTTCGTACGCCTCCATCGCCTGGGGCCTCCGAACCGGAGCTCGTTCATAAAAGACCTCGGGTTCGCCGGATCGAGCGGGAGGAGCTGCGGAGTGCCGGATGATCGTCGAACGTGGTGGCTCAATATACTCACGTCCATAAGCATCTACGATAATTCGAGTTGGCGGCGGCCTTTGAGGTGCCAGAAACACATCGCCTTCTGTTCTTAAGCCTGTAGGTGACGCTTCATGTGCTCCCGCATAGGGCCACGATGGGCGCGGATAACCGTCGTTAGGTCGAACTTGGGAGCTTGCTGTTCCCCCCATCGACAGCCTCTGGTGAGGAGGGGGAACATGTGGGGGCTGTTCAATAGGATACGGTCCACCGGAAACGTATCGATCATCGGCGTATTCTCTCCTATAGACAGCAGTTCCAGGAACAGTGGTGCTCGCTGCACGTTGTGATGAAAAGCCTACTGTGTCATAGCCTATCGGCACTCGATCATCTCGCTCTTGACGGTTATGCACAGGCACAGGTTCTGGAGGATAGAGGCCAGGGTGAGGCTCGAAACGAACTTCTTCGTAGACAGGTTCATCTGGTTGTTGCTGAGCGTACCTTTGACGTTTATTGGGACGAATATAAGAAGGGGCATTCATAGGGGAAGGAGATCTAGGTTCAGCCTTGATATAAGGCGTTGGTTCAGTCTCGGGCGCTTGCCTGTCAGCCTTTCTCTTCTTCTTCTTTGCTTTCCGCCTATCCGATGCACCGCCTTGAGGCGAGCTTTCAGGACTAGTGACAGCGACTGGCTCGTTCCTGAGAGCAGCAACTTGAGCGGGAGTACCAGTGGACGAAGTCGACGTCGCTTCGGCAGCCTGAGGTCGTGGCCTAGTATTCATTAATGCCGAAGTCTGCGCATTCTGAGGCGATCTCTCATGTGCTCTGATCAGAGGAGAAGGGGGACGGCTGTCAATATAGTGTTCACGGGGAGGCTGTCGAGAGGCTGGTCCGTAATCAACTCTACGCCTATCGCTCTCCCCATTACTGGGACTTTGTCTGGCGCTTCTATCCTGTCTAGGTGCTGTCTTGTCTGCATTATAAGTAGCAAGGCCAGGGACCTGAACAGGTCGTGAAGTGCTGTTAACGCTCAACGAACCGACAAAAGGGTCTGGATTTGCGTAGGCTTCTTGAGGTCTAGTGTGGCTCGGTGCGTACGGTTCCGGAGGGACTTGCTCAAAACCAATCAGACGTTGTCGCGAAATAGGAGCGTTTTGGCTATTTATCTTTGGTTGCGACTCCGCGACGGGTACTTGTGCCTCTTCGGACTCGTTACGGACTCGGGAAGTCAAAACGGACGATGGAGTGTTGTGCTGCGACGAGTAGAAAGTGTTGTCATCGAAGGAATCACTTGCATTGTCAATGTTAGTAGCATCAGCAACAGTAGTGTCGGGATCAGCATTGCTTTCCACAAGCGTCAAGGCTTTCGTCAAGACCTCGTTAAGATCGAATTCGACGATAGGCTCCCCTTGCGCCACGCTCTTAGCAGTTACTCGTCTCTGATCAACTTCGTCTCTCAAAGCACGTTCCAGCCTCTGTCTCTGCAACTTCAACTCTGCTTTGACCAAATCCTCAGATTTCTCTAGGAAGATGGGGTTGATCTCAGTAGATCCTGCCCCGTATGGCTTGCTGTTGTTGGTGGCAGACACATCTGCTTGCTTTTCGTTCGCGATGGTTTGCCGTTGAGCGTCTGCCTGATGACACGGCGTTCCATCTTGCGTGGAAATATCTATCGGACGGATGGAAGTTTGTGCGGAAGGGATAAAGTTAGAGGGGACCTTGATAGTCGGATGTTTACCAGAGAGAACAGTTGTTGAGAAGCGTACAATCTTCTCATACTGCTCGATCTGATGACGCTCCTTCTCAGCAAGACCAGCAAGCTCATTCCTACTAGCAAGAGGTCCCTGAACAGCAATCTCTTGTGCCATGATGGCGGCGAGTGAAATGTACACGTCGCGTCACCAGGTGACACCAGATTAAAATAAAAAAAGGGAGCAAGCAAGCAATAGGACCAAGTCCAAGTTAGCTCAACGAAAGTGTTGGGTAATAAGCCCGACCGACAACGCCACTCTTGACGCGATATGACGCGGACCAAAGAGATACTACTGATCAAAATGTAAATGCGCTGTTTTGGCTGTTGTTCAAGAAATGGAAGCTTTGATGTTGGAGGTCTGTGCAAGTAATGGAGTGGTTTTTAGAGCCACTGGCGCCTCGACTCGGGTGGACGCGAAAGGCAAACAATTTAGGCGGTGTAAGCGGCAGAATTCTTCCACTACAGGGTCTTAAGATCCATACCTTAACTGGTGAACTGCTGATCAGATGAAAATAGTAGCATGAAACCAAATTAATTATCAACAATTGAAATTTCTTTTGTATTCGCTCTGCAATTAAATAATCATCTGGAATTGTTTCATTAAGCCTATTACAACTTTGACTTAGACGGCATTGGGTTGAATGTCATGTGTTAGTGTCATAGCTCTTACACGGACTGTCCATTGAGCCTCAATATCAAGAACACGACACTTGTGGTCATACAAATTCGATCCTTGAAGATAACAAAGACTAATATCCATGCTTTTAGGAAGTTCGGCTAGTCTAAAGGCCCTGGATTTGTCGTCTTGTCCTATCATTTAGTGTCCGAACCATGAGGCTCATGATGAACTCCCTGTAAGCATGGATCATGTAAACGACTATAGTATTACGCGTGGCTTGACAGCCTCCTTTAAAGCCCATGAAGCTTTATGCCATGATGATCTAGGAGTCGAAGTCCTATGACCTATTCACACGTGTTTTTAAATGGAGATTCTATCAAACAAAGGGGTTGTCTTCCATGACATTCCTCGAATGTTTGCTCAACAACAACTCATATGTTACCAAAAGCAACTTGTGACAGAATGACAGTCCCGCGATCGGAGACCGGAAGACGATCCGCGCCGAACTTTGCTCATTATTCAGCCACACCGCAAGAGTCATTGGGTGAAACGTAGCGCACCAACGGACGGATACCGACGATGACCTACGGATACTGCAGAGTTGATCCAAAGAAGCGATTGATTACTTACTAGCCTTGCGTTTTTAGCCCAGATCGCCATTCCCTATAAAATTCTATTTAAACTGTCTCTCTCCTCCTCATAGCCATTCAATGTACCAATTACGACCACGTGTCACCGCATTATCATCATTGAAGCGCTTCTCAAAACCTTTAGTTGCCTCCTCTTTATTGCTCAACTCAAATCTTACACCTCGCTATCCTCACCTTGCCAACCACAACCCCAGCCTCAATATTCAGACTCATACCAAATTCAATATGGGCAGTACTCAGGACATGAACCCGGGAAAGCCGGTCCTATTCTTGTTAGTCTTTTCGAAAATTCACCTCTTATAGGCTTTGAGCTAACTGTGCGACAGCGATATTGACAACTGCCTCTATCCGCGGAGTAAGCTAAGACTGAAATTAGCGTTTATGATTACTTAAAACTAACAGTAAATGAAGGCGCAAAAGTCCATGACATAATGGCCAAACTCATCGATGAGTACTTCTCTAAACACCTGGAGATTCCTTGGGATGAGGCAGTGAAACTGCACAAAGAGTATTACACCAACTACGGCCTCGCCATTGAGGGGTTGGTGCGCCATCACCAAATCGATCCTCTGGATTACAACGCCAAAGTGGACGATGCTTTACCCCTCGAAGGAATCATCAAGCCCAACCCTGAGCTACGCGAACTCCTAGAGGATATCGACAAGTCCAAGGTTACTGTGTGGCTTTTCACCAACGCCTATGTGAACCACGGGAAGAGAGTTGTTCGCCTCTTGGGCATCGAGGACATCTTCGATGGTCTCACATACTGCAACTATGCGGAACAACCATTACTCTGCAAGCCAGATCCCCGCATGTACGAGAAGGCCATGCGCGAGGCAGGCGTCGAGCGTGTGGAGGACTGTTACTTTGTTGGTAAGTTCCCCCACGCTGTTACCCATAAATCCATCTCACCCCTTCTAGATGATTCTGCCTTGAACTGCACAGAAGCCAAGAAATTTGGTTGGACAGCAGCTCATCTCGTTGAGGAGGGAGTACCAGCTCCCAAAACCCCTGCTTCGCAATACCAAATCCAGCATCTGCGAGAGCTACGGAATGTCTACCCGCAGTTCTTCAAATCTACTTCAAACAAGGCATAGATTATGACATTTGAGGTTGGTTACGAAATAGAGGGGATTATGGGGCATATGATAGAATTTTTAGACGGTGGCGTTCAAGGCGCTCACTAGGCTGAGATACCTTTGTATTATGGTTTTTCAACAAAAATAATAAAATGCTCGTTTGCATGGGCTGTCAGCCTTCCATTTGGTTATTCGTACCCTGAACTCCTCGCTACGCATCAATAAACGTGTCAAAAACAGACCGAACCCGTAATTATGGTCGTCGTATGCTGCGAATAACACTGTCAAGCTCAGACAAAATCTGATCTTTCTCCTTGATTGCTTCTTGGCGTTGGGCTTCAGCAATCTTCAAATCCTCCTCCAGCTCTTTGATGTATCTCTCCTGATCCATCTCACTGTTGTCTAAGCCGGGGAGAGATGAGATGAGGACCTCGATTTGCTGCTCTTTGACAATAAGATCCTGTGACAACTCTACCATACCCGCTCGAAACTCATCTGGAGGAAGTGAATCAACTGAGGAAAGTTAGCATGTTTCCCTTCAAATGCGTTATGAGTTTGGACATGCCTTCTTTTGGAGCATCTTTCACTTCGCGAACCTTGTCATTAGGGCCAAGTGTTTCAAGGTCATGTCGCTTGTTGACATAGTGAAGGCATGCAACGAACTGTGTGGCCAGCTGTAGAATTTATTAGCGGAAGATATTTATGAGATAGACTCTGGTCGCACCTGATCTACAGCATCTTGCAATTGTGTTAATCGATCACCCATGATGCTGGCTGGAAGCTCTCAAACAAAGCAGTTCTAATGATTTACAGCTTCAAGGCTCATTCACACCTCAATCTCACACTGGCTTAGTTGTCACGTGAAGATATGCCGGAGGTCGGGCAATCAACAATCCGCCCCGGAAATTCTGGAGCTCAGTGATGGAAGGAAGTGAACACCGTTGTCTCTGGGCGAGCTATGACATGATTGGCACGGCATGGTCCAAGTGGCAGCAACACCATGTTCACTCTTTCTTAAACCTGTCAAGTCCACATCTTTTACTTCGCCTTCGTGCGCTTCTGTCTCTCTCATCCAATTCTTTAACCCAATAAACTTTTTCTCTACACTCTTTTTTACATTGACTTTTGCAGTAAAATATGTCTGAGCAACCTCCCCAGCCAGGCCCCCAGCCTGGGCAGATTCCCATGCCGCAACCTGGGCAGCGACCTACACCCGAGCAGATCCAGGCAATGCAGCGCCAACTCGCCATTGATGCTGAGAAGAACGGCATGACTGTCCCTGAATTTATCGAGCATATCAAGAGACAAGCGCAAGAGCAAATGAGAATGCGCGCGCAACAGCAACAGCAAGGTCATGATCACGACCACGATCACAACGGCCATTCTCATGATCACGGTCAACCTCCCCAGCAGGGTCGCGCCCAGCCTATTACGCCGGGGCCCCCCAACCCCAAGGCTATTGCTCTTGCCTCGTTCCTTCGAGGCCAGGATCTCAAGCCCAGAACTGTGATTCTGAACGGCGAGCGAAAGGACATGTTTCGAGGTAGGCCACATGGCACCAATATCTTCCACGCCAGAAGCTGACACAATCTAGTCAAGCGAGCCCTCCGAGCTCTTCAGTCCCCCGCATATGAGAAAGCCCGCAAGAAGAACCCTCTTCTCCCAGAAATCACCGACCGAGCTTCTCTCGAGAACACCTTCAAGCTGCTACCCCTGAGCATGCTTGCCCTCCGAGTTTCCAAGGTCGAGCCACAGGCAGGCCCGAACGGAAAGAAGCCCAAACGTGTTAAAGGACAGTGGACTGTCAAGATTGAGCAGCAACAAGAGGCAAAGGACGATATGTACTACTGCTGGCTGTGGGAAGGTAGCCAGCTCAAGCGCAAGATCTACGCTGGTCTTGCACTCCTTGCTATCTTCGCTATCGTCTTGTACCCTCTGTGGCCTCTGGTGTTGCGCCAGGGTGTCTACTACCTCAGTTGGGGACTCCTTGGTCTGCTCGGACTGTTCTTTTTGATGGCCATCTTTCGTGTTATCCTGTTCTGTATCACCTACTTCACTACGCCACCTGGCCTATGGCTATTCCCCAACTTGTGGGAGGACGTTTCTTTCATGGATAGTTTCAGACCCGTTTGGGCTTGGCACGAGGTCAGTTGACTATGCTACGAGAGAATGAAACAAATTACTAACATGCATACAGACCGAGAAGAAGAAGAAAAAGAAGAAGTCTGCTGCCCCTGCAACCACCCCCAACCCCGCCTTCGCAGCCGCTACTGGTCAAGTTAACACGAGTGCGACTACAACTGGTACGGATACTCAGGTCAAGACTGGCGATGTGCAGCAACGGCACTACGAGGCCCCAAGAGTTGAAGAGCTCGATGACGATGAGTAGATGGCATCTAAAAGTGACCTTGGGTGATGGCGTTTTTTTGGGAGTTGTAATAGTATCGTGGATCTACCGTGTAGTGTGGAAAGCAATCAAAGCGGTTTCTTTTTTGTATGAAATTTTTCTAATTATACAGGCATGTACAATGCCAATTTTGTCGTGAAATGTTCAAATTTTGGATGGATATCTAGAAAACAAACCGAAGCACCTCGCCAGCCATAGTCCATGATAAGAACAGCAATATCGAGTCGCCTCGTTTTCCTCCAATGAAGGGAATTTTCTACAGCACTTTTGAATAGTCGATCCTTGTCAATGACAGGAGCTCGATACACTTGACCCCTCCATGATAGCTCCTCAGGACTGCAACGTTAGATGTTTCCAAAAGAAGGTACCGCCCTTGAGTTCTCCATTTGGACTTAGACCATATTTTGGGATCTGGCCAAGCTCGACATAACCAAGCTTTTTATACACCTCTTCTGCTGGGCTTCCGGTCTCTGTGTCGAGAAGCTAAGCAGTTGTTAGCTACCGGGACTTACATGCCGAAGAGCTAACGTTAGTATAGTTACGATGGACATTGAACTTACCAGAATAGTTCGACCACGCTTGGTCGCTTCAGCTTCGAGGGCAGAAATCAAAGTTCTGGCACCACCTCGACCGCGAAAAGCTTTATGGACGAGAAGCTTTTCAACGACACCGCGGAATGGGCCAGTTTCTGAAGAGGGCATACTTAGCATGACAACGCCCACCACATCGGAACCGTTCGGCCGAGCTCCGGGTTCGCAGTCGTTCAGGAGAATGAATATGAGCCGTTTTCCGTCTGCCACCTCTGCAATTCGCTCTTTCCACCAAGCAAGAAGTTTCTCGTGAGATAGGGGCGGGAGGAATTCTGCGATAGTTCGGTCGTGAGTGATACAGGAGGCATGAATGGCTGCAAGATAGGGTATCAGGTGCCCATGCTGCCCTGGTGAGAAGAGGGCCACTGTTCCTGAAGCTGTCATGTTGAGAATATCTTGTTGATTGGAAGAGCTTATGTCGAGAGTCTTGAGTTTAAGTGGTTCCAAGAGAGTAAGTTGTGTCTCAGTGTACAATGCTTCCTTATCATATAAGCATCTGCAGGATTGGAGACCATGTATCCAACCGCAATGGATATTTGAATTGATCAGTGAAATACCGGTCAACGCTGGTGTAGAAATTCTGTACAAGATTTATCAGAGGCTTGACTTGTTAGGCAACCCGATGAGGGGAGATAACTTATGGGTGATCCGATTTAGGAGCTCGAACCCGGTGCAAGCTAGTAGTAGTAGACTTACTTGAAGATTTTAAACTTGGGCTGATGGGCTCTCAAGTAAGCAGTTGAAGGTTAGAAAATGTAGGAATTGTAAAGACAAAGTGTTGAGAAAAACAAGTCGGAGAATTTCGGCTCAGGGAGTTAAATGGTCATGGATGTTAAAGAGACCTGAGCATCAAAACGTGACTGATTACCTGCCTTGCCTCTCCTTAGAGGTTAGGTTACTACAGTATTTAAGATGAGGTCTCTCCGTCCGTGTGAGTGTGATTCAGTGAACCAGAAAAAAAGTCGCCTTCTCCCCTGCAGCCACTGCAAGCTAAGGTAAACGCTGGGCTCGTGGATGCAAGGTTTGGGTTACAAGGTGCCCTAGCAAAGATGGAAGTTTACCAGCTTCCAGTTCCTGAGATGGTCCCCTCCATCAGTGGAGTTGCCCTGTAGTTACCGTCCCGGCGGGTAATTGCAGCAGCCCTGAAGGTACGGCAAGTTGCCTGGGCTGCGTGTCCAGTGGATTTTAGCGTATAAGTTGACGGCTCCGCAACCCATCAAATCAACCAACCCCGGTCGACTTAGTTAGCCAGCCAAGTTGGCTCTTTTACACCCTCAGAACGACTCTGGATTGGATCGAATCCTTTCACTCTCTGCGGAAGCAATCGTGAAGAGGTTGCACGCCACGGTTGCCACAGATTGTCGGAATAAAATGGCGCATATACAAATCTGGCAGTTGAGAATTGCTTTTGCCTTTGCTGGTGGCTTCAAAACTGGTTGAGTCGACCGACGATCAAGGCTAACTAAGAGTTGAGGCCTGAAAGCTAGTGAATTCATGGATGGGTTGATGAAACGAGACGGGACGGGACGGATGGAGAACGGGAACTCTTCGTACTGTCTGTCCACTATATTCCTTGCAACTCCTTCGTACTGGTCCGTGGATAACATCGTGACAAAGTCCACTCTATCAGCTCATCCTTCGGTGTTCAAACACCGAGTCATGGACACCTGTAGCTAATCCAGGACAATCACATTGTTAATCTCGGTTGCCGAAAACAGGCTGAGTGATCCATATCAGCGTTGATATCATAATCAGTTGACTGAGCTTATACCAGTTATAGTATCTCACACAAGGAAGCATAACAGGCTATCACGGCTATTCATCTTTCGATGAGTTGTTGCAGGCCAAGAGGTTTTCGGGTTTAAGCAGCAGTTCACACGAGCCCTTATACAGCTGGACATGCGAGCTCGGTAGATTTTTAGTTACTTGTCCCAATGGGTTGCCCTGCATTAGAGTCTTTTACCGGGGTTTGGTTTCGGCAGTCAAAGCTGCCAGTTCAGTAGGATGCTGTTTAGCGTGAATCAGCTTGAAAAGACATGAAACGAGAGTGATGGTCACTGTATAAATGCTCTGTGATTCACGTTTGCTTGTTGTTAGTTGTGTCGTTGCTGATTCTCTGAGTGAGTGTCTTTTTATGTGCAACCCCACAACTTGATGAATGTTCCAATGAAAATACGAAGCTTCCCTATTTGTCTAGAGCATTTAATTGATAACGCAACCCTGATGATGTACCTATTTACGGCATCTCTCATTCATTGGCTCTCCGCATTCCATGGCCATCATCGGCGTCATCAGCTCCCCACTTGAGCTTCCAAGCTCAGCTGTCTTCTTACAATCCGTCAGCTTATCACTGTCGTGTGAGTAAAAACAACTCAGATTCTTACTTGAAATCTACTACTTCTTGGCTATGTTGGTTTATTCTTGACATATATCACTCATAGAACTATTTTGAAAATCTTTATACATCTTCCGCTTGAGCCTCACCGCCAAGACCTTGGCTCGTTGAGGTATTAGTCCTCATCCTCGTCGTCCGACATGGATTTCCTTAAGAAGGTCGGCGAGCACGTCGAGAGCGTTTTGAACAAGAAGGACGATGACGATAAGCATGGCTCTCAATCACAATCTCACAGCGGACAGAGTCAGCAGTCCCATGGACAAGATTACGGCTATAGTCAGTCTCAAGGACAAAGCCAGTACGGAAGTCAAGGTTATGGTCAATCTCAAGGCCATGGCAGCCAAGGCTACGGAAATCAGGGATATGGCAATCAAGGTCCTTCTCAAGGCTATGGGCAGTCCCAGGGTTATGGACAGTCTCAAGGTCATGGCAACCAGGGCTATGGAGACTCAGGCTACGGCAACCAAGGTCCTCCTCAGAGCTATGGGCAATCTCAGGTTTATGGGCAGTCTCAGAGCTACGGACAGTCCCAGGGCTACGGGCAGTCCCAAGGATATGGTAACCAAGGCCACGACAACCAGGGATACGGAAGCCAGGGCCATGGAAGCCAAGGCTATGACTCTCAAGGTCACGGCAACCAAGGCTATGGTTCCCAAGGCCCATCCCAGGGAGGCTATGACCGACCACCAAGCGATGGTAGCCCACAAGGTGGAAAGCAATCTCACGACGATGACCACTCTCATGATGCTGCTGCACAATATCTCCAAAGACAGCAGGCAGTGAACCGATATCACTCATTTGCCTCAGAATCAAAAGGCAACGTTAAGTGGTACGTCGATGGTGCTTCATACTTCTGGGCCGTCTCCCAGGCCCTTGAGCGTAAGTCACAGCAACCCATAGTTTTTCTTCGATAATTACCTGACATGTTTATTTTAGAGGCGCAGGAAAGTATTTACATTCTTGATTGGTGGTTGAGCCCTGAGTTGTATCTTCGCCGCCCCCCTGCTAAGAACGAACAATACCGTCTGGATCGAATGCTCCAACAGGCCGCACAGCGCGGCGTCCAGGTTTACATCATCGTGTATAAGGAGGTCGAGGCAGCTTTGACCCTCAATAGCAGCCATACGAGGACTGCTCTTGAAGCGCTGCACAAGAATATTCATGTCTTCCGGCATCCTGACCACTTGCCCACGGGTTACGACCTGCAGAGGGAATTGGGCAAGTCTATTAAGGCCTTAACTAACTTCGATCTTGCCAAAGCATCTGGAGATGCTATCAAGGCTGTCTATGGTACTGCTGATGGTGTTGTTCTGTACTGGGCGCACCATGAGAAGCTCCTCGTCATTGACAACGGCAAGATTGGGTTTATGGGAGGACTGGATATGTGTATGGACTTTCCTGGCTTACTTAAAAGAAGAAATGCTAATTTGAAAACCTTTAGGCTTTGGAAGATGGGACACAAACAGTAAGTTTGTGTGCTATATAGCGGAACTTGTCACTCACTATCTCAACTAGGTCACCCCATCGCCGACGCTCATCCCGGTAACTTAGATGCCATTATCTACCCAGGACAAGACTACAACAATGCTAGGTATGTCTCATTTTCGAAATAAAGTTGAGAGTCATACTAACAAGTTTCCGCAGAGTCTACGACTTCGCTGATGTTAAGGACTGGGATCAAAACAAGCGTAAGTCATCCCTTTAATCGGAGTATTTCTTAAGGAAACCGTAACTGATTGGTTCTAGTCGACCGAACTAAGAGCTCGAGAATGGGTTGGTCAGATGTTGCTCTGAGCATGAACGGACCTATCACTCGTGACATGGTCGATCACTTTATCGACCGATGGTAAGCTGCCACAACTTCGAATTTGTCTATATGGTCCCTAACCATACACAGGAACTTCATCTTTAAAGATAAATACAAGGAGAAGAACCCTGGCAAGTATCACAAACTCGAGCTGCCCCCACGAGATACCTCCGGTTCTGGAGATAGACGATCTAGAGGCGAGGATGATTACTTGGGTGGCTTAACACAGCAGTTTAGCCGTGGTATGGATAGACTGAGATCGTTTGGGGAACATGATGACCCTCATCGTGACCGTGGGCACAGATCTGAAGGTCGTGGTGACATGCCTCACATCCAGATGATTCGAAGGTGAGTTTACTTGCCTCTACCCTATTCTCTGGGTTTTACGTGTATAAAACTTACTAATACGGCACAGCTGCGCTGAGTGGTCGTCTGGTCACCCTCTTGAGCGTTCGATCCAGAACGCGTACATCGACGCCATCAAGAACTCTAGGTTCTACGTTTACATTGAGAACCAAGTAAGTATACTTCTAGTCTCCTTTAGTTTTACAAGTATTTACTAACGAATCAGTTCTTCATCACCGCTACCGATGATAAGCAACGAGTTGTAAAGAACAAAATCGGTGCTGCGTTGGTAGAACGAATTATCCGCGCTGACCATGAAGGAACACCCTTTCATGTCTGGGTTTTGATGCCAGCCGTCCCGGCCTTTGCAGGAGACTTACAGGACGAGGGAGCTCTGGGAACCAGAGCCATCATGGAGTTTCAATATGACTCGATCTCGCGTGGTGGGTATAGTATCATCGAGAAGCTTCAGAAGGCAGGCATCCGAGATACAAGCAGGTACATTGGATTCTACAACCTCCGAAATTTCGATCGAATCAATACTTCCAAGACAATGGCTGATGCGGAAGCCCGAACTGGTGTGTCATACGAAGAGGCTCGAAAGGAGAGAGACCGTGAGTTGGGCGGTTACCCAGATGAGGGATCTGGAAGGGCAGCACGTGATCAGTACCAACAGAGTCGAGGCGACTTCTCAGGCTCACGAGGAGGTGACAACTATGAAAGCCGAGGTTATGGGGACCGGTCTCAGCGAGACGATTACCGGCAGGAGTCTCAGAGGGGCTACAACTCCCGACCAGACAGCAGACGCAAGGACGATGACTACCGTGGAGGTCACTCTGGGTCCAAATACAGACGCGATAGCGACAGTGATGATGACCGCCGAGGTGGTAGCCACGGGAGACGACGTGACAGTGATAGCGACGATGACCGTCGAGGCGACAAGTACGGGCGTCGACCAGCGCGAGATCCCTATGCCCACCCTGGAGCCGATCCTCGATTTGAGTCTAGGCCCCAAGGATATTCTCAACAGGGATACGGACGTGATGATGATTACCGCGGTTCCTCGCAGCAAAGTTACGGCGGCCGAGGCGACTATGGGGGGCGGCCAGATGCAGGATATGGACGACCTGAGCGTAATCCTTATGAGCATCCTCAAGCTGACCCACGTTACAGTGGGAGACAGGATTCTGATAGCTACGGCTCCCGCCGCGATGATCGTCCACAGTATGGTGAACACTCAAGCTCTTCCCGATATGACAGCCGACAGGAACAACGTTACTCGGGCCACTCTGAATCAAGATATGATGACCGACCGCAGCGACAAGAGCAAGGAGGGTACTCTCAGGGGGGTCACTCCCAGGGAGGTGGCGCAGATTCATACCAGAGATACCAACAGGGGGCTAGCAAAGTTGGCGACAACACTCTCGACACTATCAGCTCCTGTTACATGGACAAAGGACCTAGAGTCACTGATCTACGCTGGGATGGCAATCCTGAAGACGAGATTAACGCTTTCGTTTCCGAGGAGTTGTACATTCACAGCAAGCTTCTCATCGTCGACGACCGCCTTGTTATCTGCGGTTCAGCCAACTTGAACGACCGTTCACAACTCGGCGATCACGATTCCGAGATCGCAGTCGTCATTGAAGACCCTACGCCTGTAGAGTCATACATGAACGGACGTCCCTACACGGCCTCCCGCTTTGCCGCTTCTCTGCGCCGCTTCCTCTTCCGCAAGCATCTCGGCCTTGTTCCTGATCAACGGTGGGACCAGCCAAATCGAAACTGGACACCCGTCGATCGAGACCCCAACGATTACGACTGGGGTTCTCCAGCCGATCATCTCGTCGTCGATCCGCTCAGCCCAGATTTCCAACGTCTCTGGACCAGCACCGCACGTGTCAACACCGAGACATTTGATCGAGCATTCCACCCTGTTCCTACCAATAGAGTTAGAACCTGGAAGGAGTACGATACTTTCTTCTCTCAGTACTTCATCATACCTGGTAAGAAGGACCAAGATGTCAAGGCGGAGCTTAAGAAGGGCAAGGTTGAGTATGGTCACATTGTGAAATCCGAGTTCCCTGGTGGTGTGAGGGAGGTCAAGGAGTGGCTGTCGCGTATCCGTGGTACACTCGTCGAGATGCCTCTTGATTTCTTGGTTGATGTTGGAGACATCGCTAAGTCTGGTTTAACCCTCAACGATCTCACCAATTCTTTATATACTTAGCTACCTTAATTATAGCCTAAGCCGTCTCTACTATCCTGAAGAGCCATGGTGCTCTTCCCTGACATAGACTAATGTGTTAGGTCGTACGACCATAGTGTGAAGTGTCTTATAAGAGTCAAGTATAGATGAGACAAGAGGCAAGAGAAAAGAGTCAAAACAAGAGGTCACTGCATCAGCACGTTTCAAGCACATAGGTTGGTTTAAGGTAGGACGGACCGTGACATGTACGCAAGCGTGGTATTCCCGCATCAGCTCAATCAGTATACAGTAACACGCAATCTAAATAAATAGATATCAGACCCAAAACTCCGCAATTTATCAACACATGACAATAGCAAATCCTGTTGTGAACACATTCCAATAACCCCTGTCGATTTGCATTGACATGTATCAGTCCAATTTTCTCTTCTCCCCTTTCCGCTCAACAGCGGTGGTTTCACAGCCTGCAAGTCTAGTCAGACTTGTCATTGCCGTTCTGTCCCAGAAGGCCATCCTTGAGGCCAAGGGAGTCGTCCATGCGGAAGAAAGTGCCGCGAGACCGTCTGGTACGGTTGCGGATCCAAGAGTAGAGACCAAAGCCAACGGCAATGACAAATCCCATTGACAGGAATGGGTGGTCGACAAAGTTCATCTTGATGTCGAAGAAGAACTTGGCGAAAGTACCGATGGTGTACTTGGGAGAGATTGGGTTGGGGCCATAGACAATCTTGTCAAGAGTGTCCATGATAGAGGTATGGCTAACCATGATCTGGTTACCTGTAGGGGTAGTGTCCCAGAATTGATGCCGCTATGAATCTGTTAGTATAGTCAATCGTGATGAATATATAGATATCTTACGTCTTCCTCGTTGATGATGATACGCTCGCCATCTCGTACGTCGATGTTGTAGGTTGTGGCAATCCACCTCTGCCAGAAGATACCATCAACCCAAGCGAAGCCAACCTCCTTACGACGGGTAGAGTCCATATCAATCTTGATGGCCTTGGCATTACGAAGGGCACGCTGATCGTCACGGCTCTGGGCCTCCTCGATTCTCATCTGCTTAGCATCTCGGAGCTTCTTACGCTCAAGCTGGAATTCCTGCACCTGGCGATCAACCCACTCGTTGGCGGCGTTCTTGAGCTCTGAGATGGAATTTTGTAGGCGGTCCTCGTCATTGCGGTTCAGAATTGCAAGCACAACCAGCTTGTGGCTCATGATCTGCTTGGCGTTAATGGCAGTCATCTCAGGAACAAGCGGGAGCCAAGTAGACTTCATCCAGGAGACCAAAGAATCGACGTCTCTCATCTCATTAGGAGTGATAGGGGTGTAGTAAGTAGCACGGCCCTCGCGAGACACCAGAAGTCTGGGCCAAGTTGTGATCTTGAATCGAGAGCAAAGCTCAGGGTCACTTGTCTTGACAATCTTGCCCCGCCCAATGAGGTTGAGAGGTAGGGCGTCCAGTGCCTTGAAGTCCTCGGTAGTAGTGGCATGATCGTAGAAGTAGACAAAGAGAACCTCCTCGGTCTTCTCAAGCTCTTTAAAACTCTCGGCATCAACATCAATAACGCCACCAGCAACCTCAAGAGCACCCTCGGCGTATGCAACAAAATCACCAACTCCACGAAGACCCTTGTATTCAGCCTTTTCGGCGCCTGTGACGAAATAGATGGTAGGGAATGCCTTGACACCCATCTGTGTGCAAAGCTTGTGATCCGCCTCGCAGTTGACCTCACCAATGTTGAGCTTTCCTTGCATGTTCTTGGCTAACTGCTGCCATGTAGGGGCCATAGCCTTGCAGTGAGAGCACCAAGGTGCATAGAACTTGATAAACCAGGGATCCTTCGAGCTTGTGACCAACTTGTCGAAGTTTTCAGGAGTCAGAGGCACGCTTGTACCCTCCAAATTGTACTTAGGAGTGGTATCCTTGGGCTTGGTCTTCTTCAGCATCTGGCCTGTGCTGGGAACCTTCCAATCAGCGCCAAACGTGTTCTTGTTTTCGTCCTTAGCAGCAGCAGATTCCTCGGGCTTCTTCTCGGTTGATTCGGTCTTGTCAGATTTCTCTGCATCCTTGGGTGACTCGGTAATGTCATCAAGAGACTTGCCCGCATTTTTACCGGCTGGCTCCTCGACCGGCTTTTCAGCAACGGCGTCGAGGGGTTTCTCGGCATTAACTGCGGGCTTCTCTACAGGAGCCTTAGCGTCTCCCTGAGCTCCTTCAACCTTCTTCTCGGCGGCTGGTTCCTCAGCCTTGGGTGCAGGGTACACAGTATCGCCAGGTTGGGGCAATTCCACGAGTGCAGGGCGTCCTGGGTGTGTTTTGGATAGCGCATTCTCGACCGAGGTCGTCAACGCTGTCATATTCTTAATTCCTCGCAGCGTGTCGAGCACCTTTCCATCTTCGTAGAGGATCGTTGTCGGGTATGACTGAATGTTGTGGTCCATACAGAAATCATAGTAGGCAACGCAATTCACCGTGCCGAATGCGAAATCGTAGTACTTTGTGAAAGTGTCATCCGGGTTATCGGTCGGGGGCTTTGAGGTGTAGTAAAATTCGTAGAGTGTCTGGAAAGTTGGAGCAAATCTCGTGCAGTGCTTACAGTAGGGACTGATAACTCGTAAGCATCCGAACCACACTCTTACCCAGCTCAACATACCTGTAATGCTTGACCATCCAAAACTTATTCTTCTTTGTTTCCTCCTCCCAGTTTGATGGTGTGAGCTCCTTGAATGGCGGTACGGCCTTTCCATTGAAAGTCGTAGGATCGGTCACCGGGTTCCTCTCCTCTTCGGCCAGAGCTACAGCTGACAGCCCAGCGAGGATCGCAAGAGGCGAGAAGCGCATGTTGGGCTAGTCGCGCCAAGGTATTATGCTTGGAGTAACTTGGGCTTTTATTGTAGAGACCGCACGTCGCAAATGATCGAAGTATATATCGAGGCCGTAACCGTATCAGAGAAGCAAGGTCAAGCCAGGTTAGGCAGTAGAGCGAGCAATTAGCGACTGGCGATCATATAGGGTGAGGCTGAGGAGCTGAAGGTGTGAGATACGGAAAAGAACAAGAAGGAAACGATCAGAAAATCAATCACACAATCACGCTCACCAGGCGCGAAAGGAGATGATGCTGATGAGGGGCAAAAAATGAGAATAGACAAGATAGGAAGAGGATAATAAAGGAGGACAAAAGAGTCGCTATTCAGGAGGCGCATTCGATTCGAGAACACGTTCCGTATGGGAATTCGACGCCACGCCACAGGGATACCTAGAGGGAGAGGCCCTTGCTCAGCCACTCCACTCTAAATTGGGACACTTGCCTTTGTTTGGTTTGGGGTGTTTTTTGTTACAGGTGATGGAGAACATGTCTATGATAGTTATTGCCGTATAAATTTACCAATGGTAGCATTTGACAGGACATAAACAGAGCTACACAATTCTCAATCAGAACAATATATAGGTACCCCATTCTCTATCTCTCCAACCTTTGCAGTGAGTGATTGGTGCCGATTGCCTACCTAGAGCATAAGATGTCCCGCTCACTCTGATCAACGACAAGGAAGGAAGCAGCCTAGACGGGTCGGACACTAACTACCTCCATCAGGACAATCAAATTGAATCTCAACTTCTTCTCTTCACAACTCAATCTTCAGTATAAAAAAACTTTGAGCAGGACATTGACATCTGTTTCACTTTCAAGGAATTTCTCCGACATACACAGAACAATTTATTTCCCGACCTCGTACATACATGACGATTGCTTCGCAAACACCTTCTCGACTGATTTCGAGCTTCTCAACTAGCCCTTGCTGGGGCATTGTATCAAGAAACTACCCGCAAATCAATCTCACGCCCATATGTCAGGGTCTTCTTCCAGCCAGCCAGCATCCACAGGTTCCTTCAGCAAGACCCTACCACCAAACTACCACAATGAATCGTCCGGTCAAACGCCAGCGAATGGAGGAGCCTGATGCCCAAACACCAGAGTCACTGCAGCGTTCTATAAGCCCCCCTAAAAAGAGGGACAGAAAATCAACTGTTGTGAAGTCCCCGTGGCAATTGACTTGGATCCGTGATCTCCCAGAGGGTGACAACCAAGATGCCGTGACTCTTAAGGACCTCCTCAGCGATCCTCTCATTTCAGAGTGTTGGGAGTTCAATTTCCTACACGATATCCCGTTTCTCATGAACTCCTTTGACCCCGACACACGCCACCTCGTCAAGGTGCACCTAGTGCACGGCTTCTGGAAGCGTGAAGATGCGAATAGGATAGCGTTGGAGGTAAGTAGAATGTGGTTAGGCCTTGAAACTGAAGATTCTATTAAAAAGTTAGAGTGGTATGTCTTCACTTACTAACTCTTTTATAGAACGCAGCTTCTGAATTTGACAACATCAAAACCCATATTGCACCAATGCCAGAAATGTTCGGGACACACCATTCCAAAATGATGATTCTGTTCAGACATGATGACACTGCTCAAGTCATCATCCATACTGCTAACATGATCCCCAAGGACTGGACCAACATGTCCAACGGCGTCTGGAAATCACCTTTACTCCCTAAACTATCAGGTGCACAGAACTTTCAAGCTTCACCAGAAGATCATCCTGTTGGAAGCGGACAACGCTTCAAAATCGATCTTCTCAACTACTTGAAGGCCTATGACAGGCGTAAGATCATCTGCAAACCACTAACCGATAAGCTTACACATTATGACTTCGCAAGTATCAAAGCTGCACTAGTTGCGAGTGTACCGGGAAAGCACGACGCCCGGGATATGTCGGAAACTTCCTGGGGCTGGGCGGCTCTGAAAAGGTGTCTGCAACATGTACCATGCCAAGATCACGGTGACTCAGATATTGTTGTACAAGTTTCTTCTATTGCTACTCTGGGTGCAAAGGATGATTGGCTACAAAAGACTCTTTTTGAGCCTTTGACTCGTTCTAAAAACCCAGGCCTTGGCCGGCCCAGGTTTAAGGTTGTCTTTCCTACAGCTGATGAGATCCGGCGATCCTTAGACGGATATGCGTCAGGGGGTTCCATACATACCAAGATCCAGTCATCACAGCAGGCAAAACAATTGGAGTACCTTCGCCCAATTTTCCATCATTGGGCCAATGACTCACCCCGTGGTGCTAGTGAGTCTAACCTCTACGCAGTCCTTGGACTTTTTGCCTAATGGTTCACAGAACTTCCCGAAGACACCCCTTTGCGAGATAGTGGCCGCAAAAGGGCAGCACCGCATATCAAGACGTACATTCGGTCAAACAAATCGTCTATAGACTGGGGTCTTTTGACGTCAGCTAATATTTCAAAACAAGCTTGGGGCGAAGCAGCCAGACCAACAGGCGAAATGCGTATTGCATCATGGGAGATTGGTGTCTTGGTATGGCCAGAATTGATAGAACAAGACTCAATCATGGTAGGCACTTTCAAGACCGACATGCCGGAAAATACACCAAGTACAGGCGAAAAGGATGGATGCAAATCGATAGTTGGGTTGCGAATGCCGTACAACACTCCACTACAACGTTACGCAAGCGAGGAGATACCATGGGTTGCGTCAATGTCCCATCCAGAGCCTGACTGGGCGGGTCAGACTTGGATTTAATGATGGAGTTCATGATATCGGAGTCATGATAAGGCTGCCGATAGGCTTGGCCAAGGATTTGGGCCAATCGACTTAGACGAGATATCTGCAACGGGACGAACTATAACTCAAAGCCTCACCCATGCAAGCTCGGGATACGCCGTTAACCATGATCCCAGATCTGGGCATCACGAACCACAACCCTTCTTGACGATCCACCCCCGCATCATGTCAAAGAGAGGCTGAGATACAATGCGCCTATCACGACATTGCGAATCGAAAGATGCGTGTCTTTGACCAGAAGTGGTAAGACTCCACCAAGTCAGGGTCAGCCGCCTTTACGGCAATTCGATGGCGCCCTTTTGCTGTGGCAAGGCGGGTCTGAGTTAACGCTAGCTCGAATGGCAAAGTCAGACTAACAGCAAAATCGGCTTTATTGCCTCTTTTCAATCGGGCCTAGTGATTTGACTACAACGACATATCTATACAGCCTCCTCATATTCTTATCTAGTTTTGTTCCTCTCTGTTCCTCTCTCTTTCTCTCTCTTCACGATTGCGATCTGCGCATTGATCTCAATGCATTGGGTTGACAGCACAATTGAACTCACTTGACTACCTTGTATCACTCAACTTTTTCCTACTCCACCATTTGACTCAGTGGCGTCCCTTGTTGCACTTTGAAGAAGTCTCTTTCGTGTGATCCTTGCAGAATTTATCGTCTGAATTTTCATCTGCCTGAAGAAAAGATTCCAGCTGAGGCGACTGTGAGTTGACATGGATCCAATAGGACGGGGAGCTGGAGTCTCGCCCTATGGCACTCCTCGTGGTGCTGGCGCACATCCTGCGCTATCATCTTCATGGCGTGTGGGCTCGCCTCTAGCTGAGGCTGCTCTGGCTGCAGATCTTGCGGCATGTTCGGATGACGAGTTCGAAGACAATGCGATTGACGACGATGTCTCTGTGTCGGACCTTCAGGGCGACCCCATCATGTATAGGCGACCCAGCGGTGTTGCTTTTGGAGGCTCGCGGCCAATTATGAACCCTCAGACGTATGATGAGCCAGGCCTGACAGCTCTAGAGAGGAAACAGTCTCGTAATGCTGAGCGTAGCTTACTGCGAGACAACCATGTTCTTCCCCCCAAGCACGGATATCGACAGGAGCATGGGCTTTTTACTCGCATCTATCGTCGTCTTTTTAGTACAAAGATTGCGCGGGATGACGAGGAGACGCCTGCTGTAACTGTGCAGCCTCCCAGCGAAACAGATCCTCTCTTGGGTTCCCGTGATGATGGTGTTTTACCCGAACACCTCAACGATACGTGGGAGCACGCTGTTGCTGAGCATCGAATCAAGACCACTTGGCAGCGAGAGGCCAAGACCATCATGACCTATTCCGCACCACTCATCGTCACCTTTTTGTTGCAATACTCCATTAATGTCACCAGTATCTTTGCTGTTGGGCGTATTGGCAAGCTCGAACTTGGTGCTGTTTCATGTAAGTCTGAAGCTGGATATTCGCGAAATAACTGCAATCCGAGACTAACTTGATCAGTGGCCAATATGACCGCCGCTATTACTTGTCTGGCGCCTTTTCAGGGCCTTGCTACATCTCTTGACACTCTATGCGCGCAAGCATATGGATCTGGCCATAAGCACCTTGTTGGGCTTCAGTTTCAGCGAATGACTTGTTTCTTGTTCGTGCTCGGTTTCCCTGTCGCTGTTCTGTGGTGGTTTTCCGAAGGTATCATTAGAGCCATTGTCCCAGAACCCGAATCGGCAAAGCTTGCTGGCATGTATCTCAGGGTCATGATCTTCAGCATTCCGGGATTCATCCTGTTCGAGGGTGGTAAGCGATTTACTCAAGCTCAAGGTCTCTTCCGCGCTACGACTTATGTTCTCCTGATTGTTGCACCCTTCAACGTCTTCCTCAGTTGGCTCTTGGTTTGGAAGTTGCAATGGGGTTTCATTGGAGCCCCTACAGCTGTGGCCATCAGTAACAACCTTCTCCCCATATTTCTTTTCTTGTATGTCCGCTTCGTGGATGGACGACAATGCTGGGGTGGTTTTAGTCGACGGGCTCTCAGCAACTGGTGGATCATGATTCGACTTGCTCTGCCGGGTATGATCATGGTCGAGGCAGAGTGGCTGGCATTCGAGATCCTCACGCTCCTCTCCAGTCGATTTGGGCCCGAGTATCTTGCTGCTCAGAGTGTGGTGACAACCATCACAACACTTTCATACGAGATTCCATTCCCTATGTCGATTGCTGCCTCAACTCGTATTGCCAACTTGATTGGTGCTGGCCTTGTTGAACCTGCCAAGATGACTGGTGTCGTGGTAAGTTTATGGTTAAACCAATATTGATATTGTCCGACTAATGAGGTCCAGGCTTTTGTTGCTGCTTGTATCATTGGAATGTTCAACCTGACTATTTACACAACCATGCGCTATCAGCTACCGCTGTTGTTCACCAAGGACGACGATGTTATTGATCTTGTTGCAGCAGTCATGCCGATCGTGTCGGTTATGCAAGTCTTTGATGGTCTTGCAGCAGGTGCTCATGGACTGCTCCGAGGTATTGGAAAACAGTCGATTGGAGGCCCTGCCAACATTATCGCATATTACGCCCTCTCTCTTCCGTGCTCGCTCGCCCTGGCCTTTGGCCTTGATTGGAAGTTGAGCGGTCTATGGCTCGGTGTCACAGTTGGAACTATGTCGTAAGTTGAATTGTCCTCGTACTGGAAGCAATGTTTCTAACTGTATGAAAGCGTCGCATCGATTGAGTACATCTACCTACTCCGAACCGACTGGCACAAAGCTGCCGAGGAAGCAGCACTTCGAAACGCTGCTGGTTAGTGGCGTATGCCCTTGATATTTCTTATTGATCTTGGATCGTCTTACATTTTTGGAGTCAAAGCAAGTACTGTGGAATTATGCAGTGGTTATGACTTGTGGTGATAGGAAAAGGAGGAATAGTTGACGACAAATGCTGACGATTATATGGGGGTTGTGTTGATGCTTTAATTGGAACCGTCGCAAACAATGAAATATTAATGTGATGTTTTAGCCACAGTTGAATATATCCATGCCTGGTGTACTCAACTGTAGCAAGTTCGATTCATGGAAAGCTTTTAATTGAGTGACTGATTGTGTATAATCATACAAGGCATGTTCGAATCTATGGTATTATCTCATTTCTGCTATGCCCTGCTATACCCGCTCCCCTCCACTCATTTTCAAGTCTTGACTCATTTTGCGTCTTCCTTTTACCATTTCGCTGGCCCCTTTAAAAACTCCTCTTTCAAGTCCACGATTTGAAAGTCTGTGCTGAGACCACGTGAACGAGAAACCCGTATAATGACATAAAATTATCAGCTCGTTGTGCGATTCTAGCCTAGCATAGAATGTGTTCGAATACCCTTGGGACCAAGTTCGCTTTGACACGTTAGTAAAAAGCTTAGAGAGGTTACGGATGGCAGGGAACTTACTTATAATCAACTCTGCTCAAACTCATAAGCCTTTGGGCCTCAATGGTCTGGGCATCCATGTTGGAGTGTAGGCAAAACGCAATACGAGCAGCGACCTGAGCACCAAGGAACATAGACTCCTCGAAGCCATTCTTTGTCCACTCGCTCAAGTAGTTCGGCAGAGTAGCCGTCTTGATGCTCGTGGGAGTCTGGCTGTGGAAATGATGAGTCGTGGGTCCTCCAGCCTCAGAAGCTGGCTGCGGCGTGCCGACCATGTTGTTAGCGGTGCCAGCAGCTGCAGCCGTGGTAGCGGCTTGGAGGAGGGGATTCACGCCGCTTGAGGAAAGCTGGTGAGGTGCGCCTGTGAAGGAGCCAGTGGGGGTTTGAGCGCCGGTTCCAGTGGGCGTGGCCATGTTAGAGGGCAGCTCTGAGGTGAACATTGTGGCGGTGGATGGGGAGACGAGATGACGGGCGTTGAGGGTCTGGAGAATGTTCTCGCGAAGACCGCGGAGACGAGCACCGTTGCCAACGAAGACAAGGTTGTCCCAGCATGGAGGTCGCATGTACATGTCATCGATGCCCTGGACAGTGCGATAGATGGCGTTGACAATGCGATCGATCTCACGACGTTGAGCGAAAGTGAAGCGCTCAAGACCAACTTCGACATCTCGACGAATGCGCTTTGGTCGCTTCTCCGGGGTCTCGGTGGTGGGTTGAGCGTCAGGCTTTGGCTCAGCATCAGGCTTGGGTTCTATCGACTGCGCTGGCTCTTGAGTTTGTTCTGGCTTAGGCGCTTCCGTCGCATGTGTCTCTGTCTCTGTCTCTGTCGCAGGCGCAGCGGTGTTGTCGCCTTGAGGTTGAGCTCCGTTGGTCTCGCCCTCAGGCTTGGGAGCTTCTGTTGTGCCGTTACCATTGGCAGTGACCGCAGCGGTCTCTACAGTTTCCTTCTCCTTGGGTGGTGGGGGAACCTCTTCCTGAATGATTTCCTCGTAGAAGAAGGTGTTGTGAGTCCTCTTGGAGTTCGGTAGACGTGCAGCCTTAGCGGCGCCCTCGGCCTCCTTCTCGCCCTTCTTTCGGCCTCCCTTGCCCTTTTCTTTCTCCTTCTCCTTCTCCTTCTTGGCGAGGAATTCCTTTGTCTGCCCGCTAGTAACGATGGCTGCGACGTCTAGAACTCCATCATCCTCTGGATTGCCATTGCTCTCATCAGCATCTCCATTGTCTGTGGGTTTCGGCGCTTCAGGGGCTTTCGTAGCAGCCTCTGCAGCGGCAGAAGCTGGTTGACCACCTGTTGCGCCTGCAGTGTTCTCCGTGGGAAGTTGCATCAATTCCTCCTCGGTAGCAACGTAGGGGAGGACTTCGCAAATGTTGCTCTTCTTGAGCTGCTCCGCCATATCATGGTTGAAACCCTTGTTTTCTAGCAACTTGAGCAAGCTCTTTGTGAAAACTTCACCTCCGCTAATTTCACCATCGGCATCAGATGCGCTGACATCCATATGGTTTACAACTCGTCCATCGTGAATTGCTGTAACGTCGACCTTTTGGTAGCCAATATCCACCACAGTCATATTGGGCCACTTCAGACCATACTGCGTAGCGATTCCGCTGTGGATTATACATAGCGCAGGTGTTCTCGTATTCTCAAAGACGTATCGGGCAATTGTCTCGCAGTCGGGTCGTGTCCATTGTGGTGAAGCCATGAGCATGATGGGAGTGTTGTGGTATGTAGTTGTAAGCAAGCCGTGGACATGATCGAGAAAAGCGAGGAGTGCACTCATGTTGACGATGCGGCCAGCTACAAAGATGCGCAATTAGCATTGAGTCCCTTGGTTTTCTTTAGCACGCCTTTCAATGGCTGTATATACCTTCAATGGGATACACGGCTCCCTCGTCCTCGTCAACATCCTCCAACCATTCCTCTTCCTCAGCGCCATTCACAATAGTCGTGCGCTTCGTCTTGTGATAAGGCGCCCACTGATCGCCCTCCTTAAACATCCTGGTAGGCATGCGCCGAGCAGGAGGAGTCAATTCACTGCAACCCAGCTGAGCCATAGTGGTTCTACTGCCAGGGCAGATGATGAGGACCTGCTCCTCGCGCCATTTGCCAGCCGTGCTTGACATTGTGCGGTTTCGCTTCCTCGCACTTGCACTGAGATCGAGGCTGCTGTACTGGTAGTTATAGTGGTTGTGGTATTTATGTGGTGATGGCGTTACTGAGCCGTTGTTTCGTCGCGTTGGTGTTGGCGAGGCTTCTCGAGGTTTGCGCGCCCGGAGCTGGTACCGGGATGAGGACGCGACAGGCGTGGGTGTGGCTGGTGTCGCAGCATCTTGAGCGCTGTGGTGCACGTGACCACCCTTGTCTCGTTGCTTGGTTGGTGTTCTATAGGCCATCATGACAGACTCAAAACTTGCTCAGAACGAGCTCTAAATAGTATCAAGAGGCCAAAATGAGACTCAAACTTGGTGGGTTGTAAATTTCTATCTCTGATGTACTTTTAAATACTTGGAAGCAGTGTGAGCAAACAATTGAGCTATTGTTGCTGCCACCGTCAATGCTGCCAGTGCAGTGCAGTGCCAGCCAAAGAACTATAGACTATTCACCTCAGACACTATATTCATTCATTCATCCATTCATTTATTTATTCATTCACAATCAAGCATGGGGAACAATAAAGTCAGTTCATACTGTATCTATTCAATGGCATTAGGAATAATACTTTATCATAGTCTGACCTCTAGACTATGCCAGGCCAGGCCTCGAAGAAACCACAACTAACTCCAGGTACACGGATCACTTGCTTTCTTCAAGGATCCTTTCCTTTTTATCCATATGTTCAAGTCTTACTCGTCTCGTCTCATCTCGTCTCATCCTTCCCATCCCATGACACATCCAGTACATCGACCAATACCCATTCCTCTTCTCATCAGTTTGCTTCTCGAGCTGGTATAAGCTATGCGCTGCTCGAGAGAACTGACAAAGTGGTTATGACCAAACCAACAAACGCCATCAGGGGTCACAAATCGACCACTGAACACACAAGGAACCCATCATAACGTACATTTTCACCAAAGTATTGACAAGAATGCGCAAAAAAGAAACTTCTCTCAAAAAAGCCGCCCCAGTGATTACCCATGAAAAGTGCAGGTTGTGCGCCATATCCCATCTACTGATGTAGAACCATCGTCGTCCTCAATTATACAACCGTGATCGTGTTGGGGGTTGTCTCGTTCGGTGTAATCTTCTTCAAGTCTTCATGCTTTTGGTTCAACTCTGTTGGCTCAGCCTCTTTCGTTGATTCAGCCTCTTTTGATGGTTTCCGTGGTGTCACATCTTCAGTCACGTCGTCAATGACTGAGAAAGGTCGGTCAGATGTAGGTGTTGTAAGTGTTGATCCATCGACACTCCATCGGTCATCAGTAACTCCAGTGTAGATAGATGATGTGTGCTTCTTCTCGGGTGTCACGGGGCTTTCGGGCCGCTCAGTCTGGGGAAGTGTAGGTGATGTCTGGGCATCCTTGGTCTCAACTTTGAATTCAGTTGCATCCTCCTCCTCTGGCTCCTCAATCTTGATGGGCTCAGTATTAGGCTGCTTTGCTTGAGGCTCCTCGGTCTTGGCAATGTCCGTCTTCGCCTCTTCGGCTGGGAAGAACTCGACCTCAGATTCGGAAAACGTGTCATCTTGGGCCTTGTTCTCGACAGTCTTGGGCGCTTCGACCTTAGGCTCATCAATCTTAGGCTCCTCAGGCTTGGGCTCGTCAGCCTTCTTGGCCTCAACCCTGACCTTCTCAACCTTGAACTCCTGGGGCCTGAGATAAGGTGAAGAGTCAGACTTGGTCTGCTCATCCTCAGATGCAAGATCTTCCTCGCTGAAAGCCTCCTTTCGCAAAGGGCTTCGGAGGTTTGAAACATCGCCGATCTCGCTCTTACTGGATCGCGAGGTCCTAGCAGGGCTCCTCATGGGCAGTGGGGGAGGAATTCTCTTGCCGATGGTAACCATATTACCCTTGGCGTGAATCATACGGGATGCAACAGCCTGGGTTCTTGCCGGCTGGACAGCAGCCACCTCGAACACCACGGGTTCCTCCTCCTCATCTTCCTCCACCTCGCTTTCAGAGTCACCCTCATTGTCGGTCTTTCGGCTGCTCTTGTCGTCCTTGTCGCTGTCATAGTTGCTCGAGGCCTTGTCAGTGTCATCCCTGGGCTCGACTTTGAGGGTGTCTTGTTCCACAGCTGTTGTGCTGCTGTGGCTGGTCGCACTGAGAGGAGTATGGGCTCCGCTCAAATGTCTTATAGGAGTCAGATCGACCTTTGTGTAATCAACTTCCTCCTCTTCTTCCGTGACCTCGGGAATTTGCGTGCGGGTAGACCTGTCAAAACCATCTTCGCTTTGACCTGGGCTTGGCGTTGTCTCGGGTGTTGTGCCAACATCGGTCTGTGTTCCAGCATCCGTCATTTGACTCTTCACCGTTCTTGAGGACATGTAACTGTTTCGATTACTCCTCGAGACAAAGGTATCTATACTTTGCCTGTTGAACTTTGAGAATGCTGGGCTTGTAGGCGCGGGGTTGAAGTCAAATTGGCTGCTGGTAGGTCGCAGTCTTGATCCTGCCTCTCGGATTTCCAAACCAGCCATCTCGAGGGCCAACACACCAAAGGGATCGGGATCATCGACATTGGGAATTCCAAATGCAGTTCGAGGTGAGGCTGGTGTTGAAGATTTGGGTGTCGCGATCATGGCATCTCCTGGCGCACATTCCGCAGCGATTTTGCTTATCACAGAGGCATCGTAGTCTGTCCTACCTTCTGCCATCTTGATAACCTCTGAGAGCGGCCCAACCTCCTCTACTTGGCGAGAGACGTTACCAGCCAGAATGTCCATCTGTGTTACTTGGTTGGCATAGAATCGCTCATTCTCGTTCCCTCGCTCGGCCAGGATACACCCATTCAAGTTGACGACCTGGTTTTGACCCCGCGCTTTCAGGTATGTCAAAACGGTATTTCCTAGGTCCTTCCATTTTATGTGCGACTCATCTGAGTCAAGCGATACCAGGGGGCCACTAGTTAGTCCGACGTCTTCGCCTAGGGTGACACGAGGCTTTGTGATTGATTCGAGGGCGGCAAGGTTGTTAATAACGAGAACGCAATCGTAAACATCGACGCCAATAATAAAGCTGAGGGTGGGCGTATGTAACATGATTCCTGATGGGGGTGACCAGGTACCGTCTGACTTTCGTGCTATGAGAATACCGGAGCCGCCGGAGCCTGTCATGTACAGACCGCTGCGCATGCACGTAAAGATGGCGATTCCGGCTGCATTCTGGATGATGCGCTTGGGGATTTTCTTGGTGACTCGTTTTGGAGAGCGTGGTTCGCTTGTCGTCGATTGTGCGTCTTCTTCTTCTTCCAATGGCACGAGATATCCATCCGCTGTGTAATCATGTTAGCAAAAATGAGGCTGACAAGAAAAGTGAGACAAGCATACTGCAGAATGACTTGAGGATGCGGGCAGCCTTTTCGCATTCGAGATCCAGAGTCGCAGGCCAGAAAGCCTCCCGTTGTACTCGGCCACTGGCATTAGCGGCCGCAGTATTTAACCTGGACAATGCATTGGAGTTTGCGACGGATATCGAGGTGCTGGAACGGTTGGAGGACCAGCCAAAGAGGCCAGCTCTAGAACCTCCCGACGACCTCTTGTCCCACGAGGGGAGAAAGGAAGAAACTCGCTGCATGGCGGGCCGTCTTGCCTCTCCGTCGCCGCCGTCTTGGCCAGGCGGGGGCACGACAGAGAGGACGGGAATACAAGGCGCGGTGCTGTTATTGTTACTGCTAGAGATGATTGTCGTGCCGGAGCGGAAGTGGACGGATCTCTTTGGGGGTTTGGTCGGTACAGATACGGGAGTAGCGAATGTTGATGTCGATCTTGGAGTTGGAGATGCGACAGACGAGGCAGGAGACGAGACCGGGGTTGTTGTTGCGGTGGTAGTGGGTGAGCCGTAAGATGATGTTGGTGTAGATGATGCTGTAGTCGAGGAGGAGGAGACGGAGGAGACGGAATTGGAGTCGGAGAGAGGATGAACAGTGACGAGCGGTCGCTTGAGAGCCGAATTGTAAGCGGCGACAACTGAAGCGTGAGAATGGGAGTGAGAATGAGAATGAGACGGCGCCGAAGCCGAACTGGCGTGTTGATGAAGGTGGGATCGAAAGTAGTGTCCGCGCTGGTCCTGGTCCTGGTCCTGGCGGTCCTGGTGGGTGCTTGTGCTTGTGCTGGTGGTCGGGCATTGACTTGGACTTGGACTGGCTAAACTATTGCTAGCGTTTGCAGCAGTAGCGCCTCCAGCTGCAGAACCAGAAGGCACTGAAATGGAACAAGTGGTCCCCTGGAATCACGATGTTAGCTGTAAAGCTTACAGGGCCATTAGAGTGAGGTGACCTGTCAGCGCAAGCGGGTGGGTGACGTGGGCCACTGAGCCATTGGGACAGGACCGGGCTAGGCTAGGCTACCTTTTAGCTGCGGCCTGCTCGGTTTTTTGCGTTTTTGCAAGGATCCGTGCAGGGGCAAGCAAGGAAATGGAAAGGGAAGAATGAAGAATGGGCGAGAGGGATGCGATGGGGATGGGATGATCCGCCTTTGAACAAGCCTCCCCGGGTCAAGATGAGACTCGATCAAGAAGGGGGGACAAAATTGAGGGTGGCAGAAGGATTCCAGGATATGGCTCGACAGTGTGAGGAGATGGGCACAGCTGAAGAGAGTAGAATGGTTGTTGGGGTTTGTAATTGATGTGCTGTGTCATGATATACCGTTTCCTCATTGGATTGAATTTTACCGATTGCTTTTCCATCGCTGCAATTGACTTTTTTCAAACTCACTTCTTCCCACTCTTCTACTGATCATCTTTTTTTTTTTTTTGCTGCTCCCGCTCAAGGCTCAGGGGGGCCCTCTGGTCTGATGACGGAATCTCTTAAAACTTTAAGGGACTTGGGTAACGCCCCTAAACCCAACTTTGACAAGGTGCAGCTACTGCCATTCACTTTTACGCTGGGCTGCCCTGAGTAAGGCAAGGCGTCGATGAGGGGGGTCGGGAAGTGAAGCGAGTGGGTGTGAAGCACATGTGAATGGATTTGGATTTTGGTGGAGGGGAAAACAAGAGAGAAAAGACGAGACAAGTACAGTAAAAGAAAAGTAAAGAAAGGTACTGACCGAGTTGCTCGTGGTGTTTGTTGAAGCTGTCTTTGTAGAGCCCCATCGTCCAAAACTCCATCCTCCTCCTGCTCCATTACTTCTTCCATTGCCCTTCATGTTCTCCTTGTTGCTTCCTGCAATGCCGCTGATACTCAGCTTCTTCTTTCGCGCCGCCGTCATGAGGAATTCTGATATGTTTCGCTTGTTGAGGCTGGTACTCGGCAAGGTACAGCACAGTTTAGTTACTGCGGCAGCAAACATCTCGTCAGCTCAATCCCAGTCCAGTCCCGGTCAAGCTCATGTTGCGGGTGACCCTGCACATGCTTGCATATTGGTGTGTGTGCCTGTGTGTACTTGGTGTATTCAGTGCAGTGCATCCCCGTGGGCGAGAAGTGTGTGTATGCGTGTGTTACGATGCTGGAACAAGCACCATCCCAGACTATTCAGCTGGTCCCGAAAAGGTACAGCAGATCTCGGATTGGATGCTCAATATCGCTATGGGTCCGCGATGTAGCAGTATCATTGCATCTCTTGATGTTGATCGTCACTTGACTCGAGCCATCAAAGTCAAGAGTTGAAGGCCATATCGTGATATGAATGAACGAATAAACCAAAGAAAGAGTAATAAAAAGAGACGAGAAATATCGTACCTGTTTGAGCAACGTTCTACTTGTGCTCCAAACGGTTCCTCTCATCGCCCGGTTACTGTCTGTCCTCTCTCTCTCTTTCGTCCTCCCTTACCACCTATACCAGACAGGTTGTGTATAGGTCCGAACACGCTTTGCAAAAGACAGCAAATCAAATCACGAAAAAAACAGCACAAGCAAAGACAAAGAAAAAAATGCTCAATGAAGAGATCGAGATCGTTGGAGCAAAGCAAGAAGAGGTTGAACTTTGTAAGATGAGAAGAAATCACAGAACCCTCAACATCAAGAACGAAGTGAGGGAGAGGGAGAGAGACGACTTCAAGGGTTTTCGTTTTGTCGTAAATGCATACACACACGCAGATACATAATTTTTTACATTCCGCATCTATACTCCCTCGTTGTATATGGATTCCACCAACAAGATGCGCTTTGTGCGGGAGCAGGCGAATTCCCATACATCGTCCTCTGGCTGCGTCTATTCTTTGCCCTTTTTCTTTTGGTCTGCCTCATCTTGTCTTGTCTCTGCCTATACGCCACGCGACCCCTGCCCACGAGCAGACCAATCCTGAGATATGATAGTCGAAATTCACGATCGGGGGCAATAGCTGCATTCCAATAGTGTCTCATCATTGTCCTCGGTTGGGGACATTGCTTCTGCTCACAATCTATGGCCGAAACCACGGTTAGTGGACTTGCAACCGTCACATATCAGAAGAATAGTCATGCAGCCAGCCAATAACTATGGTTTGTCATTATATGCAAAACACAGTCGTATCAGAATTGGATACAATAAAAAGGAAACACCAAGAGAAAAAGAAAAACTCTAAACGTCTAGCACTAATACAGTACTGCACTGGACCTGACTCAGGAATGTGCAGAAGCTCCAACAGCTAATAGGCACTCTTGCACCGTTAACGTGTCCAAAACTCAATTAAAGACTAATGATCTTCAGTGAAATTTCTTCCTGTTAGTTCTCTCTCCCCAGATTGTCGAGGTCTAGCGAGTCAAGATGAGATAGTCTTTGATCATGATCAACCACACCAAAACGCTACAAGCAAAAAGTAGAGCTACAGCGGCGCATGGCAAAAGCGGGTCGAGCAAGGCTAGAGCTAGACTAGCTAGGGACTTTTTCAAATCTAACGGTCTTCCGCCGCCGGGATGTCACTCTATCCCATCCGTTTCCCACTGTACCTTAACTTTCTTAACATTAGACTTCTGTAAACAGTTACAGATAAGATTATATCTCTCCCTGTACCTGCACTTGATCATGTCTGGCATACGCAAGCCATGACGTGCAAACGGGAACAAATCTTCCGGTACAAGACTAAGGCGTTTAAGCTGGCATATCCTTGAATCTTCGTTTGCATTCCAGCACGAGATTCGCAGCCCTCCTCAGGGCGGGAGAGAATATTAATTTAACAACCCAAGACACTTGTCAAAGGAAACACTATAGTTAGCAATTTGCTCGAAACAAAGGGAACGTAATATCCGGGTTATGTGAGCATAAGGTATCTTGATAGATTAACCTGCGGGTCAAGGGTTTTGATAATTGCAGGGATTGCTCCATATCAGATTAACACAGAAAACATTTAGTTTCCGCATTTGACGCTGGGATCCCCCTTGATTAGGTTCAATGAGTCTTTTTTCCTTTAATAAATCAAAGCTCCATTTGACATGTGTTTCAAGGGGTGACACACAAGTCCCTGGAAACTCGAGACGAAGTTACAGTAAAACTGTATGTTTCTCTGGTATCCTTACAACGCCACATATTAATTTCCTTGGTCATATTGAAAGGATGCACTGCTGCATGTTCTAGTTATGCTAGACATGCATTATAATTTCTTTTTTTTTTCCCTGCTGCTCATCGGTCGTCGTTCTCTGGGGGATGGGGCTTGCTAGTAGCGTCCTCATTTATCTCGTGCATAATAATAAATGGTTTATTACTTGATTAGTCTGATATAGGCCAACAGCCAGTCAGAGTTGACAGCTCGCTTCTGTCTTTTGGGCCATAGTGCTCCTTCAACAGTTGCATTCACTTAGTGTGGTCTTCTTGGAATGGACAAGAGCTGTCCCAAGCTTCATGATGGTCTCATAGTCGATGCTCCATGCAAGCATCACAAACCACGTGTAACCCGCCTCGCATTTGCATTACCTTTCCAACTCTCGCTCTTTCTCTCCCTAGAATTCTAGTCCTCGCCCTGTCATTCCAGGAACCCTCGTGCCGCCTCAAAGGGGAATGTTTCTGAAACAAGGCTTACAGTACCGAGAATGGCTTTTGTCACCGGCTTACGACTGCGGCCGATATTAGCTGCTGCTGCATGCACAGATAGTCACGACCGTTTCTAGTTGCAGAGAGCATTAACCATCAGCTCATATTATCGTGATGAGAAATGGAAGTGACATGCTTTAGTGCCCAGCGAAACTCGATGCGTCAAAACCGCGGGTGCGCGGCCGACATTAGATCGGATGCTTTGAGATAAGTTTGCAAGTTTGAGACAAAATCTACCAAAAAGCAATCATAATCATTCATTCATTCATCTCATCCCCTCCGGCTCCAGGGTCTTGTGCTCTCCCTTCAGTTGCCACTTGACTTCAAGTTCAGCCAAGCCTTCAACAGTATTTGGTCAAGAGGCGCGGAAACGGCTTCTACTTGTCTCTCAGCTCTTCTCTTGATGTCTCGGGGATTGCTGCAGCCGTTGATTCATGCCTTGAAGAATGTTGCGATTTCTCTTCACCAGAATTTTCTTACAGTCGAATGACGTGCTATACACATTCCTCTGGTTTTAGCACGGAATAAACTTTTATTTAATGCCATTGTGAAGGTTTGAGCGGCCATCGTGATACTGGTCTTGATTTCTCGAGCATCATCGTATCAAACCCCTATCTATTGCTTCCATAGCGTGCTTCTTCTGTACAGATATCATTAGAAAGTATGCAAAAGGAAAGAAAGTAAATTGCATGACATACCTTAGGCCTTTGCCGTGCCATTCATATTCTAAGAGCTGTCTGGGAAACATACAACGTCTAAGACCCGTCATACTATGGCTGACATACCATGCTCACTCTGATTGAATCAACTGCCACAAAAGACCCTGAAGTACACAAAGGATAAGTGTTTCCTCTGACGGCTATTGTCGTGTTCCAATACCTCCGTCATGGTATGTCATTGGGAGTTCGGAGGAATTATGTGACAGAAACGTTTGATGGCGTGTCTCACATATTCTCGAGGCTTGGTGTTTGTCTCGGAGCCATATCTTGCAGAATGTAGGTATCTAGGTTATTTTCTCGGGATGTTAACCATGCCTTCAAGACTTCGGAGAGTTGATAGAGCTGATCCTTGAGAAAGATGTGAGGAACACGATTGTGAACATGAACGATGTAACAAGTTCACTTTTTCTGAAACCATAAAGCTCTTCTATGAATAGGTTCAAACCCAACTTGATTTAAATTGGGCTGTTCTTGTTGATATACCTTTGGGTTATATTACACTATCAGTTCATAACTCCTCATGACAGGCAGGCCTCTGTTGACTCCTGAAGATGACGTCTCTGAGAAACTTGAGTCTTCACACTCTTGAGTCATATATAAATATTCCCAATCCTTATATTACGTTTGACATTTTGACTTTATAGGTTCTGTGCCATATGCTGACATGTTCAACTACATCTTATGTGAACTAGACAACCCTATTTTCCTACTCCAGAACTTCGATGTCAACACAACTCACATCTACTGCTTAGAAGCTGCTGCTGTGTCACTTGAGATTTAAAAGGAAAGAATAAACCACATACTGTTAACAATTGCTGTAGACAAAGCTAGTAATAACATGCTTCCCAATATCTCCCTTAAAAGGGCAGTGGCCTAATGTTCGCTCCATATCATATCTTTGTGCAGATACTTCGCGCCTCATTATCATATAACTCCAAAGAAAAGTTCCTTAGCATCATAATTCATTAACCCCCCAACATTGTCCCATACCCAGTAATAACCTTGATCATGGACGTTACGTTACCCCTTAGATCCTCCACAAAGGTTGCGGATACTCCCCTCCGTCCAGTATATACTTCTCAAGCCTTCCGCTCTTCTCTCCCATAATCCTAACAATCGTGTCCACAGCAGGCACATCGTTACGAAAGAAGATCTGATACCAGCCCACGTTGTCACTAAACCTGCCATTGATTCGAACCGTGTCCAACACCTCGAGTTTCTCCCTCATAAGCTTAAAGATGAAATCCCAATCGATGTCAATTGAACTGAAAGGATCGCACCATCCATATATACTCTGCAGGTCAACTTCCTTTAGTGTTGAACCGTGTTCGATAATTAGACGGACAAAGTGCACAAAGCTGATGTGTAAACAGCTTAGGTCGATCTTCTCAAGGTGAGGAAGCCTTTTAGTGATGTAGAAGTCAACATCGCTGGCTTCGAACTCGACAGGAGTGTTGTGGACTTTTAGGTCTCGGATGCTGGGCATCAAAGAGATGAAGTAATCGAGGCGGTCTGGCTTGAAGGACATGACGTCGTATTTCAGATGCAAGTGTAGCTGGGTCACCGACCCGAAGGCTGTTGATACTCTTGGGTCCAGCGTGGATGGTAACTTCAGGTCCGGATGCATTATGGGCTCGATTGTTAGACTCTTGAGTGGTACGTTGCGTCTGAGTAGGGCATCCAAGATGGCTTGCTGTGACTCTAGGATCTCGTCACCAGCTAATTCCATAGATTCTTCCGAGTTAAAGACATCGTCAATTGCCCTATAATCTTGCCAAGGACACTGCGTCCAAGTCAAGCACACGGAATCAAGATTGGGTAGCCTCATGATAGCTGGAACTACCAAGTCAAGAGGCAGCTCGATTGGGTCGAGGAACACATCTTGAGTCTCAAGATAAGGGCCCCAGGCTCTATGCAGTTCATCTGCGTTGATGATTCGCGATGTAGCGTATTCGACCTCTTCCTCAACCAAGCGAGCCATGTTGAACTTGACCGAGTGAATGCGCCTTGCGCAGCTCGGTACAAGGGAAAGATGGTTAAGTCGTTCACCATCCTTCCTCCACGGGACGCCATCGAAATTGGGTAACGCAAGGAGTACTTTTGTGCATTCTGCAATCCTTTGACATGAAAGTCTGAAGTTTTTGAAATCTTGTCTCGGTAGAAAGACGGCGATGTTGTTGATGAGCTCGTATGGGAGATGTGTAAGGCGGGGCTGCGATGACGATGACGATGCTACTGGCTCGTAATGCTCCATGATTTGTTTCCTCCGAGTAAGCTTTGGTGTTGTGTTGTTTTGTGTAGTCTTATGGAATATCAACAGTTTGCTCTATCACTCTTTCACAAGTAGTCAAATGTCGGCTCTGTTTGTGTATGTTCATGTCAAGAATATGAAGAGAGTTCAGCTTCAATTTTGTCCTGTCTTGACCCTCGGAGCTGAGCTACTGCCACGCCCCACGGTAAACCTATCACATTCTTTCCCGCATCAAACATCAACCTCAGCCTATTTTCATCCCAGTTCTCATCCGCCGATTCACTGCGATACGCCTCGTCGCTTCTCTTACGCCTCAAGTATGAGTCTTCCTCCAGGAAACTGTTGAGCTTATGTGCTGATGCCAGTCATTGTCAAAGGAAAGGCAGGTCATGTGACTGACTATTCTCGTTCACATTCTCCCACCATCACATCAACCATCATGCTCAAGTAAGTTGCCTCATCCTCAACCGTAGCCCCTAGCACTAGGACTTACATACACAACCAGGGCTTACAAGAACCTCTCACCCAAGACACGTCTCGGCGTCGGTATCGCAATCATCGCTTGGGGTGCTGGAGGACTCATGTTGACTGATCCACTTGAGAAGTCTCTTGGCTTGACTCCGACCGAAGAGGACAAGGCTGAGCTGGACAAATACACACCAAAGATTACCACTGTTGACAAGAACGAGAAAGACGGTAACTGAACTGAGAGGCTTGCAATACATATATAAACCATATCTACACGTCTCCCAAGGGCAATGTTTCGCAAAGGATAGCGAACAAAGCGCAGCAGCGTCAAGAAATGATCTCATTACATCAGAAACAAACACATAATACTTCACAACGGGGCACAAGTAGAAATATAGGCAAACATCATTAACCTGCTCCAAGCCATCAAGTCATGATGGTCTACCGGTTGACCGTCAACCGGTTAGACCTCCCTTTCTATCTTGATCAAAGTCTAATATGCAGTTACAACTCCTCTTCCCGTCTATTCTCGACAAATGCATTGCACAACGATGCCAACCATGGATGTGTGAGGCCAATCCGGTCTACCTTGAGATGACCATCACATTGGTGAAACCCAGTGACCCAGGAAACAAAGAAAATGAAGAAAACAAAGCAGAATGCAGCGCAACGCCTCCAGATGCAGCCCCCGCCCCTATAGTACTTTTTTTTGGTTCTGTAAGAAATTCATACTGCCGTCCCTTAGTCAAGCTCCGTCTTGACAGACGCAGTGCCAGCGTCTTCCACCACTTGCGGAAGTGGTTTGAATAATTTTGCCATCTCTAATGTGAGATCCATTGCTCCATACTGATCATCAATCTCTCCAACAGATCCTAATTCTTCTCCTCTGCTCGCGCCATCTGACATCACCCACGACTTCACTGACTTCAATAATTGGATAATTTGGACAAAGCGGGCATCCGGCGACAACCGTAAGTCCGCCGCTTGCGTGTGCTTGAGCAGGTAATTGGAAAGCCAATAGAAATGGATGCCATCTCGCGAGAACCCGTGCCGCCGAGGATTGCTAGATCCCGGCAATGTTGGCGGGAACTGGTTGGCCATATCCGCATCCCAATTATTCTTGAACTTGCTCAGAGCGATAACAAGTGCCTGCAGACTTTGTGGGTCAACGTTGGCAGCCGCCCCCTCCACAGGAGTACCCCGTCCACTATTGTGGCCGGCTGGAGTCATCCAATCATTGGGAGGAGGCGTTCCAAATTTGGACAGCTGAGCCGCATTGCCGTCAATCTGAGCCCGCCGAATCAGAGCTAATATGCCATGGATGAGAACAAACTTTCCATAAAGGTTGGTGCTTCCAGGTTGTATCTGATACGAGGGGTGCAGAAGAGCTTTGAGAGCCCAGTCCATCTCAGGCTGCTTTGGTCGCTGAGTGCCATAAGGATTCTTATCGCGAGCGGCAACATCGCCGTTGAGGCCAAGCGCAGAAGCACAGTCCCCGGCATTGTCCGCATCCCAAGCTGTGTCGTCGCAAGGCAAAGGTAGATGAAATTCCATAACATCGAACAAGGGTTGAGAGTTGAAGTAAAGTCCCATGGCGACGTCCATTAAAAAGACGCCAAACATTAGACGATTCCGACGCTCTTGATCAACCCAAGTATCCCAGTTCCATTGCTGCAAATCAAAAGTGTTCCGGTCAAAATCGATTTGGTGAAGGGGTGACAGAGAAGCAGGGTCCCGTGATGACTGGAAGAGATTCAGTCGCCTGGCGTTGGCTGCAAGAGAAGGGTAGATCTGTCGAGCCCGCTCTCTCTGTTGAGGGTTTCCATTCCAGAGTAATAATATACATGTTAGCAAGACAGCCTGAAGCTCTTCAATATCAGCCCGAGATGCGTGACTCGGTTGCCCTGTCAAAGGTTCAGCATTAGACATCATCTTGCAGTCGCGTTGAAGTGCGACGACAAGAAAATCCATCATTTCGCGAACATTAGACGGGGTGACATTGTCTGAGTAACAGGCGCCGATGCAACACATGCCTGCAAGTAAGCCAGTATACGCCTCCATGACCTTAAACGTCGCGACATGAATGAAAGGCATGTGGATGTGGAAATGAGTGTACTTGTCCAAGAAGTCCTTGACGTTGTCAGGCGAGAAGTAGAGATTCATCCCCGCGTTAGAGGGATCGATGGCTTGATTAGGAGGATAGAAGAAATTAAGGATCTGATCAGAAAGAAGATTGTATGAGGTTTGGTGAGATTGCATTCCCATATTCGACAAAAGGGTGTCGCTGGCGCTGGCGCCTGTCGTTCCGGGCCCGGCATTAGGTTCGGGTTTGATTCCGCTCTGAGTCTGTCCAAGATTAGGATTGAAAGATGTGTTGACGTAGGTTTGATGCGCACCAGCCTGGAACATCTGAGACCAATCAAGGCCAGATGGAGGGTTTGTGTTGGAGCCGCCGTACATGGGCAGTCCGTTCTGAGCGGGAGGCATGCTGTAGCCAGTCATCTGCTGCTGGTTCATGTTGGGGTCAGCGCCATAGGGCTGCGAAGCACCCATGACCTGACCGTTCATGTTCCGTCTGTCAGCGTTGTTACCGTTGTCGAGACGACCAAGCGAGCTGGATCGAGAGAGTTGGCTCTGATCCTGGGCCATGTTGTTCATGCCATCCGAGACTGGGACCATGCCAAATGGGTGGACCATGTTGTCTGCGGGCAGGTTGCTCAAGCCATTGAGGTGGTTGAGATCACCCTCGTGGGCGAGGCCGGCGGCCTTCTGAGCCTGCTGCTGGTTCTTCTTAACGTGAGCCTGAGGGTGCGACAAGTGACTAGCTCCAGTGGGGTTGCCACGGCGGATAGAGCACTTTTGGAAATGACGCTTCAGGATATCACTTCGAGAGAAGGTATCGCGGCAAAGAACACACATGTAAGGGCGATCACCGGTGTCTGAAAAAGAATGTCAGTAAAATCTGTCAGTGTCAACAAGCCGTTCTACTCACGTCGCAGAAGGTGGCGCTTAAGATGCTTGGCATGGAGGTAAGTCTTTGTGCAGTGAGGGCAAGGGAATTTGCCATCTGCGTCCTTGACAGGAATCACGGTGTTCTTGGCGCCAGTACCAGCGGCTGGGGCAGCAGGCCGTCCAGGAGCACTGGGCAGGATTCCGCGTCGTCCCTGAGAGCCAACAACGTGAGTAGGAGGTTCGCCCTCTGGCATCACCGCAGTGGGCTGCATAAGAGAACCAGGACCGTAAGGCGACGAAACACCAGGTTGAGACATGATGCCTCCAGGAGGCATAGGACGCAGCACAGGAGGACCGCGACCACCAGCAGGAGCAGGCGCGATAGGCTGTGGGTGAGACGCGGCAGTGGTCGCCTGGGGCATCATGGCAGAGGTGCCATAGGCCTGGGGAGGAGGGTATTGGTTCTGGGCCATTGAGTAAATACCAGCACGGTTCGCGGGCTGCGATGTCTGCTGCTGGTAGCTAGGCATGTTGGAGGCCGACCCAGGCGTGTTCGGGGTGCCTGGGGTTCGCGGCGTATGAGGGTGGCTTCCGTACATGTTCTGCATGGCCGAGGTTGGAGGCTGCAGCGGTGGCAGAGTCTGAGGGAGAGGAGAGCCGGTTTGAAGTTGGTTGGGAGAAATCGCGGTTGGTGAAGGATAAGTCTGACCAGAAGAAGTCGTGTTTATACCATTGGAGGGGTAGTGAGGACCGTCCATGCTACTCTTGGTAGACGCGAAGCTCGTGACAATCGTCGTGGTGTTGAGAATACCGCGACGCAAAAAAAAAAGTTGCCCGGGGTACAATGGACCTTGGTGGATGACAAGTCCAAGTCGAGGATTTGCGGAGAAAGGAAGAAAGAGGAGGGGTCTAGGAGGTTTGCAAAACTTGAGAAAGCAAAGCAATATCAAATGCAATGCCTTGTGGAGCTCCGCAGAAGATGTTCCCGGATGGTGGAGGATGAGGCTCGTGGCAGGTCCCTCTTTGAAGGTAGTGGTTTGGAGAGGGTGCACAGAGTGGAGAACTGGGTCCCGAACCTTTTTAAGTACTATTTTTTTTTTTCTTCTCACGGTCTCCTCTCTAGACGGTCGAGCTGTCAGGGCAGTTTTTGAAAAGGTGGGTAACGTTGAGTGGGTTCAGAGTGGGTGGGTGTGAAAAGAAGAGGCGAGTGAAGGAGAGAAAAAAGAAGTGGGTTGGTGCGGGTGTGGATTAAAAAGCGATGCAGAAGCAGCACTAAAGTAAATTTTTCGGTCTTGCTTAGTACGCAATCACGAGGAGCGGTCGAAGGCGAAGGAAAGCAACAGCAGCAGCTGAAGTGAAGGGAGGAAAAGTTGCCAGTCGCGGAACCGTTAGTAAAAATGCCTTGGCCGGCACGCACAGTATGTATTGTAAGATAAAGCCGGTACTCGCGTGGTCGCAAATTCTCAACCCAGTTGCAAGTAAAGATCCAGCAAGAGATGTGGGAAGTGGATAATGTTGTCAAGGGAAGTGGGCCCAGCGAAGCAAAGGAACCACAATCTGAATAGCTGGCGGCTGGGATCTGGAGGAAAGGTCGCGGGTCGCGGTCGTGTTTGATTGGGGACAGGCGCCAGACGCGCAAATCGACTTCAAGATATCACGACAATTGAGGTGATTGTTTTTGGCAATGTATTTGAAGATGCACGAAATCTAAAGAGTCCAAAGAAGAGTCGATGATGGTATGTGAGTTGTGTGAGGGAAAAATTTTCGGGAGAACGAGAGAACGAGGAAAGATGAGAGACGAGGGAACAACGACCTACGGGAGGCAGGAAGATACTGAAAACCCCGAGGTACCTCCTACTTGCTCTCGCCTGGGAACACTGAGATCAGGGCAGTGAGAGCGCGGCTGCGGTAACGTGCCTACCAGTTACAGGCGGAAAAAGATAGAGCAGGAGCAGTAACCGGAGTAAAGACGGAAGTACCTGTTACCGAGGCCGGCGCCAAGCAAGGAAGACGCTTCAATACTGGCCGCCAACTGTTTGCAGTGTCAAATTTGTTCCTTTTCTAGCTTGGATGGTTCGAATTTTTTTCGTTTTACTCTTCACACGCCCCTCATCCTTCTTCAATCTGAATCAAATCGGGTCTACGGCGATATTTCTGGCCTGTCCAACTTGGATGTTAGCGCAGGTGCCATGCCATTGCCGCTCTAAGCCGCCAGATTCGGGGCTCGCTCAATACCTTAGCTAAGGTAATTCATTTCGCTGGCAGTTTGCGGTGAAATCTACGGACGGATACTTACTCGTCACTTACCGACTTGCTGCCATGTCAAGTCTAAGCAAGGTACCCTCGTCGTATCCACAGGTTCTTGGAATAGACTATAGGAACGAACAGTGTCAGTTTAAATCATCAGCAATGATATTAGAAGTGCAAGACTCCAATTAAGTCCAAGAGGGCATCATTCAGCTTGCCAGCCGTCAAGTAGGGAAAGAAAAGGAAAGAAAAAACTTTGCGTGCCGTCTCTACTAGACACACTTCCTGAGTGCGATCTACTGTGCAGTATCGTACGAATAAAAGCGCCAAACTGATTCGGGACTTTTGAACAAAGTGCGGCAGACGAGGCGTCTACGACATGCAAACCCTCGCTCATCAGGTACCTTCCTCCTGTAAGAGAAACACCCAGCTATCGAGAGACCTCTCAGCGCCGAGGTAACTGAAGCATTGCCCGGCACCGTTGGCGCAAGTCTACCGGCCTCACCGTCCGACATCGCTGTAATCAATCAGCTACTAAGAGACTGTCTTGAAAGTTTGCCTCATATGATAAAAGGTCTGGTAACAACCACTGAGTTGCCATATCATCATCATCATCAGCGACACTGAACTGACATCTCTCTTACACCAAGTTTCGCCTTTACGTTGTTTTGAATGTCCAGGGTTCTGACGGCACTTGCAACGATCCTTCTCATCTTGCGATCCTGAACACAGACAGGGAAACACTGCTATCAAAAATCACATCCAGGATGATGCACGACGCGTCGAACAACTTCACAAACGGCCCTGTGTTCACAGATTCGCACGGTCGATACTGTACACACGATAGGTTGAAAAGGCAAGTTGCTCGCAGGGGTGGGGGCGTCTGCAGGGAATGCTGGAGGTTGGGTGATGTCGTAACAGGTACGCATTGTTTTGCTACCTGGCAAGCATAACGCGCTTGTGTGTCCCTTGTACACGATACCTGACACTAGTCTTTCGATTCCCGGTGTCGTAGCCGGCCTCGCTGCACACCCAAGGTCACGATGCTTCACACCAAATTCAAGTCCTCTCACCGCATTACCTCATACACGACTCGGACACCGAGTTCGCACCGGGATTCCTCGACCAGATCATGCAGCGTTTCTCATTTTAACGATTTTCCCTGCGTTTTTTGCCTGATCTTGTGAACAACTGTAGAGGCTAGTCCGAACGGTACAGAGCTAGTGTTCACGAATAGCTTTTCTCGACTGCCTAATATTGCTCTAACCAGTGTCAAGATGAAATCGCCCTTAGAAAGCTGAGACAAGTCAGACTGCTGTTTATTGAATACGTCCAGATCTCAATGCCAGATTTTCCTTTGTCTCACAATTACCCGGACGACGAATTGCTTCTTTCATTTTAATGACATATCGGTCAATAACCAATGGTTGGTTTGCCATGGTCATGTTATGAACATGATAAAACCCAGTGACAAAGAATACGACCATCACAGGCATGCCTGTCGCGTGCAGCTTGATAACGCTGGCCATGTCGGGTCTTGGCAACAAGCATGAACAACTCCGTTCAGTTAGTAATACTGCTTTCCGACATACCGCCTCATACTACGAAACACACTTGACAACAATTTCCTAGGCCAGCTAACTGGTTAGAGGCCAGCCATATGCCTAAATGGGTCAACATTCGGCTCGTGACTCGAAGAGGCCGGTTTTCCAAGATGATATGCAGGATCCACGAGTCAAGCGAAAACGAGCCCCAGCCTGTTGATTCAAGGGTCTTGAATCAAGGCTGACACGACATTGCTCAGAATGCGAACATAGTGCTCGATCCGCTCAGTTGTGTGAGTGAACGAGCAATGTCCATACCACGGTGATCACTTGACTAATGCATCACTCAGTCAAAGTTTTGAGCATGACAGAATCAACTTTTGATGACCTGGCGGTTATTGCAGTCCTGATGAGGCGTACCAAGAGAATAGAAAAAGTAAGGTGGGGACAAAAGGAAAGGAAGGCAAGCAAAATTCGCCGAGAGTACAAGGTACTCCTGGGACGTTGGAGACAATGGTCCGTGGAAAAAGGAAACGCTATCGGAGAGTCGCCTGGGTTTAATCAAAGCCGGACATCGGCCCAGAGGAACTTCTTGGTCACGCACTCAGCTGTCCCGGAAATGCAGGCACGCCTATAATCACATTGACCAGCACCCAATGCTAACACAGCATCGTCTCGAGACGTTGTTCCAGGGTCCCTCATCTTGTTGTCGACGCCAACCGTTCAATGGCTCCCGCAAGCATAGCGGGTGTTCCCACCAAAGCAGATCTCAGTGGAGCAGGGTCCCTTGAAAACCCCTCATCTTCCCGCCATTGCATCTGCTGAAGGACGAGGGTGGGAAGTTGAAGGCTTCGATTCTGGCTCCAGAAGGTTATGGTGGAGTCCTTCCCGTGAGGAGGCGGACTCCATAGTTGGAGAAAACATCGTCTTTTGAGCCGCTGACGCTCGCCTATCAAGAACCCTCGCATCTTGTAGCTATTAGCTTAACAGCAACAATGCGACAACATATCGTCCGTCACGAGGACTTTGTTAACATAGCATTTCTGGCTCACCTCTCGGAGTCGGGCACTCGGCCGCCAAATCTGGCTGCCTAGAAACCCGAGTCCTTTCCGTGATCGGACGATGACCATCCAATTCGAAACAAAGAAGGAACCTTGGAGAAGACCATAGGGAGCGGGAACACCGAGAGACAAGCAGGCATCATTCCCGGGAAACAACAAGAGAGAACGACTGTGCTGTTACGCTAGCTCGTTGAGGTTTGGAGGAATCTTGAGCCCATGTCCCTGAGGTTGAGAGCTACCCTACCCTTGCCTCGGTGGCGTCGCGCTTTAGGCAATGAATGGGTGCGGATGCCAGACATGTGTCAAGGCCGGAGCATTGTGGAAAACGCGACTGCCAGATCGTTGTCAAAAGGGTCACATACCTTTCCTGTTATCAATCTCGTTGATACATAAAATCATTGTCGTGTTGAAAGTGCAAGAATTATTGGCAATTATTGCGCAATTCTTATCAAACTCGTTGCAGGGCCAGTTATCACTCCAGACTCCTAAACAGTACTGGGCACGGCCTTGTCTCACAGAACGCTTATCCCTCGCTGTCATGACTGGTGATGACGTCCATTTTCTTTCTCACTTTTTTTTCCCGAAACTTCACCGACTCGAAATATCACACATGCCCCCGTTCTGGGCTTTGCTGTCCGAGAACAGTATCGTGTACTCCACTCTGCTCAACTCCTGGTCTAACGTTATTACTGGAGGCTCAACACTTTATTTTGTGTTCAAGAATTAACTGTGCTCTAACATCAGACTATTGATAACAGTTCAGCCTCCTCTTGAGAAAAATGCTAAGAGTGTACAGGCTGACGAGGCACTGCTACACTGCAGCTGATAGTTGACAAATAGTCAATACCAAATCATAAAACGGTTTGGGCATTTATTCCCGTGGTTATTAATCAGGTTAAAGCGGGTGTCGTCGGCAGCAATGTTAAGATGTCATCACGGGCCTATGCAAAGGTCGCTAAAGGGGGCTTAATCTGGTAGGGAATGGATAAGTTAATGCTCGCCTCTCTCAGCTTAAGTCCGGAAGAGGCACACCTTGATGGAAAATCCCTGTTCAGATATCGGAACTACTTCATTGGGATACCCGATAGATTCTTAGTCGCTGACATGCACGGCCAGGATTCCCAATGCTTCGGGCATTTGAAGAAGGAATGGAGACAATCTCTGATGATTGAGCTTCACTTTCGAAACAATCGCGCAGCTTAGTGAATACAGGGGCTAGCAACTTGATTGACATGGCTGTTTGGGATCGCCGATATTATCTCCTTGAGTGTGATTCAAGCCAGCCAAGCACATCTCACGTACACTCACACTCAGACGTACACACACACTCAAAGCTTCAATGCACCACACCAATCCAGTGCCATGTTCGGCAATCGTTGGAGAAGCGGGACTGGTGGAGGCATAAACTGCCGCTGATGGTGCCGTACAGAGGATGTTGAGCCTCAACGCACCAAGCTTCTTCTACGGGGTCCCTTCCCGCTCCATGAGGAGCTTGGAGACCCGTAAGAAGCCACAACGATCTGGACACACAATATAAGGCAATGCACGTCGTGATGGCTTCATCTCGACACCACAAGTTGACAGCAAGTCGCCAACCTTGTTGTGCATGTAACTCATTCGACTCCCTGCAATCTACTCAACGCTTTCCTCTTCAAACAAGGACGGCCCATCACCGTTGATCAGGATTGGTCAGGATTTACACTATTCCTACAATGCTGGACGTGCATACACAATACAGTACTGTAGGTACACGCCTGCACGAGTCAGAATCATTTAGTTTCGGAACTTCGAAATTCTTGACATCGTGATGAGCGCAAAAGAAATCATCACAATGTATATCCCTCACATCAAGGTCTGCCCTAGACCAGTCTAGTGATCAGCCATCAAAACACAGAATGTTTTGGGCGAGTGCGGAATTCACAAATGTGCTCCCAACCCTTTTTCTCGTGACGAGCAGACCAATTGAAGGGGTTGGAATTGAGCCAGTGTTAAGATGGTTCCCAACCACACAACCACCCATAACAGTCTTTTACGTCACAAACTTTCACATTCTGCATCCAACAACACTTCTCGCATCACCATCACCACCACCATCACCGCCGGCGCTGTTCACTAGGTGGTGATAGTGCGGAACCTTACCGGACAGGCGTGGCTGGCTAGTTTATCCATGGTGTCCCGTTCACCACGAGGCCCCCCACCAGCACTTGGCTACTCCTAGCAAGCGTGTGTTTTAGTTCAAGACGCCATCACCAACCATTCGCTATTTGACGGAATTATCGAGTACTGTGCGTTTACTGTACTGAGGGAGGCAAGGGAGTGAGTGTTGATTCGGCAAACTTACCTCGCATTGTGATGGTCTTGTAACTGTTACTGTTTTGAATCCGAGAGAAACTGCAACCTTACAATGATGACGCCTGGTGTTGGTTCATCTTTGTGGTTCGACTCGGTGCTCGATTAGGTGTGATACGGACTGGTTGAGCTTCTGATATGTTCCAAACCGCTGAGCCAGCAACAGCATGACAGTCATTCTTGGCTTACCATTATCCGTTTGTCTGAATGAGAGCTATTGAGCTATGTTGAAACGCTTCTCATACTCATGTGACTTGAGCACGGTCCCTCTAGAATATCGTGCACTTGCCCTGCGCTCAGCGCGCTGAGAAGCTTCAGAGTACCCAGTACAGGGATCAACTCACTCTCATGTTCTGATCTGGCGACGAAAATATGACGACAGACAGAGTGCGGGATCTTGTGAATTGCATGTTGCATGTCGCGGGACGGAGGATGCCGCGGCATTGCAGCATTTATCCGACTCGCACGAAAAGGGTAAAGTTCATGGTGAAGACGGACAACAGCAGCTGTCTCGCGATAATTACGGCAGATCCTCCCTTGTCAATCACCATTTGCACTCCACAGACGAGCGGCTAACAGGTTGCAGCCTTGGTTGGCATGGTTAGTTGCATTCACCACCCCCGAAGGTTGTCTGCCCTTCTGACTTGCATGGCTTTCTAGCTTGTCCAGCATGACCCTGAATCCCTGAATCAGGCATTATGAATTACGAAGGATGGTCAAGGATGTAGTGTGAACCCCCACGCCGCCGAGACATTGACTGCAACCCCCTCCTGTCTGCGTACGGTATGTACAGCACAGTACTGCTATTCGGAGCCGCTCTGATAGCGTAAATCTGTTCGTTCATTTGTGATTCTGGCGAACGCGTGAATAAAAGTCCCGTAAAATGAGATGATGGACGGATGCGTGCGTGTCCTCGAGGGACACGAAAGACATGCACACGTGTAAAGTACTGAAACAAAACGCTTGCAGGCTATCGTACAGTAGCCAAGCGCAAGTGCCATAGGTTATGCCAGGTGCAGATCTACCCTGAAGGTAACATCGCGAACGCAAAGAGCTGGTGCTGGCTTGTCCATGGCAGATTGACTTTTTGAAGTCTGTGGTATAGGGTGGTTTCACTGCACTTGGTGAGTTCCTTCTCTTGACATCAAGGTTTGTCGTTCATTTCCCGATGGTGCGGTAATTATGTGTCCGTGAAGGTTTGAAATATGTCATATGTGTTTCCTACGTATCATAACTTTGTTTTTTGTTATACTTCCCTTGAAACCCGAAACTCTTGGTGGCGCAGTAGCATCAAAACAACCATGGATGGCGCATTTTCTACCGGCGGTGATCTCCAAACGTGGAGCCCAAGATGATGTTAGCAACTTCATGCCTTGCCCGTTCCTGGTGATGGATCTCTCCCCGCATCCTTGATGTGGCTCTTGGTGGTCGTCCTAGGTCCTAGTCAGGAACTGGCAACAATTGCTTTGTTCTAGAAGATGACTATGAGATGGGGCATCTGGAGTATTCCCCCGCATCACCCACCCCAAAACACCTTGTACATTGTACCAAACTTGGGCATCCGTGCTTGCTGCAAGCGCCTGTCCCAGAGAACCCACTGTTGAGATCCATCTCTTGGTATGGCTCGGTGAGGCTTGAGGTGAGACTCGGTGAGGTTATGTGTGATCCGCCACAGCACGTGATCATCTCGAGTCGACGTCGGCGCAACGTAATGCCGACACCCGAGGCTCCGCGAGCTACGGCATCCCAAATTTTGCGAATGTATGGGACGAGCTGAATAGCGAATAGCCTCATCTAATCCCCACGACAGGCACGACAATGTCAATGGCAGCTCCTAGTACGATACGGCCATTGGCCGGTCGACTTGTCCAGGCCTCATCATCAAAGGTCTCCGCCACCACATCTCGAGTCGCCTACTTCTCCACGACTGCACCACAATGCAAGCGAAAGACAAAAGACAACAATCCCAAGCGAGGTGTGAGTAGTCTGTACGGATCGGGACCTCGCGAGCCTCTGTCTATGTCAAACATTCCGCTACCGAAGCCACGACAGTTCAAGCCCAGGATCAAGGTCGACCCTGACCATGGTCTGTGGGGATTCTTCCCAGCACAAGGAAAGGCATTGGCAACACCCAAAGAGACTGAGGAGCATGGACGTGCATGGTCGGTTGAGGAGCTGCGAAAGAAGTCGTGGGAAGATCTACACTCTTTGTGGTGGGTGTGTTGCCGAGAGAGGAACATGCTATCTACATCAAGGCAAGAGCTCATTCGATCCAAGCTGGGATTCGGTGAGCGAGAGATTGATACTCGAGATGAGGAGGTAAGATATTTCGAAGCTATATAACATGCGGGAAGCTGACATTGAAGAAAGGTCTTGAAGACACAGCGAGCCATCAAGCACGTCTTGACGGAGCGATATTACACATGGCAAGACGCCGTCGGTGTCGCCATGAGCGACCCCGAAATCAACTTCGAGGGCGGGGAAGGCCAAGTCTACACACCATCGGCATATGAAGATGAGGTTGATATTGCTGAGTGGACACAACCAGAGGCCGAGTCAGAGGCGGCCAAGCAGATTGATCCTGTTGCCACAGAAGCACAGGAGGCCAAGATTGAGAAGGAGTTGAAGAAGCAATAAAAAACCGTTACAAGCGAGACGACGTCATATACTATTTGAGTGATAGGAGAGGTGGTGGTGGTTTATGATGTCTGGTTAGAGACAAGTTGACATACTCGTCGTGTACATCTAGGATATGTAAGATACAGTAGACGAAACAAACATGTATATGCGAGCATATGAGCTCTAGGAGTTGTTGACATGAATACATATGACGAATCAAGATTGGTTGCAGCAAGCGTCGTAGATTACAAATTCAAGCCGTAATGACAATCTTGCGCGTAGGTGAGCTGTAGTCATATTAAACTCTTTGACTTCGTATCCCAACACAGTAATGAGCTTGGATACCGTATAAGTCAAGCTCTGGTTACCTCATGAAAAGGGTCGCTCCACCAAGATGAGTAGAAACTAGAAACGTAGATGTAACAACATGGAGGTCAACAGTTGGGGCAAAGAAAGGAGATACGACCGAGAGACCCTGTCTTCAATATACTAATAGTAATAAACCATTGATGATACTGGGGTCGTGGCTGGGGCTCTTATATTGATCTGGCTGCTAAGCTAAATTTGATAATGAAGCGGACCACGATTGAAGGGGGAATTAGGGGGTGATGGGTTATCTAACAGCAGCAAAACTTGTTGCATGTCTTCATCTTAATGTAATTTGATATTGTAGGCGAGAATATGTGAGATTAGAATGGCATGAATTGGGTAAGACGTTAGTTGTTAGAGGCGTCAACCATATTCACACTCAGACTCCCACTCACCGAATGGTCCAGCCATAAATAGGTCCCCACACTGAAGCTAGGCTGTAGTTGTAGTTGATCCCCTAAGGAAAGGTAAGGTAAAAGGTAAATGGGACTGACCCCGCCACTAAGCAACCGCCAACCGTACAGCACCGCACCTCCCCTCAAGCTTCTCGGCCCTCCTCGCTTCGCTTCCATTTTATCCTATTCCGCCTCTTTCTCTTCATACTCCCTATCTCTCTATCATTCTACCTAAAGGTTCATCGAATATCAACACCAGAGAATAGCCATCATGGATGAGATTGCTCCTGAATACGACGTCATCGTGCTGGGCACTGGTATGTTCTTGTTCCCCTCCTCGCCTGTTTCTGCCACCACAAGGCGGATCCCCGCATAAGAGAGCATTGGCTTGATGCTGGTGTTTTATTGTATTCACAAGCGGATGCTGACTGTTTCTAGGATTGACCGAGTGTATTCTTTCTGGGTAAGACAAACTGCATTGATTTTGACCGCTTCGTCGTGTCGCAAAGGGCGCTACAGACCTGCGCAAGCTGCAAGGCGGTATAGCACATGTAAAGGCGGTGATGGCTGATTGTGCTTGAACAGTGTTCTGAGTGTCAAGGGCAAGAAGGTCCTCCACATCGACCGCAATGATCACTATGGCGGGTAAGTCTCTTTCTAAATGCAATTACTTTCCTATAAACAAAAAGCTAACTGTTTCCCAGTGAGGCAGCTTCCGTGAACCTCGAGACTGTACGCAACCCTTATCCAAACCTCCCCGTCTATATCTTGCCAGACCGATATCTAACAACAGAATACAGCTCTTCAAGAAGTACGGAAACTTCCGCGAAGGCGAGGAGCCCTGGAAGCAATATGGTCGCCTCAACGACTGGAACATCGACCTTGTCCCCAAGTTCCTCATGTCCTCCGGCGAATTGACCAACATTCTCGTCTCTACCGATGTCACACGATATCTCGAGTTCAAGCAAGTCGCTGGCAGCTACGTCCAGCAGGGTGCCTCCAACAAGGCTACCGTCGCCAAGGTGCCCTCTGATGCCGCCGAGGCTCTGCGATCTCCCCTCATGGGTATCTTCGAGAAGCGACGCATGAAGTCCTTCATTGAGTGGGTTGGCACTTTCGACCCCAAGGACCCCGCGACACACAAAGGTACGTTTTCTAAGGAGATGCGCAAAGAAGATAATCTTGCGAAATTAGACAATTTGCTGACCCATAACCCTCTGTCTAGGCCTGGACATCAACAAGTGCACCATGAAGGATGTCTATGACAAGTTCGGCCTCGAGGCCACCACAAAGGACTTCATTGGTCACGCCATGGCTCTCTACCTCACCGACGACTACATCACCACCCCCGGCCAGGCTCCCGAGGCCATCCAGCGAATCCGCCTGTACGGTAACTCTGTTGCTCGATACGGAAAGTCTCCTTACATCTACCCTCTCTACGGTCTTGGCGAGCTTCCCCAGGGTTTCGCCCGTCTGTCTGCCATCTACGGCGGTACTTACATGCTCAACACCAACATCGACGAGATCCAGTATGAGGGCGACAAGGCTGTGGGCATCGAGGCGACCATGACTGGTGTTGAGGAGATGAAGTTCAAGACCAAGGCCAAGATGATTCTCGGTGACCCTTCCTACTTCCCCAACAAGGCCAAGGTTGTCGGCCACGTCCTCCGAGCTATTTGCATTCTGAAGCACCCTCTCGCTGGTACCAACGACGCCGATTCCGCCCAGCTCATCATTCCCCAGTCTCAAGTTGGCCGAAAGAACGGTAATTATTCTAATTATGATGATCATACATAGTTGCTGACATTTGTCTTTAGACATCTACATTGCTTGCGTTTCTTCTGCTCACAACGTCTGCCCCAAGGGCTACTGGATCGCTATTGTCTCGACTATTGCCGAGACATCAGCTAACCACCACGTCGAGCTCCAAGCTGGTCTCGACCGCCTTGGCAAGATTGAGGAGCAGTTCATGGTACGTTACCTGGGTTGAAATACTAAGATACACGCTAACAATCTCTAGGGTCCCCCTATTCCCATCTACGAGCCTCTTGAGGATGGTACCAAGGACAACATCTTCATCTCCAAGAGCTACGATGCCACCAGCCACTTCGAGACTACCACCGACGACGTCAAGGACATCTACCGCCGCGCCACCGGCGAGGAGCTCAAGGTTGAGGGTTTGAGGGAAGGTATCCAGGTTGCCGAGGAGCAGTAAAGAATCTCAGCGACCTTCCTAGCAAATAGGATAAAAGAGTAACAAGGCCACACCACTGTAACAGAGCCGGCAGGGTAGGAGGATTGTTTTGCTTTTTCAGAAGATTGGCCGATACCGATGGTGCGTCTTGGGCACAATCTCATTATACCTCTTTCGATAGCATCTCACACGACAACTCAAATGAATATTGTTGAACTGTATACACAAATCTAATATTTTGGGTGGATAATATGAAATTTGACTGAAACTTTTATATGCTTCATAAATCATGATCTGTTAAAAGAGAAGGAAAGAAAAGTTTGGCAGCCCCTTTTCTAGTACTTCTCAAGGAGGCGCCGTGATATCTACTATCTAGCTGAACTCGGACAGAGCTTCTTCATCCCAAGCAACAACGCGACACGCAAGCTATTTTTTTCTTGTCAAGCACGTACGTACGCAGCGAAGGAATCGCAATCCATTTTCCTATGCGCCCAAACTCCCAGGCAAACCCACAGCCCGCGAAAATATGCCGGAAAAGAGAGAAAGACAACCAAATGTGGAAGAAAGGGAAGCCTAGTGTTGGCTCTCTATCTGCGGTTTGTCTTGCCCATACCACGCTTTCCGACGACCTGAAAATGATGTGTTAGCTACGGTTCTGAGATAAATATGGATGAGAATAAAACTTACCAAGTGCTTGGTGATGGAAGCGGTCGTGTGTCGATCGCCCTCTCCCTGTCGGGCCATGCGGTTCATGCGCTTCTGGTTGAGCCTGGCGATACGATCGGCCTTGGATCGAGTAGCCTCGTCTGTGACACCATCGTCGCGGCGGCTGGCAGTAGGAGCACGGCTTCGAGGTCGGCTCATAGAGCGCATACGCTCGCGGGGAGTGCTGCTGCGACCACCGTCGACATCCATGGCATCGGGGTCCTCGGTGCCCATGCGAGATGTGGAACGGCCACGAGGACGAGACTTTGAGCGAGCACGCTCGGCAATATCGGTGGTGTCGACACCGAGTTGGTCGAGGGCATCCTCGAACTCGGAAAGGGGCTTCTTCATCTGCTTGCGAGGGATGATGGCCTGGTTCTTGAGACGCTTCTTCATGCGGGCCTCATTGCGGATGAGCTGCTGCTTCTCACGGATCAGCTCGGCCTTGCGCATGACCTCAGCCTCCTCGTCATCCTCAATATCCTCATCAGACTCGTAGAAGCCCTCAGCCTCGAGCTTCTCCTCCTCTTCCTCAAGAGCCTGAAGCTTAGCCTCAATATCGGGATCGATAAAGTCGTAGACGTTCTTGCCATCGTAGATCTCGGGGATCTTGTCGTACTTCCACTCGGGGTTGGCGAGCATGTAGTCGGCCTTCATGTCGACGTTGAAGACACCAGCACCACCGTTCTCCTCCTCCTCATCACGAGCGAGTCTTCGGCGCTCGGGGTCGGTCTTGTCATACTTCTTGCGGTCCTTGACACCCTCGGGGATGAAAGTCTCAAGAGTCTGACCACCCATGGGCTGAGCAACGTGGATACGGGACATAACATCAGCCAGACGGCCACCGATGTTTCCGCTGTTGTTGGTACCAGCCTTGAGCTTCTGGTTAACACGCTCAGCGATCAAGCGCTCGCAAGCAGCGTTCTTGACCTCTTGAACACCCTCCTGAGTGTTGCAGGACAATTGGAGCATCTCGACCTCACCCGACTTGAGAATGCTTTGGAGCTCAGCCTGAACCTCGGGCTCAAGGTCCTCAGGTCGGGTGACATCAATCTTGTTGATAACAACGAAGACTAGCTTGTTGGAGAACAGAGGCTTGATGCTCTTGAAGAGAGCAATCTGGGCGCTAACTGTGTATCCGCACTGCTCTGAAAGATCCATAAAGTACATAATGGCGGATCTCAAATGGGCAATGGCGGTGATACTTTGCATCTCAATGGTGTTCATCTCCTCAAGAGGGTGATCCAAAATACCGGGGGTATCGATGGCCTGGAAGCGGAGATACTTGTAGTCGAAGTGACCGACAAACAGACTCTTTGTGGTGAAAGCATAGGGCTGAACGTCGACATCGGCACGAGTAACGCTCTTGAGGAAACTAGACTTTCCGACGTTGGGGTAACCGCAGATAAGCAGTGTTCGAGTGTTGGGGTCGATCGAAGGCAGACGGCCGAGATGCTGGCGGACCTGATCGAGGTACATAAGAGGGTCCTTGAGTCGCTTAATGAGGGTGGCCATGCGACCCAGAGCGGCCCTCTTGAGCTGCTTGCACTGGAACAGAGACTGGCCGTACTTGAGGAGACGGACATAATCGCGGGAGATGGTCTCAATCAGATGCTTGGCGGTGGACATCTGACCGAGGGCGATTCTGAAATGGTCGGCATCGTAGAGGGTGTTGAGGAGATCCTTGTGGAAAGGATGGATGTCCTGCAGACGAGGGAAACTCTCGAGGATGGCGCCGAACTTCTCTGAAAAGGTCTCTTGTGTGAACTTGACCTTTCGAGTGTAGAAAGCTGTTGGAGTCTATGTTAGTGATCTATTGCGATTCTGGTTGTGGTGAGACAAAAGTCACAAACCTCGAATACGGCTGATCTTGAAACCGGCGCGAATCTGCGTTGGCAGCTTGCGCTGGGTCCGGCTCAGAACAATATCCAGAAACTCCTGCTGAGTAGGCACCGGGGGGATGTCCTTCCAGGTCGTCTTCATCTTGGGCGATCTGGTATTTTTGGAGCTGGATTTGTTTGGGGGGTATCAAAAAGGATAGAGACGGACGGGGAGAGAAAGTGTCGCTCGTCGCTCGAAGAAGAGGTATCAGAGATGGCAAAATTTAGTTGGATCGAATATTTTTTCTTAGTGGGTCGTGGCGGTCAGTCTGATTTCTTATCGATAAGAAACAAGTCACTTTTTTTTGTGTGATGGACTTGGCAGTCTCAGTTCTAGAGAAGTTGATACTGGCTTGAAAGCATATAGTCTGTTTCTACATACCTAGTCATTGATTCCTTAAGTGATTGTTCATTGACACGTAGTTCTATTATGTAGAGTATAAATACCCTGTGTTGATATACTCGTTCCCATATTCTCTGTGCTAACCGAACTTTTTTATGGTACTTCTTTATCTGCATCTCCCCCCACCTCAACCCCGCCGCCATACATTGAACCACCCGAAGGGTCCAAGGCCGGCTCCGGGCTCAACACCACTGAGAGACGTGCAAGAGGGGATCGCAAACTTTGCTTTAGAAATATTCACTCCCAATCTTGACTTCATACCAATTCAGATAACCACATAAATAATCATGTCTTCTCAACTCGCCCCCTACAAGCAAGAATTCTTGGAGGCCGCCATCGCTGGCGAGATCCTCAAGTTTGGCAGCTTCGAGCTCAAGTCAAAGCGCATCTCACCCTACTTCTTCAACGCCGGCCTCTTCCACACTGCCCGTCTCGCCGGCGCTATTGCCACTGCTTTTGCCAAGTCTATCTCTGAGGCTCAGCAAGAGACCGGCCTTGACTTCGACATCATCTTTGGTCCCGCTTACAAGGGCATTCCTCTTGCTTCCTCCATTGCTGTCAAGCTCGGCGAGATCGCCCCTGAGAACCTCGACCGTGTTTCTTACTCTTTCGATCGCAAGGAGGCCAAGGATCACGGGGAGGGCGGTAACATCGTCGGTGCGCCTTTGAAGGGAAAGAAGATTCTCATCGTTGACGATGTCATCACTGCTGGAACTGCCAAGCGAGAGGCTATTGACAAGATCCGAAAGGAGGGTGGTATCGTTGTTGGTATTGTCGTTGCCCTCGACCGCATGGAGAAGCTCCCTGCTACCGATGGCGATGAGTCCAAGCCTGGCCCCAGTGCCATTGGCGAGTTGCGAAAGGAGTATGGCATTCCTATCTTCGCTATCCTGACCCTCGATGATATCATTGCTGGTATGAAGAGCTTTGCTTCAGAGGACGATATCAAGCGAACTGAGGAGTACCGTCTCAAGTACAAGGCCAGCGACTAAGTACCGTATGGAAGAAAAGAAAATGGGGTTGAACGAATGAGGTTATGATATCAAAGGGCCACAAAATAGACGAAATGGGAATTAAGAAAAACAAATACAACACGCAAATGCGGTTTTTATAGACCAGCTATCTCATTATTTTCGATGATGCGGCTACTCTGGTGATATCTTGGTAATGCGAAGTGAGATGAAGCAACAGATGCTTCCTGAGAGGAGACTCATTGATCAACTGCCAAAAAAAAAAAAATGCTGGCAACAAGCCTGTAAAAGTCTATGATGGCGATTTCTTCGCCTTGGATGTTGGAGAATCCCCTTCCTTGTTCCTCCGTGTAGGCTCCTCCTTGGTCTTTCTCTTAGGACCACGGAGTTCAAGCACCTAGTCATATGTCAGTGGCCTTCAGTTTATGTCATAGAGGTATTACTTACCATGGCATGCCAGCCTTGACCAGCAAGGGCTTCTGTGCTTGGGCCAAGGTCTTTGAATCCAAAGCACTTGTAGAATTGGATCGCGTACTTTGACATGTTAGCTTGACGCAGATTTCAGGTGTCAACTATGGTTGCTTACCGGTTGGCAAATTATGGCAACTCGATCAGCCATTCCAGATGCATTCATAAGCTCGAGATATGACTTCATCACTGTTTTCCCGATGCCAACTCCCTGGACCTCTGGGCACACGATGAACGAATGGAGACAGATTGTCCTCCCTGAAGATTGATGGCCTAGAGGTGAGCCTTTGCTTGCTTTCGAGTCTCTCCAGTTCTCGGGCATGGCCATATCGGCATCAGTTACGACTGGGTGGGTTCCAAGTGTAGCAAGGACGTGCGCAAACATGACATGTTTGGCTCCATCGCATCGTCCTGACTCAACGGGCCGGCTGTGTTGCATGGTTGTGAGAGAGATCTTCTTAACATCGCTTGGCCTCACGGTATTGAACAGGCCGTAGCAGACTCCTGATTTCCGAATACGATATTCGATCTGTTTTGCTAGTTAGCAAATCTGACCTGAGCTCGGGGTCCCATCGCCCTCCAAACAACGAATTGGTACCCATATATTATGACTTGCCTTTTCACGTGTTGATCTATACCTCGCTTCTGAAAGTGCGACATTTTCAAGAGTAACGCATGTATCGATATCGTTCTCGGTCAGGGGCGAGAGCATAGGAGCCCAGTGAAAAGGAATGACCTTCTTCAGAAGGCCAGCTTCTGAGTTCCTCTTCTGGATCCTCATTTGACAGAAGTTCCTTTTTGAATTGACCATGTCCTCATCTGCGTCTCCGTCGTCGATGGCGCCATCAGAATCGTCGTTCTCCAAGTTTTCGAACACGCCGCCAGAGAAGATCATATCTCTGGCGGCAGAAGCGAATTCATTGTTCTTCTTCTTTTCCATGCTTCCCATGAGGGTTTGAGTTTCGGTTGCCACGTTGAAAGGTGAGCCCTGAAGGGGTCCTGAGCCGGCGATGGTTACTAGAGGTACTACCTCAGTATAAGTCGGTCGTTAGAACAAAGCTGCAGGTAAGATTTATGGGCCTTTTCGAGTAGTGAGAGCTGTCGCAGAAGATCTTTCTGTTTCGTCGATAGCGCTTGTGTTGAGATTATATTGTGAATTTGACGTTGTCTTTTGATGATATGATTATGATGCGACGAGAGGAATTAAAGCTCACCCGTGCACATTGAGCGTTGGTATGAGGCACAGGCGTCTTCAGGTGTGAACCGTTGAGGAGGTTTGTACCTCGTTTGGCTCAAAATCGGGTGAGTTTTTGATTACTGAATCACACAGAGAGACTCAGACTCGTTTGGCAGTGAATGAAACGTCATGGGACGACGGGTTTAGGTATCCTGTTTGCCCATTCAAACTTCTGGTGGACCCACGAATGCCGAGCGATCGGATGATGCAGTGAGGCCGGCGCCGGAATGGGGCCAGTTTCAATCGGTGTGTATAGGTGACAATGGCTTCAGGGCGTTGTGACAGTTGGTTCCAGAGCTTGTGGGAGTGCTGTACAACTGTTAACGATGTCACAAATAGTAAAAATAGTGTCAAACTGACCTTCAAAAACTGTCTTTTCCCAACTTTACCACTCTCGTCCGGATGGGTTCACGAGCGGGGAGAGCTTGTTCCGTCCGTCTCCATCGCCAGTGGTAGCTTGGGTCTGGCACATGACATATCAAAGTCGCGTGACCTCAACAAAGGAGAGCAAACAGATTAGGAAGTCACGGCAAATTGCAGATGAAAATGGGTCAAGCAACCAGTACATTAAATATTAAGAAGGAACTCATCAATGTGGTGATTGTAGGGAGATGCCATATCAGATGTCTAGGGTAGTCTGAGTACCAAGACGTTAACACCCAACAATTAGTCAATGGTGGACAAGGTTGTTGTTAAGCTTTTTAACAGACTTATCTAAGACGATAATCATTGATATTGTGTTAATTCGGAATTTTAACAACGGTCAGGTAACAAGAGTACAGAAACATGGCGGCTAAGAATACTGTACCTCGTATGAAGTCTTAGACCGTGACTGCCATGGGTCTAGATAATTAAATAAAGTTCCCAACTTCACCTCAACGTCAATCAGTTTACGATAACCATGATGAAACCTTACTAACAGCCCTAACAATGGAAAAAGCTTGCTTGGCCCAGACAACGGGACACCGGAACAGCAAGCCTATAGCATGCATGTTCAAACCAAGGGTGCCTTTCTGTGCCTCTAGGTGGCAGTCCTGCAGGAGATCATTCTATGCCTCCCCGGGACGACCTCCCTGTTGCCGTAACCAAGACGATCAGCAGTTGGGGGGTCCCTGAAACGGCAGTAGCCGCATGCAATCCCGGGTTCCTTTATCCTGGCATGCCACGAAATAGTGAAAGCATATCCCACGTTCTCTCCCCAGTGAGGCCTTCAATATCACAGGAGCGGTTGAGGTTTAGTTATGTATGCAGACCAAGGGGCCAATGCATGATGCCTTCTTTGGAATGAAATCGTTGCATTTCGCCCGATATGGTTACCAATGCTGATCTGCGAGGGCAAGGAACCTAGGCGTAGTGCTGTACATACAGTAGCATCTGTAAGGATATGCCACTCTCAGGGAGCAAGAAAACTGCAGACCTTGAATGAGGTGTCAAAAAGGGTTAGTCTAAGGCCTGCTGCATATATACGAACCTTACCTAAGTCTTTTTGTCACTTAGGATAGATGTGCTATATTTTATTGCGCCCCCTTGGTCACGACTCCATGACCTATAGAGTGCTCCGTTCCCTTTGCCGGCTGCATGAAGAGCACTCATTCGCCATCGTCAATGGCGCCTGGTTCTCCGCAATCATGTCCGAACCGAACTGTAGTAAGCATCCATAGGCTTCCGTCGGCTTCCAGCAGCTGCGTGGTTCTTGATTGTGAGCGTGCGTATGTGCAGTTGTGCCTAGCGGTACATGAGGGATACAATGCAAGCCCGCTGACTGCGAAAACAAGAAATATCTGGTCAGAAGGATTGAGATTGGGGGTTTGAGGTAACCGTAAGAGAAACTTGAATATCCATGTCAAGATTGCTCTTATTATATGGAACTTGGTTGGCTGATGGCCTTCTTGGCCCGAGCTATGGTACGGCAGAATGGAGGGGTGCAATATGATGTAAGTCGATGACTGGTAGGTACTGTTACAGGTACGATGAACCGCAAAGCAACTGTATACCTGTGTACCATTACCCTTATTTGGGGTAAGCCATAAGAAAAACCCCTTGTTCTTGTGACAACATATGAAACCATTGTGAGAAGCTAAATGATCCCTTATAATTCTTGCGGTTATCCGGAGCTACAGTTGCTCTTTATTAAGCACCAAGCAGCATAACTACCCCTCCGGCGGAAGCGGCAGCGGTAGCGGCAGCGGCCCCTCCAATAGCTCCAACATTAGCCAGTAGCTTGCTTTGAACTTTATGTGCAACTGCCTGCACCAGCCTGCACCTGCATCTATCTCCATCTTCATCTGTTCTTTCCTCTCCGATCTTTTTTTACACCAACCAACCTCGCGCACTAAATTCACGATAATTTTCACTTCAACCTTCTTCAATCTTCTTCGACTTATTGCTTACCACATCAACTTGCTTTTCTTGGGCACTTTGGGCTCCTATTTTTGAAGATCCCTAGTGGGTACCTTACCTCAGGAGCTGTTACAGTCTTCTGTTTACCTAGTAGGTAGCTAGTTGTCTGGGCTTTCTTTTCTTAGCCACCCTCGTGGCCACGCCTACTCCTCTCTTCTCACGACCAGCCACTTTCTTGAGAACCCTCGACGATATTCTTTCGTCCTCTCTGGCCCAAACTTAAACATTTCAAACATACACACGAAAAATATCAGACGAGCAACAACAGACACCACAATGTTAGTCCACTCCCAGGACATATTTACGTCATCTTCGGCTATTGGATGCTAACTGGCAACAGGCGCATCACCCTTAACATATTCAACCCCCAGGCTGGGGAGCAGGATAGCCTGCTCACCCTCGAGATCTTTCCCGACATGACACTCGCTACCCTTCGCGAGTCTATTCAGGCAGAATCAACTGTTCCTCCAACCTCACAGCACATCTACCACAACGGCCGCCTAATTTCGGATGATACCCAGACTATGGAGCAGCTGCAGATTGTGGATGGAGAGATGTTGGCCGTACACGTCAGAGATATGCGAGGAAGTACTGGTGTACCCGAACAAGCTCGACGCCCTCAGCCTAGGAGACCGGCCCAAAACGAGCAAGACCCTGAGCTCATCCGCCTTCAGATTCTTGGCCAGCCTGCCCTGAGACAACAGCTGCAGTCACAACACCCAGAACTGGCTGCCGCAGTTGACAACCCTGCTCGTTTTGCACAAATCTTCCATGACAGCCAGAATCGAGAGCAACGCGAGCGCCAGGAACGACAACGGGAGATCGAGAGACTGAACGATGACCCTTTCAACGTTGAGAACCAGAGAAAGATTGAGGAGATGATCCGACAGGAGCGAGTTATGGAGAACTTGCAAAATGCTATGGAACACAACCCCGAAGGTAAGTCCTTGAAATGCCAACTATGAACTGCAATATTGACACCATTCGAACCTAGTTTTTGGAAGAGTTCACATGCTCTACGTCGATGTTGAGGTCAATGGTCATCCAGTCAAGGCGTTTGTTGACTCCGGTGCTCAAGCCACTATCATGTCTCCCTCGTGTGCTGAGGCTTGTGGCATAATGAGACTGATCGATACTCGATTTGCTGGTGTAGCTCACGGTGTCGGAACAGCAAGAATTATCGGCCGTGTTCATTCTGCCCAGATCAAAATCGGAAACCTGTTCCTCCCCTGCAGCTTTACTGTCATGGAGGGCCGATCAGTTGACCTCTTGCTTGGTCTCGACATGTTGAAAAGACACCAGGCCACTATTGATCTTGCTAGAGACAAGCTCATTATCCAAGGTGAAATGATCCCCTTCTTGGGAGAGGCCGAGATCCCCAAGGCGGAAGAGGAGGCGGCTGCACAGGAACCAACTTTGCCTGGTCCCGATGGCACAGCAATCGGACAACGTACCGGAGCCGTTGTGCCTCCTGGCCAGCACCAACAGCAGATCCCTGCCAGACCGCAAGCCGCTCAATCTGCACCATCCCCTGCTGCAGCTGCAGCTCCCGCCCCCTCCGCACCCCAAGCGCCTCCTGCTGCACAGTCTGCTCCGACAACAACAAACATCTCTCCACAAGCGATCGAGAGCCTTATCTCGATGGGTGCCACTCGTGAGCAAGCTATTCAGGCCCTCCAGGCCGCAGAGGGCGATCCGGATGTTGCTGCTGGGTTGATTTTCTTTTAGTGGCGTGAACACTACCTCACACTGGATGATGACATGGAAAGATAAAATCAATAACATGGAAGATCGTAATGATAGATGAGTATCCATCTATCCCGTGTTTTAGCGGGCGGATAGAAAGATTTCATTGTCTACAAATGGGATGGGATGGTTAGGGCACCGGCATGACCATTTCGCTATAATGCGGCATGATGCTTTGGAGTATTAAGATACAAGGATTAAACGTAGTTATGAAGTACAAATTGCTCATCAGCTTTTGGTGCGGGTATTGCTCATCGCAGTAACTAATCTATGAAACCATCCCCTCTCTCTGCTGGTTAAATTTACCGGATCTTATAGACGCAAGGCTTCAAAACAGAAGCTTCGTTAAATTCTGGCTGCTCATCGATGGGATCTATCCTACGGATGATGCCCCTCTTACCCTTGGGAGCCTCCTGCTCCTTGACATGCTTTCCCTTTGTGGGCGATGCTCCTTTGATGAAGTGCATCTTGACAAACATCTTGTTGGACAAATCGATCGCCTCTCTATCTCCCTGAAGAACAAAACCGCGTGACCTGAGCACCTCGACGAACGCTGTTACGTCTGTCTCACGGCGGCGATCATCCATACCGTCGACCTCTACGGCCAGATCCTCATCATGCTCGGCATCGTTATCAGCGCCCTTTTTGCCTTTCTTGCCAGCCATTGCGTTCTTCTTGCGGTTACCAACACTGTGGGTAACGGGGGCGTTCTTATTTCGGATGGGACCAAAACGGCTCTTGATCTCAGCAACCCAGAGCTCACCCTTCCAGTGGAGAATACGGTAGGCCTCCTCGATGAAATCGACCCAGTTGGTGCCCATAAGAGCGAGACAAAAGACAGCAACGTTGACGGAACCGTCAGCAAGAGGCAGATTGGCGATATCAGCCTTGGTGACTAGGGGACTTGGGCTCTGGAGATCGTAGCTTTTGACATTGACTTTGAGTTTCTTGCCATCTGACTGAAGAGCCTCCGCGAGACGAGCATCACCACAGCCAAGATCAGCAATAGTACACTCCTGTTGCGTACGAGGTAGCGGTGTCTTAGCCAAAGGAGTAGGAGGGGCTCCAGGTCTGCCTTTGCCTTGTTGGCGAACCTTGCCGCGTGCGCGAATATCTTTGAGGAAGCTGTCGACGGGGTTCTCAGGCCAGACCTTGACCTGGCGACGAAAACCTTCATGGTACTCGTCGAACATCTCGGGGGACTCATCGAATAGATTGAAAGCTTCTTCAGAGGGACGGGTGTAGAGTGTCTCGTTGAGGTGGCGGAATCGAGCTGAGATGAGCTTCTCTCTCATCGAAGCTTGTAGGGGAGTGAGCTTGGGAGGAGCAGGAGGCTGAGGTGCTGTCTTTGCGACGACGTCCTTTGCTGGTGAAGTGTTGGTTTCTGTTGAGTCCTCGGTAGACTTCTGCTTTTGCTTCTGCTTTTTGTCCTTCTTCTCCTTCTTAGGTTTGGGCTGCTCATCATCATCATCACCCTCCTTCTTATCCTCCTTCGTCTCCTCGCCCTCCTTCAGCTTCTCATCCTCACCATCCTTAGCCTTCTTCTGCTTCTTCTGCCTCTTGGCAGCCTTTTCAGACTTGGGTTGCTCAGTCTTCTTTCCCTCAATCACGGACTCCCAAAGATCAGCGACAGTTGAAGGTGTGACATTCTCAGCAGCGTTGTTGTTGTTGTTGCGCTTGCGCTTATTGGATTTTTTGCCGGGCGCGCTGTTACTATTGTTTTTGCCGGGGGCTTCAGATTTGAGGCCGTCCGCTGAGACGGACCATCCTGGAACAGCAAACATTTTTGATTGGAAGTGATTAAATGTTTGGTTGTAGTTGATGAGTTTGATGCTGATGAAGTTTCGCTTGATAAATTTCGTAGATCTGAATTTTTGCTGGAGGTACGTACCTGAAAGTCTGGGCAGATCCGCATATGGCCCGTGCACCTGCCATATTTGGATGTCAACGAACCTCACTCAATAGATCTTTCAAGCTTGAAGGACAACGACTTCTATTTCGATATATAAGCTTTAGATGACCTCTATGTTATCTATAAGATGTTTTTAATATAGAAATAGTAGTTTGAGTTACGCATTCGTCTATCGATAGTAGCAGAATCTTCATTTTTCTGACTGAGCATCCTTAGCTGACAGGAGTACCACTGTTCTTTGAACAATTCTACCAAGTTCTGCCTTTCTCAAGGATCAAGACATTAACTCACAAACAGATCTCTTCAAAAATGTCTCATATCTCCATGTAAACATAGTGTCTTCCGAGCGGGATTCACAGTCCGTATCCCCGATGCTCAAGGTCCTCCACCCAAAATGGTGGAATGCTCGCTTGTGTAATGAGACAACATAATCCGTAGTTCCCATCTAGTTTTGGGGGTTTGAAAGCTCATGAGTTATTGGCTGGAAGTTGATAAGCCTGTAAAAGGGAATAATTCGAGTGGTGTGGTTATAATTCACGCTGACCAACAATACCCGGGCCAGCCAATACCCTATGATGCATCAATATCAATGGAGCCTTAGTTTTGGTCTGAGATATGCTATGGTAATGAAAAGAGACCACAGAGTCCTGTAACGGATTGGATTTTTCAACCTTACGCCTATTGTTGCCCACAAATCATACCATCAACTGCATATTGTGTCCTTCGAGAAAGCGGCTATATGCAGATGTTGACTCGCAGCTGGTATCATTGCATTGTTTAGTCACAGGACACAGTAAAAGAGCCTCAAGACATACATAGGGATGTCGAAACATCATGGTTCGCCCTACGTCTGTGGCCTCGAATATTTCGACAAGTCCTTGAGTGCATGAGTTCCGACCTACGACTACGCCCAAGGACATGCAGTCCTATGAATATACGATTGCGGTGACTTGTGACGAACGAGCATCGCTCATCCCGGGTTCTTTTGTTAAATGCTTCATCTGAACACGAGAAAAATGCTCAAGAGGCATCGGGGTTGTGGTTCGCATCGATCGAGGTGGCGCTGTCCACTTTGAAGATTTCACTGGGCACAACAGTTTCATGCCGATGAATAGAAGGCTGCAATACCGTGACATCAAGCCTAGAACAAGCTGTGCCCGAGGCGCTCACGCCTAATGATAATTGAAAGTTGATATCGTGATGATACTGCAGACGAACAGCGTGCTGCAGTCTCTGGATCCGATTGCCTGAATACTCAACTGAGGCACCATGGCACCTACAAATTGTCCTCAAGGACTATTGCGTAAGGCCAGGTGCATATCCAAAGTTCGTACTCGTGGAACAAACACGCAGAGTATGAGGCACAGGTATACCTAACCGTAGGCCTCCAGAGACCTTTGTCGTCACGGCGTTATTTACAAGCGCCTATACAACGACTGTAACAGCGAGAAAGAGACACTTCTCAACGCCGAATTCTACTCAAGAGTCTTAGACATGTCTCTATCGCTGTTTGTAGACAACTTTGATCGATTTAAGACGAGGACCTCCACGGGTTCAACACCGAAGAAACAAAAGTCCAGCGCCGGGGATCACGGCATGATAGGCAACAAAGATGAGCTTCCAATGGCGATCAAAGCCGGAATGAGACCAGACCTATAGATGATGCAGAGAACCTTGAGGCTACGCAAAGGCAGTGCGTTCTACTGTGCAATGATCATTGTCATACCTTGGTGAGAGACATAAGAGACTCTAGACAATAGACAAGACGGGAAACGAAGGGTGTGCAGCGCCGTGCTCTGCTTGTGTCACAACAAGGTCCCTTCCTTGGTTAGCTGATATTTGCGTCGAAAGTTGGCCCATGATCACAAGGATTGGATGTTAATGAGTGTCGGTTACAATCGTACAGAGAACCCATAGGCTGGTATAGACTGAACAAGAGAGAAATACAGGACATAAACGTTCACCGACCAACGGTTGGACTCACCTGACGGCCCAACGGGCTTGGTATCGGTTGATATCGGGAGAAGGGAGAGGCTTAGACTGTTGACGTTGTGTAACAAACATGGAGATGAAGCTGGTAATCGTATCCATCGTAATAAGGTTGGATTTCCGTTATGGCAGCTGTTCGTTCGGAGGCTTCGGCGGACGGGAAGAAGGGAACCGTCCGAGAAGAGCCCGACCGTAAAGTTAACGTTAGTCTAGAAGGAGGAGGAGGATTTTAGGTATGAGATTGCAGTACCAAGTTTAAATTGCCCCCTTTTTTTTATTTTTAATTTTTCTTTTACAAATCATTTCAACAACAAGAGCTAAAGGGGGATATTTAGGACGTGAGAGGGTGTGATGGAAGCAGCCAGGTCGTCATGGGAGCCTCATTTAGGGCTGGGAATGCCAAAATAAGAATGGGAAATGGCTGAGCTAGATACCATAGACTCAGCCTGTGCCGTAGGCCTCAATTGTAGATAAGACGTGAGCTGTCAATACGAAAACATCTTGAAGTTGAGCTGAGATCGGAATTGTCGGGCGTAATAAAGTTGAGACTTGGAGCTAAACTTTGATTTCTTGACAATAGCGTCTTTTTGGCGTTGTTTCAACTGATATCATGGTTTACGTTTTGATCCTACTTGACAGCAAACTGGTTGATACCATGGAGTGGCCATTCTCTGTTGACGACAGTCAATGAAGTCACTTGTGATTAATGAGGTATTGAGTGATAGATGCTGTTATTTGCATCACCCTCCGTTCCAAGACGGGATTTGCACTGGACTAACTCAGTTCTGCAACTGACAGGTTTTAGACATTGGAATCCACTCCCACGCTAATTTCAAAGACATTTTTGCTCTACCGGCGGTACTTGTCTCTTGGAAGCAAAAGAGGGAACGGTGATGTGTTTTGGTGTCTTGGCCTTTTAGCGCCTGTACCTCAAGTCAACGCCAAGTTCCCTACGTGATATGCATGCTATGATGAAGCGGCAGTTCCCCCCTAAGCGCGGCTTTGAAACCCCTTCTCAATGCTACAGTACGGCACAGTACAGCAGCGTATTTGGTATCGGTCGGCATCTGGGACATCTCATCCGGAAGGTCGTGTCCTTGTTAGCCTCTTGAGATGACTTGGTCTGTTTGGTTCAGTCATGAACCCTGTTCATTTGCTAAAAAAGCAAACTACCTCAGAAGAGAGATGCCGATGTTGATCACTTTGTCTGTGCCTGTGATTATTGCTGCAAGGACTTGTTTTGCTCTCTTGAGTATGTGTACCACTGATATCATGATTTGTTACAGATTTCTTTATCAGTTCTTTTCTCGAGTGGTGCAACAGTGTCTTTTTCTTTCTATTTTCAACTAGAGATATCATCATCACAGAAACAAGGCGGACTCGTCCTTTGCTGTGCCTCAAAGGTGCTGCTGTTGATCATCCATCCTCGTCTATAAAAAGCAAGTTGATGATGATGGTCACCGAGAGAACCTAGGACTTTATGTTGGTTCATATTCAGGCAGAAATACATTTTTGGTGTCTCTCCATTGCATTGCATTTGCTTCTCCTGGTGATACCCACCCCTAATCCTTACCCTACCCTGACCCTAGAGTTGCTTTGACTCTGCTTTTTCTGCCTCAGACTCATCAGATGCTCAGATCTAATTTTGATCTGGGGTAATAGAATTGGGAAGTTGCCGGCATTTCCACCGGGGCCCTCGGCACCCTTTTTCTCTCCTCTCCACTGAGTCCACTCCACGGATCTTATCACCTCTAATGTACGGCTACTGCATTGTACCCTGCTATTCTTTTCCTCCGTGATAGGTTCATCACTTGAATTAGAAGGACTAACGCAGCTTACCAACACCGTAAACCGGGTTCTTGTATTTTAATCTATTATCTGATTGGGCCCGGCATTTGGGGGATCACTGCACTGTGTAAGAAGACAAGTGTGCTATGAGACCTCTCGAGAGACCTTAGTAGCCTGCCAATTTACGCCCAGACGCTATCACCCATCACCGGAAAGAGCCCCCCCACTACACTACACTACACTACACGGCGAGAACCACCACAAGCATCCATAACCCCCATCCATCCACTCCACCACTGTCCGACCTGGTTACCACATATAGTTATCCTATCTTTGACCTCTCTTTTCGTCTAAATTCAACTTGACCCTAACAAGCTACTGTGCTTTACTTTACTCTCTGTTGGCCTCGGTACTTTGGTGACTTATCTCCTCCAGTATCTCCGGCATCCGTGCTGCGCTGCCCTTCCTCGGCCCTTTCTCGTTACTCACCAAATCACTTCACTACAAACTTGGACACTTTTGGGAAATCATCATCTACTACAATCGAACCAACTGAACCCCTCTTTCTTCCCCGCGGCCAGAGGTAGATGATCCATCTGTCTGTCTCTTTGGCTATAAAAAGAACCCAAGGGAGATAAACCAGACAATATCTATTATAAGAGACAGCAGGTCAACTCAGACAGCATATCCTAAGCTCACTGTTCACCTCGCAGATGGGCAAGACAAAGCACTGAGCACAAGTTCGTCATCTAGACCTGGCCCGCAGTTGAAGTGAGTCCCTGTCGCCGGCCATACTTCAACCCACAAGGGGACCAAGAACAGACCAGACCAGGCAAGCTCTCGCTCCGACGGCCCAGTTGAATTGGCAAACCGCCGACTCTCGAGTTACACAAGCATGTTTCAGTTGCTCCATTACTTGCCTTCAGAAGCTTCCCCATAAGTCAACTGATAGACTGCTCCCAAGCCCTGGGCCGCTGTCTTGTTCTACGCTCTGCCTTCTCTTCTGGCTTCCTCTTCCGCAATCCTTGACCGAACTACAGTACATCATTTCTTCTCCCCCTTGAGTCAATCTCTTTGTATGCAACCTCCCGTTTTCTACTCCCGATATCCCCAGTCACATTTCTGCCACCATTTACATCTCTCGTCCCAATCTGTAATTCCGTTCCATTCGCCATTTACTTTTCCTGATCGATTTGACTCTAACTTCTAGCCAACAGTCCTAAGACCACTTCAGTCGGCATTCCATTGTTCGTTCCTCTGCAAAATACAACTAGTGCCGTTCGATAATATGGCTTAAGATTCAAGCTTGAACCACAGACCTTTACACTCATCAACGTCATGTAAGATTGCCACTCAACATAGAGATTTTTGCGGATCGAGAATTATTTGGAACCTGTGTACTGTGTTTCCTCCCCTCATCATGGATCAAGAAACTGGATCGTCGTCAACGTCTGCGAACCAAAAGGCCCCTGCAAACTCCAACCAGCAGGATGAGTCAAGAGAAGAGACAGATCGCAAAAGGAATAATATTCGCAAAAGGACAAAGACCGGATGTTTAAGTGAGTTGATCGATCTCCCCCTTGTAAGTGTGACTCGAGAACAATGATACTAATGCAAGCTTGACAACAGCTTGTCGCAAGCGTCGAATAAAATGTGACGAAGGAAGGCCGATATGCAACAACTGTATCAAATCCAAACGCCATTGCGAGGGCTACAACCAACGTGTTATCTTCAAGGACCCTATGGGTGCGATACAAGGAGGCCCTTTTGGACCTGCTTATTATCCTCCTGGATCTACGCACCTGGTCCCTCACTTACAAGCGAAGACCTCTCAGGGCCCATTGCCCATAATTGCTCCTAAGCCACCTTCCTTTGGCTATCATGGACACCAACCGGCACCCTACGGGCATTATATTCATGGACAAGAAACCATGCCCCCAAATCCCTACGATTTCAACGCCCCATCAATGCCTCATCCATATCACCAACCGAACGGTATGATGCCTCCTGAGCCTCCGATGGGATATCCTAGGCCGCCCCCGGACGCTCGACAACACTATGAGGGACCTCCTCTCAACGGACAAGATGGTCTCCCCTACGCGGGTAGTAGCCAGCCGGAACCTGTTGCCATCAAGAGAGAAAGGATGGAGGAGCTGAACCACAGAATACCTGAACCCGACTTCGACTATGACGACTATGAAATGCCGGAGGATGATGCTTCGATGGGTGAATCAGACGATGAGGTTCAAGATCCTCGGCAAGTTCTTGGACCTGTCATGAAGCAGTTCAATGGAACGTGGGACACAAACGGCACACGAGTCCGAACCTTTTCGACATTTGCTCAGTGCAATATTCTTTCTGATTATACAGCTACAGCTCGGATAACGGAACTCAAGGACCCTGCAATGTTGCAAATCTTCATGCACTTTATCCAAGTTACCGGCCCAAGCATGTCATTGTATGAAAGGCATCCTTTTGATCATACTGGCGAGAACTCTTTCGACCCTACCCCGAAAGGGGCTAATAATCTTTGGAGTTGTAAGTCATATATCCTCCATGACAGCATTGATATCTGTTATTAATTATTACCAAGACACCTTCCCCGTCATATCTTTGAACCACCCCGCGTTGCTTCACTCTATGCTTGCCTTGGGCGCCTTGCAAATTGCAAAGCTGCAAAACATACCAGCCACAGCTGCAATGAAACACTATCACTTGGCAATTCGCCGAATAGCTCGAAACGTCAACACACCCCTCAGACGAACACAACCTGCAACAGTAGCTGCGACACTGTTGTTGTCGTATTTTGAGGTTTGGTCTTCGGATCATACCAAATGGTGTAATCATCTTCTTGGTGCCAGAATCTTGTTTAGCGAAATACCCCTTAGACAGATGTCAAGGAAATATTTGCCAGTCAAGCGTTACAAACAGGCAGAAAAAGACGCACAGAACCAGAATCAAATGGACAGCTTCTTCCCGGGTTTGAGTATCCCCTCTCAGAGCGAACTCATTGACCTGGATTACAGCCTGCTGCAGGCAATTTCGGGCCAGCATATAACGGCAGAGGACTATGGACTTGGGGCAAAACAACCAATAGACCTATCTCGGGCGGTGACCGATAGAGATATCGAGCACTACGAAAACATCCGAGATTTATTCTGGTGGTATTGCAAAATGGATGTGTATCAGAGCATGCTGGCAGGTACCAGACTCTTGTAAGCTCCCTTGACGTATTCTTTATTCGATCTTAAAGCTTACTGTTATAGCATGAACTACGAATCTTGGTCTCAGTGTCCTCCCAGGGCACCAATTTCGAAACTTGAAGCTATGTAAGTGAGATTCACCATATACACCCGATTGTTGCTAATGCGTGGTTCACAGATATGGATCGTATGATCATCTTATGCTTTTACTTGGCAGGCTTGCAGATTTTTCTTCAAAAGATATTTCAAGAAAACGAAAAGCAAGTCTCGCCAGGGGACCTCCTCCTGGAGCTGGTGGCAGTTCACCACCATCATTCCCTGGGATCGTTCCTACGGATGGAAAGTTCCACGTACCAAGAGGTTTTACACCACCCCGTGAGACATCGCCACAGAGTGACTCTACAGAGGATCACGATGCAGACGCGAGTTACCAGGCTGCCCTTGAGGAGTGGGAGTCCATCAAGCGGGGCTTCGAAGCATATGAAAGCGGCTTAGGACCAGAGTTTCAACCGCTCAAGCCAGAGTTCTCAGATAAACGAGACTCGCCATTCGGAATGACGATGCAATATCGGACATTTTCTGTTGCTGGAATCTGGATGAACTTTTATATGGGCATGATAAATCTTGTTCGATGCCACCCTTCGATGCCCCCTGCGGCGATGCAAGCAGCTGGCATGTCAGCACGTCAGACAGGTCCATATTCGAACAAACTGGGCCGAATAGCGGCTGGCTTGTCGGAAGACGTTTCACAGGCAACGGAGATCACAACTCTTGTCAGTGCTGCGTTCATCGAGAGTTGCTTCTGCCTTTTCGTAGCAGCGATTGAGGTATGTTTGCCAGCTACAGACCCTTGACAAGGCAGTTCACTAACACCTTCTTAGTATCAAGATGAGAAACAGCGGCATTGGGTGATACGTCACTTACGGGACATCACTCGATTGACAGGATGGCAATCAGCAGAACGTATTGCCACTGGATGCGAATCCTCTTGGATCAAGGCCGCGCAGCTTGGTCGTGGTCCTCCGTACCAGCGTGCCCCGGAGACCGAACCAGTGCCTGTCGCAAGGTGGCAGAACCCACGACAGATCGATCGATTCATACACGAAGTCGAGACAGGCGAAGTTCGTCGTATCCAAATACCCAAGGCAGAACGGGCTTCGCTTGCGTTGGGCCTACTCAGTGTTGAGCGAGATCTCGAATTTCTTGATCTTAAGGATGACAATTGAAGCAATGTATAGCATGAACTGGCTTGTTATATACTATGGATATTAAGTTTCTGGGACTTTTTATAATGCAGCGTATGCTCTGCTCCTTGATTAGTGCCTTGAATATCAAGTTCAGGTATCATTTAGCGATCTGGAAAATCGGAAAAAAAGGGATGGAAGCAATATTCACGAAATTCGTTCAACCTGAAGAAACGTTGGAAGTCTGGCGGAACCGCAGTTGGCGAGTGCCCCTACTACATTAATGATACATAATTCTGGCCCTCTTCTTGTGAGGCCCTCGATGTTTTCGTCAAAACCTCTGTGAAAACATCGCCTGATGAGCTAGGTTGTGGTGGTTTGTGTGCTCGTCAATAACCCGAAAGTGGGTTTCTCTTGTGTCTATTCGTAATTTCTCTTGATTCATGAGTTAAATCCTTAGTTGGCTGGCAGTCGCTCCACGACTGTGGCCATCTCCTCATCTGTGTATATTCTGAAGCCCTTCTCCTTGGTTACGCTGGCCAACTGCACGTTCTTGGCATCAAGCTTCTCCTCCATGACCTGCTTCAATGTCTTTAGAACAAGGGTCTCTGCGTCTGTGAGCGTCAAAGACTATGAAAATGTCAGCTTTGCTGCCTCTAAACGGCTGTAGCTTTGTAAATGTACCTTGTGGTATTCGTTCTGTAGCTCAGCCTGAGCGCCTTCGGAACCAGAGCCAATAGCCTTGGCATCGTAGCGGTAAAAGGTACCACTGGGCTCAGCGTGGAACAGTTGAGGACCATCCTCATCAAAGCCAGCAATGAGCAGAGCCACACCAAAGGGACGACTCATGATAGTCTCCTCACCATCAGCACCCTCACCGAAGCGCAGAGCAAGATCGCAGATGGCCTGGGTGCAGCTCTCGACACGGAGGGGCTCGTTGTAGTTGAAGGCGTGGGACTGGCTCTCGACACGGGCGTGCTCGACCATGGAGCGGGCATCGGCCTGGAGACCTGACATGGCGCAGCCGATGTGGCGGTCGATCTCGACGATCTTCTCGACGGAGGAGGTCTCGAGGAGGGTCGAGGTGACGCGCTTCTCGACGCCGAGGATAACACCCTCGGATGTGGCTACGCCGATGGCCGTGGAGCCGAGCTTGATGGCCTCGAGAGAGTATTCGACCTGGAAGAGACGACCTTCGGGGGAGAAGGTGTTGATGCCTCGGTCTGGCGCAGATGTTAGTTGACGTTCTGAGTATGGAGAGCATTCAGCTTCAGGGGGAAAAGGTGGACATGCCGTATTCAGATCTTGCCATAAACATCTTGGCGGTTTGTGTGTAGTGGTGATAGCTATGCTAGAGAAGGGCGGAAGATTTCTTGGTATATGAAGAGACCGAGTTCGTGAATAGAAGTATCCAAGTGGATATCACGAGTTGAATTCGTGGGCGAGAAGTCGAATTGCCTGCTGAGTAGTCGAGAGTGGGAAGGCTGAAGGAGAGAGCAAGTCAATGGATGATGGGAGTGAGGATGTGAGCTCTGGTGGAGTTGCAGGCAAGCAGTCCGCCTACGTAGCCGCGCTGCACACTAACGTTTGAAGCTGGAGCCTTCTGTAATTGCTTAGCCACAGTTTCACCGCCACAATTCGACATGACGATAATAGAGGGCTACTAGGTATGGTATAGCTACGATCTATATCTTAGCAAATCTATTTCTGGTTATAGCTGTTAGACTGCCATTATGATTGCTTGATAAAAAGACAGACTACTTATTTTAAATAGTTTCCAAGCATAACAGCCTGCTCTTACATATTCTGTATTGTTTAGGTAGCTGTATGTACCCCACGTCGCGTCGGAACTCGTCGCGCAATTCGATTGGGCACAAACACTTACAGCTCCCCCAAATCATCAACGACCTCTAGCTACTAGACCTGAGCCGACTACAACTACAACCACAACCAAACTCTCTACCACAACCTTCATAAGAGAAACCTCACCCAAAGTTTCTCTTTTCAGATGTAGCCCGGCCATACAATGGCTTCCGGCGCACCACGAGCATCGGGCCGAACCAGCGCCAACGATTATCGCGAAGAAAGGCCCCGCGTATCGACCAACCTCAAGGGCGAGCGCTCCGATTCTCGCAAGGGTCCTCCTTCGACGACCCAGTCCACTTTCTCAAATGTTCATAAACGATCTGCTTCAGGGAACCCGAGGGCATCGAGCCGCAACGAGGAGGAGCGGCGTTTTGAGGCGAGGAGGGTGACGGAGCGTACTTTTGAAGCCCACCTTGAGCGTGCAGTCCCAAGAAATACAAGTCCAGAACGATCACATCGAAGAAACGCTCCTTCAGAGAGTAGGGCTACATCCAAAGCACCTAGACACGACACTCCTGAAGCTCGGCAGTCGAGAGCCGAGACTCCACTGGGTCTGTCTCTACTCTCCAAATCAGCCTCAAGGCCCCGAAACTGACAATCTGAAGCACCATGGAACCCCGAAGTAACTCTCCTACCGCATACAACAGCTCCTCTAGCCTCACGAATATCAATACCTCCTCTAGCGTCGACCGTACCTCAAGCTCCTCAACCGAAACCTCTAGGCGAACTAAGCTTGGAGCTCCAAGAAGCCGCTATAGTGGAGGATCTACTCTTTGTATTCATGGGATATGAAGGACAGTATATCAGATTCGCCAAAGGGTATAACCCGAACGAAGAGAGAGACAGATTATCTGGACCGAGTTTCAGAACGTTACCTGGCCTTGACCCGAGTCTGCAGGACCTGACACAGTCAATGCTCAAGATGGCAACATATTATTCTGCCCTAGAAGCTTTTGTCGATGTCCAGAGCCGGGAAGAGTTTGGTGCAGTGAACCATGCTCTCTGCGCATCAATACGCAAGTTTCTGCATGACTATCTAGTCATGATTGCACAGCTCGAAACGCAGTTCCTCACTAGCGACACTTTCACAGTTCATGTGCTCAACATTCATACCATGTCCACAAGTCAGATGATGCTACAGCTGTACTCACTCGCTCATGAACTACTTAAAAAGAACGCTCTTCTCGACGACGAAACCGACGAATCTGAAGATAGTGCTGATGATTTTGAGAACATTCTCGAGACGCTTCGAGACGGAGGCGAGTTGGTACCAGGCAACATGACAGGCAAGAAGATTTGCAAAGGTGGCGTGGTCCTGGGTTTAATCACAAAACGTCTCGAATCTTTATCAGGTGACCCTTCAGCTCGAGCGTTGTTAACGACATTATTGCGGGACGCCAGCAAACCTTACATGGTTATGCTTAACGAATGGCTTCATCATGGTGGAATCCATGACCCTCATGCCGAGTTCCTCATCAAGGAACAAAAGAGCATTAAACGTGAGAGATTGGAACAAGATTACACTGATGAATATTGGGAGAGGAGATACACAATACGGGATCATGATGTTCCTCCACAACTTGAGGGTGTCAAGGACAAAGTTCTATTGGCGGGCAAGTATCTCAACGTTGTCCGCGAATGTGGTGGCGTCGATGTGAGCAAAGTCTCAAAAGACGTACCAGCCTCTTTCGACGACAACCGCTTCCTCGAAAACGTCAACAATGCTTACGCCCACGCCAACGAATCTCTCATGCAACTTCTCCTCACAGCTCACTCTCTACCTGCTCGTCTACGATCCCTCAAGCACTACTTCTTCCTCGATCCCTCAGACTACTTCTCCTATTTCCTCGAGCTGGGCGCCTCAGAGTTGCGCAAACCCGTCAAGTCTGTTAACACCGGCAAGCTGCAATCTTTACTGGATCTTGTCCTGCGTCAGCCCGGAAGTCTTGTCTCTCTTGATCCGTTCAAGGAGGATGTCAAGGTGGAAATGAATGAGATCGTTCTCACAAAGGCTCTGCAGCGTGTTGTTAACATCACGGGTATTGAGCAGGGAGAGGCGCTCCAGCCTGTTGCTAATCAGCCTATTGAGAATGATAAGAACGCTGTTGGCTTCACATCCCTGCAACTTGACTACTCCGTTCCTTTCCCTGTCTCGCTCGTCATCAGTCGAAAGACAGTATGGCGATACCAAGCTCTCTTCCGCTATCTCCTTTCACTCCGCTATCTTGAATCGCAACTCTCAACCACATGGCAAACACAGACTCGGGGTATTAGCTGGGCACACAAAGGTGCTTTGCGAAAACTTGAGATCTGGAAGCGACGTGTTTGGACACTTCGTGCCCGCATGTTGGTATTTGTACAACAACTCCTCTACTTTTGTACGGCTGAAGTCATCGAACCAAACTGGAACAAGTTCATGTCACGTCTAAAGACAAAGGATGAGCCTATGGACTCGAGTTTAGGAGTACCAACACGGACTGTCGATGAGTTGATGCAGGATCATGTCGACTTTTTGGATACATGCCTCAAGGAGTGCATGCTCACCAACAGCAAGCTTTTGAGGGTAAGACTTCCTCTTTTGCCAATTAATCCTTGTTCAATGACTAACTTCTCTTCCAGATCCATTCCAAACTCATGCAGACATGTACCATCTTCACTGCCTACACAAACTGGCTCACTCGTGAGCTCGAAAAGTCAGACCCAGACCTATCAGGCAATAACAAGCCCCCAACCATGACAGCAGATCAATGGAAGCGATTCCAGATGACAAAGACGGTACAACGCGGCTCAACATCAGCTCATCATGACACCTCTGCTACCTCGGCTGGTAACGCTGAGGTAGATGCCCGTATTGACAATCTCTTTGAGATCATCCGTAAATGGGAGGGCAATTTCAGTCGACATCTGCAGATCTTGCTTGATGCACTGAACCATTATGCTGCTACTGAGACAGTAGTCCTGTTGAGTCTGTGTGCGCGCTTGAGCACTGCGAATCAGGGTACAGAGTATGCTGGACTACGGCAGGAGGACGAGTCAACCTAAACTATAAGACTTGCTAGACAAAAGGCGATGGCAAAGGGGCGTTATAGGGATCAGTAGATTAGGATCATTATCAAAATAAGATACCACCAAACAACTTTTCAACCCTGACATGCGCCTGATTTTTCTCGAGGTCAAAGATCTACTGAAAAACTTCATTGATTGTCTATATCATAAGGCCCCATATTCCCATTGATCTCCCACTGAAAAGCCTGTTTCCCCCAGGTACGCCATGCAGCAAATCCCAGGGTCGTATTTTGTAGTACCGCATGCCACTCAACGCTTGCCACCCCATCCCATTCCCAGCCCATGATCCCATAATGCAATATAAGAAGAACAAACCATCTCGTGAGAGCCAGGTGTATAGCCTTGCCCGAGAACGAAGAACAAAAAAAGTAACACATCCCATGATGCCTGAGCGCTCACGCTCAGGATGATGCTACTCGAGCCCGAAACGACTCACTTCCAGTGAGTTGAGAAAAAGGCCTTGAGAGAAAATAACTAAGTAGATAAGGAAGAAAAGCACACCCAAAACTCCCGTCTCATGCGGTCATTAATGCTCCAGTACCCAACGGGACTGAGGCTTGTTCGTCACTCATTTGAAAAGACTACGCAGATCCATCAACTTTTGCCGAGCTGCCTCCGCCTTGTCTAAGCTCCTGTTTTGGCCATCCATGCTCAAGCTGGCAAGCTTCATCTTCTTCTCCTGAAGCTCCAGCATCTTCTCTTCAAAACTGTCCCGCATGATGTATCGAACGGTGCGGACAGGCCGCTTCTGCCCCAGCCGATGGACACGGTCGATAGCCTGAGCCTCGGCGGCTGGGTTGTATTGCGGTTCCATCACGTATACGCTGTTTCCAGCAGTCAAGTTCAGACCCAGACCACCGGCCATGATTGATACCAAGATCACATGGACAGTGCTGTCCTCGCGAAATCTGTCCATGGCGGTGGTTCTTTGTGTGCGGCTCATACTGCCGTCGAGCCTGGTGAACACGATCTCGTTGGCGTTGAGTGCAAGCTCAATGAGGTCCAGATGAGAAGTCCAGCCTGAGAAAACTACCGATTTGTACGGAGGTTCAGACGGGTTTGCCTCACTCGCTGCCTTGGACTTTAGGAGATCTTCGATCAAAGCGCGAGTCTTTGTATGCGGACCGTCATACTTGTCGAAATTCTTGACAGCATTTCGTGACTTGGGCTTGGCTGGACCGTCATGCTCCGCGTCCACCTCCCTTCGGTGAAGCTGTACGAAAGCATGTCTCACGTAGGCATTGCAGACTGGACAATATCCACTGTTCTCGCCCTCTGGCATCAGAGCTTTGGCCCGTTCCTTAAACGTTTTGATGCAGTTTCGGCAAATGACATGGAAACAAGGCGTCATGAAACCCAGAATATCATCCTGACCTTCTGTTTCAATATTAGAGCTCTCGTTGGAGCTGATCCTCCTGCTGCATTGAATGCATGCGTCGTTGTTGGTCTCTTGCATCAATGTAAACATCTCGTGTGCTTTCTGATCGGAAAGTGCTGGCTTGTCGTCATCGTCATCATCATCAATGTCGATTGCCATCTCTGCCGACATTCCTTGCAATGTATCTAGGTCGGCGTCATTGAGTAAATCCTTTCCGTGCGCGCAGAGTAGTCGAAGTCGTAGAATTGCCTTGAGAATGTGGATGTAGGTATTACCGCCCAGTGCCTGGCCATTATTAGTTCCAGCGAGCACCTTGACTCGATCCTGCGCATTCTTTGCGAACAAGTCGTAGATACTGCGTTCCTCGGGACTGAAATCAAGTCTCACCACAAGGTCCTCTCGAGGAGGCAGGTCAATCTTGTCTTTCAATCGACGTAACGTGATTGTGTCTACGAGGATTCGGAGTTTGGGCACGATCTCAGGATCGCATGCCTTGAATGGCTCCACAATGTATCGAAGGAACTTGGATCGATCGTGGAATGGGTGCAGTCGAAGGAAGGCCAATAGGGCAGCAAGGTCGTCCAACCGGTTCTGCACGGGTGTACCGGTGACGGCCCAGCGTCGGTCTGCCTGCAGTCGACATATGGCCTTGAACTGGAGAGTGCTGTGTTCACGAATCATGTGAGCTTCATCCAGCACAATCCTGAACCAGCCAATCTGTTCCAATGGATATTGGCCATCCTTCTTCTTTCGACGAGAACTGAGTTCATTCGATACAGAGCCATAGGTGGTAATCACGAGGTCGAAGTTTGCGAGTCTTGCAGGGTCCTTGATTCTGTTTGGGCCGTGATAAATGTGGTAGTCGAGAGCACCAGGTCGAATGTGTTGCTTGATCTGTTCCTCCCAGTTTGTTACCGTACTGAGAGGGCAGACAAGCAAGGTGGTTTTTGCGTTCCTCATCAACGGAGTCAAGGCAAGAGTCGGCTGCTGGGAGAGAACCTCGTGTTTTGTCGGTTTCTGCTCGGGCGCTTCTGGCTGGACAGGTGCTTGTCGTTCCCACTCATACGCAGCATCGGTGGATGTCGTGATCAAGGACAAAATGCTGAGCGTTTTACCAAGGCCCATCATGTCAGCCAGAATTCCTCCCCGAGTTTCCGCTGGTGGCCTGGCCTGGTTTTGACCAGTGATAACGTTGAAGTATATCCGCTGGCCAGCGGGGCCAAATTTGTCTTGCCAGAAGGAAACCATAGTCTTTTCATATGCCTGCGCCTCCCGGGGCTTTTCTCTGGTCATCATGAAGAACAATCCTTGCTTCTGATGCTTAAGCAGAGGTGTCAGGATATCCTGGCTAGGTTCCATCTCCGGCAAATCATCGTTTCGTGTGAGGGAATCGAAGACGCCCATAACTTCCGAACGAATCTCCTCCACGGTTCGGTTGTTGAAGGTGCTGGTGTAAGAGGCATTTTGCCCATCGTTTGTAGGCACAGTAGAATATATTTTTGGAGGTGGGGGACGATATTCGAGAACATGAGGGTTCTGAACACGAATTCCCTTCTGAACGAGATAAGGGGCCAGCAACTTCAGGCCAAACTTGCTCAGATGAGCTCCTACGTTCCTAGCGTACTTGATGGGCCCATACATGACGATGTCGAGGGTATAGGATCGTGAGGTGGGCTGGCCAGGCTCCTCGCCGGGCTTCTTTGGCTGCGGCGGGATTCGGCTGTCCGTTCTCAGGTGAATGTTTGAGTCGAGAAGAGGCGCAACGGCACGAGCACCTTGGTTTTCTACCAGACCAATGATCTGTCGTGTGTGGTCGTAGGCTTGTATCTTAAGCGATGTATCACCTACCTGCCGCTTGAGCACAACTTTGATTGCAGGTTGGTAGTTTGGACCCCAGACACTCTGTTGGGTGCCTGGCTTTGGCGAAGGGACTCGAGTGCAGCCCAATGAAGCCTTGATCATTCCGTAGCAAACCTCTTCCTCGCGGGGATCTTGAACGACTACGTCCTCGTCGTCATTTCCTGGTCGTGTTAGTAACATTGCATAAAGTGACTCTCGACGGGACTTACCACTAGTGAGATCAACTGTCATGGCTGGTGACGCAGTTGCACTATTGGCTTCTTTGCGTTTGTCTGTAACATATTGACCCAGAATTCCACTTCCGCCCTGTGCTGGAGGAGTCATAAAATTGTGAACTCCCTCGCTGTCTTCGGTTCTCCTTCGCTTTGGTTGAGGAACGACAGAGCGATGCTGAACATTATTCGCACGCTCAATGAAGTGGCCTGCACCGTTGAAACCATTGGCATAACTACTGCCTGGAGTGGATGAGCGACTGGAGGGACCAGCAGATGGGGTGTCATTAGGACTGGAGAACTGAAAGACCATGGAGTTGTTGTGCATGTTCATGTTCATTTGAGGTCTGGGCTGCATTCTCTGAGCTGGGTGAGCATGATGGAGAGATGGAGAGAACTGGCCCTGCCCGGAGTTTACGAGGTTCGGAGTTGAAATAGCTCTCTGGTTCGGCTGAAGTAATGCAACTGGATTCCATGGTGGAACACCGTTTGCAGAGTGAGATGGTTGACCTGGATGAAGTTAGCTCTGATTCTGATTCATGAGATGGAACAGGATGAAATGGGAAGTTGTTGGTTGGGGAACTGGGAAGATATTGATTGGAGGAGAGGAATATACCATTTGTAGCCATCCTTTATGAAGGCCGCAGGTGGCAGGCGGCTACTTGCAGGATGCAGTTCAAGAAGGGTGTTGTGCGGGTTAGTTTCATGAGAAGAGGTACCGTTCTCATGAGAAGTACCTTGTATAGAACTTGGGGGATGAGTGCTTTTGTTGTATCTGAAAGATAGCAGAAAATGGATAAAAGAGAGTGCAGAGTGCAGTGAAGAGATTTTTTAAACAAACACGTGCATGCACTCTCAGTTGAACGTGATTGAGGTTGAGTTGAGTTGAATGTGAAGAGGCGAGACGATGCAAGGCGATGTGATGCGATGATAAGCCGCTGGCCTCGTTATCAAGGACGAGGGGCGAAGAAGGGAAAGAAGAGCTCCAGTTTGTAGAGAAGACAGAAGCTGGAGATAAATAGTTTAAAGAGTCAAAAATGACTCTTTTCAGTGACCAGACTCTAGAAGGAGAGTCAAGGTTAAAAAGTTGAAGCACCAAAAGATTGGATATTTGCTTGATCTTTTAGAGCGCTGAACTTGGGCTGTAGATTTGGAAGCACGTCCCCTGGATGGCGCGTGACAAAGCGTGACTTTCACCCTGGAGCTCTCCAGTGGAGGAGATGCAGTGGTCACGCAGCCAAAAGAGCCCACGCTGGGCGCCTAAAACTAAACCAAGATGGGTGAATGGTGCCCACCTTTTTTCCTCAACTGCGAGCACATGATCAAAAGACGGGAGGCAATCGAGGCTTTTTCCCTCTCAATTCTGACTACATCTACGGGCTGTTTATCAGATCTATCTCCTTATGGGCCAATAGCAGATCAAACTGCCAGTAACAGCCCAAGCTAGTCAAAAAGATGGTCTCATAACACCAAGGAATAACACGTAATTCCTGATATACAGACTGAAGCTCTCTCGATCCATCCCATCCCACGACTAACACGAATCAATCAATCACTCACTCTAGTGACTCTACCAACATTTGGGTTTCAAAGCTCGATACTAATTCTGCATGTGGCTGTTTTGATCCCCGATAACCTTTAAATAAATACGTTTAATCATGTGAAAGAGGCCCAAACACAAGCCATTGCTTACTCTCCATAACAACCTATATCCGTGTTCCCCGCCATCATCAGTGATGGATCGACATTCATGATACTGACCGAATAAATAATTTCACGACTGTCTACCGGAGATTTCTTGGAACTAAAATGGTCTATTTGATCATTACAATAAGGCATAGATAGTATGCGGAATTATGATAGGATTATCAAGATTCTCCCACTGTTGAACTAGCTGATCTGTTGTTTTGAAAAAATAACCAGCCTTGCCTGTATTGGATTCTTATTTCTCCGTTTTGATAGAGAATTGAGGTTGAAATAGCACTTATAATAGAGTCAGTGAATAAAATCGAGGAATGCTCCCCCAAATGATGTATATCGACTGCGCCGCCACTAACAATTTGCTGCACCTCAATTAACTAACTTGACCATGAAATTTTTGTGGATGAGCAAAGTGAAAGTGCCCCGCCATTCTGTTGGATCCCCCGCTGAACCTCCACGTCGGGCAAAGCCTCATCAGCCATTAATCAACCTCACTCCAAAGGCCTTCGCAACGAATCTAAAGGGCCTCTCTCTTGCACCGTTAATTGCACTTGTCGGTAACAAACCAGGGTCGCCAAGTCGCCCTCGTCATCAGCAGCCATGGATATCACCAAATTCGTCGTCCAAGGCCGCGACCAGGCTCTCCTCTACGGCGATTACTCGACTTATCACAAGAGCTTGTCCAAGAAGCTGCTAAGCTGCCGCAAGAAGCTCAACATTGCGACTAAGAATCGCGGAAAGTTTCACGACCATGACAAGGTCACCGCAGAAAAGATCGCAGAGAACCATGAGTAGGCACATTCTGAGACTCGAAATCCAAAAACTAGCCTGACATGAAACCAGATATGTCCATCTACTTCTTCTTACAAGCGAGCGAGCGTGGGCTCAGACCATGAGCATGAAGTCCGGTCATACGAGCGATACCAAGGGAATCACGGGCCGAACTCGATCGCATATTGCCTCCCGTCTCACCAAGGCCACCCGTGCTGCCGACGAGCTTGTCGAAGCCCTCTCTCAGACCGACGTATCCGGCGCTTCCCAAACCGATATCCTCGAGGCAACCGCATACGCTTCTCTTATCCGTGGTACCGCTGCATTCGAAAAGCAGAGCTGGGAACCAAGTTTGCGCAACTATGCCACGGCACGTGTCATCTACAGTGCGCTTGCAACTGGAACCAATGGCGATTTATACAAGGACTTGCTCGCCGAAACCATCGATCCGTCTATCCGATACGCCGCCTACCAACTTCAGACACCTCGAACTGTCCCGATTCCCATCATTGCTCGAAAGGCGTTCCCTCAATCTGACTCGAACCTCGTCAAGCAGATCAACGATATCGACCCCACTATTCTCAAATCAGACGAAGCAAAGGCCAAGGATGGAATCGCCAGTGCTGAAGGCGCACCTAAGACCCTGACTTGGAGGTCTCGGGAGGTCAACATCGAAGATGCGCAAATTGCAATGGCGTGGGGTGCTGTACTCGCTGCGAAGGATCGATTGGCCAAGGATCTTGCTGAACCCAAGGGACGAGGACCTTATGAACTTGCTGGCGCTTATGACGAAATTCTCATGCTCAGCCAGGATGCTGTTGATGCCACCAAGCAGGCAATTGATGAGATGAGGGCCGAGGGTGTTGAACAAGGCGATGCCAGGATGCAGAGTCTGCAAATCACACGTACCGCCGTCAACTTCGAAACCATCAGCTGGAGAATTGGTCGCAGCAGGGTTTTGACAGGAGAACACGACGGTGCCCCTGAGGAGTACAATGTGTTGAGGAAACGAAAGGGCAAGCCAGCCCCAGAAGCAGTCAAGCCTGTAAAGGAGATTCCTACGGGCAAGAAGCTGGCTAAGCTGAAGGAGAAGGTTGCTCTGTATGACGGTATTCTGCAGAACATTGAGTCTATCACAGAACTTCCTGGTGTGGCTAACGATCAGGGGTTGGCTGAACAAATTGCCGCCTACGTGAAGTACTTCGAAGCTCTCAAGTAAGTCACAACCTTAACCTAGCCTTTGCTTGTTTTCTAACAAAACTTTAGGGCTCTGGCAATCGCTCGTTCACATGCCATCTCCAGCAATCTGGCTGCTGCTCTAGCTCTCATCAACCACGCAGACGGTCTTGTCGAGGAGTCTCAGTCAAGCATCTCATCTTCTGATGGATCATCAAACCGCGCTCCCCTCAATCTGACCGTGTCCGCCGAAGATGCCGAGTATCTCCAAACTCTTCTCAACGGCGAGCTTCAACGTCACCGAGCTATTGTTCACGCCGACGCCCTCCGCAAGAACCACGAGCTGAGCGCCTCGGATGCCGTGAAGCAGCCTCTTATAGGAAGTCTGCATCAGTACCCCGTTGGTGGCGTTAATCTGTCGCACGTCGTCGAATTCCCCCCTAAGCTTGCCACCATCCCTGTGAAGCCTATCTTCCTTGACGTGGCATGGAACTACATCGATTATCCCAACAAGGTGCCTAAGCAGCAACAGCAACAACAAGCAGCAGCAGCAGCGCCTTCTCAGGCGGATACCCCTGAGAGGACAGAATCACCAGCTCCAGCGAAGAGAGGATGGTTCGGTTTCGGAAGATCATAGTCAAATATATTCTGCAAAGCGATTTATTGAGGTCGCGTCGATTCCTTAGCACGTTTTCCAGATGTCTTATCCACTTTTATTAATGGCCGAATTCGTTGTGAAATGTCTTATATATCCATCCCTGTTCCTTGTTGTCGACTGGTTGCTTGGTCTCATTCTACTCCATTCCTGTACAAGACAGGACCTTGCTTCCTCGCCGTAGCTTGCTTCGTGACTGATGGAACCTTGTTTATTTACTGTTGATAATCTCGTGATACTCGTAGTGATACTTTCATTTTCCCGTTTTCAACTTCAACTGCGCTTCACCTTCAATCGTGATCGCAAGATGCTTGTTGGGCCTCTACACCAAGCGGTCCAAGCTCTCTGATTTTTGTTAGCCTCACATTCATTTTTCACTCAGGCTCACATTCTGTTGTCTTTGTTCTTTCTTTTTTTTGTACTCACTCTCATTAACTATTAAAACCTGCGCATGATGGACCAACACCCAGCGTTGGAAACACCATCGCGAGGCTGGCATCCCAAGCACACCTCGATACATCCTTATCCAGCGACAATCATCGCCATAATAATCGTTCTCGCCGTCGTATCTCTCTTCGTATCAATCCTCCGGCAACTCCTTGAGCGTCGCCTTTCCCAACGCCGCGGCTGGTTTCTCAACACCACATATCCCCCGCCCTCACCAACACCATCGTCATCAGGCGGAAGCAGCAGAAGCAGCAGAAGGAGCAAAAAGAAAACAAACGAACAAAAGGCGAGACCAGTCTCTGAGGTCGAGATCGAATCTCGACAGCTTCTGTTTGCGGATACTGCTTTCCGAGGTGAACGAGTACCGCTCCAGAATCCTAATGAGCGTGGGTCTTTATACGATACTTTCCTGTTGCCAGCACCACATGCATCAAGGTTAAAGCCTGCGCGTTCGATGATGGAGTTAAACGGAGGGAGTCCACTAGAGAGTGTGGGGGGTAAAGAGGGACAGAAGAAGGCGAAAACGATTCACTGGCACGGTGTAAACAGACTTAATACTGCTTGGGGATGGATGTCATGATATATCACGATCATCAATCTTTCATTGAATATCAACATATTTAACACAATCATAATCATGAGCAAAGGAACATGCGTACATAAAACATCAAGTCATATTGAGTACCATGAAGGTAAACATGTTTTGAGGGGGGATGTGTGATTAGTCTACCTATAGGCAAGTCATGATACAGATATACAACATGATCCCCCATTCCGTGACATCATCTCAAAAAAACAACCAAAGATCTCTCTCAATAGAGGTTTTAAAGCTCCAACGCCAGATCCGCCAACCCTGAAACATGATATGGGTAAAAAGTGTAAAAGTGGCTAGGCGGGATATGAATACAGTGAAATACAGGACAGGTGAGAGATCTGAGCCGCACAGATCTCTCATCCTCAGATATTGTAACAAGTTTTTATAACACAGAATCAAGACTCTTAAGGCTTGTTCTCATCCTTCTTCTCACCCTCCTGAGACTGCTCAGAAGAGGAAGACTGCTCGCCGCTGCTCTCGTTGCGGGCCTTGTGCATCTTGTCGAAGAGGTTCAAGCTGGCAACCTGGAGCTCATCGGTCTTCTCCTTGATCTCAGCGGCGGTGGCGGTGCCTTCACCAGAGAGGTTTTTGGCGACGAACTCACGGAGAGTGGTGATCTTCTCCTTGATGGAGTCGGCCTCAGTCTTGTCGAGCTTGTCAGCATACTCGTTAAGAGCACGCTCGGTATCGTTCAGGACGCTGTCAGCACGATTGGCAGCCTCGATAGCACCCTTGCGCTCCTTGTCGGCCTCAGCGTACTTCTCGGAGTCCTCAACCATCTGCTCAATCTCGCTCTCAGAGAGACCGGAACCGGAAGCAATGGTGATGGACTGATCCTTGTTGGTGGACTTGTCCTTGGCGTGGACGTGGACGATGGAGTCAGCATCAATGTCGAAGGTAACCTCGACCTGAGGGACACCACGGTGGGCAGGGGGGATACCAACAAGCTGGAAGTTTCCGAGAAGCTTGTTATCCTTGACGAGCTCACGCTCACCCTGGTAGACCTTGATCTCGACGGCAGTCTGGAAGTCGGCTGCGGTGGAGAAGACCTGGGACTTCTTGGTGGGGATAGTGGTGTTTCGGTTGATCAGACGGGTGAAGACACCACCGAGGGTCTCAATACCGAGGGACAGAGGTGTAACATCGAGGAGGAGGAGATCCTTGACCTCACCAGAAAGGACAGCACCCTGAATAGCAGCACCAATGGCAACAGCCTCATCGGGGTTGACGGACTTGGCAGGGTCGCGGCCGAAAATGCTCTTGACGGACTCAGCAACCTTGGGCATACGGGTCATACCACCAACGAGGATGACCTCCTGGATCTCCTTAGCGGAGAGGCCAGCATCCTTGAGGGCCTTGCGGACGGGCTCGATGGTGCGGGTGATGAGAGGGTCAACCATCTTCTCAAGCTGAGCTCGGCTGAGCTTCATGTTGATGTGCTTGGGACCAGAGGAGTCGGCAGTGATGAAAGGAAGGTTGATATCGGTAGAGAGGGAAGAAGAGAGCTCGATCTTGGCCTTCTCAGCGGCCTCACGGATACGCTGGATAGCCATGCGGTCACCAGACAGGTCAATGCCAGAGGTCTTCTTGAAGTCCTGGACAAGGTGGCGGACGAGGTGGATATCGAAATCCTCACCACCAAGGTGGGTGTCACCGTTGGTGGACTTGACCTCGAAGACACCGTTCTGGATCTCGAGGATAGAGATATCGAAGGTACCACCACCAAGATCGTAAACAGCGACAACGCGGTCAGCCTCCTTCTCAAGACCGTAGGCAAGGGCGGCGGCAGTAGGCTCATTGACGACACGGAGAACGTTAAGACCGGCAATTTGACCGGCATCCTTGGTGCTCTGTCGCTGAGAGTCGTTGAAGTAAGCGGGGACGGTGACGACGGCGTTCTTGATGGGCTTGGAGAGGTAGGCCTCGGCGGTCTCCTTCATCTTGTTGAGGACGAAACCACCAATCTGAGAGGGAGAGTAGTTCTGGCCACGAGCAGCGACCCAGGCGTCGCCGTTGGTGTGCTGAACGATCTTGTAAGGGACCTCCTTGATATCACGCTGAACCTCAGCATCCTTGAACTTGCGTCCTATTAATCGCTTGGTAGCGAAGAGGGTGTTCTCTGGGTTGACGACGGCCTGACGCTTGGCAGCGACACCGACAAGTCGCTCGCCATCCTCGGCGAAAGCAACAACTGAAGGAGTGGTTCGGGCACCTAATTGAGCAATGTTTAGTGGTTGTCCGTGAGACGAATTGGCATGTAAAACCAACCTTCCGAGTTTTCAATGATGCGGGGGACCTTGCCCTCCATGATGGCGACGGCAGAGTTGGTGGTACCAAGATCGATACCGATCACGGCACCCTGGACCTTGCCCTCAGACTCAGTGGACTCATAGCGAGCGAACTTGGCAGCCAGAGGAGATCGGGTGAAAGCAGCCGAGCGAGCGGCGAGAGGGGAAGCTCGGGGAAGCTGATGCGATGGTCAGTACAATGTAGGATGAAGCGATTGCGGTGTAAGAGAAAGACTTACAGCCCTCGACAAGCGCGAAGCCAGCATTTTGATTATGGGTATATGGGTATAGAGTACAGGAAAAGAAAAAGGATGAAGGCGCAAGTCGGAGAGTAGATGGGAGGAGGTGGTGTTTTAGAGGATTGAGTATGAATGGAGATGATGGAATCGAGAGGAACGAATTTTTTTACTCGAAAAAAGCTCTTTCCCCGGTCGGTCATAGAAGCCAAAGGAAAGAGGCAAGCACCGGGTTGTCTCCACTGAACCGGCTAGGTTCGGACCATGGTTATTCCTGTGGAGGCCCACTCCGAACCTACGTGAAGGATCTGTTAGAATCAACGGAGTGGTTCCCGATAATGCATATCATGAAAGCCAATTAGCGAAAGAGGATCTAGAATATCTAACGACTATGCGCTTGACTGTAACTTTGCACTATGCCTACCCGACCTCCTGCGCTCCTCAATTCATGATGCAAAATGCCGCCTCTTCTCTACGTTGTATCCCGAATATGCGGAGCCAATGGGGATCGGACGCAATGAGAAGACCCGCGCTGCACACTAATGAGAAGTGCTCCTCTTCCCCCAGAAGATGGCTGAGAAAAGCTTCACCACACGTGATGAATGCTTCGGTGTTACCGGAAAAGTAACGGATTTGGCTCGGGCATGTCAAGAAGTTCATAACTCGGGGTCTTGCACGAAGCTGTCTGTCATACGCGAGTCAGCCAGTCTAAGGTAGTTTGGTACTGGTGTCATGATACTGAATGCATTCGGTAGGTATTATAGCTGCAGGGCTGATGACGGCATGGACAAGCTTATGAAAGTCAGTGTTCGATGGCTTTACATGTCACCAGTTGACAGTTCCACTTCTTCAAACAAGGACATAGTATACTCATAGACAGGAAATACGTCTCTGTTGTTATTGTCGTCGTTTTCTTCATTGACCTTTCTCCATTGCCAGTAACCGCATTCTAATACTGAGTGGTGACGGGCAGTGATATAATTCATGATGTTTCATGGCCTGTGCGTATTCTCCATCAGAGACACCGAGAACTAGCTTCATCTAAGCAGAACCCTGGATTGAGATGTTTTTCATAGTTACACGACTCCCACTACTAACCGGTAGTAAATAATGATAGTCTGGTGTGTCAAGGATATTCAAATATCTTCAAGTCAATTAAAAAAAAAAAAAAAAAAAAAATTTACCCAACGCTGAATTGAGCTATACCTGATCTTGGTTGACCATTGAGCTTGGGTCGGTCCTGAAATTATCCCGTAGACCCTCGCCCATTAAATCAGATCAAGCCAGACGTCATTCGTGCATGCAGCCTTCATAACCCACATCAGTAATCGCCCGACTCGGCCAACGACATTTCTTCTATTACGCTCCCATAACCGTCATTTCACATCGGAAAACAAATAAACAGCTCGATAATCTCACACTCCCCATCATCCGCAATCTGCCTGTCGCATTATTCGCCACAACCGTGCCGCTCGCGTTGCGCCCACTAGCCGCCGGGGAATTCGAGAGCTCGACAACTCATACGCAGGACAAAACCTCATCGTATCGATATTCAACCACAGGGTAGCTCGCAATTCTCTGCATTGTCGCTCCCTTTGAGGGGCGGCGTGGTCCAAGATGGCGATAGATGAGAACGAGTATGGCGACCCTCATAGCCAACGAGCTTATCAATCATGCCCATTGCTTGTATCAATACTAACATCGTCCAGCATGTATCCGACCGATGCCCTCGTTTCGAAGCATGCGCGGAAACACTATCGTATCCCCGTGCGCTCGCAGTATGTCATAATCCATCTTGTTGTGGCGCCATCATGCTCATGATATCCAGACATTGGCAGTTACGGTCTCTCGTTAGCGCCGAGAAGCAGGACATCGTCTATTTTCCAGGTGGCAATGGCAGTAACCATGTCCAACGACTGAACACGACAACCCGAGAATGCGAAACTATCAAACTTCTCACATTTGCGCCTCGGTGCCTCGTCGCCGAGAAAGGATGGCTATGTTGTGGGAGTGAGAGTGGCGATTTCGTGGCAATTCGACTCGATGAAGGAAACGATGATGGCCATGGAATTCTATCAGAACTCGATCCAGACACTCGACTTAGCCTAGGACTCGACTCGTCCCGTGATGACCCTATACTCTCTCTTCTGAGCCGCGCGAGACGGAATAACAAAACCCTGATCGCGAAAAGTATGAAGTTAGCCAAAGACCGGGTAAACTGCATTACACTTTGGTTCCCGCCAACAAGCATGCCAGCACACGATAGGGCGTATAAAGAACCAGTGGCGGTATTGGCTAACAACGACCGCACTGTTACACTAGTGAGCCTTAACGATTTTGACCAGAAAGAGAAGACAGAGGCATTGGATATCATCACTTACCCAGACTTCGTGAACCGCGCACTCATCTCTCCAGACGGCCGACTTCTGATCGCCATTCTCGACGACCCATATCTGTATATCCATGAGAGAGTCAGCAGCGTTGCAGAATCTCCAGCGACGAGGTCAAGTGAAAGTCCTATATACCAATGGGAACAGACACAGAGAATACTTCTCAAGAGCCAAAAGAAAGACGACAGAACAGACAGCCGAGGAAGTTTTGCCGCCTGTTTCTCTGAATCCGGAGCATATCTCGCTGTTGGGACCCAACATGGCACCATCTCTATCTTCAACGCCGCACTTCTCGCAAATCCTAATGCCGACCCCCTTATTACAACTTTCCCGTCTTCACGGCCACACAGTGGCCCTGGTGCTATTCGAGATATGGCCTTCTGCCCCGGACCATTCGGGATGCTTGCGTGGACAGAGGACAGAGGCAATGTTGGTATTGCTGATATGAGGAGCAATTTTTATGTTCGTCAAATTGTAAACATCGAAGAACCAGTTTTCGAGCACATCAACATCCCGGACCGAAACACCATCGATCCGCGACTTTTGGATAGCCGCCGCGAGAGAAGAGATGCTGCCCTCGGATCAGGCGCTACAGAGACTGGCAGACGCCGAGACGTGATCGATACCCTTAATACTCCTCTGACTGCCAACGAGACACTTGTACTTGAGGCTATGCAGCTTGGTAGGCGTAGTCGTGAAAGAGCTGCTCAAAGAGTGGCGGCGGCGGCGGCGGCGGACGAGAGGCCTACAGGTGGTCCGACTAACTTCTGGGCGGCCAGGTCAACCCGTCGAACTATTGGCAACGATGACAATGAGCGGCCTATGGCTCGGAGGAGTAGTAGTATCGGTCGTGCCATGGGAGAGCTGCTGGGCAGCAATTACGGCAGACGTCCAGTGACAAGAACTCCACGTGAAGCCTCCGACACCCCGGAAATTGGAAGAAGGCCGGATCGGTTGATGGAGAGTCTCGGTGAAACAGTGGCCATGCTTAGGGAACAACGGCAGCGCCAAGATTCGTCCTATCTCACCGTGCTTGAGATTCTTCAGGCACGAGAGCGAGATAACGACCGCGACCCCGACGATACAACGATCATAGTGCCGCTTATCAATCAGGTGGTGAATCGATGGGAGGATGACCATGGCGTCTTCGAAGTCCCGCCTTCGCCAGACAATACTGCTGGGTTGGCGTGGAGCGAAGATGGTCGTACACTGTAAGTCTGCTTTTGGTCATTCTGTTTACGCTTTTTGCTAACATGACGTAGCTTTGTTGGTGCACAGAATGGTATATACGAGCTCCACGTGGACACCCAGAGCAGGAAGTTCTTCCCGAGCGTTTCGATGAGGTAAAAGGCCAGAAATCAATGAGTGGATGCGAACCTTTGTGCTGGCACAGGTGGTTTCTAATAGCAGCTTCGGGGTGATATCTTGATTTACCAAAAGTGATGACCAGTAACGACGGTTCCTTATTAGCATGGGCACAGGATACCTTGAGTACATTCCTACCTCTTCTTGACATGGCGTTTGCGATGTTTAATCTCAGTCACATTACATTACCTTTCGCTTCTTACATGCTCATATATAGCTTAGCTGTTATCGATGATAGCTTGAATATAATCCAACGAATTCTAGCTACGACTAAACAAATACTATGCTTTAAAGTGACTTGCTGGACCCGTAGAGCAATTCTTGTACCATCTCGGCGATTGCCAGTGAGCTCGTCAAGCCAGGACTTTCAATACCCAACAGATTTACCCAGCCCTCGTATCCCTCCTCTTTCCGAATGATAAAGTCATGGAATCCTTTGCCTTTGAGGACAGCGTCTTGACCAGCTAACTTGGGTCGAATACCAGCATAGTCTGCCACCAAAGCTGAGGCGTCAATGCCTGGAAGATAACGCTGGATCTCCGTAATAGCCTGCGGCAATCGTGCTGCGTTGACAGCTAAATCATTGGGATCATCAATCCATTCCACATCAGGACCGAAACGTAGACGTCCCGCAAGATCAAGCGTCAAATGGGTGCCTAGACCTGCAATGCCAGGCTCAGGAACGGGATATATGAGACGCGAGATCTTGGGCTGAGAGGCAGAATACGAGAAATAGTTGCCCTTGGCATAGTACAGCTCCTGTCGCTTTTCAGGTGGGACAATCATGTTGTGAATAACCGCAGCTCCCAGACCAGCAGCGTTGATGAGCGTCTCAGCCGTGGTACTCGACGTCTCACCCGTGGCAGCATCTTTAACATCAATCTCCCAACCTTCACTACCGGGTCTAGATCCGAGAGGTCTGATGTTCACGACAGGTGAGTTGAGCGCCGCAACACCACCAGCATCCTCAAATAGACCTTGGAGACACAACATTAAGCCGTGCGAGTCGACGATACCCGTTGTCGGACTCTCAAGCGCACAAGCAGCATTGACGCCTTCACCGTCTCTCTTGACCTCTTCACCGCTCACCCATCGCGTTGGGACATCGAGATCGTTCTCACACAGGGTGTGAATCTTCTCAAGAGTTTCACGCTGTGCTTCGTTTTGAGCGACGATCCATTTGCCCGTGCGGCGATGGCCTATATCGTGCTTCTCGCAAAGCTCGTAGAGCAGATTCTTACCACGGATGCAGAGCTTTGCTTTCAAGCTTGATGGTCCGTAGTAAATACCTGCATGTATAACTTCACTGTTACGCGAGCTTGTCTCTGTGCCAATGGCATTATGGCGCTCAATGAGAACAGTTGAGGTATCGTCTCTTTGTGCAAGTTGACGGGCCACGGCAAGCCCAACGACACCGCCACCAATTACCTACTACAATGTTAGAGTCATAGTCTCGAATTGATTTGAAATACATCGTGGCAACTCAATGGCGTTTGTCCCCCGTTCAGTACCTCGTGATCCGGCTACGGGATCGATCGGAGACTGAGGCTCCGGCGCCGGAACCGGGTCATGATACGGGTCTTATGATGACGATGAAGTGGACTTACAGCATGGGTGAAATCGGCTCTGGCGGCTGATGTCGAACTGAAGCTTTTCTTTTGAATAGTTCGTAGATTTGTTGGAAGCTTACGTGCCAATGGTCGAAGCATTATGATTGTTGTTGAAGTTGAGTTGTGTGCAAGAGTGTGAGGATAGCATGTCTAGAATTCGGCCAAGATGATGCATACACCGAGCTGACCAACGACGCAACACAGACGGGGAGTTACACAATGCGCCGATCAAAACAGATACAAATTGGCAAGGAAATATAGGGATTCACTTTATAACGTTTTGCATATCTTTCGGTGGCACTGCAAGTGTGTAGAGAACTGTTGCTCATGAGCTTGATACCCTACAGGCTACTATCAGAAGCCAACTTCAGGGAGTCGTAAAACTTTAAGACCTCGATCTTACGACACAAGCACACTTTAGCCGGTTGAGGATAACTTAATATATAGGACGCTTGTGAAGCTTTTTGAAAACTCAATTTTCACCATATCAGGTCCATATGACTACCCCATTCTTCCTCTCAAGTGATCAAACTCATGATAATATACATAGAGTGAATCCATAACGCCATATTTGTCTCGAGCTGGTTTCAATTGCCACTGGAAAGTCGGCTCCCATACCCTCCGTCTTGATCGCCTAACGCCATAACATTCAACATGCTTTGTGTTTTAAGCATCGGATAAAATATGAGCCAGCTTCTTCAAGGTTTGGCTTCCTCGGCGATGGACTTGTCTTCCTCCTTATCTACTGTCGTAGAAGATCTTGTGAGGTTTGAGTGGTGAGGTGGCTCATGAGGAGCCGGCGACCCAGTCCCGAGGTCCGTCAGTTGTTTCTCTGGATATGTGTTAGCAAGAATCCAAACCAAACGATCTAATGGTGCTTACCTAGCTCTCGTACTCTGTGACGAAGCATCTGGTTCTCACGAACCAGCATCTGTGTCTCAGCCTGATAAAATGCGCTTTCATCGCGACCACCCAGAACCAAATCCTCACTATTTCCACCTATGGAAGTTGCGCGAAGTCGTGGGGAGGCACCACTACGACTGGGTGTTCGAGATCGTCGTTGGAGGTCGGCACGGGCGAGATCGAACGAGCTTCGAGGGTGACGATAGCTATTGGAGCGAGAACCAGATCCGCCGGTTGGAACAGGAGGGATCGAGACATGAGAGCTGGAGGCGTGGGGGGTTCCGTGACCTGACCGCTCGGAAATGGCAGAGCTATCCTCTACAGCCGAGCTCTGGTTCTGGTTATGGGGGTTGGCAGCTTGAAGGCGCTGGAGTTCGAGCTGCTGCTGTCGGATCATCTGCAAGAGGCGATTCTATCATCAAGAGGTCAGCCATCGTTGTTGTGTATGACATGGCATCATATTTCTTACCACATGAGCTTCTTGCTCTGCCTCAAGCTCTTGATGCAGTTCACCCAGGCTGGGTGCTCTATGATGACGGGGATCACCCGTCAGGGGAGATCCAGAAAGAGGTTGCGGGCTCGCAGTCCGTAGGCCAGACGGTTCGTTGACCATCTCGCCTGGCGAAGGCACGGAAGGGTCGTTAAGTTGTAGGTTCATGAGTACGGCGGAACGTCGTCGACCGGTATTTGGGGAGTGTTGGTTTCGAGAGATGGAGCTGCTTGACGATCCTGTTGGGTGTTAGTGGCCGAGTTGATTGTTTAGGTAAAAAAATTTAGTAGAGGACGTACTTCGTGGAGATTCGTGTTGAAGTCCAGCATTCATGGTCGCGGCTGCTTGCAACGATATCGAAGCTGATCGCGGGGATCTTGTTGGCGAGTCGCTGCGGGGAACAGCGGTGTTCGGTGGTGGAGACGCCATGATGCTTTCCTTGTATATATCACTTGGTTGTTCTTATAAATTATAAGATACAACTGATAAACGTTTTCAGAGAAAGAATAGAGCGTCAAAAGAAAGTATATGATGAGAGTCGGTGAATACGTCAGAATTAGGAAGCGTTCTTAAAACGATTGGCTGAGTTATGTTGGCAGTTTGTTTAAACCGTAGGTGTGGAGGGGTTGTAGCAAACAGGCAGATAGATAGAGTATAGGTAGGGTATGCATGTACTACAGAGCAATTTATGCGTGTGCATATAGAAGAATACAGGTTAAAATAGGATTTATGGTTACTTGATAGGTTATGAATACTAGAGGAGCGTTGATTCAGACCCGACATCCATCGTGATCACCGAAACCAGATCGCAATGAGTAAGTCTGCGGCGGAGTTGCTGACGAGTGGCCTGCTTGTGTGCTGATCACGACCCTCCAAAACCAAACTTCCAGGCTCGGCGATAGAGGTCACAGGGCACATCAGTCGATTGCGGGGGCTGGGGCAACTTTGCTACAGTGAACAATACTCCGCTATCGCTCTCCAACTTGAACTTCCCCACGGGCATGTGCTGCTTTCAGCTTGGTCAGGACATTCTGTATTCATGATTCCGACCAGAAGGTCACGCAGACATGGAATTAGACTCATAACCGTGATGACCTGGAATCACTGATACATCTATTTCTTGGTCGAGGCCATCGTGAACAATTTGTTGCACAATAGAATCATAGTATCGGTTTAATTCAGTCGTGATACATGGTTTACTCACACAATGACAGATGACCACAGCATCATGATTCCATTCCAAGCCAGAGTCTCACAACTACAGGCTATCCGAATCTTCAACAGTGTAAAATAATACCCATGGCGACCATCAAGAATCAAAAGCCACCGACAACGGTATAAACATGTAACGAACCCTCAATACTCCTGAGACAGATATCAATGTAATCATCCGAACATCGCAACATACATGCATCTTGATTCACTGCACCGACCCATTTGCATGTTTCATGTGAATCTGATACAGAAGGGACCAACAGTTCCAAGCTCAACAGACAGGACAGGCCTCAACGGCCAGGATTTTGAGGGCGTTGATGATGAAACATGACGGCGTTGAGAACACGCCATTCTCACAGCTATGACCCGCAAGACCCCTTCAATTGACACAAGGACGTCAAATTTTTTTTTATCGTTGATCGTTGATTGAACATGTGTAAGACGCATGTCAGTGGCTTATGGCTGAAGGGTCTTGTAAGAAAGTTCAGGCATGTTAAATGAGTATACGGTGGCTGATTATGAATGAGGGAAGAGAAAACAAGGGGCTTAGTACTGAGGCTGAAGCTGGTACCTTACACTGCTCGGGCTCAGGTACAAGCATTGATGCTATCTTGAGATGTCATCTCGTCTACAATAACTCACGAACTTTAAAGAATAAGGATGCCTAATATGCAACTTTGCAACTATTCCTGGTCAGGAAATAACTTCATCCCAGCCTCTGGATTACACGTCGTCTTTCCTCCCAGTGTTACCCTGCCCTACAGGGTCCCTGAAGATGGATAGCCCGGTACAAGACGGATCTAGATCCCGCGGGGACCTGTGTATTTAAGACAGAAGCTAATCGGCTGACTACTTTCTGAAAAAAGTCAAACATATTGGGCATCTTCATCTCGTCTTGCTGTAGTAAAACAAGCCACCTAAGATTTGTAAACCGGTATATCGGTTCGTAATGTCGATCCGCCAGGCTATCCATGCCGGCCTCACAGTCAAGGTGCCATTCCGCTGAGTCGTCCTTGTTTTTCTGGCCGTTCGGCTAGTATGGTCCAGCCAGACTGGCGGTATTGTCTGTGCCAAAAGCCCTTGTCTCCTGGCTAATATTAACGTCAACTACCGTGGCTTCCGGCACTAAAACCACCAGATCCCTGATGTTAATTGCTCCCAAGTTTTTGGTGGGAAATTGGCCTCTTCGTGTTTTGTTGTTGCTGGTCGAGAGTTTGTTTGTTTATGTCTGTCCTTCACCGCATCAGATAGATCTTGGTTCTTGGACATGTTGGCTGGATGAAGCTGAGACATGGCTTCCAGATTGATTAATTGGTCAAGGGGCCGGGCCGCCAGAAGCAGGGAGAATCGCCCTTCAGATTTGTATAGATGGGACTGTCTTACTCGATGCAACTTTCTTTGGTTGGTTATGAGGTGAGCTAACCAGAAATTGGGCCCATGCTTGCGAGAAGTTGACATTTGAGCCAGACAATTTCAAGCCTAGTCGAGCCCACTACTGCAGGAACACAGCAAAAGCAAAACAAGATGCATCTCCTGGTCCCAATTATCCAAGCTCCTGCATAATGGCTTGGAATCAAATAAACCAAGAGGTTAGCGCCTTGTGTCCATCTGAGGTATCGTTATCGTATTCGATCGATGGCCCCATATGCCGGGCTGTGAATGACAATTCTGATGACGACTCATTTTGCTGTGACAATGCTGACAAAAGAAAAGCCGCCGAGAAAAGCAAAATTAACTCGTAAAGTGACTGGCTACGAGCGGAACCGCACTCAATCCTAGATCCACGGATATTCTTGGTTCGGTCGTACAGAATTGTGTTGGACAAATGATGCTGTGCTACACAATAGAAGGATCGGTGAGGAAGAGGTTCGCTTATTACTTCACAGCAATGGTCAGCTCTGCCAAGTTACCGCCTCTTGAGCGTCATATCAATGCATCTGTTAATTGCTGGCGCTTGTCATTCGAGGCACAAGAGAAACCCAGCAAAATGACTGCACCAATTGTCCCTCACGTGCAAGACTTGCATCAGTCATTGGATTCTTCAATTGCAATTTGGGTTGAGATTTGAGTCATTCCAAAGGCATCTTGAAAATGTAAGGGGTCCAGGGGTTCTCGAGGCAGTTGAACAACAACGGAATCGCTTGTTTCCTACGGAGTACAGCCTGACCCCCAGCCCCGAAACAACAGCCATGCTCTTCAGCTGGGCGAGGCTTGGTAGTGAATGATTCAACCCTTGTATTTCCGGGTCGTAAAGGACTAGGAAAGTGGGATATCAATCGGACGTTTTGGCTAGAGGAACCGATCCCCGTCTTTTATCGTTATGAGACACTGGTCTGGCAGCGATAAAGCTGGGGCCACACACAACCAACAAGAGAGCAAAAGAATCTTCACCAATCTGTGCTCCTGGAGCTCCTCATGCATAATGGCTTTGTGATAGTGCTGATTGACATGTTTGTGATAAAAAGAAAGGTTGATATGTGATATGACAGTTAATGTGATCGGCATATCAAAAAGATCGTGATCAGCCGAGCGGCAGACTTCACCGTTCCTACCAGAATTTCCGAAAAGTGTGCCGGGACCTGCGACACGGCGGCTTCTGCTGTCATTGGCTGCAGAAGGACAAACAGCAAGGATTGCCGGATTGAGAGCAAGAGTCACATGAGGATTCCTCCTCGAAGCGATATCGCGCTGTCAAGAGTTTCTCAACCCTCCAAGGGACGGGAGCGAGATAGAGTCAAGTTCGTGGTGTAGTACCGAGTACGTGTTGCTAAATTGTTCTGATGCCCAGACGAGAGCACTCTAATGATGGGAAATAACTACTCACCTATAATATGGCCAGGCAATTCTTATTATTATAATTCGTAGGCAGCAAAACTGAGGCCCGTCTTTTCTTCCCTCATGAGATCGTGACCAGTCCACTGTCACGCTAGGACCGGCTTCTCAGCCCCTGATCCCGGATGGAGTCGTTGGAAACCCCAAGTTCACAGGGTTTAAGCACGGAGACAAGTTTGTAGCAAAGGAATTGAGTCTTTTTTTGTAAGCGGCTTGATGACTGTATGTTGACGATAATCGGTCAGACGGAGGACTTGTATGCTCCATCTTCACAAGAGCTCATAAGACTCAGCTCGCATGCATATCTAATGATGATAATGAGATCAATATGCCGATGAACAACACAGGTCTGTGTGTTTTGTTAAACTGTTCCTTATTTAGGACAAAACAAAGTTTCTCCATCCACATTATCCACACATACTGTGCACTGAATATCATTGCAACTTGAGATAATTGATCGAGCTTGTAGGCATTAGCAGAGTCGCATCGTGTCGCGATTAAAGCCGCGTCGATGTTCTTGGGCCAATAAAGTTGACGCTTAGTAGCATCACACCCACTTGTTTCGCAGACGTTGCGTGTGTGTGAATCTGTTCTCGAGTAACACACGTATGAAAACCGTCATTCCACGTTGTGCTCTTACCAAAAGGGCCCATAGTTCAACGGGTAAGCCGTTGAACTGGGTCCGAGCGCACGAGTCTCACAAACTGTAAGTTTATTTTATTCGTATACCAGAGTCTTGGACCTTTTCTTACTGTCTGTTTGGATATTCGGTAAAGGAGAAAAAACAATGCCGAGGATCATGAATCTGGACTGTCTTGAGTGAATGTGATTCCTAGACTGCCAAAGTTAAGAACCAACTTAGTAGCGGGATAATCCCTGACGGCCGTTTTGCAGGTTGACAGGGGCTCCCCTGCCCCTGGCTCCTCTTGTGCCCTCTGCTCGCCTCGCTGAGTGGCCTTTGTCGTCCCTGTTTATGTTCTTCCTCAAGAACGGTCCCACTATCGATGCCCATGTTCTAAGGTCATGTCGTTCGCTGACTTGTCGTCTGTATGGGCGGTTGTGGGCTTGCTACTACTATGTACCTGCATCTCCGGACCCATCGAATTGCGTCGTTCGTGCCTTTGTTGTTCCTGTAATATGAGTGTGTGCTTATTCAACAGTTCGATACGACGTGTACTTGGGCGCTTGCTTTATGAGGCATCTTGAGCGAGTGAGCGAGCCAGCCATTACAGTGATCGCATAGAATGAGGCTTGAGATATGATGTCGAGTAACTCACTAGAGTTCAATGTTTCCCTTCAAAGACGCCCAATTAGGAAAAGTTTATCGTGTCCTCCGTTTTCTTACCCTGGAACTTGTTTAATTCTGGCCTCGGGGCTCCCCCTCCCTTGCATGGCTCTTGTCTTCGTGCCTGAGGTGGGCTTAGCTTACCATTGGATCCCCATAAGGCAGTCTAGGACCTTCCCCAGTACGTGCAGACCACACAGTACCACACCATTAGGTTCAAGAGGCCAGAGAGGGTAGGTACTTCATGGCACTTGCGTTTTGCTTGTGGTTGTGCTGGCTTACAAGTTCCTCCCACTCCCACTCCCATCCCCTCAGGTCCCCTTCTACAACCGCTGTTGCTTCTTCTTCTTCTTCGTCTTCTCGACAACCCAAAATACGTCTTTGTTGTTCTCTTCTGGTTTTGTTTGTATACGCGCCTCTTTTCTGGCTCAACTGTTTCTCTTTGCCTCGTCGCTCACTATTTCATATACAGTCTGTCCCGTAGGCTTCGGCTTCACTCTCACTCATTGACCCGAATCGCTCTCTTCAATCGTCACTCTTTGTTGCTCAATACCTATACTATACTTTCGCCACCACCAACGTTCCGCAACTACTTCTACTTTCCGTTCTGGGCAACAAGCTGTTAACGTTATACCGGGCCTCTTACTGTATGAGTTGATATCTGCGCCATATCAGACGGAACTTTTTGACTGAGCTGCGATCTACGGCATCCAAGACGGGAACCCGCATTTCCTCACATCCCACCTCCGGTCAGCCTCGGTCTGGGTTACACATTTTAAACGCACGAATACATGCCGCGCAATTCTTAAACGAGACCTTGTCCCAGGATCATCCCCAAGTTCTGTCATACAAAGGTGTTCGAGTTGCCGCCTGCATTTGAGCAGCACGGTACCCTACCTATGCCGCTCTGTTCTGCATATCGCCAGCAGACACTTTCTACACCTACGCCTACCGTTTAGCTTGCTGACTATAACGCATTGCCAAGTCATTAAACTTACCGCGCCTTTTGTATTTCGCCAATATGTCTTTTAGAGATTCTTTCATGACCCATAGTGGTACTCTAGAAGCGCTCCAGAGTCATCATGCACCAGCACGAAGAACTCGTCCTCCGGATATTGACACAATGGCAGCTGAAGAGAATCGCGTGCCCTTAAAAGCTGAAAAGGCTAGCAGAAGAGAATCGAGGTTAGGACTGCGAAGTTTATTCAGTCGATCAAAGACGCACTTGGCCAGTCCTGAAACGCCATCATCCTTTGGAAGCCGTACATCACTCCCTGAAACGAACCCTTATTTTCCAGCCCAGCCCGATCCAGTGTTTGACGATATGCCCTCGTCCCCTCGCAGCCCGCGACCTTTAGCTACCATGTTCGAAAGCCAGCAAAGTCCACCGGCTCAACCACGACCTGTTGGCCTTATTAGAGCCCAGGGGTCTGGCAAGCCTGCACGCGGGCCACTTTCGACATGGCACCCTCCACCTCTATTTAAAGCATTTCCACAGGCTGTCAAACATATGACATTACCAGCTACATCACTAGCACCTGAAGCCATTCTACGCATGCACGACCGGCGAGCTAGCACATTGCGTGACGAAAATGCCGAAGCACCAGATGCTGAAGGTGCCCCTACCGAGAAGGCCAAGGTTAAGAAGAAGCATCGTCGCAATACCTCCGGGCATTTCCCAAAGTTTGAATGGACCAACAAGATTTATGTTCTTGTGACATCTGGATATTTGCTGCAATATGCAGCAGAAGGACCCTTCGACCGGTTGCCTGAAAGGATATTGCACCTCAGCAAAGATTCTGCAGCATTTGCAAGCGATGTGATCCCTGGACGCCATTGGGTAATCCAGGTCTCTGCAGCTGCAGAGTCTGATGGGACAACAGCATCAGACTCTCGCTCTTTATTCTCGCGATGGAATTTCCGGACTACTGAACGACGCCATGTCTCCAACTTCCTCATGGTATTTGAAACTGCCGAGGATATGGAAGGCTGGATCTCAACATTACGCCGTGAAATCGAGGCACTGGGGGGGAAGAAGACACTTACTGAGACAGGCAAACCAAAGGCCGAGGACGAAGTAGCACCACTACGAGAGAAACCTAGCCAAAGGACTTTGGTAGTACGAGACCCCAATCGGTTATCACGCATAGCAAGCTCAAGCTCCCAGAGCCCTCAAAGTCCCGACAGCTTTCTGCCTCCCCAAAATCTACAATGGCAAAGTCAGACACAGATCAACCGCTCAGCCACAAATGTTGCCGAGCCTGAGCCTGCAGTCGATCAACCCCTTGATGATATTTCTACGACAAATAGCTTTGTATCGCATGACGGCAGGCAACTGGAGAGTTTACGAGAAAATTCGAACCGCCTTTCATTCATATCATCCGGTCAACGGACAGTCGTGACGTCTGCAGGATCCTCACCAGCGTCTTCACCAACCGTTGATACCTTCCCTGCACCTGTCGAGCATAATTCGTCGCTAGAGGAGGCAAAGCTTTCACCAGAGCCGAAACCTAGGCCCAACGCTGCAGCAATTCTGGACCGAAGACAGTCTATGCAAGTTCTCACCCCCTTTGTCGAACTGCAAGGCGGACCCATCAACCTACGACCGCAATCTAGCTATGGATCTGGTGCCGCTGATTTGAAGACTCAAACACCTAACTTCAGCGTACCCAATTCGTCGAACCGAAGATATTCGTATGCGAAGACTATGGCCCAGGAATTCGGCATGGCTCCTTCGTCAGGTCCACTGGAGGTGCGATCTTTGGGTCGTCGAGCACCACCAACGACGTTACCAATCGCGCGGCCTCTATCCATGGTAGCTGACCAACCGTCGCCAATGGAGGACGTCCACGAACGACCAGTGACGCGGCACGGAGACGAAACTCAGCCAACCATTCCAGCAGAAGATGATCTGCCGTCTCTGCCAAACATTTCCACTTTATATGAGATGACACCACGACATTCGAGCCTGGTACCAATAGAAGAACCGACCATTGAGATCAGCCGCCCAGGCAGCTCGCGCAGACAATCAGGCATGAGGCAATGGCGCAAATCCGAAAATCCCAGTGCTATGGGACGTAGTATTCCCAACTCAACTCGGCCGAGCTTGGAACAAAGAACACGTTCGCGATCTTTTCTTGGGGGAGCCGAGGAGGCAGCCCGTCGCCGTGCTTCCCTGGATACTCATAGCGATGCACGAAGTGACAGCATGTCAGCCAAGGCTCGGTCACAAAGACGGGCGAGTATTCAGTCAGTGATGTCTGACCGGGCATCACAGTATAGTGCCTCAGGCGACCTCCCACCCCCGATGTCGCCAGAGTCGCTGCCTCTACCTGCGCCTCCACCCACAGTGCCTCTACCCCCTATTCCCGCATCTGCGAGCAACCCTCTTTTGCGGCCTGATATGAACGGAAAGAGTCTTTTCATCCGAAGGAGCATGCCTCACCTGGGTGAAGTGCCTCCACCAGTTCCACCACCAACCTGTGCGCTACCTCCTCTTCCACCCAAAATACAAGTCAAGGCTTAAATGCCTTGATTCATCCTATATACCCTTTCCTTGTTTTTACTGTCACGAACTTTGACGGAGCGATTGATGCGGATTCCTTGATTACCCGAAACGATACTGGGCGTTTTGGAACACTGTTACTTTGATTCTCTTTTGTATTGGGACAAAAATTCTCTTCTGGTCAACACTTGTAAAATATAGAACGGTCGGGCTGGAAGGAGCATTTCCGGTTATGCGACCACGTCTTGGGATGATATCCATGTATAGGCGTACCAAAGGAAAGGACTATTCAAGGCTGTATATGGCCGATAGTAGTGATAGAGTCATAAGAATAAGTCTAATGTTGTTTTTTTAAAGATGTTGCCTCAGCACCAGAGAGACGATGATGTAGTGGATGACAGCGACTTCACATGGAGCAATAGGGAATTGTTGTTGCTATACGTCATCCAAGGACAACTACCAAGTGAAGAGATGTTTACGGATATAAGATAGAAAGCTACTGGTTACGTAGACACAAATTGGCTGAAACGATAGCAGTCTTTGTTCCTGGGCTTACATGAGGCCTTAAGTGGTCTCCACTTTTCAATGAGACTGTTGCGTACCATCCACATGCCAATATCAAGATATACTAGGCAGCGGGGGTATTGGAATGAGTAAGTATGAAAACTAAAAATATTTTATATTCTGATCGAAATACTCATTGCAGATAATTTATGTAACTGATGCCTCGCGTCTAAAATTTCAATTAAACGCGTGCAGGCCCATGACGCTCAATTAGAAAAAAGGACGTGGCTGGGGGGACGTGCAGCAGCTTTAATGGACGAAATGCCGGGTTGCGTCGTGTTGTCCCAACTACATACAACAACAACCTCATTAATTCTTCACAACTCTAAACCTCTCAATACCAAGAGTTATACCCTTTTGCTCTTACGATCCACTGCCATGCTATTTCTAACCATATAACAAACCTAATACCAACACACACCATCAACCAAAATGCCAGCCCTTCCACCATCGTCAACAATACCCTCAGGGCACAACCCCCTCTCCGTCCGCCAGAACGACGACTCGAGCAGCTCCTTCACCGCCGTGCCAACTGCCTACAAGAGCGCCGACAACTCGCTCGCCCCCGGTGTCGTCGCCGGTATCGTCCTCGGCTCCGTCGCTGGCTTTCTTCTCCTGCTGTACATCATCTACATGCTTCTACACCGCGGCCCAGTCGTGAGAACAGTCGACGGCGCATCGACCGTTGTTTCAGGCGGGCCTATGAGTACCGTCACCGGAGATACGTCGACATATCTAAGTTTCCGAAGCAGAAGGGACCGAAGAACGAGGAATAGATCGAGGAGTAGGGCTACGTCTAGATCCAAGAGGACGAGATCGCGCACGACGGTGAATTCGAGGGACAGGAGTCGAAGACGAACATCGCCGCTTGTGAGCGATAGTCGTGGAGAGCGAATTATCGTCGATCCGCCTGCGCCGCGCTTCGTTCAAGAATCGACTATTTCTTCAGATAACGAGATTGTTGTTGAAGAGGAGCACAGTGTTTCTCCCCCAAGACGATCACGACGACAGAGCCAAGACCGATATCGTCGAGAACCATTGATGGGAGAAGGATATCGAAGGGACTATTCCCCGAGAGATTACTCACCCAGAAGGGAGAGCAGACGATATAGCCGAGACCGGTAGGGGAGGACGATTTGCGTATTTTATTTCTTCAATTTGTTTTAATTACGACTTCACGACATATTTTGGACGTTGGATGCATAGATCGATTGGAGTATTGAATGGACGAGAAAGGATTTACTACGATGTACATTGGAAAGAATGAGTAATATGCACAAAAGGAGCAGAAGAGAAGAGAGGAGGTCAGATTGAGCGCCAAATCTTTCGAATCGAGGCTTTCATTTTGATAGATACCCGAATAGTCTCTACAAAAACTACCTGTATATAGACAAAAGATTGGTACCATCAACTCATGACCTCCCATTTCACCTTTTCTATGAGCGGTATGCTTGCTTCATGGTATCTCATATCTACCCAGTTGCTCCATACCTTCATAACTCACCATGATAGTAAACGGACAGTAGACCGTCGACTTATCCATGAATTTTCTCCACATCTTCCAATATCAACATCTACTTTTGTAGCCTCAAAACAGAAATGCACCCTCGCCTTCTGGTGTATTGAAACATACCCAAATGCCATAAAGTGCCGCCCTTTTCACTGAGCAGACCTGCATCTGCAGGTAAGCAAGAAAGCAAGCCAACGCGCCGGCAATAAAGACAGAAATAGATCCAACAAACACTTTCTTACATGTTCATGCCGCCGTCTTGGCCACCTCCTCCTTGGGGACCTCCAAAGAAGAACGTGTCAAAGGGGTTCATCTGCGGCGCCTCACTAAAGTCATGGTGAAGGCCCTCCCAGTTCATGCTTAGACCCATATCGAGCTGCGACTGGTCCATGGCGGTGAAGTCTCCGTTCGATGACGCGCCCAAATTCTGGAGGAACTCCATTGTTTGAGCATCTGGGTAGTCCTGTCCGTTGAATTGCTGTTGTTGTCCACCATAGGATCCTCCGCCGTTGGGCTGGGATGTCACTCGTCGAGGAATAGGTGAGGGAACCATTCCCGATTCTATAGGTGATCCCTCTTGCTTATGGCCAGAGTCTGTAGGGCTTGGTCCACCTCGACTTCGCGATTTGAGCAAATATCCCTCTGCTGATCGCGCCATCGGGGGCGACGGCTGTGCATTCCCGTCGCCTGCAACAGACAATGTAGGAGAGGAGAGCGAGTCAGAAAGCGACAAATCAATCTGATAAGACGCCTGATCTGAGCCCTGCGGACGGTGACGTCCTTGCCCCGTCCCTTTCGATGAGTCCGGTGGGGTGTTCCACGCAGAACGTTGTCTTCGGGCCGTCGGGGCACCGAAACCGCCTGTTGAAGAGGCCATCTTAATGGTGGCCTTAGCTGTTCGATCGAACGCATCTCGGCACGTCTCGGCGGGAGGGCACTTGTCGATCATATCTGTGAGAACCGATTTGGCAGCGAGGATAGTAAAGTCCACTTCATCCATGCTCTAGATCCACTATTAGCTCATTTCTCCGAGGTCTCTGGATTTGGTCAAAGCTTACCAGGCGACTTCGTACGATGGGCGAGTGCCAAATAGCATAAAGGTACGAGATTCCCGCCATGAACAGGTGATGGGTGGAAAGATAGGTGTAGCTCACCAACCCACTGAGATGGAGTTGTCTATATATGCGGAGGATCTTTTGGCCTGCCTCTGCAACTTTCAGGTAGATTCGGTCCTCGTCTTCACGAAGCTCTGCTTGGAACGCCGTTGGGCTGTTAACCTCATTTGATGAATTATACTCACCCTCGAACATGGCGGGAACACTTAGACTCTGACGATAGAGCATTATGATTGCCTGCCAGTAATTGAGCTCGAGGAACTCGGTCGAAAACATGACACCCGTCTCTTGTCTCGATGGTGCTGACGTCTTCCACTGATACAGCCTTCGATCGATATCTATGCGCCATGAACGGAACGAATCAAACTGTACGAGGAAGGGCGATGGAAGATGAATGTGCATATCTGGGAACTTGCCCTGCACACCCGCCTTAGCGATCTGGGCTTGATTGTACTGCAACACCTGAAGAATTTCTGATTGCAGCAGCCGCAGTCGGAAGTAATGATGGGCAACATGCTTGTAGCTGGGTTGGAGCTGATCTGATGGTGGATCTATAAGCCCGGTCGGCGTAATATAGTCGTCGTCCAACAACGAAGGAAACTCAGTTGTGATGACCTGATCGCTGACGCCGAATGGTCTTCCAACGCATGTGCTAACCAGACGATCGAGAGAGTATGTGCACCACCATAAACGGCGCCTCATATCTCGCACCCACAACTTCTTCCCCCGGGTTTGTGTCCCATTCTCTCGGGAACCAGCACCATCAGTCTGTTCACTTTCGTTAGGTAAGGAATCAATTTCCCTATCATCCTCATAGTGAAGGCCGAGATCAACGGCAAGTCGAACAGCAACACCAATAATGTACCTGGTCCGTGTCAGTCAGGTGAGTTCACACACCACATACGATCAATCAGCACATACCAGAGGCCAGGGGGGACAGGTCGAAGCAGAGCGAAATTGGCCAGAAGAAGTACGGCTTGCAGAACTTCTAACCCTCCGCCACTGTTACTCAAACACGATTCTAGGTGCACGATTGCGCTCGCGTGATACTCTTCTGGCTCACATCGATTTTTGTTGTCTGCACCAGCATCGCCAGATGAGTCAGATTTCACTGGCTCGCCAACAATGACACCACAGCCGATGGCGAAAACCATATTCAACAAATACAGCTCTCGCGAGCCTCGGGCCGGATCCTGAGTGGCATATATGCGTTCGAATGTCTGCATAAACTCTCCTCTGTGCAGAATTGGGATCTGAGGGTTCGAGTGTTCAAAGTATAACCTCACGAGCCGCAAGCCGACTTCTTTACTAGGAAAACTTGCAGGCTTGATAGACGGCCTGGTATGAAGGCCGAAAAACGAATCGCGAAGAGAAGCTCCATTGCCGCTTGGTTGCCGAGGATTCCTTGGATCATTCGGATTCGGTTGACCAGAGGATGAATACTGAACTGCAGCATATACGACCCGGGCGAATGAGACACCAGATGCGGATGCTAAAGACCGAGGTTTCGAGGGGCTCACGATGTTGAGAAACCCTGATTGGCCCGACTTTTTCTTAAGCGATTCCACCGCCTGGCTCTGAGGCCTGCGGTCGCCGGCTTCTGATGGTCCGGAATAACCTGTTTCGGTGGCGGAGTTGATACTGGCGGTGTCGGTGCCTATTCGAGAACACAATTCGAGGTTTTCGGCTGGGGGGAAGGCGATGTTATTGGCGCTAAGCAGGTTCTCGAGCTGCTCGACTCGGGTTTCGAGATAGTAAACATAACTGCGCGCAAGGTCAACATTTGATCATTAATCGTCTTCGATGGTTTTGTGGCGCGTTGTCGAGGTCTGTGATGACCACAAGATTACGCATCTGGACAATCGCGCGCTTGCAATGCCTTATCGTACCTGCGTGGGATTTCCTTCTTTGTGATGGGATCATAGCCAACACAAGCGACTCCTGCCTTAGCGCAACTTGCGCAGCTCGGTAGCTTCTGATCACAACGATTTTTACGTAGGCGACAACGGTTACAGGCGCTGACGTTGCGAAAGTTACTGCTCTGGCCTGCCTTGGCCGCTACTGACGGAGAGGCGGTAGTGGAAGATGCTGAAGCGCCATCGGCTTGGAGACGTTCGCGCTCACGATCCTGGGGGCTCGGCTGGCCGTTGCGCGGCGATCCATCGTCATTCGAGTTCTGTCGCTGTCGCTTTGCGGGTTGCGAGCTCGGAGACGGAGGGCCACGCGCAGGCATTGTAACGGCCCGGCGGGCAACCGAAGACGGCGCCGATAAGTTTGCGACGGGGTCGGAGATGAAGAGAAGTGGCTCGGGCGGAGTGACGCAGATCAGCCGGAGAAAGCGATATCCAAGTGGTCGGTCTTAGGTTGTCGTCTGTGAATTGATGATGGAGACGGAGAGAGTGGGTTTGAGCTTGCTTGAGCTTAGTCGGGGGACGGAGACGGGGGCGGAAGGTGGCAGGTGAAAGGCGGAACGGTAGATTGAGTGTTCCGGTCGGGGCTAACAATTAACGAAACGAACGGGCGGAGAAGGTAAGCGCGGTTCTGAGGACAGTAACAGGAAGGCAGCTACTCCGAATGGGTGGGATAGATGAGACAAAAAGGCAGGAGCTGGACAATTGAAGGATATGGATAAAGGCGGGAAGGGATCGACGAGCCGCTGTAGCCGCTAACGTTTGTCAAAGCGCAAGGTGTTTGTCAACCGTATTATAGCTGATATCTGATGAATTGGGGGTTCAAGGATATGAGAAGAAGGGCATTATAATAAGATCAAGTGGTTGCCGAACTGCCTAAATCTTCCAGAATTGGCCACCTAGATTATCAGTCAAACAAGCAACAACTTCTTTGCTGACTATTTGTTGTCTGCGGGGACCAACCAAGGTATCGTGGAGTTTGGCCCATGACCCCCAAGAACAACGATTCTGGCTGTCAACGTCGTAGAAAGTCGAGACTAAGCTGGGGCCTGGACTAAGCGAAAGTCATGGCAAGTGGTCCCTGAAAGAGGGGACCTATCAACTGTGCATATTCCTCAGTATAAGGAGGCAATATCTCGTGGTGGAGGTGACGGTGGTTGATGGCCGCTTCTGGATGAGTCTGCGATGATGATAATTGTCACGTTTGTTTCATGGAGGATGGAGACAAACAAGGGTCTTGAAGTTTCCAGTTGTAAGCAATTAGAAGTTTTCAGCCGAATTACACGGCACAAGGATCCAGGTAGTAGGTATCAAGACGGTTCAGACAATAGCTTTGTTAAGGAGTATAAGATACTATAAGGTAGACTCGATAACAATGCATTATCTCGATTCTCAAAACTGCAAACAAGCCGCAAGAAAAAAAGCAAAGAAGGGAAAAGACCCTCCTTGTTGGCCAAAGTGCAAGTGCTGTCAATAACCAGACAAGGGTCCTTCCAGATTCATCCCAGTTGAATCCTGTAGCGAGCAGGTGGGGGAAAGATGATTTCTCTAAGAATTGACTCCTTGTATTGGCTAGTTTATTCGTCTCTCAACTCATCATTTCTGTAAGGAAGAAAGCCTTCAAAGTCAACTGCAAATCTGTGAATTAATGTTCTTGGCATGCAGCATCTTAAAAACGCCTTGTTTATCATCCTGTCGATCCTCTCCTGCAAACCAGACTTACAAGTTTGAGGCGTATCATGACAACGAATCATCTTATCAGTGCTTGCTCTTGTCTTCTTTTCCTTTCTTTTTACTTGCTGAAATAGCCACAGCGATCGTGATTTGAGTCTTGTATCCGAAGTTGTCCGGCTTTATAACCGGTCCCCTTCATCCTGCTCTCAGCTTTCGCCGCCAGATACCCCATTGGGGCATTGACAGCGGCACAGTGCAGTTGTATACATGAGACATCCCGCTTTTCAGTCTTTGACTGAGTGTTGCTTGTAAGTGAGAAGAGACGAGGAAGAGGTTACTTTGAGTTATACTCGAGTTCCTCTTATGTACAACGATCTTCCTATGCCGAATTACACTACTCACCGTATCATATTCAGTGAGTATATCGCTGGCCCGGCTCCGTTGACCTGAACCTTGTCAACGGGCTTGTCTCTTGGACCGGATCGGATGCAGCCTGGCGGTTGGCTGCATCATCACCAACACCAGCCAACATCTTCTCCGATTCCCGATTTGAGATGCCGGTCACCGTATTCGTAAGCTGCACAAGCATGAATAAGCTCACGAAGAAATTCCGATTTCCTGGTTACCCGATCCCTATCTCCTTATTGCCGCTTCGACTATCCATCGATATATCCTCATGCAAACTTTAAAGCGTCACACGTAGAAGATCTATACTAATAACCAACAATAATCTCTCCTACCACGATTTGTCACAGCCAAATCAATCATATCTCCCTCCTGCCATTTACCTCTTTCGAAAGGTGTACAAACCTCCTCAACACACAGCAAGGGTCCATCCTCTCCATCATTTTTAGCCTCTCTCCACACCACCCAACCTCACTTCAAGCTCCAAACATCCATTAGAGCGCGCGAATAAACTGAAGCAGAAGATGTTGAAATTGATTAAACTCATACGATTTCCACGATTACTTGCAAGCAAGTGCGATTCCCGACTGCAACCACCCAATTCACCTTTGCGCGTACAGATTCGCCGCTACTAGCAGTTCCCCGTGTATCATCAGATCATGGGGTTTCCAAGGACAAGGGTATTGTTACCTCACTTTCCTGTCCTCTTTTCTCGATGCCTTTTTGGTTACCGACATACAGGTGAGTCTGTCTGTATCCTTTATAGGAAATTCACATCCTGGCTGCCTGATGCTACACTGCGGTTGCACGGGACTTATCACGAGGTCAATCACAAGGTCTAAAGCAACTACATGCGACTACATGCATACTCGGGTACCTCGATTATTATGTGAAACTCTGTCATATGTATCAAAACAAGATGCATTGTTGTCTTCGGCCATGCCGTGTCACGCACGTTCCGTTCTGCACTTTGACCGCTGCCATTCCAGCTGCAGCATGCGTATGCGTAAGCATATCAAGCATCACCGTCTGTCTATGTATCTCCATGTCACTCAGGCACCGCGAAGAAAGTAGTTGCATGCATATATCTTTGTTCAATGAGACGGCAGTCTCGAAATTACTGCCACTGACATTATCCTTTCTTACACCGCCAGTTCCGCCCCGTGAGGTAGCCAGAACTGAGAATCGCAAACTCTTAAAAGTCTGAAAACAAACGCTACCGACAACTGCGAGGCCACCAAGAACCCCCATACCGAAAAACGCCCTCTAAACCACCGGGGTCCTGTCGTTGACGATACAGCATGGGCTGGTGCCATCGGCCGTGTAGCAAAATCCATTACAAAAATTTCCCTTCCCAAAATATCGTCCTTCTACTTTGTCGTTGAATCCTTCGTTCGTTGAATGAATCCATAGTCTATGTTTCGTGAAAAGAGTTCCCAAGCTCATCCATCTTCTTTTTTCCCTCTTATTGTAAAACGCCTGTTCCATGCCTGATCGCTGTGTTGGAAGAAAAAAAGGGGGTATTTTTCGACATGGGCCTAGCATGCCCTTTATACAATCCGTCCCTAAAGAAATGACGCCAGATTGTTTCGATTCTTCGCTTGCTCGAAACATTCAAACTCCGGTGAAAATCCAAGCCGTACGTTGTTGTTGCTTCATGCTGATTGATTCCTTAAACACTCTCCTCCTCGTCGTAGTCGGTGAAAAGACCCTCATCCAAGAGAGGGTCCCCCTCGGGCATCACATCATCCTGAGGTCCGCCCTCGGTAATTTGGGAGCTGAGATATGCTCCGACAATGGTGATAAGTCCGCTAAACCACCAAGCCAGTCCAGAGTATCCAGTCTGAAGACCCCAAGAGTAAAGAAGACCAGACAGGGTTGGGCCCAGAGCACGGCACAAGCTGGCAGTTGAGGCCGCAATTCCGTTGATCGTTCCAAGGACCTGCTTAGATGGCGCCGAGTTGGCCAGCAGGATGGCGTTGCTGGGGTATGCCATGGTGGAGAAGGTGCACTTCCAGATGACAAGGAGGTAGATAGCCGGCATTCTCATAGAGTCGGGGAGTAGCACAAGGTAGGGTGTGACCAGGTAGAGCGCAAAGTACGAGAATGCGAGGATTCGGAAGAGGCGGAGAGATCCAAGTCGTCGGGTAACTGGAGGAACGATGAGATAGTTGGAGAAGAGTGAGTAGAGTCCCTGAACCGACATGATGACGCCGATCATCTTAGTCTCGAGGCCGAATCCATCGGTAAACTTGAAGGGGAGGTCGTGAACGGGGTGTTCAGGTCGCTTAGTGCTCAGGAAGACGGGGAAAAGCTGGTCAAAAGTCATAGTGTGGCTGCGATATGTGTTAGACTGCATGAAGCTTTCGGTGAGGTGGAACTTACAAGGCGAGAATGCCATAAGAGATGATGTTCATAATGACAGGCTTTGTGAAAGTCTTTGACCTTCGCACCACAATGGGTTCCAGGGGGGCTTCGTTCAGGGATTGTGTGTCAGGCTGAGGAGCAAGTCGGGGCGAATTCTCTTGGCTTCGGTAAGCAGGCAGGGCCTCGTCAGAGTGGGCAGAGCCAGGGCGAACACTAGTCGAGAGATACTGAACGTTTTGCTTTCCATCGAGAAGAGCCTGCTTCTCGGGAGAGCGGCCTCGTCCGTTGCAGCTGGCAACCCCACCGAACCAGCTGGCGAGGTAATCTCCGATCTCACGTCCACGGTCTCGCTGAGCCTTCTTCTCAGCATGGGTCTCATCCAGGAAGAGAAGTCCAATGATGACTCCGAAGAAAACGGTGGCGGCGCTGAAGAGATTGGGGAGGAGGTAGGGATATCGGTCCCAGATGGTTCCGCGAGCGAAGATCTCGGGGTAGCTGATGCATGGTCGTGCGAGAGCTCCTCCAATCATAGGCCCAACGATCGATCTAAATAGGTAATCCAGTCAGCAACTGCTGTCAATGACTGCATGAGTATGTATGGCTTACCCAATGCACCACACCATGGGCATGATTGTATAAGCTCGGGCTGGATGATCTGTTAGCCCAATTCTCATCTGATTTTGAGATTTAACCTACGTTGATGTTCCTTGACAGTAACAAGCTCGGCGACGGTTGTCTGAAGGACGCCAATGTTGCTGAAATATGTCAATTGAGCGTTCCAAGCATCGTTCCCGAAAAACATACCCATTGAGAAGACCTCCAAGAGCGCGCGCAAAGAGTGCGACTGGCAGACTGGGGGCGAAACCAAAAACCAAGACACTCAGAGCAGTTCCCAGCAGACCAAAGAGAAGCACTGGCTTTCGGCCAATCTTATCGCTAAGCCGTCCCCAAAGAACTCCTGTCGAGAATTCGGCCAATGTGAAAGCGGAGGTGACCATGCCGGCGTAAACTGAAATCTTGTTGGAATCATCGGTAATGTTGAAATCTTGGATCATGTAGTAGATGTAGGGGAAGATGGACATGAAGGCAATCGGTTCGCATATTCTGCAGCAGGCTGCCAATTGTTAGACCCAGTGTCGCAAAGTCATGTAAGCTTAGCTCCGTACCTAGAACAAACATCTGCTTTGCGGGGAATGGGGGAAGCGGTCTCTCATTGCGGCCAGCGGCTTCGCGGTTGGCCGCAGTCATTTGACGACTCCTCGCCATGTTTTCTAGTTGTGATCCTCCCGGGCGGTTTCGTTTTGTTGTTCAATGGGTGTCCCCTGGTGACTTTTTGTTCAATTTTTGGTGAAAATGATGTCTCTGAACTGTTCGCAAGTCTGATCGATCCGTTTCGTAAAGTCTAATAGCATGAGACAAGTGGCTTTGGTAGGTTGTTGAATCTCGTCGAGTATGTAAGTGTGTAAGTGATTTGGTGTAGATGTACAACCCAAGTAGCAACAGATTGTAAGTGTTGACAAAGACTCAAGCTGATTGAGAGATAGAGAAAGAACACAGAATAAGAATCAAGGTGGCGGAGGGAGAAGGGAGACTAATTAAAGGGTTATAGAAGGTTCACGGAAGGAAAAGAGAAGGACCAAGATGGGGTGGATACACTTATAAGAAGTGTATGGAGTATGGAGAATGAGTAGGTATGAGGATGGAGTGTTAGTAGTGAAGTGAAGTGAGCAACACCCCTCAGACTGACTGGGACTGGGGTACATGGACTTGTCACAATGATCATCTTCTGGAGCAAAATAGAATTAATTACTAGACCCGAAGCTTGGAACCAGCGGTGACATGAGCGCGCCAAATGGGCAAAGGGCAAATCTCCTGTCGTGTCCGCGCTTCGCTGCGCTGCTTTGTGCTGTGCGATGCGGCGAACGGCCAAATTCTTGGGTAGTGGGGCTGGCTTCAGGGCTCCAAAGGCACCGGAACCAGCACCAGAGGTTAGAACACCATGGGCAGTCATCCCAGTTTGACAGGGCGGACTTGGTCTTGGGCCTTGAGTCTTGGGCTGCAGGGGCTGGGTCCCAGGGAGACGGAGACGCAGGAGCCCTGGAAGACTTAGCGTATGTACCCAGCAAGTACTTCTGCAGGGGTTTCCTTCTCTGCCTCTGGTCCCCTGTAAGCCACTGGAAGACGCCCACGGGGATGTGTCCCGAGCAAAACGCCATGGACTGACGGTTGGGTTCGAGCTTAATTGTTGGGTGCGAATCTGGATGGAGCTGGAAAACAAACCAAGCCAAACCAAATGCTAATGCTAAAGCGAATAGTGCCGTCCGTAACGGCACCCCGGTATTTCCGCTGTGGCTAAGCGCATGTCCGAGTGTTCCCTTTCGTCAAAAGTCCTGTCTTCCATGGACACATCATTCTGTTGTTTCGAAACTGGCTTATGCGTGCAAAACATCACCAACCTGAAATACGGTCAACTGACTTCCATGTTATCGCATTGGCTGCATCAAACAGCACTAACCCGCACAGCCGCTGCAAAGGACAGGACAACAGCGACAGGTTTAGGAGGCGGTGAACGCAATACAGTGAGCAATGAGCAACGGCCCCCGGGGACTCGTCACACGGAAATCATCCCCGGGGTCGCCTCAGCCTGGCTGTGGAGCGATAATGTTACTAGGGAAGACTTCCCGGAAGGGGACCACACCTCTCATCCTCTTGGTGACGGGCAGAAAGTAATGAGATTCCAGCGGAGCCGACTTCCATCAGTCACTCAGTCAGCACCACCAATTGTCATAGCACATGGCATGCCATGCCATGGGCCGTTGTTCCAGCCTTGGCGTTGCGGCGTGCGATTTCGATGGGGCGCCTAATGACGTCGATTTGGGTAGAACAGAATCAGATATCAGTCCAGTGCCTGCTGTGATAGGAGTTGCGATGTTTTTGTTGTCTCTTTCATAGGTAGGTTGTTATTGTCGTCCCCCACGTTCTCAGCCAGCTCACCCCGTCAGTCGTAGGCAGGCGTAGGCATCCGCCCATCTTACATGGTATTTTCCTTGAATAGCATGCTGGTTCTGATGATGTGTTATTCGCTTGGTGTTTCTTTGTTCTTTTCTCACACCCACCGCCGGCCATTTGTTCCGGAAAGTCTGGAGCAAACATCTTATGCCGTACTTTCTAGCTTCTGTGGTGTTTTCCAGAACGATGGAGCACATAGTCAGCAGACGACTTCCATGCATGAGGGAGTCATTCGGGATCTGCCTGCATTGCCAGCAATGTTGAGGCACCGCAGCCTTGTCATACCTCAACCATGTTTCACTGCCCACTGCATACGAGCTCGAGAATGACGCGTAGGACAAGGACAAATTAAGTATCACGTTCTGATCGGTGTGCAAGCCAAAGTTACCGGGATACTGACCAAGAGCTCGATTGTGATATCTTTAGATATTGCGAAAACGAGCTGCAACTCCAAACGTATCTTGTGCTTGTCACGAGGTCAAACTTACACAGGAGATTCCACCTCGGAACACGGAGTAGAAGTTCCTTTTTGCATATCAGTCGGCCGAGAAGGGCACGACTAGGCCGAAAAGCCTAGGTGTAAGTGATGCCAAGGTCGTAGGAATCTGTATGTAGAATGTCGAACCTACTTCGTGACCGATACGGACATCGTCCCCAGTCGAGCAGGGCCTTTCACCTTGGAAATTGCAAGGTTCCCTGACAGCGGCTCTCGTGAAAGCTTCCCTGCAGGCAAGGACAAATTGGAAATCTCAACATGTTGCAACCAAAAAATTTCAAGCCTGACTGGCATAGGCGTGTCGTCCATCTGTCAGACACGTGGCTGACGTTGATGGTCCTGTACTAAAAATTTTGAATTTAGAGTCATATATGTCGGTCTGCCGCATCACCATCGAAAATTTTCCCCAGCTGCATTAACGTCATACAAGCCAGGCGCCAATAGAAACACACGACATATTTCTCTGAAGTGGAAGCCCTCTTTGACATCCCCGGAGCCCCATAAAGTAGGGTTAATAGAAGGGAGCCACCCACGGGTGAGCGAGCAAGGGATTAAACAATTGAGGTGCGAGATTTTGATCAGGAACCCGAGACATTGTCACCGCCATGCTGCACCGGACCCTTCGCCTACTGCTGGCACGTGGAGTAGCTGCTGCGGCGCGTAAGCCACACATTGTGAGCCCAGGACGGAAGACGAAACTGGCGGTGTTGGGCTTGAAAATGCTGCAATCAATGCAGCGGTTTCAAGTCAGGGCTCTGAACCTTGAAGCTGTAGGGTACAGTCTCCCAAAGGCCCACGTCAATATCTGTAGCAAATGGATCTGACTCGACTTTGAGCTCGTCAGTCAAATTGGCCCACTCGCACCCAACCCGCTGGGCCGTAAGCCCCGAGTAGCAAAGACTGCCGGGAGTGCAACCGACTCCACAGATACAATTTAGATCGCCTTTAATTACGGATAGTCTGCAAGCAGCTTCGAATGCTGGATGCGATCCTCTCGGGAGTCGCCCTTTTGCTGCAATCGTGCCTGTCCCCCGTACACCGAATGTCGGCATTGAGTCTTGAGACAAGGCTCGGGGCTGTACACTACCGACCCGGGGAGATGCAAAGCGAAGCCTATGGAGGCAAGGCAAGGGCATCTTGACTTGTCAACTTTGTGCCAGCTCGCAGTCAAGGTCTGACTCTGTCTTGTGTCACAAAGGAAGTGGCTAAATCTAGGCCTGGGTCCCCCACTCGAAGCTCGCGGCTCCTTGTCACGGAAGCGGTATAGCACTGTATCACTCGCCTGTTTCACACGCGCCCGCGGCTCCTTTTGATATGTATGCATGATGTGCAGTAGGTGATTGAAAATAGACTCCAATGGTTACCGACGACGTGGACACTTTCATCCGCCTGCCGCGTAGGTGTCAGATCCGCCTTGCATAGATGCAAGTCAAAATGTTGGAGTCATTTCGTCGGTGAAGCCTGAGACAATCCTGACATTTTATTTTTTCTTTCCCCGATAGTTTCACAGCTCTCGACCACCACCCAGATTGAACAACCTCGGCTTCGCTCAAATGGTCGTCGCCCGCATAAGAATAAGGTGTCTCGTCAGGCGTGGGTGAGTCGTGGGTGAGTTGCACATCCATTGTCGTCATAGTCGAGCCTGGCGCTTCTCAGCATCCAATAGCATTGGGTGCCTTTTCCATTTTGAATCCCTGTGAAGTCCCGGAAGGTCTTCCTGGCTTCCGGCTTCGCTGAAGTGGATGCAGGGCAGTTTGCCGGTACAGCTAGGCACGCCGCGGGAGGTCTCGTGCTACCAGAAGACTACTTTTCTTGCAGCCTGTCGCATGGCGCCCCGCTCAAGGGGAGAAGCCGAGTGGCCACAAGAAAAGAGCCGGGCGAGCTGGCCTCAGGGGAAAAAGGGGGCGGCGGACAAGCGACCCGGTGGGCTGGGTTGATCTGATGCATCTCGTCGATTGTACAAATGAGGTAGTCTCGGTAAAGAAGCCTCCCTTGTCGTTAGACTACGCAATGACAGATGGACTAGACACCCCCGCCTGTCCAAGGGAAAAAAAAGTGAGGCAGGCAAGAAAGAGAAGGATGAGGAGCAGAAAAACCGAGTAGGGTGTGTTTCAGAAAAGCCGTGTGTGGGCGATGTCAAACCCAGCAGGCCGGGTGGCCCGATCCAAACGAATCGCTGAAGGCAGGGAGGGCCAGATACGATGTAATGTCTTGGAATTCTCTATGAAGTATCGCACATCCATCCATTATAGCGATGGTGCACGTTTAAACCACCGACATGCAGCATCTGCATATGTGTGTGAATGTATGTATGTATGCAGCCGTATTGGAAGCATCTGCACGACGGTTTAAAACGCTCTGACGTCTTGGGCGTTGGTTGCAGCTGTTTATTGACGCCGCTTTCGGACCAACACCAAGTTTGTGTCTCCCGTCCTGTATGTGTATGTACAACGGCGGGCTTGTGTGTTGGAGGATTGTAGATTGTTCCCTCAATCATGGAAGAAATGAGAGGATCCATCCGTCATCTCGTGTTGATTGCCATGACCCCGCAAGCCTTTCGGCGTCGACCGTACCGTCAGCTTCGAGAGAGAGAGAGCGCACGCACCCTCTAAATTTTTTGACTTGGTTCCGGGGATCTCAAGTGCCCTTGTCCCGGCACGGTTATGGTCGTGGACAGAAGCTGAACCTGTCGCAAGGCAAGGGAGAGAGGAGAGAGTGGGAAAACCTAGGCAAAACAAGGGGGTCTGACCGCTGTTCGCCCCGGTTCTTGATAGAAATTCTCGAAGGTTTCGAAAAGGGGGCCAGGGTATGAATTTAGCGTGGGTTTGCGAACTCGAACGTGCGGGTGGGAAAAAAAGGAAGAGGGTGGATGGATTGGATTGGAGGGGGATACCTCAGGTAGACAAGGTCACGACAGGAGGGGTGATTTTAGTGAGGCTGGAGGAAGAGCCAGTAATTTCAAATTTTCTCTCTCTCTTTTCTTTTGGGCTCTTTGACTGTCTGTGACCGACCTGTGTTGACAATTGCTTTTTGTTACTGGGTATCATCCGCTGTGTAAGGATCTAGACTGAATTGTACAGCAGAGGGTGACGGCGGCTCTGGGTCCCGTGATTTGCATATCCATCTCCATGAACGGGGAAGCATCCTTTGACGATCCGGACGAATTGGATCTGGACCGTCCATCCCTTTCGACCGCAAGCAGAAGTTACAGATCCTACGTTAACTCTCGTAGTGGTAGCGGCAGTGGTAGTAAATAAACTCGAGCAACTCTAACCGCGACACCACAACATAACACGACACGACATGACAAATTGATGATGATGCTGATGAGGGGAAAGTATCAGATTATCATGTGATGATACAGAGACTGGTCATAATTACTCTTGTCTCTGGTTGTCGTTGTTGTCGTTGTTGTCGTTGTCGCTGTCCTCTCCACTATCACTCCTTGTTTTATGAGGAATTATCACCAATAACTCACAGACAAGTTACAAGCTGAGTCGAGATAGTGGAACCTCCCTCCTCTACGCACGCGGGTAAAGCAAATTTCTGGCCGGTTTAGTCATGACTAGACAAAAGCTTAAGCAACAATCAACAAGATTATTACCCAGTAGAGTGTCGTCCACATCCTCCCTCTATAACAAGAATGAAACCCAACTCACTCACTGTAGTTTTAGAGCCTGAAAAAGCCAGCCCTTACACTCGGCCCCGCTTACTCGTTATCCGTCATGGTGATCGCTTGGCACCGTTGCGTTGATGACGTCCGTTCGCTCTGAGATGAGGCCGCATTGACTTTGTTGCGATACGATATGAGGGTTACATACACTCAACTTTGAGTTTTGCATGTTTTATTAGCTATTGTGGGCTAGAGATTTACAGTGCCTAGCGCTCTGCGATGTTCACAGATTGGCCACTCCAACATTGAATCTCATCTCACTGTTGATCTGGTAGTACATAGAAAAATGGACAAGGGCTGATCCAGATCACTAGGTCATCCTCCTTTTTTTCTTCTTTTAACATTTCTTGGGGACGGCCTAGGAAAAGTCCAGCCCAAACATAATCTCCCGTCTGCAGCCTTGTTCACTAACCTGACTTCCCGTCTACGCCGCATAGTACAAAAGCAAATACTAAACACTAATAAAATATGTTAATAACATCTTGCCGTTCGTACGGTGTAAAAGACCAGGTTGTTTGTCGGATGATGTTTTGAACTCGGTGAACGTAAATAACCTCACCGACTTAGACCAGCCTAGACCTCGCTCAACAGAACAACTCACTCACAGCATTCATATTACATTACATTACACTTCCACTCTCACCACAAACGAGGCCTGCTTCATTACCCTTACCCTACTGCTACTCCCCAACTCAGATCCCCTGCTCGCCTCTGCCCTGTCTGTCTTGCCTTGGTCTTGTTCCAGGTCCCTTGCTGTCGATCCATTCCTGAGCACCCCATGCTATTTTCTACTGCCTTGGCTTTGACTCAGATGCCTTGCCTTACCTTACCCTGCCCTAGCAGGCCACTGTATTGTACTACCTATTCTTTGCTGCCAGACCAACAGCCCAAAATCATCACCAACAGCGGTTGGATCTCACCGGCTCCCCGCATAAAACAACAACACCACGACTGAGAGCCGACGTTGCACAGCAGGGGCTCTCTTCTCATAGCCTACGGGCGTGCATGAGCGTGTTCGCTTAGGGAGCCAGGGGGGAACATATCCTCAGTGTTGCGATGCTCACGCTCTCATGCTGCGGGCGGCGGTGACAATATTGCATTGTCACAGTCCCAAGACGAAAACGAGTTCTCCTCCTCCTCAGTTCACCTGCTTGCATGGCTGAGTGATTCGTCACTTCTCGCTTCAATCATGCAGTCTCGCGTGCAAAGAGAAAAGAGTCGTCAGAATACGTGACATCCTGGTCGTGAAGCCCATTAATCCTAGGGCTCAGACACGGCACAGTCTCGCAGCCTACTTACATCCTTGACAAGTGAGTGAGCAGCCCGGGCTTCGCGGGATGTATGTATGTATGCATGCATGCATCCGTACATATCTCCATCTGCAACTATATACATACATGGAAAATTGGTGGCTTTGTCAGAACTCATATGAGCGCCCTCAAAGTTCGCTTCCCGTCTTATTCTGCTGTTGTCAACATGGTTCTCCTGGGAATCCTTGGCTCAGTAAGACCAGCCTGTTCCGTTTATGACCCTGAGACTTACATGCTTCTTGTTGTGATTGGCAGGCCAGGCATAGGTATAGTAGTATTCACCACCCTCTCCTATATGGTTCCTTGGTGACAGATCACTAATACAGACCAGTCAGTGCTTAATGAAATTGGACGGGAATAAAATGTTTCATTTCTTTGATGTGCTGAAACATGGTCCCTCACATATCAAGCTTAAAACACCCTATGCTCAACCTCTTGGGTCAAGACCTAATCAACTCGTAAGTCGTCCTCTCAGGAGACGACACCGAAACCCGAGCACGGAAATAAAAGCCGCCTTATTCCATGTTACACAAGGATTTGGATACGACTTCGCAGTGAAGTATACGTATTTACAAGGATCGTTTACTATTTTCAGCCCTTAAAGGATCTTCTCCCAAACGGATCTCACTTCTCGGTATGCATCCAACCGGATCGAGAAACCGGGCCAAGGGATATTCGAGCCCCGTGCCTTCTAATCTGACGTATCTCAAAGTCTCACTTATCGGTGAGGATGGTTCTTGTCTCGCGGTTTCGACTGCAAGGTTGTAGAATAGCAGGGTTGAAACGGGAATGTCAAAGGAACAAATGTTGATATTCCTACGGATGCCAAACTAACACGGCACGTTCGCTTGGATACACCATCCGGACGTGTTATCTCGAAACATATCTGGCAACGTGCTACCTACTGAGTTACATTATTCCCGGGATGCGTTTCTTTCTGAGGCGAAACTTCAAGGGTCTGCATGGCTCGGTTGAGCGTAAGCAGGCAGCCTAGATATCTCGGAATGGAATCACAGTAGCGTTGTATGCTGACCGCAAGTGATAGTGGTGAGTTGATGTTCATGCCATCTCGCATGTTTATATACCCGATAATTCCGGAGACAGGATTCGTTGTCATGTGCGGTAAGCACAGGTGCAAGTTCTTGTCAGCCCCCAACTTGATCGCCAATATTGGTTATGGATTCAGCTCCCATCTCATATGAGAGGATCCGAGTTGGTTGCCTGTTGTGAGAGTACAACTCCCCTTTAGGTGATGTGACCGTTCGAGCGTCCCGATACCGCGGTTCGGGAAATGCAAGAGGGAGGCAAAGTTGTACTCGAATTGTATATTGATCATGGAGATCTCTTGTTGGTGTTGTCACGGGCCGATTACAGCCAGCCAAGTACCGTATAAGTCTGTAAGGTTATCATAGTTTAACTTGACAACCACATGTTGCCTCTAACAAAGAGCGTGTGGCTTGATTGTGATACGCCTCATGGTAACAGCCGTTACTGAAACATGAGCAGTTGATTGGTATAGATAATAAGCGCGATACAGGCAAACGGTGAGTGTGATGATGCTGGGGTGACGGGATCTCCAAAGTCAATCGCAAGCTACGGCCAACTCAATAGCCCTTTTTCCTCATTCTCAGTCTTATCCTCACACTTGTAGTCTCGTCTCGTCTGGCAACATCGAGCTGACACTAATCGACACCAACAAGTCATTAAGAACCCCTGCCTGTGTAACCCGAAGCTCTGTGCAGCCATGAACTAACTAACCCATGCAAGGCGCCCATGCATTTTTGAGGCTGAAGGGTTGGCATGTGAGCAGCCTGGTTCGACTATTGATGCAAGTCGTTAGTATTGTGCTGTATTGTGAGGCAGGCCTTTGTTGTCGAGTCTGTCCAAGTACCTCTCAAGTCTCACAACTTACAGGCTCTGAGTCGCGCATGACAGTTCACGCCATGAGTTGACAAAAGTGTCACGGAGCAGTTCAAGCGAGAGTGACGAGTAATGGACTAATGCTGATGTGATGCTACTCAATATTTCCCAGGTTTAATGGTGATACCGTGGTATCATGAATTGGATGGCAGTGTTATCTTGCTCATGATCAGTTCGCCGATACTTACTACAAATGGCCAGGACTGATATCAACCTTGAGAGGTTATGGCTACCATTACCACTTTACTCAATAACAGAGGACAGACACTCGATTCATTGAGGGATTGTTATTCAAAACAATGTCAATGTACTAAGGTTTTTTTTTTTAGAAGGTTTTTGTTATGATCAAGCTATAAGTGATTGTTATATAGAGCACTGTAGAAATAGAGCCTGAGGAGTATATATTCACACAGTGCACTAGAAACTTAGGACCCAGGCATCCGTCATTAGTTGGGTACCATCCTCCGACTCTGACTCCGAGGTTACGACATCGCAACTTTTCCTCTCTTTCCAACCAACGAAACTCAACCCCAAACAAACCCCAGGAGAGCCACATTTCTTCAGCTCTCCCTAGCAACGACAGCCGAGGATCCCGTTCCATTTCGCACGCCTATTCTCCGATTTGCTACTCGTACCACGTTGACGTCTTCCCCACCACTCACACGCATCACCCACTTTCCGAGCTTTCGCAATGGCTGGCAAGAAGGGTGACAACAGCAAGAAGGTAGCGGGCAACGCTCGCAAGGCCGAGGCCGCCGCCCAGAAGCAGGCCGCAAACGACGCCCGTCAAGAAGCTGCCGAGGAGGAGAAGTGGAACAAGGGCGCCAAGAACAACTCCAAGAAGTGAGTGCTGATGTCGCTTGAGGGCGCAGCTCTGAGTTGCTGACAGCGCATATAGGGAAGCTCAAGCAGCCAAGGCTGCTGAGGCTGAGAAGAAGAAGGCCGAGAAAGCTGCTCTGCAGGCTGAAGACGACGCCAACACCCCCGGAAAGGCCCCCAAGAAGTCCAAGGCTCCAGTTAAGAAGTCGCGCGGTCTTGATCTTGCGCAGCTCGATGGTGACGATAAGCCTTCTGCTATCAGCGCATCCGGCATCGACAACGCTCTCGACGCTCTGGCTCTGACAGGCGGCAAGGACGACAAGGTCGACCGACATCCCGAACGCCGATACCCCGCCGCATATGCCAAGTACGAAGAGCGACGACTGGAAGAGATGAAGAAGGACGGCAGCGGTGTCGGTTTGCGCCTGGATCAGAGGAAGACCAGAATCAGGAAGGAGTTCGAGAAGCACCCCGACAACCCTTTCAACCAGGTCACGGCTTCGTATAACGCTACGAGGGATGACGTGGCCACGATCAGGGCACAGGAGAAGGCCAAGATCGAGCAGCGCCTCGGACACTAATCTGGACTTTGTTTCTTTTATTGGCATTGCGGGATACCATCATGAGAAGAAGACATACATGCATGGTTGAGGGTTCAAAAGTTTCATGACGGAGTACTTGCTTGGGAATAGACCATGGCTTGCATCTTACGAAGATCAAGGTGCTGCTACGAATTACGATTATGAGTCTATAGGAAGGTACTCAGAAAAAAGGATTTGAATAGACAAATGCTTCTCATTCAATTTTTCCGGCGTTGTGATATCACAATTACTTTACCCCACTGGCATGAGATGACCCCGCGGTTAGCCCATGGCAGAATCTGCACAGCTGTAGGGTAGTGGAAGCGGTATCATGATCTGATCTAAAGCTGTCATGATACGTGTTACAGCGTGCCTATATTTCCTAAAGATCCCATAAATACGGGGGATTAGATCTCCGTGAGCCAGTGTTCTTCGCAATAATAATGATGATGCTATCTTGATTTGCACCTGTATTTGGTTCACGACTTGGAGCGCATGAATACACCCCACCATGTTGTTAGCTGTAAGCCTTCACCGCCTGCCAGATAGCCTCCAAGAGGTCTCAAGCTTGGAGATCTAACAACGACAAACAAATGCGACACGATCTCCAAACCAATTCAATTCCCTACACCTAGACTCCTGATATAATACAACTCCACGATACACAGCATCTCGATACGCGATTGCGTCTGTGACACCAATGCCGCCCTTCAATAATATGAGCGCATTGCCATCGCTGCGCAAACAACAGCTCCTTTCAGAATTGTTTGTTCTCTACCAAGATACACCATAAAGTAATGTGTTAACATGTAAACATAGCTCTGGACTCAAGCAAGCATGCCCTGGGGGCATATTTGTTAGTCTCACCCCAGGCGATGCCACGCTCTGGTCTGGTGTTCTCTTCGTTCGCAAAGGTAATAAACACTCGCGTACTTCCTCGACTCCAGGCCTTTATCTATGATGCTGATCTTGTGATTCTCATAGGCCCCTATTGCCCTGCTATACTCAGATTTCAAATATCATTCCCCGACTCGTATCCCCAACTCCCACCTCTCGTCGTCTTCTCAACAGACATGTTCCATCCTCTCATCACACCCTTAACAACATACATGTACACAACCGACATCCAAGAAAGCGGCACAGTGAGTGCGTCGGATCAAGAACGGCTACCACCAGGAGGCTTCAGCTTGCGCCATGGATTCCCGGACTGGTTTGGACGAGGACGACGGAGTGTGGTGGAAGCGAAACAAGCGCCTGTAACGAGTCCTGGTTCGACTAGTAACTCGACAACATCAGCAGCTCCATCATCAGGAACGCCCTCGTATATACGCACCGGGAAAAAGAGTGTTTCGGCTTATGAAGTTCTACACTACATCCGCAGTGCCTTTGATACAGAAGAAGTTCTCGACTCGGTACCCCTCGCAGCGGCAGGAAACCCAGGAGCTTGGAACGCATGGAGAACGTACCGTAAAGCAACGGGGAAGCTGGTGGAAGATACAACTGCGGAGGAAGAGCAGAAGGAACAAGAGCAAAGCGAGCACAGGCCAGAGAGCGTAAAATCGGGGTCATCTACGGCTACACCAAGACGACCTGGAGAATGGAATTGGGATGGAGTCTGGGAGGATAGAGTCAAGAAGAACGTTTCTGCAAGTTTGTCAGAGCCTGTCCTCTATGGAGACACCAAGAATTCAGATGACCTGGTAAGTCTTCTGCCGCTATTATGGCCACCTCCCCAAGGAGCTCTACTAATTCTGTACCTATAGATCAAGTTTCTTGCAATGGAGGACACTGATATCGATTCGGTGAAGGAGAACCTACGCCGGACACTTGGGCAAGCTACATAAACTTCAACTTGACTTGCCTTAGGGTCCCTATCTGTTTAAGTCTCCGGTGTTTTCGACTTCTTTAGATGCGGCCTTGCAGTTGTGCCTTAGGTAGCTGCTGCTCAAGGGCATTGTTTTCGACATCAGGGCAGTAACTCTGCACCTCTTGTCTTATAGCATAGCATGATCTTCCGTTTTACTATGTTCGCTCTAATAGCAAGAGCAACTCTGATACCCCTAAGAACCCTCCCGAACTTGCTTTATGCTTCGTTCGCCTCCAGTAGTTGAATCTCAACCAAGAATGTTCATCACAACAACAACGACGTCTTCCTCCTCATTATATGCATAAAGCATGCTAGTGTTGCATCTCAAAACTTTGATCATTCTCAACATTCTTTCAATCTTACATTACTTACCGCATCGTATAAGTTCCTTGACCAGAACGAAACAGTCACCATCGTTGACCATAAACTATAGGAAACTCGCAAAGGCCCAAATAAAAGGCCCACCGATTCCATTTCACTACTTAAAAGAACCAGAGTTACACTTTATCGTGAAGGACCAGTCTCATCCGCCATTACAATATACATCACGATGTCGAACCCAAATGACGAAGATCTGCCCTACTGGGGCACTTGCGCCTCTGATCCCAGCTTTGTCTACGAAAAGCCGAGTCCTTTGAGAATTGTGAAAGCTAACGAGAACATGTATAAGCGGCATACGGCAAATCAATCTAACCAAGATAGCTCTAAACACAGGCGGTCAATTCAAGGGGACGGGTCTCTTACAGTCGCCAAGAGGCGCAAGATCAACCCAGGACAAGCAGATGCAGACAAAGAAAACTCAAGATGGCCACATGATGACCCGGGTATGGGAGAACAAGGCAGTCGAACCTTGCGCGAAGCCAAATGCTAGGTGCAGAGTGATGGTAGTCCACCCCTACGCTTGGGGGTCACGCCCTCACCCCAGCTATCAGTCAGGAAGACGAGACAGACGCGCCCACAGCCCGGGGGCCAATTGGGACAAGGCCACCCGTTTTCCACCTCGACATCAAGTGAATTGCCTGGGGCGTATGATCTGCGGCGTCCAGTCAAGGTCCGCCCACCTCTGACCAATATATATGACAGGGCTTTTATGTCCAATGCAGAGTTACCGCTGGCGCCTCATGCAACAAGCCGAGAAGAGGAGTCACCACTATTCAGAAGAAGTCCACCTGTGGCACTGACCGAGTCCTTCAAGACACTGCCTTGGCCGAGGCTAGAACGTTGGTCAACACCACAGATTACCATCACACCCGAGGCCACCGCCATCGAAGAAGGTTGCCATAGATTTTGGGTGGCTATCGAGGTCTCAGTCAGACGTTGGTCTGAAAGTGCGATGAAATGTCAACCAGGGGCCTGTCAGGAGCGGCCAGCTCTGTTCACGGATCTTGCTGGCTTGACGCAACGTGACCAAGAGAGTACGCATGAAGGCCCCTTCCTTGAACAAACAGGTACTGACGGCATACATAGCAGGGGATATTGACGATGATGGTGGTCTCAATGATTTGGACGTCCAAATTCTGCCAACGGAAGAATCCTCGGTTATTCGCATTCTTCAGGAACAGCCCTTTCCTATGTAAGTACACAAACGAACGAGATTGCCATACTGGCCAAGGCGCACGCTGATTCACGGGAATAGTCACCGCTTGGACCCCGGATCAAGCATCTTTCTTCTAGCTCAAGTGCAGGTCCGTGTCTCAAAGGGTATGCGGCGATGCAGACAGAAGTCTTCACGGTTAGAATCGGACGACCTGATAGAAGCGCTTAAGGAGGAGTTGGGTGATTCTACAGTGAGCTACATGACCGTGCGGCTGTCATATCGAAATTCGGCGTTTCCCATGTGTCAAGATATGGGAATTGTGGAGGACGACATGTTCAGCATGCACAGCAAGATTGAGACGGTAGCCACAGCCTCCGTGAAACTCCACAATGCCATGTCGCTTTGGTCTCCTCCTCCGGTTTCAAGATCCAACCCACTATTGCCACTGGTAGAGAGACACTGGGGGGCCACGAACGCCAGGAAGGTAATGGCACAAGTTGCTGCAGCAAAATACGGCTCCAAGGATTCAGAGCAAACGTACTGTTTGCAACAGAAGCATTCAGAAAAAACTGGTTATAGCACACATGTCAAGCCCGCTTGGAATCATAGCCCTACGCCTCGGATTCCTCTCAGAAAGGCAAGCCTTCAACGAGGCTGTACCGAGGGCGATCTCGATGATAGAGAAACGCACTCTCAATCTCATCAGAGATTGAGACAAGGGTCATCCAGATGTGGTAGCTATGCATCAAGCTACTTGTCGAGGCAGAGTCGTGAAGGTCTGCCAGGGCCGAGAAGCATTACGGGCGCGGGGGTGAACAATTCGGCCCATACACGACCGAAAGAAGAACACACCCGAGATGGAAGTGATATTCCTGCTACCCGAAACCGAAGAACCTTTTCTGGCAAATCTGACAGCAGCACGTTGTGGAAGAGGCGGTCACTCGGCGCTGACACCCTCAGGGGCTTATTCCCTTTGATGGCGGGTTTGTCCATAACGACAAGGGAGCGGGAAGTGGAGGAGCCCCGAGCAGCATCGCCAGCACGTAGCAGAGGCAAAAAGGATGCGAGCAGATGGGGATGGGCGGCATGGTTCTAGACTGACCCAGGTAGTAGACGAAATGGAGAAACCGAACACGTAGTGAGATTCGAATGCTTTTGTTGGATTGTCTACGAAGAAAGCGGTATTGCTACCTTGTCTAAAGTTCGTCTTTCCAGGGGATAGAAATCTGAGCACCCTTTCGCGCAACAGTCAAGGCAGCTGCTCGATTAGCTGCCGCGACAGCTGCTTCAATATTAAATTGGCCATCTTTGGCGGCTACAACGGCCAGGGCGTAAGAACCAACAAAGGTATCACCCGCGGCTGTGGTGTCCACTACGGTCGTCTTAGTCGCCGGAAGCAATGCGCTCTGGCCTTGTTTATTGACGAAATAGACACCACGGCCTCCAAGGGTGATGATGACATTGTGGACTCCGCGATCAATGAAGACACGGCCAATGCGGTCCAAGCCTTGAAGGTCATCAAGCTCAGACTCAGCACAATCTGCAAGAATGGCGGCCTCGGTCTCATTAACAACGAGATGGGCCAGCCCATCGTAGGCATCCATAGGCAAGGGCTGAGCCGGTGCTGGGTTGAGAAGGACAGGAACACCATCCTTTTTGGCAGCTTTCAAAGCTTGCATGACAGTATCGAAAGGTATTTCGAGCTGCATGATCAGAAGGTCAGGACGGGGGCCAGGGAGGGTCTCAAACTCAGCAGGCCGAAGAGAGTGATTGGCTTCAGGAGACAAGATAATACGGTTCTGGCCAGAGGGCTCATCCACAATGATGATAGCTAGGCCAGACTTCTGGTCTTGGCGGATGGCTACAGAATCGACAGCAACGCCAAAGGAGCGAAGGCTGTCAAGCAGGAGGGTGCCATAAGGATCGGCGCCAACAGCACCCACCATAGAGACGACAGCCGAAGGATTGGACAGGTCCGAGTCTCGAGAGAGCTTGCCACAAGCAACAGCTTGATTAGCGCCCTTACCGCCTGGCGAAGTGTTGAAATTGTTTGAGGTGAGGGTTTCACCAGGAAGGGGATGATGTGGGACATAGGAAACGAGATCCATGTTGAGAGAGCCCAGGATGGTGATGTGTGGAGTTCTAGCGTGAGAAGCCATCGTAGAGGTGGGTTGGAAGAGATTTGCTGAACGGGTTATTGCGGCTGAATCGAGGCTGGTGTTCCTTTCGCAATATGATGCTGTCTGTGTGTAGTTGAGGATGTAGTATCCGTACTCCGTAGTTGAATTGTCACGTCAGGGGTGAGTAGCAACAGCCGAAAGCCGATGGCCCGCGTGTCTGTAGCGTCAGAGAGAGGCCGAGCGCAAAAGCAATGATTGAAACAAGTCTGTTTATTTGCTTTTCTCGGCGTTTGCGCACAAGGATTCGTTGGTAACGCCGCAAACTTTAGATGATTTGTTCACAATATTGACACGTTCAGTTTGCGGTGAAGAAGTTGTCAACTTGAGTTGCTATTGTCGATACCCGAGTCATGTGGAAAAGATGGATCCCGCCTGCCCGAGGAGGGTTAGAGAGCTGGGGGCATGTGCAAGTGGAAGGTGAAAGTTATCAAGTTTGGTGTGGGGTTGTTTTGTCCTGCCTTCCTTGTCCCTAATAAAGCCTTCGTTTATAGATGGGGCAGCTACGATGGAATGTGTTTTAAATTGAGAAGGAACTGTTTCTTCCAATCACATCCCTAGGACCGTATTCTGTTTCGGCCATCATCAGCAAAGACAATTCCGTCTCGTGGAGCATCATGAGCTGCACATGTACCCTTACTGAGTGTCCAAAGGCACTATTGAACCTAGGCCTGATTCTCGGTACATGTGCAACAGACCAGACCAAAGACAGTTATGACAAGACAAGTGCCGGCTCCTCACTTTAGCGTCGGTATTGAACCACATTGTCTCGCCCATCCTCTGTTTCTGAGCCGCCGATCCGTAGCTAAATCAGCACATGAATCAGTTCGACGACGACCTTGTACAGCTGCGGCAACTAAATCCTTAGCTTAGAAGCAGGTTAAGTGCTAGCTTAGCGGACCCTTCTCGAGTTTGTTTTTTTGTTTAGTAAACGAGATGGTGCGCTCAGTTTCCCAGGAGTTGGAGCTCATGGCGGATGCTTTGACTTTCGCGTAACGAGGTAACGCAGCCAGGATATGGGCCCGAATGAACGGAACCGAGGTTTGTAGAGGGAACAAAAGTAGCCAATTGCATCATGGGAAGTGTCTTGCTGCATACGGAATGTGACAACAACCGAGACAACAAGGCAAACATTTGCATCATATGAGCTGGTATTGGAGGATGAAGCTGATATTCCTTAGGCTAAATGACTTATCCACAAACTGCATCATATTATCGGCTAAAACCTCTTCTGTATTGACATGACAGCCAAGTCCTTTTTTGGAAACTGGTGGGTAGTGCGAAGACCACAGCTCTAGTAATTCTTTATCTTATGCAACCAGGGTCAAAAGATGCACATGGGGAGGTGGTGACGGAAAAGAAGATCAGTTTGTATATCACCGGGAACCAGAAGCTTCTTGTTCTCTCCTCCAATGCCTACTCGACCGTTGCATTTCCATTGGTCTCAACAATGATACATCAGAAAGCAAACAACAGCGCCTGCTTTTGGAGGATGTCACACTTTCCAAAGCATTAGGTTCCTTTCTCACTTTGAGTACTGGGTAAGTACCTTGTAGTTACAAAGAATTCGGGTTTGTTTGCTTTCAATACCCAAATTGAGAGACTTAGGGCAGTTACCCATTCATCCTTGGTTCACTTACTAAGTTCTTAGTTACCCGCCTTAAGGTGCTACCTTAATCTTCAGCGACCTGATGGGTCAATTATGGGCGGAACCTGAGAGATGCAAGGAAGGAACGTTGGATGGAGGTTATTCGATGTGGATGGTTCATAGTTGGTTGCTCTGTCCCTGTTGGGAATATGCCTGAGGTGATGTCGTTCGTGATTCGGTGAAGCAACTTGAGGTAATTGCCTGTTCTGTAGCTGAGCATCTGCTTCCTTCCCTGGCTTGTTCGTTACAATTATAACCTCAACTCTCCCAAGTAGTTGTCGTCTCTTTCACTTAAAGTGACTCAAACTTGATCTCACTTTCGCAAAGCTCGAGTCATGATAGAGCACTACCCATCTCAAGCCCTATCCGGGCTGACGCTTGCCATTGCCACTATTTTACTGCTTGCATGGGCCCGTTGGCGCTCTCGACCTACGCTGCCCCTACCACCTGGTCCGCCTTCCGAGTTTCTTCTGGGCCATTCCCGTGTCATACCCAAGGAGAATGCTGCAGCAGTATATGCGAAATGGTCGAAAGAATACAGTGAGTTTGACCTCTGTACATACAGACGAATATCTTCCCTCTGACATTGCCTTCAACAGATTCAGATATCATACATGTCAGATCCCTGGGTCGGTCTACAGTCGTGCTCAATAGCGCAGATGTGGCTAGGGATATCTTGGACAAGAAAGGCGCCAATTTTTGTGACCGACCCAGATTTACGCTACTGAAAATGTAAGCTAACCCTCTGCTACTATCTAGAACAAAACGGGGTCCGAATGCTTTGCTAATATGGGTGTTTGATAGCATGGGATGGGGAAAGACTCTGACTTTTCTTCCATTTGGAGAACGCTGGCAAATGCATAGAAAGCTACTTCAGACCTCGTTCAGCAACACAAATGTCCGCCAATGGCGCAACCTGCAGATAACAGAAGCCCGACGAACGATTTGAAATATACTCAAGAAGCCTAAAACTTGGGAGACGTCATTGCGCCGGTTGGCGGTTGCCATCGTTCTGCAAGTGAGCTACGGTACCCAAGTGCTCGAGGACGATGACCCCTACATCCAAATCGCCAACGATGCCATGTATGCTACTGGCAATGGCGGAGTTCCTGCCTATAGTATTGTTGATCTAGTTCCATTCGGTACAAGATATCCACATGATGGACCCGAAATCTCTAGAAGATTGTACTAATGAGCCAGTCTAGTTCGCTATCTCCCCGACTGCATTGTCCGCGACTGGTCTTTGCGATTCGCCCGACAATGGCGCTGGGCTATCAAAAAGCTTCACGACGTCCCATTCGCTGCTGCACAAGCTGAATATGTGAGTTGAAGGGTAGTGGGCAACTTAGGAAAACACCTCAAGAATTATGCCACGTCTTGCCATGTAACTGACTTCCTTCTCGCAGCACAGAGATGATCATCATAGAAACACATCTCTAGCACATCACCTCCTCCGTGAGTATAAGGACAAGGAGTTCCGTGGTCAAGAACAACAATGGTCCCTTGATGATATCAAAGGGGCGGCAGGGGCGGTTTTTATCGCAGGAGCAGATACGGTGAGTCTATCTCCATAACAGTTGATTTTTGAAAGCTAAGAACGTGGCTTCCAGACATGGGCTACATGTGTAATCTTTGTTCTCAACATGGTTCTTCACCCGGAAATACAGGAGAAGGCACAGCAAGAGCTTGATGCGGTGATTGGGACTGATAGACTTCCCGACTTCTCAGACCGGCCCGCTTTGGTTTATATTGAACATATTGTCCAGGAGATTTATCGGTACGCGAGATGTTTAACCGATCACTAACACGAAATTTAAACTGACAGGAATCTTCACAAAGCTGGTCGCCACTGGCTCCTCTAGGTGAGTTGTTCATGGTTGACAATGAAGAAACCCTGCAACGGCTACTAATGCGCGGCAGGGATCCCACACAAGTCGCTCCACGATGATATCTACAAGGGCATGCTCATTCCTAAAGGTATATCTGAGGTAAAAGTCTCGCTGCTGCTTGTGCAAGTTGACTGACGATTTACAGGGTAAGACACTCTCTTACGATGCTGCTATCATAATGAGGTTACAAGGTGGGGAGGGTATCTGATAAGTACCAGGACTGTGGTCTATGCCAACGCTTATGCTATGGCTCATGATGAGCGGGTCTACAAAAACCCCCACGATTTCAACCCCGACAGATATGAAGCTGGGGAACCGTTTCCTGTTGGCAATTTTGGATTTGGGCGCCGGTACGTGACAGGCCAACCCCAACTGAGACTCGGGTCACGACTTTTGAAATCTAGAACGAACTAATCACGACTAGGGTCTGTGTCGGTCGGTTTCTGGCCGACAATAGTGTCTGGATCACTGTAGCAACGATGCTGTCCGTACTTCGGTTTTGTAAGAAGATGTCTTCGGACGGGAAGCCCATTGAGCCCCGAGTCCGATTTACCAATGGAGGAACCTGGTATGTTGACTCCCCCTGTCTTTAGCTATCCCCACTGCCCCTCGATACCTTTGTACCCTTGCCAAACTAGAAACATGCACATAGGTATTTGATAATGTGGTTGACACATGGCTGACGATGGTATTTGCTGCAAGTCACCCCGAGCACTTTGACTGTGTCATCAAACCGCGGAGTCTCGAGGCTGAGGCACTTGTCAAGAGCGATTAGGAATAGCGACCAGCTGAACAGCTTGGAGAGAATACTATAACATGTTGGATCAGGTATATCATATCAAGTAAGTCATGCTCAGTGTGTCTTGCGATGGCCGGTCAATCCTCACATGCTGTACGGAAACAGGGCAGGTACTCATGTGCTCAGTGATACCAGAAAACAAGTCCAGATATTACACTCTTTCACTGCAACATGACACAGGTAGATGCTGGGTTGTGTCTATTGATAGCCACCAACAAAGTCGCAAACTTTTGCCATTTTTGGAATTGCTCTTTACTTTCCCTTGCTCAGCACATTATAGGATGTGATAATGCTGGCTCTCTTCCCATTGGATTAGCTGTACCCATGGCTTGCTTCACCCTTACCCATTCTCTGCAATGAGGATGCTTGAAGCAGGCCGCAGAGGTCACCTGGCTAACGCGATTTCCTCAAGACTGGTAGTTTATTTTAGCCGATCCACAGGACCCTGTTGCTCAAGAAGGATCCCAATCGGCTTTTGAGGGAATCTTGTAAGACCCTTGTCGAGGTGGGGCATCTCGGCAGAGTCGTTCGCTTGTGTTGTGCTGTGTTACCTCAGCCCGGCTCGTTGGTAGTCGAGTCAAAGCGCAGGATTATCGAGGGCAGTAACACGTCTCTCAGTCAGCTCTGCGGTCACGACTCTTTGTCGACTTAGTGCAGTAAGAGGCACTACTCATTGACGGCCTATTCCCACACTATTATAAAGGACCATGTCTGTTTATGGTAACAACATGTTTAGTGGATGGAGATAACAAGCTAGCCAAGAAACAAGACAACAGCGATATGTGACATCTTTGCTTGGCTCCTCAATAGAATCCTTGCAATGACGATCGGTATGCCTCACTGAGGATTCACCCATCACTACGATGGAAAGGCAGGACTTCGGCCTAAATGGCGTGTTCTAGGACCAGCCCTTGTCATGAAATTTGGGTGAAGGATGCGAAAGCTGCATCTTCTTTCGCATTATGTTGCATCGACGTAACAGGAATTAAGCAAACATTCTACATCTCCACTCTATCCCCGCTAGCTGCATAAACATACTGTATTGTGCAGTACCGAGAAGCCGAAGTGGTTGCTGTCAAAAGCCCGCGGGCTTTTGACAGAGATAGAGTTGTCCTTGATCCGCATTCAAAAGACGCTGACCCGCTCTGTATCCAATTATTGGCATTCCATACGAGTCTCAGGTATATAAAGAAAAAGAAAGACGATGACCCCATATTGTAATGTTGTACCTATCAAGATTCTTGTGAGCGTTTGATGTTCATGTTTCATCACAGTCCCGCAATGCTTTAGCTTGGACCTTGGACACGGGCCGCCGCGCCGCACTTTCATCTGCATTAGAGCAGAATCATGATCGTCAAGGTTTCGGGCCATTTTGGTGATGGCCCCGTCCCTGTCCTTATGCAAGCAGAGAAATCTTCGTGGTTGACTTTGGTGAGCATGTGAGTGTCAAGCAGCACATGCCGCAGCCAGTCGTTGTCATGGGTCTATCTGGTTAGCCGCTCGAACCAACTGAGAAGCACACCGCACCTCAGCCCTAAGTACAGTGATGTATCAGCCAAGTTGGTTCGGTTCAGCCCCAGAAAACAACATGGCTGTTGTGTTGTTTAGAACAAGCACACTGCAGCCAACTCTTAGACACCAGCATATATCCCAGCAAGCCACACTTTATTGTGACACATCAGTTGGGAACAAAGTTGCAAAATCCGGTTCCGCATCCGATTGCACTCCGTGATGGTGTAATCTTGGCTTCCCAAGATCATTGGCTGATGACTGTGACCAGGGGAACTGCAAGGAAAGGATCACAGCGTCTAGAGACTATCATTGAGCCTATTGTGGAACGACTGTCGAATTGAGTAGACTGCAGGATGCAAACAGGTTCGAGTGGCGCATGCAAGAGGCACATTGTTCTTCGTTATCTTAAGGTCGGGTTTGACATGAGATCATGATACTAGAGCAAGTTAAGCTTTACCAGAGACTTATATCCTTCTTTGCACGTCCAGCAAACCTTAGGCTTTGCACTACTGATTATCAGCATCGCAATGGCAGTGCTCAAGGATTTGGAAGCCAACCATGGGCTCCATTTATCCGAACACTCCAGAAACAATACTGAAAATGGAGAAAGTGCCAGTGTTTCGACTGCTGGGAACGCAAAGGCCGGTGTGGTTTCGAGGTGGTATAGGGGAGTGCTTAACGCTGGTGTTGAGGAGAACGGGGTTCGGCCAGTGCCCATAGAGCAAAGAACCCAAACGCAGCACAGCAACCTTTTCACTGTGTTTTTCACATGTCTGTTGTGTATTCTACCGTGAGTTGGTGGCATAACCCAACCTACCGATGATCGCATACGCTGATAAAATCTCAGGTTGCCAACTGGTGCTCTCGGCACGGCTGTATACGGACTAGGGTTGCGAGATGTGTCGTTGATAATCATATTTTTCAACATTGTAACATGCATTCCCCCCGCTGTTATCAGTATCGGGGGATGCAAGACTGGAATGAGACAAATGATACAGGCTCGATATTCCTTCGGGTGAGTTTCTCGAGTTCAAATATCATTGCAAGTAGATTGCTGACATTTCGATTTGCCAGGCTCTATCTTGGAATCATTCCCATCCATCTCAACGCTGGAACGGTAACAGGGTTTACGCTCGTGGGATCGATCGTGAGCGGACAGGACATCGCAGCTGTGAATGAGACGGCCAACATAAGTGTAAACGTAGGCATCGGCATCGTTTGCACTCTCAGCTTTTGTCTCGCGTTCCTAGGATATCGAGCGGTCCACGTCTGGCAACGGTGGCAGTGGTTACCGAACTTGCTTGCCATTGTCATTGCCGTCGGCTATGGTGGGAAGCATCTGATGAACCAGGCTGACCATGACCCGGCATCTGTGAAAAGTGTCGTAGGATATGGAAGTCTCATGGCAGGATATTTCATGACATTTGGCGGGACTGTCTCCGATTTCACCGTCTATCACGACCCCAAATCATCCAAGTAAGGATTCCTCGATATTGTATTGTGAGAATCAAAGCTGACAACCCTCACCCAATTCGCAGGCTCAAGATCTTTACGTACGTGTATCTTGGCTTGATCACCCCATCGACGCCTCTGCTCATTCTTGGGGCTGCCATCGGTGGTGCTCTCCCCAATGTCGAATCATGGCAAACGGCTTGGGATAATTACGGAATCGGCGGCGTCATGGCTGAAATGCTCGCGCCAGCAGGAGGTTTTGGCAAGTTCGTTCTTATCGTCCTCGCTTTGAGTGTTGTTGGTAACATGGTGCTGTCCAATTATTCAGTCGCCTTATGTTTGCAGATGCTTGTTCCTGCCTTTGCCAAGGTGCCACGCTTCTTGTTCATCGTCGCAACGCTGGCTATCATGATCCCAATGTCGATCTATGCGGCTGCTAAATGGGAGGAGTCCCTTGTTAACTTTCTGTCTGTGATTGGCTATTGGGCGGGATGCTTTGATGCCGTTGTCATCGAAGAACTCATAGTCTTTCGAAACATGGACTACCATTCTTATGACCCCGCGATATGGAATCAAGTACGACGGCTTCCAACTGGACTTGCGGCCATCGGAGCATCTTTGGTCAGTATTGGGTTGGTGGTCCCGTCAATGGACACGCCGTGGTTCACTGGGTCCATTGGGGAGCGAATTGGTGACCTGGGCTTTGAATCAGCTTTCGTGGTCACTGGGATTGCCTACTACCCGCTTCGGACCTTGGAAGTCAGGTTGATGGGTCATGTTTGAGGCATATGCACTTATAATCCTGCATGCTTGGCAATGTTCAAGAAAGAGGAACAGAAATTTCTCCAAGGCATTGCCGCCGTGATATCCATATCATACTCGGTGGCATTTTAGTCCAATGCGCCAGTGAATGACAGCAGAAATTATGATAGTACAGGATTACAGGGAGAGATGGGAGTTTGGGTTGAAGGACAAGGTAAGCAAGGACGGTTTCCAAGAAACATGTTGAGAAGAGCAGAGGAATAACTGAAACTCAATCAGAGGCTTGTATATAAATATAGCCTAACTTTAGGCACTAAGCGTGCAGCCTGCCACACAAGACAACGTCTTCACCAAAAGGATGCCATGAGACATTCGATAGCCGCGCAGCAGGAATTGGAACACCTGCTGGATCCTGAAGGCGATCTGGCGACACGACAACGCCTCCTTGGCCAAGCCAAGTAGGTGCAATAGTAATAATAACGGAGTCAACTAGTTCGTGATATTGAGGATCAAGCAAGGAGTTGATAATTTGGCCGCCGCCCTCGACCATGACGCTGGAGAGGCCTGCGTGATGCAAGGCTCTGAATACATCATGCCAGTCAAAGCGCATGCGTTTATTGGGCCCTAGTGTAGTCGGAACATGGATATACTTCCCGCCATGCTGTTCGAGTAGTGCAACGTTCTCAGCAGGCAAGTTCTGGCTAGACACACCAGTCAGGACAAAGGGAGCTAAACCATTACCAAGGCGAGAAACCTCTAGAACTTTGTCGGAGCTGCTAGGAGCCCATCGGAGATGAGGATCAATGACAATGGGCCGAGGCTGGCTTGCAGCACCAGTGATACGACAATTTAGGGCAGGCGAATCGGCCAAGAGTGTAGAAACGCCGATGAGAATAGCATCATGTCGTGAACGAAGATAGTGAGTCATTGCTTTGGAGTCGGGCCCGGAGAGTCGAGTGCGGACGCCAGGTGCCAGAGAAAGCGATGAATCAAGTGAAGTTGCAAATGTGAGTGTCACAAACGGCCGTGACGTTCCAGACGCTGTTGTTGAAGGCGGAAGTCTAGACTCTAGCATAGCTGCTGAGGATGCGGGGAAGGTGAGCTCCGACATTTTGAGTTCTTTCCCGTGATGATAAGGTAGGATCTGATCAAGCAGGATACGAAGATGAAGAGATACCTAATAGGTACCTAAGCCAGAAGGTAAGGTACCTTATAGGTAGAGAGCTTTGATGCCAGGTACTTTTGCCCTAGTAGCGCCGTTCTGTAGGTTATAGGAGCTTCCAATATGCCGCCGACAACTCCTACAAGAGACTGGGTGACGTGGCCAAGTAGATGGAGAAGATCTGATTTAATCGTTCTTTGAGCTCCAATCTTCTCAATTGATTTGGCGTGGAGAGGATACTTCGCGGTTGTCGCTGTCGGATAAAAGGATTAATTTGATAATACTTTGGTTGAGATGAAGTTGAAATTGACTTTCCTGATTGGAAGGAAGGATACAGGCCGCGGCTGGCTGAAACCGCTGGCGGGAATGTGACAGCAGCAGGCGACCCACATGCCATTCATGGCCCTTGGCAATTGAATCACCCAATGAATATAGAGATTATTACGATAAACTTGAAGTCCAGTATGGAATTCTTAAGCTTCAATAGGATAGCGAACGATGTCTGCAATGAATTTTTATTTTATTTTATTTTTTGATTTTCTTTCTAATGAAGCAATTTCCACAGTCCGTAAAGAATGCTGATCATTTATCCTGCCTTGTTGCCACGCGCGAGTGCCGCTTCGTCCATGGTATTCCAAAGTGAGACAGTTCGTTTTCTGGCTATTTGGATCATTGGCGACTGGTAGGTCGATCTATTTGCTAAAGATGGTAACTCAAACAGATCTGAGGAAGCCTAGTTTTAGATTCAAACTTGCCATTGCTCGAAATAGCTCTTTATGAACCACCTGGTACTGACAATTTATCCCAGCAGCTTCAGACTCAAAACAATCGTTATTTGCATTCCCGTATGCTTTTCAGCTGTGGCAGCACTATATTCAGCGAGTAGAGAAGACACCTTCTTGTGGAAAGGGAGTGGCATATGATCGAATCGTAAGCAGAAGCTCTGGAATCTGGATAACGCTTCCTCACAATTATCTTAAAGTTGAACTTTATTGAGTTCCAGCGACTGCAGTCGATACCGGTTGTTCTTTGATTGACTGAACCCGTTTCAACTGATCATCGAATACCTAGACATGGATGGATATAAGGTTGAATCGAAGTTGTCCAAAATTCTTCTTTTTCCACCCAAGTACGAAGAAGATATTCAGTCTTCACTAAATGGATTACCGTATTGAACTATTTAATATTAACTTTTGTTGTAGCTATTTCTGGTATCATAATAGCCGATTAGGCTAGATTTCCAAGACTCTGAATGGGGCAATTGGGTAATCCAAGTCACATGAATAAGAGCATCTGCGGATGTTGCGGGGCAGATCGAATAGATCTAAGACAATCAGATCGGGTCTGTATCCTCATCTATATACTTTGTTCATATCAAGGATAGTTTCAAGCAAGCCATATGAATATTTGTGGATTAAACTTGTCAGGAGTCAAATAGGGGGAGCACGTCCTCGGCAGCTGGAGCCTTACGATAACATCGTGCAAACTCATTAAAATAAACAGATTAAAGGCTAGCGATTACTGGTCATAATGGCGTAACATTGAGCTCATTATTGATCTGGCGGTGCACTGGTGGTACGGCTGCTCGCAAAACCCCTGAAAATTGTTACCAGGACTCGGCGGAAACATGATGAACCGACAGCGTATCGGAAAGAAGGGCATTCTAAGTCAAGAATTTCAAAGAATGGCATGTCCAATTGAAACAGCCCATAGGTATTCTCTCGCCCCCAAAGTCAATGGGCTGCTAGGTGGTAACCACCCATTTCATGGAGCTCCAATGGTAAGCAACGCCATCGCGTTACACAAAAAAGAAACACCAATTTTCAGAGGCCTTGACTTATCTACACTAATTTCTATCAGACTTTTCAAATTGGCTGTTCAGGGTAATTTAGCAAGGTAGAGCAATCATCAGTGGTAGATGACCTACCAACCTGGACTACCCAAGGCATGAGTAAATACCTAATAGTCATTATGTGTTTCAAGTGAGTATGCATTCTCTCATCATTTTATACCATTGCCTCTTAGGCCGAGCAAGTGGAGGTATCTAGATCTACCTGAGTATATTCCTGTGGGTACATAAAGGGAGTATTGAATGCTTCCAGCTTGTGAATGCTCTACATTGACATATGTCGCTACTCTATCTGTAAATATCAGATGCTATAGTGGGAATAATGCACGGAACTGGTCGTGACGTTGGGAAGATGATATGTTTCAATAACTGCAGAATACCAGATACCAAATTAATAACTTAGTACACAACCATGGACTCTCAGAAGCGCGCATCAAGAGAACCGGCTGAGCCAATCCTACTGCATGTATTTTGTTCACAGCAAGATAAAATAAATATTCTTCCACACACCACAAATGTCCAGCTTCCATAGTATAGCTTCCGTAGTAAAATACTAATCCGTGTGCTGGCTTCAAGATGATAAAACTGTAAAACAAGAATGCAGATCCTATGTGGATTGACTTGTTACAAATCCTCGTGTGTTTTGAGACCAATATCTGAAGAAGGTTTCGAAGAAGAGAATTTACTCATTCATAGAACTGTCAAAGGCGAACGCTCTTGTTCTGACGTTGTATAAAAACTGCAACAGGTGCTGGGAAGTTATTTGAAACGAATATATTGAATTCCTAAGTCTTGGTGCCAGCTCCTTTTCTAAACAGGGGATTCCCGTCATCATCAAACTCAGCCCACTGAAAGAATCCGCAGTTCTCCTGCCCTGGGGAGTTGGCATAACACATCCAAAAGTATTTTCCAAAATTCTCCTTCTTCTTCGTCACAGCTCTTAGAACGCACGGCAGTCCACATCGACACTCGGGCGTAAACCGTGGATGTAGGTTTGCCTTGTAGTCTCGGTATGTAATGTTGATACGCGTCGTGCCAGAGATAGGATGTGGATCAATCGATAATGCCGGCGCGATGCTATGCTTCCACTCTTCTTGCATCTCGGCATGCATCACGAGAAGAGAATTATGTGGAAGATGTATTGATATTTGACCTTCTGCATCTTGCTCTTGAACTGTTTTCGTATCACTGTCCCTAGGTATTATCCGCCTGACACGAAATTCGCGAGCAACCCCTAGTGAAATCGATCCGATGACGGCGCGAGGTCCAAGATATGTGAGATGGTCGCTATGCCAGCCGACATTCTGCTGTGGACCGGTATAGGCATTAACAAATGCTGAGTTTGGGACCCAGAGTTTGGGAGATTGATATTTCAACTTTTTCCCGCCGGGGTATCGAGTCTTGATTCGTTTCTGAATCTCGCAATTGACAGCTTCTTGGACTTTTGGCTTGACCTTGATAAGCTGAGGTGTAATGCGCCGGACATCCTGTATATGATTAATCAAAGACTGAGAGGTGAAGCGATCACTTAGAGATTTACCGTAAGTCGACCACCGTTGTAGTGGTACTCGGTTTTCTGGCGCTCGATCTCGTCGTAGCTTTCGACATAGAAGCTTGACGTATGGGGACTTGATACTACGTTCTCGAATAATTGGAAAGTGATCTTCTCGAAGGATTTTGATTCTTCCAGTAATTCTTGCAGTAATTCGTTGGCTTCTTCAGATGGTAAGAAGTTGTGTATAATCGTGCACGGAGTTTGTTCAGCCACGTCTTCCGGATCATATAGGTGCAATGTGCTTCCGGCTTTTGACTTTAATTTCTTCTTTTTAGGTGTAGTATCCAAGGAAGTCGAGTCACTTGGGGTTGCGTATTGCTTCAAGGACTGCTGGTATCCAATAACTCGAGTGCCCTTCTTCACTGGGGCCTGGACTTGAAGCGACGCCGATGCCTCAGAAACGGACCCATCATGCGCTAGTAAGATGTCTAGTAGGGTTTCCTGATCAAGTTGAGGATGCAAAGACGATAACAAAGCCAACTTGACTTCGGTTGACTCTTCTGGTTCTGCGATTTCCTTTTGAAGCTCTGGAGATGGTTTCCGCTTGGGACGAGTCAAAAAAGCTTTCATAGTTTGATCCCCGTATATCCAATAGCATAAATTAAACGCTGTAACTGAAAGTACTCTCTGACAGATGCGCCTGCATTTCGCAGGTTGGGAGACGTGATGAGGGGCGGTTAGAGACACGACACCGCGAAAGTTCCGAAATGTTGAGACACGAAACCACGTGACTGAAATGACTTCGGTTACCACATACCCCCGCTGATGACGAATGACCTGGTTAGCCACATAAACGCGACACTCTGCCCCGCGGGCTTGTGAGATTACCGAAACCGAGGCACATGTCAGTATAGCTTCGAGGGGAAGCTCTGTGATCCAAACAAGCCCAAGCCCATTTGTCCACCGTAGCTTTCTTTGCTCTACCATAATACCACAGCTAACACATGCGCGCGGTCTCTGAAGACCAATTGTGAGCGCCATGGCTGCAATGCTAGAATTCCGAACCCAAGGGTACAATCCCTACGCCGTCAAGTATTCCCCGTACTACGACTCGCGAATTGCCGTTGCGGCATCTGCCAACTTTGGCATTGTAGGCAATGGTCGTGTATTTGCGCTCGCTCTGACGGCGCAGGGTGTACAGGTTGAGAAAACGTATGCGACGTCCCGTTGCTGGCTTGTGGAGTGTTACTAGAAGCTAATTCCGTCGTCGCAGCTTCGATACAAACGATGCGCTGTACGACTTGGCTTGGTCTGAGATTAACGAGAACCAGTTGATTGTTGCATGTGGCGATGGGTCGTTGAAACTATTCGACTTGGGAATTGACGACTTTCCGGTTATGAACTTTCACGAACATAAGCGAGAAACCTTCTCTGTCTGTTGGAACCCTATAACCAAGGATACATTCCTATCGAGTTCCTGGGACGGCACAGTCAAGATTGTACGCCAACTTACATCGTTTATACATAAGCTATATTTCTAACATTTCATAGTGGTCGCCGACGCGAAATCACTCGATAAAGACGCTGCCCATCGGAAACTGTACTTACAGTACATCGTTCTGCCCCTCCAACCCCGCCTTGATATCCGCCGTCTCCTCCGACTCCCACCTCCGAATCTTCGACCTCCGAACTCCATCTTCGGCAAAGTATCACCTCACGGCGACGATACCCGTCCACGCTTCTGGACCGCAGCCATCACCCGGAGCTTCTGCGCCTGCCGAGATTCTTACCCACGATTGGAATAAGTACCGGGACACGGTGATAGCTACAGGTGGCGTGGACAGAGTTCTACGAACTTTTGACATACGGAACCCCAACGGAGGTCCACTGTCTATCATGCAAGGCCATGAATATGCTGTGCGGCGTCTATCGTGGAGTCCCCATTCGAGCGACACTCTCATAAGTGCCAGTTACGACATGACAGTTCGATTATGGAATGACGGTTCGAATCAGCAGCAAGCTCCGGTAATGGGACCGACAATAGGAAGTCAAATGGGAATCATGAATCGTCATACGGAGTTTGTCACGGGAGTAGACTGGTGTCTTTTTGGTATGGGCGGTTGGGTGGCTTCTGTGGGCTGGGACGAGAGAGTGTTATTGTGGGATGCCAATATGCTGATGGGCCAACGAATACCATGATGTTAAACATTGTTAGTTTGGCGTTGATTGGAGTAAGCGTATCTACGAATACCTTTGGTATATTAGGCGTTGGGATGTATTCCATGAGTTGAGTTCGTCAATATGCAAGTCTACTCTCTGGTCGAATAACTACACACATTAAGCCAGAGGATCACAAAGCAAGACGCTTATTGAGATTATCATCATTTCCTAAGTAGAGTTGTCGTGGAGAATAACCAGTGACGCCTGCAGACATGTCTATAAACCAAACCCCTTTTTCCCATATCTTACACTAGTATAAAATACAAAAATGCCCAATCGAAGTACAAGTCATACACATCCCATCCGTCATAGGTATCTGGTCTTGTTATTACATTTTCACCATTTTCACGGAGCACCTTTCATCACTTAGAATGAAGAGCGTCCGCCGTAGCCTCCTGAGCGGCCACCACCAGAGCTTCGGTCACCGCGGCCACCACCGTAGCCTCCTGAACGGTTGCCACCATAGCCGCCTGAGCGGCTGCCGCCAAAGCCTCCTGAGCGACCACCGCTTGAGCCTCCGCGGCCAAAACCTCCAGATCTACCACGTCCGAAGTCATCCCGGCGGACATTGCTTGCCATAGAATCAAAGGGATCGCTGCTTTCTCGGCGTGAAAATCCATCGGATCGATCATCAGAGCGTCCACCAGATCGATCACCAAATCGCTGGCCGGGTTCCGAAAGTTGCATGCCTCGGATATTGGCTAATCCCAACTTCTGAGCCCACGAATGGGAAACAGATGGGGGCTTTTCCCATCCCCAGCCAAGACGTGTCCATTCGTTAACCTCTTCGGCCATCGACACCTTGTCATTGGCCATGCCGAACATGGACATATAGGCTGTAGCGAGAAGTGAACGAGGCACAGTGCCAAAAAGAGCCTTGGTGCTCTCGTGGTGAGGAGTAGTCTCGCCTCCTGCCACGTCGGTCTCAGCGCTGGTGAGAGAGCTGTTCTGCTGAATGGGGAGACCTTGAAGCATCTTTCGAGCGTTACGGACGGAAGAGTTGGGAATGATCAACCAGCCTTGGCCCTCCTTGTTCTGTCGACCAGTTCGTCCAAGGCGGTGAATGTAAGACTCACGTTCCCGGGGAGTATCGATCTGGATAACGTGTGTCACGTTAGGGAAATCCATTCCTCTGGCTGTGACATCAGAAGAAAGAAGGACACCGGTTCTGGCCTCGCGGAATCTATCGGCAGCTCTTTGGCGTTGTACTTGACTCAGCTTTGACTGCATGACAAAGGAAGAGAAATAAGGGCTGCCGTCGTTCCTGGCATTCTGGCGTTGCTGGTAAAACAGCTCGCCAGCCAACTCAACCAAAGCAGTGGTATTGAAGTAGACAATAGCCTTCAAGGGCATGGCACCGGGGGTTTCCCTAATCTTTGCGGCTTCACGCTCCAGAAGCTCAAAAAGTGAGGGGAAGACCTGAGCCCAACCGGAGACGGGAACGATATGTTGAGGAACCTTGTCGTGGGTAAGAGACTCGTTCTCGGGGATGGTTTGGACAAACTCGAAGTCGTTGGCTCTGACCATGTTGCGGGCCAGACGGATGACACTGTCGGGAATTGTGGCAGAAACGAGCATGGTCTGGCGAACCTTCTCTTCAGGTCGGGGAAGGCACTTGATGATTTCGTTGAGCTCTCTCTCGAAGCCGACATCGAGCATTCGGTCGGCCTCATCCAAGACCAGAGCAGCCAGGTTGGGGGCATCAATGCCGCTGCCGGGGTCCTGGAGAAGATCGTTCAGACGACCAGGAGTAGCGACAAGAAGATGGCAGCCCTGTCGTCGAGTCTGTTGAAGCATGCTGCGCTTGTCAGTGCCACCAACAGCACACTGGACGACGAGACCGGTGTGTGCAACCAATCGGCGAGCCTCAACAGCGATTTGCTCGGCCAGCTCTCGTGTGGGAGAAAGAATAATTCCACGGATATCATCAGATCGGGCTTGACGTCTGGCGGTCCTGTCGGCGAGTGTGCTGTCTTCCTCAATCATTCTTTGCAGGAGAGGAAGAAGGAATGCAATAGTCTTTCCAGTACCAGTCTTGGCTTGAGCAACGCTGATTAAATGTTAGCCGGTGTACAATTTTTTTTTTCCATGTACCAAAACTCACATGTCAGTACCCTTGAGGGCAGGCTGGATGGTCTTGGCCTGAACAGGTGTCATGGTATCGTATTTCATGTCGTTGATGATGGGCTTGAGGAGGTTGGGGTGAATGCCCTGGAGATCGGCGAAGCGTACTTGAGGCTCAGCTTCAACTGAAGGAGCAGACTCATTCTGCTCAGCAACAGCCTCGGTGCTGTAAGCGCGTGTGATGGAAGCAATTCGGCTGATGGCAGCGATAGAAGACTGGCTTGTCAAAACTTGACGGCGAACGGCAGGCAAAGCAGTTCGAGTCTGTGTGAGGAGGGCAGCTGTGGCGGCGGACCTGGCCTGAGTGGCACAGCGCCTAAGGCTAGATCGAAACATGATGCCGGGTATTAAAGACAAGAATTGACGCTGAGATTCCGGTTCTGCGATTGATAGAAACTACAAACCCAGAAGCAAGAATTGAAGGAAGAGAAAAAAAAGAGGATGATATGAGAGAAGGTTAAGTTGGATGAAGATTGGCGGGCGTCCAAGGGTCGCGCGCTGCTACTTTTGGGAAAAATGAAATTTTTACAGCGCTACCTTATCTTATCGTCTAATTGGCGGCAAGGCTCTACCCTGATTGGGTTAGATCCCGGATCTGTCACGTGCTCCACCGGAGGTCAGGACCGGGCCAGAGGCAAAAAGGCCTGTAAGGGTCCTGGAGCATTGCCACTAGCTCAGCGTTGAAGATGAAGATGGAAGAAAATCCCCGAGTATGAATTGTAGAGCGTGTATTTTATGGTCTTATGTAATTTCCATTACCTTGTGCTATGTAAATGCCAGTATCAAAACAAAACTCCGCTAACCAATGATCACTCTTCTATCTCTATTTCGAAATCCTCAATGACAACTCCTTCTGATGCAAGTTCCCTCCAGCAGCTTCCAGGCTCTAGCCACTCATCTTTGGTTTCGACCCCACCATCGAAAGACCCTCCCCGAGTCCATCCGAGATACCCTGAGTTACACCATCAACAGTCCAAACAAACACTTCCAATAGAGCCTGTGCAACTTTGCCATCATTCATCTGACCGATTGCTTCAGTCAATAAAGCGCTCTGCTTGCCAATTGTGTTGACCAAGTCCACGCCGTGACCTACGACCTTCTCCGAGATCTTGTACTTGCGCTCCAGTCGAGCTGCGCATCTGACGAGTAAGAGCAGATATGGCATTAGGAAGCTGAGGAAGAATATGAGATTTACCACAGTCATTTGAACTCCACGGTGAATGATTGAACGGGATTGGCTTGGATGAATGCGGTTTGAGTCGGGCTCTGCTCGAGCCAGAGCCATGTCGGACTGGTTGACTTGCTCTGGCAATGCACATTGGATTCTTCTGAGTTCGCCTTCATCAAGTTCTTGTGGAAGAGCTTTGAGGAGATATGTCACCCCGTCAACAAAGGCTTTTCGCTCAAAAGCGATATCCTCCTCTGCTACAGCCGCTTTGCCTCCATCTATCGAGATGTTGACAAGATTTGTTCCTATTGTACCATGTCAGCAAATTACATTCATTGGTTAGTACATCAAAGTAACTTACCCTGTCGTGCAAACTTCCAATGCACGCCAGACGCAGCTCGCATAACTGGTTCATCCTCTGGTGCTTCCGAATAAAGGACTCGACTCATCGGCTGAGGATTTAAGTCTTGTGACTCTACAAATCCACCTGAGTGCTTTATCATGTCTGTCTGGAGTGGCTGGGCCATTGTAGGCGAGACATCAGCTTCTGAAAGAGGCCGAGGTTTTGTTTGTGGCCCAGATATTGTCACACCTGGACGTAGAGTGTGAAAACTGATACTCCGTCTGAGAAAACGAATTGGCCCGGGGAGTGAGTTTGGAAGCATGGAGACGACATTGAAGATCCTGCTTTCGGTGATTTGATCGATCTTGATCTCGTCCAGAGATGGCGCAAATGATCTGAGATGAGACGCCATGTTTCAAGGGCTGCAGGCTAAAGGATGAATGAGGTCTCGGGAGAGTGGAAATGAGAAACAATAGAATGCCAGGTCAGGTTAACTCAGTGATGAAGTGAGGCTTAGGTCTAATCAGTCATGATGCGAAAGTGGCAGTATGGTTTGACTGTTAAGCAAAGGGACCTCCTCATAAAGACCTCATGACAAAACCATCAGATGAGAAAAGCCGAAAGGAAAAAGAGGAACAAATCCCATATCATGAAACAGCCGCATCAAATAGAATCTTGCACGAGGTCTCGCCTCGCCTCGCCTACAGTCCCTTATCATTTTTTTCTGGGTCCTATTCCGTCATGCTTCTGACATGTGAAAACGGTTAACTAAAAATTTGTTGAGACCATGGCTTTTTGCATCTGTAGATAAGGTTGATCTTCCAATAGCGTCTCGTTTCTTGGTGGGGAATTACCATGAGCAAACGTAAACTTTGTTTCCCCTTGGAGCTGTTGGAAAGCTACTTTATTTGTAACTCCACTACCGACACTGTATTCATGAGCATTCATCACAAGCTATCGGACTACCTCGGAGCCATAAACGCATAATGATTCTCACTCCGATAATTCAATGTACAAACGCCCCAACAATGTATTCCATGCATGCGATATAATACGTCTTGCTTGACTAAACGCTCGCTGATCTCTTCCTTGGTAGCCTTCATAGGCACCCTATTCCATTTCGCCATGCGCCAAACCAGAAACCAACCATTGTCAAAATGCAATCTCATCTATCACAAATGCGCTCAATCTGCTGCATCTGATGCCCATATGCTAAACTCGACCAGAGTCAATCAATCGCTCCCTTTTTTTCCGTTTCATTAATGTAGCCATGCTGCCGCTTCTTAAGTTTAACCCCTCTGAACACCCAATTGACTTCATCAAGTATCCGTATCATATGCATATGCCCACCATCAGCCATTACATCATATCTTTGCTCAGTTCGTAAGACCAGCCTCCCTCACGTCTGAGCTTGTCTCTGGCAGCCAGGTTCTTTCGAATGTCCTCTTCAGTAAGACGATCAGTGCCGCTCCAGTTGGCACTGGATGTTCGGGCGCGGAACTTGTGGTGTCTGTCTTTGCTCTTGTCGAAGACCTCCTCCATGTTCAAGGGCGCAGGAGGTCCGAAAATTGACGCAGGGTCAATATCTTCCTGTCTAAAGAGGGCATCCCGAATGTAAGGGGAGTTAGCCCATGCTGCGACCGTACCAGCTTGTGGTTCATCATCGTCCTCATCTTCATCGTCTGTCTGAATTTCAGGAAGTTCAATGGCCTCGCCATTCTGGAATCGCGGTGATGATCTTGGTACAGACTTGGCTGCAGACTTCATTCCATTGACAGGGCCGGGGCGTCCAGGCGTCTTGTAAGAAGGTCCCGCCGGGTTGGGGTTCGGGGCGAAAGGAATAGTTCCTTTGTGAATCTGAGCCATGTCCATAGGGTTGCCTCCCTTCATTTGACTCTGAGGAACGCCAGTCTTGAATAGGTTCTGTGCACTAGCTTGGGAAACATAGCCACTCGTAAGAGTCTTCGTCTGCAGATCCTGGTGCTTGTTAACCTTTGTTGGAATACAAGAAACGCTTTGATTGCTCACCCTCTTAAGAGCGCTGGATGGACGAACTGGTGGTCCCTTGATATTAGGAGGCTGCTCCATATCAAGCTCATCAGCGTAGTCATCGCTCGTTCGACGACGCTTGGCATCCTTTGCCTGGTATTGAGGCCCACGTGCAGGCGGAGGTCTTGAAGGTCCATCCTCATTAGCATCTCGAAGGGGCCTCTTCGGGCCAGATTTAGAACCATTTGTCAAGTTAGCATTGACGGGTCGTCCCATGTCATCTTGAGATCTGAAGATTCCAGAGTTCATACGAGAAGGAGGACGAGGTGGTCCTTCTCGCTGTACCGAAGCAGACTTGTCCTGTTGTAGACTGTACTGAGGTGGACCATTTGGCTGTGACCGAACAGCTGGGGGGGGCGCAGGGGTCTTCTTGGCTTTCTCAATGATTGCCAGTCGGTCTTGAGCTGCTTGACGCTGAGCATTCTTCTCACGCTTTTGTCGTTCTTCCTCTTGGCGACGGATGGCTTCTTGCTTCTTCTTGTCGTCTTTCAATGCTGCGCGATCGCGCTCAATCTTGGCCTTCTTCTGTGCAGCCAAATCGAGAGCTCTAGGCCGCCCATTTGATCCGGTGGAAGCACCAAAGTTTGGTGCGGATTGCTTGGGCTGTGTAGAGGCCTTGCTTGCCTTGCTGATTGTTTGAGGAGGTTGAGAGCTTGTCGAAGCACCGAAGTCCTGATACCCACTAGCAACAGAGTTGCCAGGATGTAGCTGTGAGCCAGTGTTGACCTTGATGTGAACGGTAGGTGCCGCCTTTGTCTTCGCCGCTGGCTCTCGGCCTGGCTTCGCAATTCGCCTCATTTCCTTGGGGCGAGATAGTTGTCCAGGAATGGCGGATCTGTGAGCAGAAGGAGGGGGTACCAAAGCAGGTGCATCGCCCATATCAAGATCCTGGTCAGCGACCTTGGCCTCTGGCTCCTCCTGAGGCTTCGCCCTTCGCGGGCTGGTCCGGGTTGGCTTAGGTGTAGCCTTGGGAGCAGGTGTTTCAACCTCTTTCCTGGCAACGACCTGCTTTTCCATGTTGGCGAGCTTCTCCTGCTCTTTGCTGAAAACTCTGGCCTTTTCCCTTTCCTTTTCCCGCTCCTTCTCCAGTTTCTCCATCTGCTCAGCTTGGACTCTAGCTTCTTTCTCCCTTCGCTTCTCCTCCTTCTCGCGTTCCACTGAAGCTCTTGTGCGCTTAGCAACTGGTCGAGGTGCAGTTGACTGCTGGTCGGTGACACCATCGCCACTCCTATGGGAGTCAATGCTTGCCTTAGGAACGATTGAATCCGAAGAAGGATCAGGGAAAGTTCCAAGCTGAGCTCGAGATGGCGAGAGCAGGGATGATTTGCCTTCAGCGCTCAGAGCTGCGCTGCTGGCGATCAGGCCCTTGGAAGTGCTGAGAATGGAAGACATCTTGTTCTTGAGATGCTTCAAAGGACTGTCACGGAAGAGCCTCGTGGGAGACTTTGAGGGAGATGAGGAAGAAGGTGCAACAGCAGTGGCTGGTCTCACAGAAGCGTTCGTTACTGATATCGTCTTCTTCAATGGGCTTCCCTCCTCTGGATCCGAAGCTGGGATTAATGGAACAGCAGGCACCGATACAGACTTGGAGTGTCCAAGGTATGCAGGTCGCTGAGGCTTGTTGGCGCGAGCTGGTGATCGGATATTGTCACGGTCTTCACCCAGGTCGAAAGATCCGAGAGTCTGCTTGCCGTGGATTCCCTCCATCACATCGGCAGTTCGGCTCTTAGACAGTGACGGCCTTGTTGGCGAAGGGGCGGTGACAGGCTGTTGTGTAGTTGGGGGGACAATCCAGTCATCATCATCGTCTTCGGGGAAAGCACCTGGAGTTGTTGTGGTCTCCAGCTTCCTGGGTGATGGTGATCTGGGTTCAGGTACTGATTGGGATACAGTTTGTGGCTGCTGAGAGTTGGTAAGGCTGTGGATTGACTTCGAGGGTCGACTTCCATTTGGCTGCGATTTACCGAGTACACTAATTCGGTCCTGTAGCATCTGGGTGTATGTCTTGTTATGGTGGATGGCAAGCTCCTCAGCGTTCTTAGGCTGCTGTGGCACTGTGGGGAAATCATCAACGTCCATCTCGTCTTGATCCGACTCGTCTGATGCACTCTGTTCTGCGTGACTTGCCAGGCTTCTTCCTCTCGTGTTTCTCCCCAAGTAACTCGTCCTCTTAGGATCGACATGACTTGTTCGAGAAGCTCTCGCACCAATACTCTTACCTGCCGTGAGAGGCTCACGAGCAGGGAGAGAAGGGAACTGCAAGCTGTTGCGAAAGCCCGGGCGGACGGGGCTGGGGCTGTGACGATCAGATTGAGACTGTGAATCATCCTGGATAGCGTTCTCGTCCTCCTGGGGCTCGGCCTGAGCCTCTTCCATATCAACGTCAGTCGTCGCTTGTTGTGTCTTGATCGGCGAAGAAGTCTTGATGGGGTCCTTGGCAAGAGATGTCCGTGAAGGGCTTGGCTGAGGGAAAGCGATGGCCTCATCCAAGGCAACAGGGTCAATATCTGAGGTGTCATCATCTTCCAGGGGATCAAAGCTTGGAGGGTTGACGTCTTGACTCCCAAAATAGCCAGAGTCGCCCTGCATTGCCGGCTGAGATTTGGCTGGTGCGATTGGATCCGATTCTTCTTCAAGGGCCATGTGGGCGTCCTGGTCTGAGTGAATGGCTTCGGCATCATTTGAAGGCTGTTCTGGCGCGTCTTCGACTGGTTCGTCAGAGGTAAGAGGCGTTGTCTTTGGCGATGGGGCGTGTCGTCTAGGCGAAGAAGACTTGGCTTGGTTCACAAGCTCCCTTTGGGGAGACTGAAGAAGAAGATGCTGCGCAAATCGGTTTGCTGAGCTCGATGGTGTGCCCCCAAAAACATTGGACAAGGGCTTCGAAGTGTTAATATCTGTTATTTGTGAACACTCGGCGGCTAAGCTTACCACTCTCGGCTCTGTGATCAATTTTCGTGCTGTTCGAGGTGTCTTGCCACGAAGTCTTCCAGGTGTTTTGAATGTTTCGGCGATATTGCTACCAAGCCGCCAGTCAGTACATCGCGTCAAAAAAAAAAAAAAAAAAAGGATCATGACGCGTACGTTTCGTTCTCGTTGAAGATATTGGCCATGTGTTCATTGAGCCATGAGAACTCATTGTGAGCCGCGTATGTGAACTCGTCTACCTCAACATCAACTATCTCAAGAGCAGAAGCGCGCTCATCAGCGACCCAAGCAGCTGAGCCGGTTGGAATGCGCGGTCCTCGCATGGCCGCCATTGCGTCGGTTGAAAAGAGGCGCGTGTGGAGGTGATTGGAGTTGCTTATCAACTATTGTTCGTGCGATATTGCTTATGTACTCATCGGGTTGGAAGGTCGAGATGAAGTCGAAAAGTTTAGTGTGTTTGAAAGTTGTGAACTTGAAGTGCGAGAGGAGCTAGGTCTCAATAACAAAGAGGGATGTTTACCCGTATGCTGAATTCGGACTAGCGTTGATGGATTTCCCAGCTCGGAAGTGGGGCTCACACAAGCTTCTATTCACGGCCAGTGGAGGATGAGGATGTATTTCTTATGAAACAGAGGCATGTAAACAAGGTATTGTAGCCTTTAACGAGTTAACCAGTAGCATATATAGGCTTCTATTAGTTTATAGTTTATACAGAAGTAATTACAACTCAATCCGAGCTACAAGGCTAAAGTCGCTGCGCCGAAGCTAAACTTCAAGTACCTTTCTTAACGCCCTGCCAATTAATGGTATCAGCCAACACGTGCTGATAACGCCTTATCGGTCGCAACTCTCTTGTTTACTTTCGCGTTCCCCTCCCCCTTTGGAGTGCGGAGCGACGAAACATAGCAAAAGATTCAACGAAGCCGCGGATTCAACCTCGCCCAACATGAGGGTTATTGAAGTAATTATTGACGTAAGAACTTGATCCATACTATTTTTGTGCTATATTCACCCTGACCTTTTTTTCTTAAATAGGGCTTCAAGTCTTATGCCGTGCGTACCGTGATCTCAGGATGGTAAGCCAACTATCAATACATTCGAGGAAACATAACCAACATATACAGGGACGAGAGTTTCAATTCGATCACCGGTCTCAACGGTAGTGGAAAGTCAAACATCCTCGATGCGATATGTTTCGTTCTCGGAATTACAAACATGTCAACGGTTCGAGCGCAAAATCTACAGGTCAGTCACCGCCGATTCGACCACCCTTAGTACATACTGACGACAACCACAGGACCTGATATATAAGCGCGGTCAAGCTGGTGTCACAAAAGCCAGCGTCACAATTGTCTTCGACAATCGAGAAACTAAGAAGTCGCCGATCGGGTTCGAAGAATATGCCACCATTAGTGTTACACGACAGATCGTTCTTGGAGGAACATCCAAGTACCTCATCAACGGCCACCGCGCTCAACAACAGACGGTGCAAAACCTATTCCAGTCGGTGCAGCTCAACATCAACAGCCCCAACTTCCTCATTATGCAGGGTCGCATCACCAAAGTCCTCAACATGAAGGCTGTGGAGATCTTAGCCATGATAGAGGAAGCTGCCGGAACCAGGATGTTCGAGGATCGTCGAGACAAGGCCCTCAAGACAATGGCAAAGAAGGAAACCAAGTTAGTCGAGCTTCGAGAGCTTCTCAAGGACGAGATTGAGCCCAAGTTGGAGAAACTACGAACTGAAAAGCGTGCTTTCCTAGACTTCCAACAGACTCAAAATGACCTGGAGAGACTGACTCGAGTGGTTGTTGCGTACGATTATCTGCGCTACCAAGACTCTCTAAGCCAGTCAGCGGCAGATCTCGAAGGAAAGAAGCAAAGGCGGCGCGATCTGGAGGAGTCAGCAGCTCGTCTAAAGAGTGAGATTTCTCATCTTGAAGAGGATGTTAAGAAAGTGCGAGCTCAACGAGACAAGGAGCTTCGAAAAGGAGGCAAGGCTTCAGCACTAGAGGAGGCAGCCAAGAAGCACTCGAATGAGCTTGTGCGATTAGCCACTATTCTTGATCTGAAGAAGTCCAGCTTGGCAGAGGAAGAAGAAAAGAAGGTAGCTGTTGAAAAGACGGTCTCAGAGTTGGAAGCCACCCTACAGGAGAAGACGGCCGCTTTCGAAAACGCAAAGGCCCGGTACGATGCCGCCAAGGAAGATCTGGAACAACAAAACAAAGACGCCGAGTCTAAGGAAGAACTTCTTCAAACTCTGCAGACAGGTGTGGCCTCCAAGGATGGTCAAGAGAACGGCTACCAGGGTCAACTTCAAGATGCAAAGAATCGTGCAACGACGGCGGCTACAGAGCAAGAGCAAGCAAAGATCAAGATTGCACATTTGGAAAAGCGTGTCAAGGAAGAAGAGCCTCGCGCGAAAAAGGCGAAGGATCAGAACGCCGATCTTCTGCGCGATCTTGATGGCTTAAAGACACAAGCCCAAAAGTTAGAGAAAGAACTTGGCCGATTGGGCTTCGAACCTGGTCAGGAAGAGCAGATGTTCAAAAGGGAGTCAGAGTTGCAACAAACCGTTCGCAATTTGAGGCAAGAATCTGACAAGCTGAAGCGTCAAGTCGCCAACACAGAGTTCAACTACGCGGATCCTGTGCCCAACTTTGATCGATCGAAGGTCAAGGGTCTTGTCGCCCAATTATTCACTCTTGACAAGGAGCACACTCAGGCCGGCACTGCGTTGGAGATCTGCGCTGGAGGACGCCTATACAATGTCGTGGTTGATACTGAGGTGACAGGTACACAGCTGCTACAGAGGGGCAAGCTACGAAAGCGAGTCACTATCATTCCTCTCAACAAGATCGCCGCTTTCAAAGCTTCGGCGCAAACCATCGCTACGGCTCAAAATATCGCACCTGGCAAGGTTGATCTGGCGCTGTCTTTAGTTGGCTATGATCACGAGGTGTCAGCAGCTATGGAGTATGTCTTCGGCAATACTCTGATCTGTGCTGATGCAGATACTGCTAAGAGGGTCACGTTCGACCCGAACGTGCGCATGAGGAGTATCACTCTTGAAGGAGATGCGTACGATCCATCTGGTACACTATCTGGCGGAAGCTCACCAAACTCGAGCGGTGTTCTGGTACTTCTCCAGAAGCTCAACGGCCTGACTCGTCAACTGAGCGAAGCGGAAGGTGCTTTGAGGGAGCTCCAAGCCCGCATATCTAAGGAGAAGGCCAAGCTGGACCAAGCTCGCAGAATCAAGCAAGACTTGGATCTCAAGAGCCACGAAATCAAACTCGCTGAGGAGCAGATCAGCGGCAACTCTTCGTCTTCCATCATTCAGGAAGTTGCAAATATGAAGTCAACCATTCAAGAACTCAAAGAGAGCATATCCGAGGCCAGGATTCGACAAGCCAAGGCAACCGCCGATATAAAGACCATTGAGAAGGATATGAATGACTTCGACAACAACAAGGACGCCAAGCTCGTCGAACTGCAGAAGGCACTTGATAAGCTGCGAGCTGGCCTCGGTAAGAACGCTGCCGCCGTAAAGACTCTGCAAAAAGAACTCCAGGGTGCACAACTCGACGCTGAGCAAGCGGGTGTCGATTTGTCTACTGCTCGAGAACAGTTACAAGAAGTTGAGATCGCCATCAAGGCCCAACAGAAAGACATTGAAAACCTAGCAAAGCAAAAGGCTGAACTTCAGGAAACGCACGACACTGTTCAGGCTCAGCTTGATGATGAACGTGCCAAGTTGCATCAATTCGATAACGAGCTTCGAGCTTTGGAAGATGCCACTCGCTCCAAGAACTCACGCATTGCTGAAGAGAGTCTCGAAATGCAGAAGCTTGGTCATCTTGTGGAGAAGTTCCATAAAGAGCAACAAGGTGCTGCCGAAAAGGTCGCCCGTCTAGAGAAGGAGTTCGACTGGATTGCGGACGAAAAGGACAAGTTTGGTCGCAGCGGAACTCCGTATGACTTCAAGAACCACAACATTGGAGAGTGCAAGTCAACATTACACAACTTGACTGAGCGCTTCCAGGGTATGAAGAAGAAGATCAACCCCAAGGTCATGAACATGATCGACAGTGTTGAGAAGAAGGAGGTGTCGCTCAAGCACATGATCAAGACTGTCATCAGGGACAAGCGTAAGATTGAAGAGACAATCGTCAGCTTGGATGACTACAAGAAGAAGGCACTCCACGAGACATGGGAGAAGGTCAATGGTGACTTTGGTAACATCTTCTCTGAGTTGCTTCCCGGAGGCAGCTTTGCCAAGCTTGATCCTCCCGAGGGCAAGACTATCAGCGATGGTCTTGAGGTCAAGGTCTGTCTTGGTAAAGTGTGGAAGCAGAGTTTGACGGAACTGAGTGGTGGACAAAGGTATGCAATCCCTGACTATTAATGACATACGAATGCTAATGCTCTGACTTTTAGATCTCTGGTTGCTCTGTCTCTCATCATGGCTCTGCTCCAGTTCAAGCCTGCCCCTATGTACATTCTTGACGAGGTTGATGCTGCGCTGGATCTCTCACATACCCAGAACATCGGTCGTCTCATCAAGACCCGATTCAAGGGCTCGCAGTTCATAGTCGTCAGTCTGAAAGACGGCATGTTCCAAAACGCGAACCGCATTTTCCGCACCCGCTTCAGCGAAGGTACTAGTATGGTGCAGGCTCTCACGCCAGCGGATATGAAGTAATGACGTTGATGGCAACTGAAAAATGTCTGGAATGAGTGTATGACAGGGACTAGACCGGATTTTGTACATGAGGCGTCGGGTTGGATGGGGAGGTATGATGTATTTTAGGCATTGGGATACTATGTGATACCGTTTGATTTAGTAACGTTAAGGCATGACCTGCAACTTATCGATTGCTTTGAAAGTGCTTCATTGTTCACGAGATGGGTTGATCTTGTAATATGATCGTGAATAACAAATTGATTTGTGTCTCCTCAAACGATATTGTATGTCAGGTAACTATTTCTCCAGGAACATGGAATACGCTGCACGTAACAAATTACGGACAATGCCATTCGTTTGTCGATGTGTTGATCAACTTGGTGCAGACCTCGCATATTTCACAGTTGATCTACCCTGAAGATCCCGATTTGTCGCTCAGCTCCCAGATACCGAGCCAGCTCAGCAGGAAGTTCAACATCCATGTTCAGTCCCGTAGTATTTTTTCCTCCGATCGTGACTTCAGCAAAGGAATAACCTCTTTCTCGAATTTCCTCCTCGTTCGGGAATGACACTGGCAACAAGAACTCCTTTTCAGGTATGGCTTTCAAGCCGTGGCTAATTTTGGCTGCGACTTGTTGCAAAATACCCTGTAGTCCTGAATCTGTCCAGGGGAACTTCAAGACAAGAAAGGAGCCTTCAATATGACCCAACAGGCGGCTAGTCTTGTTTGGATCAGGAATCCAGAGGTCGACCTCGATATTGGCTAGCAACGGGAAGTGTTCGCGTGAGATAGCTTGCCAAACATCTTTCTGACCAACTTCAGAGTCCCGTTGAGCAAGCGTGTACAAACGATCAAACTCTGAGTGCTTGAATGAGGCGACATCACGCTCTAGCTCAATTCCACAACATGGCTGAACAGGGAAAACAAGCAGACTCTGTGCAACAGCCCCCTTCCCTTCCGGCTCTGCCCCGGGGAGCCGGCGCTCGGGCGATCTGCCAGGGCCGATGTCCATGTCTTTGAGGGCCACGCCGGCCCGCGAGTGGGTCTGCCGGAGGACATCGCTGCGATCCACGGGAACGGGAGGGAAGAGGATCAAGACGGGGACGAGGAAAGCGACGAGGGTGACGGTGAGAAGTATGAGCGACACGGCGTCTAGGTTGCACACAAAGTGCTTAGTGGCAACCATTCCATCACGGATGCGTATACCTGAAAGCATAGTTGTCATATCGCTCAGCCGCTGGGCGAGGGCTGAATCGCGACCTGCAGCGGTAAGATAGCCCTGCAGGCGCGGGATCAAATCCGTCATTCGCCGTCGAGGTGAGGGGACTGCGCTAAACACTAGGGAGGGAGGCTTGAGTTGAGTTGGGTTGAGTTGAGTTAACCTCAGAGATGCATATGCACTGCAAAGCGCCTCTCGCACGAGCTGCGCAATAGGGGGAAGCCAAGGGTCTGAGGGCTGAAGTCGACGTTAACGTGCTAGTCCGATATTGATCGGTCTCGTTCTTGAATGTTTGCAGATCTTTGTTGTTGTCGACCAAGTTGTGGTGGTCTTTGCTGTATGTATGTGTATTGTATGTATGTGAGCCCACACACTGTAGGGTCGACTAGTGATTTAGGTTTGTTTCGAGTTTTCATTTCCCCTCAAGTGTCATGATAGGCCCAGGATGTTAAATCTCCAACTACTCACTACTGTACCCCTTCGGCGGCCACGGGCCTCCGATTCATTGGAAACCCCTCCCAGAGCGCACCTATCGCATCGTTGAGTTTTAAATTACGACCGGGATATTCAGAGTCTCAAACTAAATCCCTTGCCTGAGCTCTCTCAGTGCCATGGATGCCGCGATATAAAACTCTGCTAGGCCAGGTTGCCTCGTGCTGGACTGGAATGGTAGGGTTGGAACCGTGAAAAGCTAGCGAGCAAGCACCCATCACATCCACTCTTTTATGCAACGAGACAGGGTCTTGTTCCCCTGTGGGGACGCATTTTGACAACAAGTCTTCTCCACAGGATCCGGAATGCGTAGCCGCTCAGCACAGCTGCTATGCATATTGTTGTCCCGCCTATCCGATGTAGTTTGATATCATCGTACACATAGCATGAGTGATATGTACCGTTCTTCCAAGGATACAAGACATACCTCCTCCCTGATCTGATAGCGAAGGAGGAGGTGCTATTGTAAAGATGCCATGCTAATTGCAACACCCCGCTGATCATGGATTACGTGTCTCGGCCAACTAGATAGACAGATGCTTTCGCAGCACTTGTATCCTGCAGCTACCTCAAAGGATCTGAGTTAGTCGGAGAGAAAGAAATACCGAGCAGGATCACCAGCGGAACGGTTCAGCCGTTTCCCACCGACCTGTCAACGCCAGGGACCCTCTTTGACTGTCTTGGTCATTGAACCTTGGTGCCACCAACAAGGCACTTGACGGTAAATGTGTCAACTGCCAACGGTCTCACTTCAGCTAATACTGGGGTTGAGGTATCAAATAAGAAGTCAAGATTACTCTGATCAACCCTGATGGAGAGCCCTCGTTTCTCCGAGTTTATTGGCCAACATAAGCGCGCTCCTCTGCGAATTCATGCTTTGTTTTGACTGCGACACTGTGCGCTGTCAAGCAGTGTAATGTTGTTGTCTTTGGTCATCACAAGTAAGTCCCGGAGTTAACCAGGTAGTTTGTTGAAGAGGTGGGTCAATTCCCGTCTGATCCTGGTGTTCCTCATGGCGGCTGCGACCACCAGAAAACCCTCGCTGCATTGATCGCCATGAGGCTGGTCGGAGATACTTCTGCTTTCATCCAAAGCCTCCATTCCTGGCGTCCCTGTCGTGCCGACACGCTGACTCGTAGTAAAGTAAGCACACATGGTTGCTGTACTTGGCCCAGAAGAGTCACGAAGCTGTCAAGCAGGGATCAACAGGTAACTGTAACTGGTAAAAGAAGTTGGTTGATTATACCATTTTGACCTCATTCAGCCAGATCGAGTCTCAGCGTGTCAGAAGTGCGTCGACACCTTTACGACATGACTTAGGTATTAAACCAACGGGCATAAGCCCACAGATCTTAGCCCAGGTCGGAACTTCATACCCATAGAGGAAGTTGTGAAATGCAGTGAGATAGAGGCACAACCGTTCCCCCAGATAACCACATGGGACTGTTGGTAGCATGGCATACAGGCATGGTTATCTCACTTTGCTCGACCACAAAAGCCTGAGAACAGATTGACGGATAATGTTGAAGACAAAGCAAGCCGGAGACTCGGGTCCGCGCCCCACCGATTAACTTTCAGGCTGAAAAGGATGCCTTGCTGTAATTTCCACATCTTGTTGCAAGGGAAGTCCTGGGATCTTGAAGGATGAACGAAACTGAGGCTCGATATTGGCAGCGGTTCTGATCCATCTCCACCATAGCCTCCCCGCAACCCCTCAATGGTCTAGCGGTGACGATAATGCAGACAAACTCCGCCAATGCCAATTTGCTGTGGTTGGGATAGCTATGCCCAACTCAGGCTCTCGTTCTTTCAATGATCCTGGTTTCGGTACATGAAACGGCTTTGAAACAGGTAAAACACCATAGGTGAAGACCTTTCGTGGACTCTGTGGAGATTTTATGCCTCAGTTGTATCAAGACAACAGCAACAAAAGAACTCCAGGGATCCGTATTTAGATAATACCCTGGCTCCTTCTCGGACATTGCACTTCGCACGATGTTGCAACCATCTTTCGCTGTGATAGAAGCTCTCCCGTCCTATCAAGATCCTAATAACTGTGAGAGAGCCCTCACTCCCTAGATATGGAGACCGCCAAGGAGTGCCGTTTAGTTTTGGTTTGAGTCCAAACCTGACGAAGGCTTTGCGTTTATGAATACGAGGAATCAATTGATTGTAGTGCCGAGTTCTACACCCACTTCAGCAACTACAGACGCTGGCCGTGATAGTGTTGGTTTCGATCTGTCAGATCACCGCTTGCAGTAATGCTCTTGAAAACCACCAATACCCCCAGCCAGAGTTACCCCGACGGACTGTATGGTCGTATCAGATCCAAGCACACTGCAGCTTTAGTCCATATCTTGTCGAGGAGGGATGAAAGAGAACGTTTGAAGAGGAGTGGAGGACTCATGAACAAGGATATAAATCTTCCGAAGCGCGCGCTGACCAAGAGCGCCAGCATATGATCCTTCTCGGCTTGAACATCTTTCGATCTGCATTCAGTTTCTTACACCTCTAATACATAGATGTAGTCTTTGTTAGAGGAGATGGATCAGACATTATGTCCCTTGATGCTTGGCAACTCGGCCAAAGCGGATCAATGTACTGCGGAATTTTGGTGACCTGACCCAAGACGATTTGAGCACAAGTGGTGGGAGCTGAGTAAATGGGCTGTATTCTTTGTGGGCCGTTTGTTGGTTGTCGCGTTTGGCTAGACCAGGGCCAATACCGTAATCCTCCAGACTTGCGGCGTGTTTCCTGTCCACTGCACTTTAGTACAAATTGTTTAGGATTATGCGGGTCTTCTCTTGAATCGAGATATTCGTGTTTTCGAATAGTAAAGAGAACTTAAAGAAGTTTCTGGTAGTATAAGTATTCGGGATATGTAAGTCCACGACGTTCAAGTAAGTTAGTCTGCTCGACCCGATCACTCGGATTATTGGCTCGTGGCTTTGGCACGTTCCAGAAAATAACTAAGCTAGCTTGGCGGGAAGCTCCTGGTCTATGGTAACCAGGGCTCCTCTTATATTACCACTCACCATCTAGTTATAGGGATAGGATAGTTTTGTCTGTGCTCAAATACACATGGGCCTTGACGGTAGGGCTTGTTAACGCCGACGAATGTCGGTGCCGGCTCCGATAATCAAGGCGTTGAGGCTTGAGGAGCAACACCGATATCATCGCACAGGACTATGCAGCGTTATAGTACTGCATACATAACCTGCATGTGCAAGATGGAGCTTGCAGAGTTAGTTCTTGCTAGCTTGCATGGTATCACTAAGCACCACGTCTACAAGCTTCATGCACTGAGGGTACCAAAATATGCAGCGTTGTACCAACAGGGTATGGTCAACTGTTGGATCATTTCAGGGCTGTTTTGGTCTCGAAACTGGTTTGGCGGAGTAGTCGGAGGTCCCATGGTAAAAACATAGGCTTGTACTATAGTAATAGATCGTTTCAGGACGATCAGTACTCGATCAGGCCTCTAATAGAAGCATCGAAGGCTCATCTGTGGTTGTACTATAGTAGTGCTATGGAAACCATCCTTTCAACTTATCCAAAGACTCTGATGGTATGATATGGTTTGATGCAGGATGGCAGAGCTGAAAACAGGGAATCAACGACGTGTATGCCTAAAATTTGCCACAATCTCGCCCGCAATTTGAGTCTCGAGAACGAATGTTCAATGTCCACCATACATCGTCATGATGTCGATGACAAGAGAAAATAAACTGTTGAGCCAGAGTCAACTCCTGACAGCCATGACCCACAGAGGCGTTCATTGCTGGGTTCGGCCACGCGACTACCCACACAGGCTGCCGGGAGCGGGACTTGATCCAAGCGTCAAGACATCATTAAGCCGTTTCATTTGTTGCCAGTGGCTGGGACGGATCCGGTGGTTGTTGCTCCGCGGCGCCTCTGTCAAGGGTTTCATTGGGACATGAGTGTCCTCTTCCACGGTCGCACCCTTGTTAATGGTGCCCTATCAGATCGCCATCTGGAACCAGGGACTATGGCCGCATTTTTAATGCCAAGCCTGCCAATGACAGGTACAAGTTTGTGAGGATGAGGAAACACCTCAAGGGCTGCTTTTCTGTACGTAAGACGTGGTGAACAAGATAACAAGGCCATCGAGTATCCAAATAAAGAGGTAAATCATGCTGCACGAGTAAAAACTGCGACATATGCTCTTACGGATAATACTAAGGCATATGCGTGGGGAGTCTGCCAGTTCTTTGGTCCAAGCCAATGTCTTCCATCCTGACAGTCCTGGGAGGTTGCATCACCGTTAATGATTGACCTTGTCCATGGGTGATCCCTGAAGTGCCTCCCGACAAGAACAACGTCAAAAGCACAGACACAGCCTTGAATGACCCCCAAAGATTCTGTGCCATCATTGTGGTCGACGTATCTCCTTATGTCTCAGTATTATAGAGGTTCGTATTGATTTGTTTGTACGTTATGTCAGCCTCATTTCACTGATTGTACCAGGCTGTCCACTCGCGTGGCTGACTGAGGACTAAGATTATGTCTGGCCAGTAAAAAACTGAGCTGGAACGATCGACAATGCGATATCGTTTTGTATGCAAGAAGATAGTCGTATATTTGGACTTGAACGTGCTGCTGAGCAACTTTTTCAAGTTGAGTAGGGGTCAGAAGGAAGGCGAAAATTAGGACAAGGCTATTTCGCATTCTTTAGCTGCATTAGGTCAAGACCAGATGGATGGACGAATACATACCTGCATGATGAATGAATACATCCAACCCTTCCCATCCATCACAAACTTTTTAACTGGAACATGGTAGCTCATCAAAGCCAGGGGAGCGGTTCCGACTGCGAAGAATTAAGGCCGACCCATCAGCTGCAAATGTCCGTCTGCGGCTTCGGCACTGTCCCAGTCTGGTAAAGCTTTAACGGCATTTCGTAGAGGTACGAAGGTACAGAGAAGAAACAAGACCCAGGAGATCGGGCGCATTCCAACCATTCCATGTCAAACAAAGCGGAGCTGGTTCGGGGGTATTCGAATCCTTGTCAGTCAACTATCCATGAAATACAAGATTTCGGGGGTAGAAACGAAAATGACCAAATGGGAGAAGAGTTTGTTATGTAGGCCAAGTGAATGGAAAGAGGAAAGAAATACCTACCTACGCTTAGGAGGGTAAGATTGGATCGGATTGGCAGGCATGAATGGATGAGGTGTAGGCAGGCACGCCTGTCATCGATGGAACTGGGGCGTGTTCCTTCCCTCCCGTCCCCTTTCACTCCATCCCTCCTAATCCCATCCCATCCCATCCAACATCCCCCCCAACTCAAGCTCAGCCCGCCCCGCGCTCCATTTGGCAATAACATCATCCATCTCCCAATCTTTGTTATTCACCCCTGTCTCTCGATCACCGTCCTGACTAACCCTATTAAACGCGCCGTTCAAGGGCTATATGTCATCGTCAGCTCCAAACCTCATATCACAATTGTCGCTCTTTACTCGACGCGTACTAGTTACCTTAGCTGTGGATTGGAACTCTGCCCCAGCCTTTACAAGTGCTCTCAGAGCCTTTGTCTCTCTCCCACCAATAAGTCATATATGTTAAGACAACTTCAACTGCCTCTATTATTAGCTGACCCAGCTCTACCGAAATCTTTCGAATTTGTGGAAACTCAATACCGTACGGATACCGGGACGCACACATCCACTTGGTCCAGCACCCTGCTCGTCTTACACTCACTCCTCCACATGTCTATCCACGTTTGTTTGTGCTCGAAAAGCTTTTCTTGACGGAACCCGTATCCTTCTCCGTGAGCTTCTGATACTGTTACCTCTGCTCGAAGTCAGCTCTTTGTGTTTAATTCCCACTGCCAGAGTCACATTCGAGCCCGGGCCATCTACCCGTGATTGATGACCTGCTTGTCAGTGGGCGTGGGATCGGTCCCCTCGTCAGGCAGTCAAAGGGCACCAAGCTTAAAGCTCTTGGCCGGTTCCCGGGACCCACGAGCCCAAGCTCTCTCATTGAACAACGATTTGACGCCCCGTCAGGCTTGCATCTTGCATACGACAGGCTCCTTCTTCAGGGAACAAGGACGTTTTTGGCCTTCAACCTCATCTCCAGGGGCCCAGCCAACTGCTTGACCAGTCCACTCTGAAGTCGACCGTGTCCCCGCTGCTGCCGTTTTTCTGATATACGCCCCCGACGTGGATCTGGAATCAGTAACCAATCTAACATCTTCCCTATAGCAAAGGGCCCTGACAACTTTGCATCGATCAATCTCTCCTCCCTGTCACAGGTGACAGTGCCCCTCCGTTCCCCAGCCGCGATACATGCATTCCCTTATTGTCGTTGAAGGCCCCTCTCGCAATACCTTACAACTATCTCAGACCTCCCTCGTCAGTGACCAAAGAACGATCTTGCAAACCGCCGCGTGACACGAGAACTAGGCTCAAGCTCCGTGTACGAGATTTATCAGAGTATGACAACAAAGTCACAACCACTAATCCTTCCCTTCACCTCGAGTTCTTCTTGGGCACGTCTGTAAGAAGCTTTTGGACCCCTAAAAGCACCGCATTGCGCATTTTGCTGTCCTTCAGATCTTGAAACGGATTTGCGTTACTGGCCAAGCCGCGATAGCGGTTCTGATATTCACTGTTTGTGAAGAAACGCCCGTTGAAAACCCGTTCGAAACACCCCTGACCCTCTGCACAGTATTATTGAGACTGAGTTGTCAGTAGCCAACCTTTGGTTACTCGCACCTTTCTGCTAAGTCGGAGTATCTCGAAGAACGACCTGCCCTCCGTGCTGCTTAACATCTCTACTCTATATCTGGAACAACTCTAACCAGTAAACAAACTTTTGGAAAGCATGCGAATCGCGACCTGTTAACTAGATTCTTTCCTACTTCAACACCACTGAAGCATCGAGTCACTTAACATCGCGTTAATCGACTAATCACAATGGGAGACTACTACCATCACTTCCTGTCGTCGATGTCCGGGGCAGGGATGAATCCAGCAACGTCTCCCGAGGAGATGCTCGACCCTCGAATGCATGGAGCACCGATACCAATGGTATCTGCGCCGTTACCTGGTCCGTATCAGCAACTTGGATATTTTACCGGGTTTCCAGATCCCATGATGTTCAATCAGAACAAGTCGCAGAAAGCTCGCCGAAAGTCTGCAGCTGGTACCCCTGCAGCAGTTGACCATGTCAAGCATCGAAGAACACGATCAGGCTGCTTCATGTGCCGGAGTAGGAGAGTTAAGGTATGTAACTGAGGACTGAGTAGAAAGCATGCCTAACTCTCCCAGTGCGACGAAACCAGACCAATATGTGAACGTACGTGCAGTCTTGCAGGGACTTGTTGATTTTGAGATGATAATGCTAACATTCTTAAGGTTGCAAGAAGGGAAATAGAGAATGTGTCTACCCGGATCCCCCATCATCAAAAGGTTCCTCAGCCTCGAGCGGTAAATTCAAAGATACTGCAACTTCTGCTCAACAAACGAGCCCAACTTCGTCCAAATCAGAGGACGACGAGGACACTGAGCAAGAAAGTAAACTAGAAATGATTGTGGACGAAGACGAAGATACTGAAGACCAAACAAAATCTTCGGTACTCTCCAGACAGTCAAAAAGCGTCTCCCCATCGACCGCAACAGCAACACCAAGTAGCCTTGCAGCTGTCTATTCCTCCTCCGAGTTTCCTATACAGATGGGTGAAGCCGACTGGTCACATCTACCACCGGAGTACCAACAAGGCCTCTCCTTCTTTGTGGAAAACCTCAACCATTTCAATTATTGTATACCACTAGACTCGGATGGCTTTTTTACGAAGATTCTTCCCAATTTGGCCACTCGCCACGAGCCCTTGCTCAACGCGCTCGTAGGCTTCTCTGCATACCATATCACTCTTCGAAACCCACAGGGAAAGCTCCAGGACTTTTTACAATATTACAATAAGAGCGTAACGCAGCTCTTGGGCTTGTTTAAGAGACGAGAGAAGCCCAACGTTGCCACTCTTCTCACTATTCTGCAGCTTGCCACTATCGAGGTATCTGTCAATCCTTTCTCGCCATCCAACCTTCATATTCTGACTGTACTGCTTAGGAATATTTTGGCGACTGGGTCAATCTAATGGGACACCAAAAAGCAGCTTTCGAAATAATAACGAGTATATTCACCCCCCAGACAGTGATGCAGACGCCCGTTGGCCGCATGTGCCTTAGCTGGTACGCCCGATTCGATAACTTCGTTGCCCTCATGGGAGGATTCCCTACCGATCTGCCGCGCGAATGGTTCCAAGCGATGCTGGATTTCTATCAATCCGGGATTACGTCAAACCCAGATGAGTTACATTGGAAAATCGATGCGTGGTCCGCACGACTTCGCCTGATCTCTTACGACATGTCGATTTTGTTCGCCCGAGGCAGCAGAGGCCAGATATCCCAGGAGGACTTCGTGAAAGAGCACGAACATTTGAACCAACAGCTCATAGAGTGGAAGGAGAAACGCGACCCCGCCCTACAGGATCCCAAATATCTTATCAAGGATTTTCCTCCGGCAGAAACTCTCGATCCGGACGACTTTGTTAATCCCTATACGGTTGGAATACTTTACGATTTTCCCCTGTTCGACGTCACAGTTCTATGCGCAGAATGGAACAGCATCATGATAATGCACAAATGCCAATCATCAGGAATGAGACCGGACCAACTGTTTGCGGATCTAAACCGCCATGCATATAGGACGTGTCAATATTTCGAAACATTGGAGTTCTGGCCTTCAACTCCCAGAGGCGTTTTGGTTCTGATACAAGCATGTATTGCTATTGCAGCTCTTTTCTGCCCTCAGGATGCGAGGCATCACATGTGGTTCCGCCGGAAGTTTGCTTTACTAGAGACTATGGGGTAAGAACAAAACTAGCCTACATGCTCCAGTCGGAAGGTCATAAGTCGAATGATCGCTAATTATTAAGTAGGTACATTCATCCTCTTCCGCTACGTACCAAAATGGCAGAGTTATTCCGAGAACCATCCTGTGTAAACTGGTGGCTGCCGAATGAAGAGGGATTCAGCCCAGTGTTACAGGAAATCCGTAATTTTGCGGATGAACGGAACGCTGCAGCTGTTACAGCCCAGCAAGAAAGTGTTCGTGAGGTTCGACATATTTTCGCTAAGATGTCGCTGATGGATGATGCAAATGCCCCGTCAAGCTCTAGTCTAGACTCTGCGTCAGGGCCCAGTGTTGATTCATCCAGTGCGAAGCGATGATGTATTCAGGGGCTGGGAACTATCCCGGATCATGCAAGTACACAGAAATTGCAACACAAACTCATGATTATTTAGATTCTCCCCCTATTTTTCTTTTCCTGCACACCTCCCTTTTGTGGGCAGATTGTGGAGATTGTTGTTTCTCCAGCAGGGACAAGATTTCGAGGCAGGCGGCCAATAATGGCACTTCTTTTCTGAGGCGAGGGAAGGAGAAACTTCGTGGTTTGTTTTGGGGTTACACACGCAGGAATAGACTAAGGAACCATTACACGTGGTATGGTAGATAAACGCGTTTACAGCCACGGTGCTGGCATGTGGAGGATTTATTGGAAGATTGGGTGTTTCAACAGGCATTTTGACGGTGCCAGTACCACTGTCAGGTTGGTTATGTATTGACTACTGAGGATGACTGTGTGGTCAATTGTATTATTATACAGTGGGCAGGTGACTCTGCCATGCTATACTACCATATCCTGAAAGACAAGATATGAAATCAAATGGATATCACCTTGATCCGTCTATTACTTCTCATCCTTTTTGGGTTCATCATCTGACTTGGTATCTATGGCCTTTGCCGCATCCTCTGAGGATTTGTCCTTGGCCTCTGAGGATTCAGAGGCATCCGCATCTGGTGCTGAGTCTACAGAGGCGTTTTCCCTTGTCGGCTCGTCCTCTGCAACGCCCGTATCTGTAGATTGCGCTGACTCAAGAGAGTCCGCGGCTGGCTCATGTTCATCCGTTTGAGTGTCATCGTCGTTTGCAGAATCTTGTTCTGAAACAGATCCAACAACTGTCTGGTCGGCATCATCGTCAATTTCTTCATCGTCATCATCATCGTCGTCATCTTCTTCCTTCTCAGCTGGGGGACTGTGGGACTGTGCTCCGGATTCTCCCATGACTGATTGCTCAACAATAACAGGGACATCGGCCACTTCTGGCTCCTCCTCCACGGGTGAGGGAGCGGTCAGGTGCATATCCTTTAGTTTCCTGGAAACTCCAGCGGGTTCCTCCTCCTCGGCTTCAATGACAGTTGTTACAGCACTTCCCGTCGAAGGACTACTTCGAATGTGTCGTCGAGTATTCGTTCTTGTTGGATGCATGTTGTCTTCTTCGGCAGGAGGACCTCGTTGATGAGATGAAGGCTTGAGAATGGTGGGAGGAGGTTTCTCGGGCTCCTGTTCAGTATGGGGTGCCTCGAGTCCCTCCGCCTCGGGAGGCAACTTGTAGTTCTCAGCAGGCAGCAGATCATACAAGTCGCATACAGTCTTGAACAGGACGTACAGTCCTGTCTCGGCCTCTACAGACCAAAACACACCACGATGCTGAAACCAGGCATGGGCGAATATGCGATGCAACCTGCGGAACACATTGACGAGATTCTTGACACCCACATTCTTACTGTGGTTGTCATTATGGACGACAAAGCGGCTGGGGAAGATCTTCTGGTCGGTCACAACGTTGGCAGCCCAGTCCAGGGTGTGACAGCAGTAGTCGATAGCGCAGCAGCTCTTGGGCTGTTCGTGCACAGCGCAGAGGAACTGCCATTCGGAAGCGCGCATTTCAGGGCACGTGTTCGCACTGCATGGCGGGGTGTCGAAGAGGAAGCCAACGATCAAGGAGTTGCACTGCGAGATGAGGAAGCGGCAGAGCTCATAGAGCCAAATAGTCCGGTCGACGCCATTGGGAGGTGTCGCGAGCTGTAGCGCGGTGCCACGGGTGATCGGTTGGGTGTTGGAGGAGGTATGGTAGCAGTGGAGGGCGGCTAGGTGTTCTTGGAGTTGAAATGCAGAGTCGAGCTGGTTCATGTTAGCTTCAAGGTTCCGACATATTATGATGACGGCGCAAATAAGGTACCTCTTGTAGTGGTATCAAAGGAGGTCCAGCAGCCATATCTGCTGCCTTTGTTCCTGGGTGTATCCGCCGTCTAGAGCTGGCTTCAAGCTGCGATTGCTCCTGGGGTGTCGTATGAAGGCTGGCTGCAGGTCCGCCAGAAGGAGACATGGGTGCCATTTGAATCTCTGCAGCTGGCGGAGGGCTTGGAAGCCTAGGGGAGCTCGGTGCTAAAGACATGACTGGCAAAATTATGAAGTCGTTGCTAATAAAAACTTGCGATATTGGGCGCAAAAGATCTGGGGAGAACTGGGCGGTTAATATCACACAAGGCTGCGCTGGGTTGACAAGTGGCTGGCAAAGGGAGGCAAGAAAACTTAGGACCATTATCCTAAGTGACAAAAACACTTAGGTAATATTAGTGTATCTTAGTAGATCTTTAGACCAGTTAAATTTGGCACCCTGTTCTAGCGTCACAAGGTTTATTATCCCCCGAAGACTAGGTAGGCTGCCTAAGCTCACCAGGGGGTCTAGGGTGGGGATTCGGTATATGCATAACAGAGAAATGCCCGTCGCATGCAGCTAAAGGGGACCGTGCAACTTATACCATCGAGTTTCTGAATGCATGATTTCAAGATATTTTGTGAGTGCTTCTTATTGATCGAGAAGAGTCTATACTCACGGCGAAAAGAACTCGATACCCGCCAGCCGTTAGAATTGCTTCCCGAGCGTTCTTGAACTTAAAGAAAAGGCTGAACTAAACGGCCAAACGTTAACTACAACAGTCATGGATTTTGATGACGATGCCCCGCCAGAGCTGGTTGATACAACCGCCAACGATGTGGATGAGGAGATTACAGTCAAGGTTCCTATCACAATTGTGACAGGTATTACTACTAGCCACTATTTATCTCATTCTCTAATAGTTGATAGGGTATCTCGGTGCTGGTAAAACTACCTTGCTAAATTACATCCTTACGGCTCACCATGGCAAGAAGATCGCTGTCATCATGAATGGTTAGGACGGACCATGACTTGTTGGAAACAGCCACTAACATGATATAGAATTTGGAGACTGTAAGTGCTCAGGTGTGAGATTGTCGTTACGTTTCTAAGTCGTACTGCAGCGCTCGACATTGAAAAGTCCCTTACTGTGAACAAAGGTGGTGAGCAGGTTGAAGAATGGTTAGAAGTCGGCAATGGCTGTATCTGCTGTTCCGTAAAGTACGTCTTGAATGTACGGCAGCCGCCCACTACCGTGCTAACTGAATTCAGGGATACAGGAGTCAATGCGATAGAGTCTCTCATGTCAAAGAAGGGTGCATTTGACTATATCCTCCTCGAAACCACTGGCTTAGCCGACCCCGGAAACCTAGCCCCCCTCTTCTGGGTGGACGACGGACTTGGAAGCACCATTTATTTGGATGGAATAGTCACGCTCGTAGATGCGAAGAATATCCTGCGCAGTCTTGACGACCCCAATGGTGTTGTCGAAGGACACGACGACCACGGTCATGGCCCTGTTATGACAACAGCACACGTTCAGATCTCTCATGCGGATGTGATCGTGATCAACAAGGCCGACATGGTGACAGAGGTGGAACTCAACCAGGCCAAAGAGAGAATCCAGTCGATCAATGGTCTTGCTAAGATCCATGTAACGGAGAGGAGTGTAGTCCCTCAATTGGAAGGATTCCTGCTTGATTTGCACGCATATGACCAATTCAATGAGTCAGACGCAAATGCCAAGGGACATAGTCACCTCGACCCTGTAAGTTCCCGCCTGATATATGATATTTGTAAGAGGTTTATGTAGCTAACCGCTCAGACCATATCGACCGTCACCATACCCGTTGGCCGCCTTGGGCCAGGACAACTGGACACAGTTGATCGTTGGCTACGATCGGTACTGTGGGACAGCAAATTACCTGAAGATGAAAAGGAAGGTGATTTCGAGATCCATCGCTCCAAGGGACGGCTTGTGTTTGCCAATGGAGAGGTCAAGATGTTGCAGGGGGTGAGGGAGGTCTTTGAGATAAATGACGGGCCGTTGGGAGATGAGACGCCCAAGGAGGGGAAGATTATTCTGATTGGAAGAAACGTAGCAGATGTTGGATTTGAAGACAGTTTCAAAAAAGCCCTGAGCTAGCCTTTATTACCTAGAGTAAAGAATAGAGGTGCATGATATTTCTATGATGTCTGAGGTCTTTCACTAGTGCTTGCTGATTACTGAATGTGGACTGGAGCAGTTGAGCTCTGCTCAAGGAATGGCAATTGACTTGCTTACCTTCTTGCCTATATTACTGTTATCATTCGATATATCACAGTGTCTAATAGAGGTTGTTGTTTATAGGCGTTGTTTATAGGCGTCGTTTATAGGCGTTGTTTGTTGGCGATGTTTGCCATGATGTTGAAGCATCCCCACTTATTCCCGCCCGGATCATCGTCCATTCCACCTCATTCCAATGTCCAGCCTTCTCTCTCAGTGAGTGAGCCCTTCTCCAACCAGTAGCAAACCTAAAGCCCCAGGCGAATAAGGCCAGCTCTGAAAGCAAACGATCGCATCTACAAACAACATCCCTACCATTTTGTCAACCTCCGCACAAAAACGCATCGACGTCGCACCGAACGAACCCTCTTGCTACGACACTTCGAATTAACAACATTGTATTCCAGCAGCACCTCCACTTTGTTGATCGCGACAAACCTCTACAGTCAATCATGAATAGGCCAGGTAGGACGCACCCCCCACGACGTTATTCCTTCGCAGCCCAGACCCCGCGCTGCCAGCGACATCTGCAAAAACCTTCGTCATCTTTCGTAATTTTTTCGGCATATTATCATGCGAGAGAGAGCTGTGCGCCAGCACTTACGCTCACGAGCCTTGTGAAACTCCCTTGACGGCTTTCAACCCCTCCGCGACCCTCATTGACCTTGTTCGGATGTCGCCACGATCGCTTCAATGGATCTAAACGCGGATCAGGATCAGGCTGGGGGCATGTCGGAGAGATTGCCATGAGCAGAGGCTGGATGGTCAAGCAAGCAAGCGAGCATTGGCAGGATAACGCTGACGATGTCATCGAATCGTAGGGGCAGTGCCACAGACACTCCGCGGGATGCCTGGTGGCTTTGGAGGTCAACAGCAACCCCAACAACCAGGACGAGCAGGAACGAATCGATTACCGAACGGAAAACTAGGTATGCGCTTCAGAAGTGATTGCGATCTCCGCGCTGTTGTTTTGGCTGGGTTGCATCGAAGACGGCCTTAGGCTAATACCGGGGGACAAATATAGGGAACAACAACTCTGGCTGGGCGTTTGGAGGGGTTCCCATGGCTGGAGCAGGTCCCCAAAACGCTGGACGTCAACTTGGCGGAAACGTGAGCTTCGCACAGAGCTTGTCGGGCTCCCAACCTGCAACATCACTCGACCTATCGTACGTATATGGCTGCGGCACACATCATCGGAGCTTCAATACCTGTCCGGTATTGAATTATTCGAATCGAAGCTAGTCACAATGACGCGCTTGCTAATGCAGACTAGCGAATTCCCATCATTATCGAACAACGCCCAGATGTCGAACCCCAACCAGTCATCTATGTGGTCGACAGCTGGATCGCGAAACCTGGGTGGTCCCAGTCCGCGCAACCAAGCTACCCCTCAGCAAGGTGGCCAGGATGATATGTTCAGTCCCACCTCTTCCAGAGGGCAAGGCGGGTTCAGATTCGGTAACCAAGGCAACATTGGACAACAAACTCAATCAAGCAGCGTTGACGACTTTCCACCACTGAACCAGACCTCGAATGGTGAGATGGGATCAGATCGGACGGCGAGCTTGATGTCATCTTTAGGCTTCAGCTCTCAGGCCGCCGGTGCTGGACCCTCAGCAAGCAATAGGGGGAATGGTCTTCTGAACGCATTGTCGGCTAACAGCCGAGCGAATGAAGCCAGGTCGCCGCCTGGTATTGGAGCCCCCGGCTCTTCAAGACCGCAAGACGGCAAACCTCCTGGCCTGGAAGAGCCCCGGCAAAAGTCTTCCAAGGAGGATGCGGTACCAGACGATGCTTCTAATGCAGCGGATTATAACAACGCGGACTATAGCGCCACGAATTATGTGGCACAAACCATGCAAAAGAGACTCGATACTGAGGACGTCATTGACCCTCTAGAGGGTATGCCAGCATCCGACAAGTGGGGTCTCAAGGGCTTGACAACGTTGATGAACAACTATCCTGACTACCACGCGATGGTTGTGGGAATGGACCCTAACTCGTTAGGACTTGACATCAATTCTCAAGAGTTTGTCTTCTCAAAACTAGCGATGTGGGCTTGCTAACATGCTTCTCAGGTTGTTTTCGACTCAGATTTACTCGCTGTTTGATGACGCACCTCCTCGGCCAGTCCTTTCCAATGGAAGATTTCGATTGCCGGATTGTTATAACGTGACAAATGTGCAACCTATCGAGAGTAAAATTCAGAGTTTCAATGAAGAGACTCTATTTTGGATCTTTTACAGCTGTACGGCAGATGTAAAGCAACAAATGGCTGCAGTTGAGCTGTAGGCGATAACCTATTTGTGCACTGTATTGAAAACAACTAACTCGTTGATAGACATTCACGAAACTGGAGGTGGCACAAGAAACACCAGATCTGGTTGACCAAAGACGAGCACATGACTCCTCAAATACTGAGTCCTAACCATGAGCGAGGCTATTACGTCGTCTGGGACACAAACTCCTGGCGCAAAGAGCGTGTATGTGCATCTCGGAGCGTTTTAGACGATATCATCTAACAAGCGCACAGAAAGAGCTCACTCTACACTATGGCGATCTAGATACAACGCTGGGCCAGGCGCAGGTTGTGCCTTGATAGGAGGAGTACTGAGCACCACGATTGGAGAGAATTTCCTTTGGAACAGGTGTGCATGGGTGACTGATACGTGAGAAACGTATAAAGGGGCGTTACGGCATCAAGACAGGGCAACTGTTTCTCGTGGGGATGGGATCGGACCTGGGTTATGAATGAACGCTCTTCCATCACTGAGGGCTGGCTTATCGCCTGGATATCGGACTGTCGTGTCAATAAATGATGCTTTTCAGTTCTGCGCAATAACTGTTTGCCTTGAATGTGATGACATGTATGAGAATTCGCCGCGGCCGCATTGGACGACAGGCTATGGTTTGACTCCAATTATTCTAATCAATTATCAAGAATCAGCATTTGAAAGAGCCCGAAGGCATCATCTCATTTGGTTCTGATATCAATCATATGAAATTCGGTCATTAACATGATTAGCCGAGGATTCCCCAGATGCAATTTGACGTAGCGCCCCGTCTTTCGAGGTGGGCTCGCTGGCGTAAGAGCAACGCTTATTACATGCCACCGACCCACGACCCAAGCTCTCTAGCTCGTGGCTACAACTGTGCATACTTATCGTCATCTCGGCATCCTTCTTGGACGGCCACCTATCTCGTTCGAACCCGTGTAGCCTCTTATAATTCCTTCGAACGTCCGCCTCTTCCTTGCGACTCATACATCATGGCGGACGACCAAATCTCATTGCCATATCTACTGGCCATCCTGGTCGTCTCGGGCTTGATAATACGATATTTGTTCTTTGGAGGACCGTCGCCACCTCAGCCCACACGATCCCCTGAAGCTTTCATCCGGTCTAGAGAGATTGCAGTTGAGAGAATACAGCAAATGTTTCCGCAGGCGGATCGACGGAGTATTCTATGGGATCTGCAGCGCAACGGAGGAAACATCCAGAGCACGACAGAGCGAATACTAGCAGGACGACTGGACACGGTATGCTGAACCTGTGCCATTGCCCTTTCAGGCCTCTTGCTGACAAGTATCACCACTAGCCCCCCGTGACTTTCCAACCGCCGCCTCCTCCGGGCCAGTCCGCACCGAGCAGCAGCGCAGCGACGGCGTCTCGACAGCCGGATAAGCCAGCGCAGCCGGATCTTATCACTCGGTATAACCTTAAGGACAAGTTGGATACTGCGTCGCAGGAGGAGCAGGATGCCAAGGGTAAGGGATGGAGCTCGAACAGAGATGAGAGGCAAGCTTCGCTGCAGAGGAGGAGGGATGAGATGATTCTTGCAGCGCGGAGGAAGATGGAGGCTAAGCTTGCGGCTGAGAAGGCGGCTCAGGGGAGTTGATAGGATAGAAAGACGCATGACATAGTAGATAACAAGGTGGCCAAGCATTGTATTAGTTTTTGACGGTGGTATCATGTCGCGTGCCCTTTTGACAGAGACAACTGTTGCTTTTTCTTTTATTATACTCATATTTAGACAAACATGTATTTGTAACAATACTTGATTAATCAAGCTCAAGAACCTAAGGTGCTTGTATAGCGGGTTGTCAGATGTGCATCAACGCTTGTTAGCATGTAAGCCAACCCTGCTGTACTGCATATCGATTATCGTCCGTTGATCACATGCGCAAACAATTCAAGCAGTTTTGCCATCTTGCTACCAGAGACTTAAAATATCGCCATGCCGAGATATCTGCCACAAGTCCAATAACAACTATCTAGTACTTACGAATATTTCACTCGAACTTAACTTGTTTCTCAGACTTATTCTGAGATTTACACCAACCAGCCAAGCCTCTCATGTGAAGCTGATAGTAAGAGATGTGGCAGTGCTTGCGTGGCTCTGTGGCGATGGTCTCGGGAGATTATCAGGAAATGAATGTCTAGCAACTAGCGCAGTGCTAGGAGTGCCAGAAGGCCTCCAGATACAATCAAAGCGAAAATGAAGATTTGTCTGTGTTCCGGTGCATGACTGAGGTGGTAGCCAAAAGGTTTAGAAATCCAGTTGAAGCTATCTTAGCATATAGACACCTTGAGGTTGATTGCCAGTCACGGCATAAACTCAATCTCTGACAGGTTCGACAGAGATACCATCTAATAAAACACTTACTCTCACTGAAACAGTGATATGAATCACATACCTTAACTACCTCGGATGATAGCTCATTGTTGGAGTTGTAGACAATAGCAACTGTAGTGGGGTTCTGGGGATTGGTTGCTGGTACAAATATAAGACCCCGCCACATGTTTGTTTTCTTCTACATATGCGCGGGCAACCGAATGATACTCTGACAGGAATCTGCTTCAGCTACGCCAACAGGTTCCAAATTCAGGAACAAGATTAATTACCGCATTCCAAGATCACTTCTTAGTAAAGTCACCTCAAAAGAGGCGTTACGAAACATCTGCCGCGAAATTCAGGGTCCAAAGATCTATCAAAGGCGAACCCTGGAGCTGAGCCACAGCCATTCAACGCGGCCTCGTGAACTAGGGTCCAGGTAGTTCAAGTGTATCACCCTTCGACTTCACCCATTCACCTGAGCTCCGTCTAGATCCAAAAAGGCACACTACCTATTCTCCGATCAACACCAGCTTCACATCTCCCTCTTTCTTTTAGCACTTTCATCACATCTCCCCCTTCATTCACTGACCTTCGCGTCCCCTCTTTAGACTAAACGTAGTCTCGTCTTTGGTCATACAGATTCGCTCCTTGATCAACAGCCTCACGTTCAAGATTTGACGTCATCTTGGTAACTCTCCCTTTTCCTTGGATCAGCAACATGCCAATCAGTACCACCAATCCGCATCTGTTGCTGCGCATGTCAAGAGGCACAGTTAGCTGAGGTAGCCACCCGACACCGGGTCCATCCTTGCGATACTGCATGGCTGATCAGATATATCCTTCATGCCCTACGCTCCCTGGCCGACCTCATGACCCTTGCTCAACCTCGTTGATTTGATCTCGACTTTCTAGTGATTATACGTGCTAACATTAAACCTTCAAGGTACGGCTTCATACTCGTGCACCTCGATCGAGAACGTACCCTGGCATTTGAGTGCAGCACCCCATTGTGCAACAGTGACCAATTCGAACTCCAACGACAAGTCTCTCGCAGACCTGAAACGCCACTCGACACAAACGATACCGAAGACGGCCTTCATGCATTTCCACAAACTATTCGATTGTTGATACCCGAACCCTTCAAGACTACAAGTACATATCTTGAGGTTGCGTGCACCTAATTGCCAGCGGACCGGGGCCCTTTCATCGCGATGGGTACACCCCGAGACTATTATGCAGACTTAGAGCTGCCACCAACGGCAGACGCCGCGGAAATTCGAAAACAATATCGAAAACTTGGTACAAATGGACGAAGCTTGTTTCCTTCTTACAGCCGCTGACACGAATTGTAGCTCTCAAGTATCATCCAGATCGCAATCCTGGACGAGAGGCAGAAGTGAACACACAGTTCCAGATTATCCAAACGGCGCACGAAATTCTTTCCGACCCTGAACAGAAGGCCAAGCACGATGCTTCGCGAGGGCGCGGTAGATTTCCAGGAGCTTCGGGTGTTAAGGGTAACCCGTGGTCAAATGTCAGCGCCCAGTATCCGCCCCCTCCTCGGCGCAACAATGCAAATCCTCGAGCTCCGCCATCGGGCGCACAAAGATGGCAACGTTTCTCTACGGGAGTTCCTCCCACTGCAAAGCAGTATACAGCATCAGATGCTGAATCGAAGAAGAATGCTGCCCGAGCATTTGAAAACATGCGAAAGGGTACATCGACCAAAGCGAACGATCAACCACGACCTCCCCCTCCACCTCCGCCACCACGGACTGAATCTGCCAGACAACGTCAAGAGGCCTCGTTTGGTGCAAGGAAGACAGGCTTCCATCCTCGGACAACAGTGGGCGATGAACCACCTGTATCAAGTAGCAACTACAGCTCGAGACCTGCTTCGGAACGATATGCGCAGCGATTTGGCTCTGACATTCCACAACAAGCACCTCCTCCTACTCCCCAACGGCCGCCCCCAACTGCGATGCCTGATCCGTTAAGCCAATTCAGAGACCGAGACAGTACAGCAGACCCCCGACAAAGCAGTCCTTATGCATCAAACGGAGGCGAAAAGACTAACCCTTTCGATGGCATCCCAATAAACCGGGCTAAGAGTACTCGGGAAGCAACTCGCCAAGATCAATCCGCCTCTGAAAATGAAGCCTTCAACCGACAACGCAGCGCCAGTGCACCGAAGGGTGGAAAGGCTGAGGACGTTCCTTTGAATAATAAGGCTCCTGAACAACCTTCGATACCTCGGGATCCGGCAGACCGTCCCAAGGCGCCGTTGAAGAAAACTCGCAGTGGTTTCAAGAGTGTTCCACTAGGACCTAACCAGCAGGCCACCGAGTTTCCCGCAAATGATAAGCGTCAGTGAAAGTCGCCAATTCAAAAATCTTGTTACTAACTATAAGACAGCAACTGATTCACCTGGTGGCCCAACAATGTATGGCAATCCATTTTCTACAACATCTAGCCGCCCATTCCTGAAGAGCTCCAACAAGTGTCGTGGTCACCACGGGTATGATTCCTTGGGGAATCATTGCCCATATGAAATCCCTATCAAGCCTTCTCAGCCGTCGCCTAGTGGTAGACAGGATTCAACTCACCAATTGACTCCGTTTGAGCGCCAGCAACAGGAGCTCTTATCGCAACTCATCAACAACGCGAGTCCTGACAGCCCTGCTAAGAAGCCGAAGCTCCAAGACCGCGACTCTAAAATCCCCAGCATGCCGAATCGCGCTAACAAAGTCTACTCGAGCAGCTTTAGTTTCCCTGTCAATGATGACACTTTCGCGCGAACGTCGCCTGATCACCATCGATTCTCCCGACGAAGCACTGACGATATTAACACTAGTTTTGCTGATGAAGATGATGCTGCTGGGTGGGAGTTCAATGCCGGTGGAGCTGAACAGGACAGCCCAAGTAGGCCCCGAAAGCCAGGTCGCCGATCTCCAGGGAAGCGGCCTCCGATGAGCGGCAAGAGTACACCGAGTTTCATGTCTGATGCCGAGAGATCCGACTCTGCTAAACCCGAGTCGGCCTTTAACCCTGCAGGTTGGGACTTTGGTCCCCAAACATTTGTTCCTCAGCCGTCAAAGTCTGTATCTCCCACGCGATCTACCCGAACAAACTCACGAAAGCCGAAGGCGTCCAAAAAGTCAAGCCATGCCAATCTTGTGGACGACAGCAGCAGTGAAGATGAGGTTTTGGAATGGCGTGGCCGAAAGGTGCAAGAAGAGCCACTTGCTGCCGAGAGCCCCCAGGCTATGGACATAGATACTCCTCCTGCGCCGTCGTCCATGCCGCCACCTCGACCCCCCAAGGTACCTTCACCACAGCCTGCCCAGCCTGTGAGCCAACCTCCGCAACCCGTTGAAACGAACCAGGCTCCTGGAGTGGTACCTGCTCCTCATGCTGCCCGAAACATCAACGTCGAACCCACCAGACCCGAGTGGCGACCTGGCAATGTTGACACCGTCAATGGTAACGAGCACGGACCCGAGAGTCCCAGAAAGGCATTCAATCCAAACAACATGGGATCTGAAGACAGCGAAGAGTTCCAAGCAAGCTTTGCTGACCTCAGAAATGTGGCACCATTCACTCAACAGAGTTCCGGCTTGAAGTCTTTCTCTGACTTGAAGGACAATCTACCATTTGAAAGCAAAGCGGCGCCACAGATTCCAATGAAGTTACCCAAGGTCCACCCGTTGATCTTTCCAGCAGCACCAGCTGCTCCTCAAATCCCAGCTGCGGCCATTATTAACGGTGTAAAGCCAAGTGCGCTTTCTTGGGAGACATATGTCAAAGATTTTGAACATTACTTGAAGCAATGGGACACGTTCAACGCCCAAGTCGTCGACCATTTTGCCACCCGAAAGTCGCACATTGCTCGTACCCGAGAAGAAAAGGGGTATTCATTCTTGGAGAACAGGGGTGATGCTGACATTCAGGAGTATTACAACTGGCTCGAACAGGATATGGATGTTCGTCGACGCTGGGCAGCCGCATGCGAGGAGCATGAGCACCGATTCCGAGAATTCATGGCGTTTCGAATGAAGATGAAGTAATTGATTGGTTTTGTTTTGTGGAGTTGACAGTTTATGGATTGGGTCGGATTTCGTCTAATGTCGTTTTACCGTCAACATGGGATACCAAGAAGACTAACTACTTAGCTGTTGATCACTGGAGAGGATACATATAGCACGCGATACAGAGTGAATTTCGGGGTTTCTACAGGAGTCCACAAGATGACGAGGATAGGAGGTTCTGGATCTGGGAGGCAACAGGCGCGATGCAAGCATGCGGTGCGTGGAGCTGGCAATTATGTTGCGTTGCGTTACGTTTGATAGTGGTTTTTGTCGTTGATTATTAGTGGCAACTGGGCGATTTGCATCAAGGGCGTTCTCGCTGCAGATGAGACTTGAGCTTCACTGGCATCAGCGGTTTGGTCTTTGGAGACAGGATTCCAAGATGTGTATATGATGGCACGAGTTAACCATAGAAATAGACGAGATGGTACCTCTCAACGAGTTGGCAGTGTCAGGCACTGGCAGATTCACGGCGGCAGTGCGCTAGCCCCTGGCTCTCAGATCGTGAGATTCGAGACTTGAGAACCTGTGTGTGTGATTCGCTGCTCTCTATGATCGCGAGAGCTATATTATCCCCATCCTCTGAGTTTTCTGCCTTTCTCTCTCCTTCTCTCCTCCATATTTTTTCTGACCGGAGTCGGTAGTCTTCTTCATCAACAATATTCGTATCGAAGCCTTCAACAGGCGCTTTACCTCTGCAAACAGCGACGACATAAGCACAAGAACAAACACACGAAGTAAGTTTTAGTTATTATTCCTCTTATTGTTCCTCTCTCATATCCGTTTGCTGGTCACCCTTAGACCACAATCGGAGTGCGCTGGGTGGTTCACTGCAATGGCCGTTTCGTCCGATCTTTTTCGAGAGCCGTTTGCTTTTTGCAATTGTCTAGTGAGGGGGTGTTCTTTTGTTTACTGCCTTTCAACACCTTCTATTCTTCTATTCAAACAATTTCCTGCATCTTTACTGCGGATTTCTAGTATTTAAGAGCAACTCGTTAACAGACTTAGGAACCCTTTTCTTCTTTCATTCCTTCACAACTCCATCACACTCCACATCTACCTTCTTCTCTCTTGTTCTTGAGTGTATCCTCAAGACGTCCTTCTAATCTCATCGCTGCTACAAGGGCCTTGCGCATCATCCAAGTATCGACATATATAACTGTCGCAATGTCTGACGCTGCTGTGAAGCCCAACGCCTGGACCGATGAGGCCAAGGTAAGTCCCGACCATACCCCAGATCCATGTGGAAGGGGTCTAACCACTTCAACAGAACGAGCTTCTCCTGCGCATCATCGCGCAGTTGAAGCCCGAGGGCAAGTCTATCAACTGGTCCGAGATTAACATGGAAGGCCGTACCGTCAAGAGCCTTCAGAACCAGTGGACCTTTTTCAATAAAAAGCTTGAGGCCTTCAAGACCCAGTCAAACGATGGCAGCACCCCTTCTACTCCCGCTAAGAAGGCGACTTCTGGTAAGCCATATGCCCCCTTTCTAGTCGCGACAATCTAGTAGAGTAACTAACCCCTTCATCTAGCTCGCAAGCGGGGCCCGAAGGCCAAGAAGGTCGCCCCCGATGACGACGAGGTGTACGAGAGCCCCAAGGTGACCCCTCGTAAGCGTCGCGCTCCTAGTAAGTCGATCGTACACAACCCTCATACCAAGCCTTTTACTAACACTGGTAACAGAGACTCCCGAGAGCGACTCAAAGGCCGTCAAGAAAGAACTTAGCGAGGCCGTCGTCAAGGATGAGGAAATGGAGGATGACCGCGACGTCGATGGAGAGGTCTAGGCTCTTATCTTCTCTCTATGGCGCCGGATAACTTCGTCGCTAAAGTCTCCAGAGACGTCAGAAGAAGACAAAGTCTACCTAGTATGCCATTGTGTTCAGGCTTAGATGAAGGGGGTGGGTTCACATCTAGCAGGGCAGATAGGAACTATCATATGTGGTCTATTTGATGACCATGGAAGCTAGTATACATATTAGCTGATAAACATATACTGCCTCTGCAATATCTCTGGAGTCTTTGATTATGTGATAATGAGAAAGCCCTGTCTAGAATGTCGCGATGCCTGTCCGACCCTGACATCGACTTGTTAGTAGCATGAAGATAACGTTACTGCAAGCCTCTATTGATAAATGTTGTAAGTATGAAGAAGTGTCTGTCTAAGGCAGTTGTTTAGATATTGCCTTTCTAGGTGAAGTCGATCGGGGATGGAGCCGACTCTAGGTCGGATTGTGGGGGTTGTTAGATCGCGATGGGGCCGGCATTTATAGAATCCGACAACCAAGAATCAGGCGAGACACAGGCCATTGGCCATTCCTCAACAACCGTCAATTAATAGACAACATTTCAACTTTACTTTTATATATAATTCTGAAGTTTCCTCAAATGCGTCTTTGTTTAGTATCATCGTGATTGCTTGCTAGATTGAAGAATTGAGGAATTGACGATCATGGCTTCAACTACCGGTGTCGGAGATGAAGAAACGGCGCCTTTACTAGCAACATCGCCAACTTCATCAACTGGCGTTATTAATTCGCAGTATCAATCATTAAGCCAAATCAGCAGCAGTAATGATAGTGATGTTAGTAACACCAGCAATACCGACCCCAGATGGACTCTTAGTCAGAGCGCGCGCCGACTCTACATCTCTCATACCCTCTCAACATGGAACTCACGCGTCTTCGAATTTGGAAGTGTGCTATATCTCGCCTCAATATTTCCCGGAACCCTGATGCCACTTGCGATTTATTCGATAGTGAGAGGCGCTTCTGCTATTACATTGTCGTCATGGGTCGGGAGTTATATCGATCGCAAAGACCGCCTTAATACCGTGAGACTGTCAATCGGTAGGTCATTAGAAGCCCTCATGATGGACGACCCTAACCTGAGTAGTCTCACAGCGACTTGTTGTTGCTGCCTCATGCGTTATCTTCTTTATACTCAGCAGAGTTGAAAGCCCTTCAGATGAACTGCGGGTCGGGTTGCTTGCAGCCTTGATCTTCATGGCATGCGTTGAGAAGCTGGCCGCTATCATGAATCTCGTGTCCGTTGAAAGAGATTGGGTTATTGTTGTGGCACGCTCAGATACTACTGCACTTCGAAGTATGTTGTTTCTTAACTGCCTGGTGGTTGTTTCTAACATAACTTGCTTATAGCCATGAACTCGCAAATGAGGCGGATTGACCTTATTTGTAAACTACTTGGACCTTTTTTCATAGGTATACTCGACGGTGTTTCCACGGAAACAGCGATTCTTGTCAACCTAGCAATGAACTGTACTTCAGTTATTGTTGAGTATTTCACCATTGCCAAGGTAAGTCATACACAACTCATACGACCTCGACATGATCTCCTCTAACCTAAACAGGTCTATTATCAAGTACCCGAACTGCAGCATCCAAAGACCACGCCCCCTATTGTACCACAAAATGAGGAACAGCAGACTCGTCAGAATGCCTGGGTGTCATTCAAAAAAGCTATACAGAAGACGTCCAGTGATCTTCGACTTTACTTTACCCATCCCGCGTTTGCCCCCTCCTTCTCAATAGCGCTTCTTTACTGCACAGTTCTGTCTTTTGGTGGTGTTATGGTTACATATCTGTTAGCGAGTGGATACACTTCAGCCCAGATTGCCGCAATGAGAACAGTCTCGGTGACTCTTGAGGTTCTCGCCACATGGATTGGACCGTGGGTGATGAAGAAGATCGGACCCGTTCGTGCTGGTCTTTGGTTCCTGAGCTGGGAACTGGGATGTCTAGCAATTGGTGTATCAATTTTCTGGCGATATGCTGACAACGTCTTGGTATCAACACTGGGACTTGTCTGTGGTTCAATGTTGAGCCGAATCGGACTTTGGGGGGTAGATCTGTCTGCACAGGTTATTATTCAAGAGGTGAGTTCTGTTGTGGTATAAGTTGAGGAACTTTGCTGATCATGCATTGCAGGAAGTTGAGGCAGAGAAACGAGGAGCCTTTTCTGCTGTGGAAGCTAGTTGGCAAAATGTGTTCGAGATGTGTTCATACACGTCAACCATCATATTCTCGTCACCCAGTCAGTTCCACAACCCGACAGCGCTCAGCGTCACATCAGTATTCTTTGCATGGCTACTGTACAGCTCTTTTGTCAAGAAGCGACGAGGACATCTCGTCCACTGGCCTACTTGCATGTCCCCAGAAAAGCAGCAGGCAACGATCGACGAGCTATTCGAGTCCGGGCCGTCGAGGCGAAGAGAGGGGCTCTGAATGTTTGTATGATATGCATATGCAAGAGAGGATCGCACGAGACATGTTAGTGGTCACCTGGATCGGGAAGCAGTGCAACAATGATAGGATAGCACAGGATCTTGTGGGTTGGGAACCCTCCACGTTTATTTCCGTGTCTCGGACGGCAGCGGGTTGTCTTGGATATGCATGCACGGCAAGGCCTCGTGGATCGAGGAGCGGCCCTTATAGATGATGCAGGTTTGGTTACATGAGGGAGGACAGCAGTGATTTTGGGTAGATGTGTATGACGTGAAGAGACTCGAGTAGGGGAAACAGTGAGACGATGTTTGTCTTTTTCTGCTAGTCAATCAGTGCTCCATATCTTGGATTCTCTCTTGTATACGATATTATCTATGACGTTGGAGATATATTGTAGGTCATCGTAAGCCCATGTCTCATATAAATACGACCCTCATAGCCTTACAAGGTCAGGTGTCATTTGAGATGTGTTGCGTTATATAAAGATCTAGGACTCATAAGCTTGATATTGGCAATCTAGGTGAACAAAATAGGTACAAAAGTCTCAATCGCCCACCATCTCATCCCCCCATCTGACTGGTCATCTGTCGTCCCCATTGTCTCTATGTGACACACCATCTCGACTCGACCACACCCACAACCTCTTTGTCTTGTCGGGACGGACTAGACGGACAAGGGCGGAGTTATGCACAGAGCACCCGAAGGCACCCTAGGCACCGCGGGAATGACGGCGCTTGCATCGTTTAGCGGCTTTCGAGGGTATCATTTCCCCTGTAACCTTAGAGTCCCGCCGCTGCAGCTGATCCACTCAATCACTTTCGAGGCCAAGGCAATCCATCATAAATTTTTCCCCAGATTGCATCGCATCTCTCGAGCCTGGGCCTGGTCTGGTTTTTGTTCATCACATGTCCTCATGAGTTCACCCTTTTAATCCTACCTTATCAACGCATTCTTTGATTTTCTTCTATCTCTACTTAATCGCTGGCCCCCATCTTTCCATCTCTGTTTCCCTGTCGTTACCCGCGCTGTTGTCTCAGTCCCGTCACTGTTTGCGATCCCTGTCTCTCTGTGACGTTGTCAACTTTCGATCCCCTTTAACCACGAACCAAACTCGCGCTCTTCTTCGCCAACACCGTCGTCGTGTTTCCCATCATAAATCACAGAAATCAAACAGTCATGAATGGCGCAAATTCTTCAGCCCGGGCTAAAAGAAAGGCCCCGGGCTCGCCAGGCGAAGCTCCTCCTTCCAAAAAATCCATCAACGGAAAGCATTCCCCAAACGATAACACCCCAGACATTATTGAATTTGACGACCACTCCGACATGACCGACGAACTTCACCCGCACGCTATGTATATTGGAACACCAGGGAGCTTGGGAGAGTGGCAGGATACCATCCAGAAGGTGGTGCGCAACGTTGTCGCCATCAGGTTCTGCCAGACCTGCTCTTTCGATACCGATTCTGCTTTGACCAGTGAAGCTACTGGCTACGTTGTTGACTCCGAGAAAGGGTGTGTAATCTCTGTCTATAATAGCTGAGAGAGGGCTCTAATCTGGCTCTGCAGATACATCTTGACCAACCGTCACGTTGTCGGCGCTGGTCCCTTCTGGGGCCACTGTGTCTTCGACAACCACGAAGAAGTCGACTGTTACCCCGTCTACCGCGACCCCGTTCACGATTTTGGTATTCTGCGATACGATCCCAAGGCGATCAAGTATATGCACATTGATGGCTTAGAGCTGCGACCCGACCTCGCAAAGGGTAAGGACCCCAAGACCTCCCGACTCAGATCACGGCCGAGGACCATTACTAATAAGCACAGTTGGAACCGAGATTCGAGTTGTCGGTAACGATGCGGGCGAAAAGCTTAGTATCTTGTCAGGTATCATCAGTCGCCTGGATCGAAATGCCCCGGAATATGGCGAGGGGTACAGCGATTTCAACACATGCTACTACCAGGCCAACGCCGCCGCTAGTGGAGGAAGTTCTGGCAGTCCTGTCGTGAACAAGGACGGTTGCGCTGTCGCGCTCCAAGCTGGCGGACGTTCTGATGGAGCTTCGACAGATTACTTCCTTCCATTGGATCGACCACTCCGTGCTCTGCAATGCATTCAGAACGGCAAGCCTGTCACACGTGGCGATATTCAGTGCCAGTTCCTTCTCAAGCCTTTTGATGAATGCAGAAGGTTGGGATTGAGCCCTCATTGGGAGGCTGCCATGCGTGAGAAGTTTCCGGAGGAGACCAACATGCTTGTGGCTGAGATTGTCCTCCCCCAAGGACCTTCAGACAAGAAGATCGAGGAAGGTGACGTTTTGATCAAGGTCAACGGCGAACTTATCACCCAGTTCATTCGATTGGACGACATTCTCGATTCGAGCGTTGGCGAAACCATTAAGCTACACCTTCAGCGCGGTGGACAGGACGTGGAAGTCGAAATTGAGGTCGGAGATCTTCACAAGATTACCCCTGACAGATTCGTTTCAGTGGCAGGCGCCAGCTTCCACGATTTGTCCTATCAGCAAGCAAGACTCTATGCTGTCGCTGTCAAGGGAGTCTACGTTTGCGAATCAGCTGGCTCATTCCGATTTGATAATACGGATAACGGCTGGATTGTCCAGAGTATTGACCACAAGAAGGTGCCAGACCTCGACACTTTCATCCAAGTAATGAAGGCAATCCCAGATCGCGCACGAGTTGTTGTCACTTACAAACACCTTCGCGACCTTCACACTCTCAACACCACCGTTGCCTACATTGACCGACACTGGGCAGCCAAAATGAAGCTTGCTGTTCGAAACGATGAGACGGGAGTTTGGGACTTCACTGACCTGGGAGACCCATTGCCTCCTGTTCCACCTACTCGACGATCTGCCTCCTTTATTGAACTGGACCACATGCCACACCAAGGCATTGCCGACCTCATCCGCAGTTTTGTGCACATCAACTGCACTATGCCCTTGAAACTCGACGGTTTCCCCAAGAACCGCCGTTGGGGCATGGGTCTCGTAATTGATGCAGACAAGGGTCTTGTTCTGATCTCCAGGGCTATTGTCCCCTACGATCTCTGCGACATCACTGTCACTATTGCTGACTCCATCATCGTCGAAGGCAAGGTTGTCTTCCTACATCCCCTTCAGAACTACGCCATTATTCAGTACGACCCCTCGCTCGTCGATGCGCCAGTCATGAGCGCTCGTCTGAGCAATGAGGTTCTCACCCAAGGCGCCAAGACCTATTTCCTCGGCTACAATAGGATTGGGCGCGTTGTTCATGGATCTACAAGTGTCACCGAGATCACTGCGGTGGCCATTCCCGCCAACTCGGGCGCCCCGCGCTATCGTGCTGTTAATGTTGATGCCATCACGATTGACAGCAACCTCGGTTCGACATGCAACAGTGGTGTTCTTGTCGCGCCGGACGGTACTGTCCAGGCTCTGTGGCTGTCGTATCTGGGAGAGCGTTCCCATCATACGTCACGCGACGAAGAGTACTACCTCGGTCTTGGCACCAAGACTCTGCTTCCTGTCGTAGAGTCAGTTCAGAAGGGTATCAACCCCAAGCTGCGTATCTTGTCCGTCGAGTTCAGATCAGTCCAGATGGCTCAGGCATCCGTCATGGGTGTCTCCGATGAGTGGATCAAGAAGGTTACCCAGACCAACCGATCTCATCATCAGTTGTTCATGGTCAGCAAGCGAACCTTTGAGCGCGAGAACCACCCTGTATCTCTGCTCGAAGGAGATATCATTCTCACGCTGAACGGCAAGATTTGCACTACCATCTCCGACTTCGACTTGATGTACTCACATGAGCTGCTTGACGCGGTTATTGTACGAGAGTGTGAGGAGATGCACCTACAACTTCCTACAGTGGCAGCAGACGACATGGAAACGAACCATGCTGTTTCTTTCTGCGGTGCCATCCTTCACAGGCCTCACCAGGCTGTTCGACAACAGATCAGCAAGCTGCATAGTGAGGTTTACGTCTCTAGTCGAATCCGTGGATCGCCTGCCTATCAGTACGGCGTTGCACCAACCAACTTCATCACTCATGTGAATGGTACTCCTACACCTGATCTCGACTCTTTCATTGCCGCGACCCGGGAAATTCCAGACAATACTTGTGAGTCAGCCACTGTTCTTTGAAACTTACAAAGACGGGAAAGCTAACATGATATAGACTTCCGGCTCAAAGCTGTAACCTTTGACTGTGTGCCGTGGGTGATCACAATGAAGAAGAATGATCACTACTTCCCCACAATGGAATGGATCAAGGATGACAAGGAGGCTTGTGGATGGCGAAGAGTCACGTACGAGGGCAGCGAAGTGTTTAAGGGAGAGGCAACTGATGGTGTAGTACCGGTTGCACAGGATGCCGATATGGAGTAGATGCATTTGCTTGTAGAGCTGCAAATCCCTGGCAGATAGAGGGAGTGTACAACCATGACTTCATTTGGGATCACTGGGATTAGGGTACGGCGTTATATGGCGATGAAGGATTCTATTATTTTAAGATCATCTGGAGCTATGAGATAGCCTTTTGAACTGGGATGGTTATTGATACATAGAGACGAGCTGTATACCTAAATGTTTACGGATGGAAGTATTGGTGTACATTGATTATCACAAGACGTTGCATGGCAGGAAGAATGCTTCTGCCTATACTTGATAATTACTGCTTCCATTCGCTGACATAAATAATTGAGGTTGCCTGAAGTCCTGAGCTTCGGCTTGATCCGGATGTGGATGAGGTGAAGCTACCTATAGTGGGGCTTAAGGCTTCAAGCAATGAGCTCATAGCGTCTGGGCGTTCGCAAGGCAGGACAGGCTACACTACAGCGAAGTTACAGCACCTCAACTGAATGTGCCCAACTTAAACCCCTCCACACTCTTTGTATCTCGATCTCACCTTTATACCGCCGCCCACTTTCTCTCAAGGCTTCTTGCTCACTCGTCCTAAACATACTGACCTTTGCTATATCACTCCTTGCGAGCTCATCATGGCGCCAGGTGCTAGTCTTATAGTCCGTTGCCCCCCGCTTCCCCGCTATCGCATCCAATGCCATGATGCGCCAGCCGAAGTTTCAACTAACATTTGCTTTCAATCTGTAGACAAAGCTCAAAGTTCAGCTTAAGCTCACCATCGCGCGGTTGCGCATGGTTCAGCAGCGCGATGAACAGCTTGGAAAGACCGCGCGACGAGCCATGGCTCAGCTCCTCGAGGCCGGAAAGGAAGACTCAGCCCGCATTCGCGTCGAGAACATCATTCGATCCGATATCACCTCCGAGCTTCACGAGATGCTTGAACTTTACTGCGAATTGCTACTTGCTCGCGCTGGACTGATGGAGGGTCATACTGTTGATCCTGGTCTGGAGGAGGCTATCCAGAGTCTGATATATGCGGCGCCCAAGACGGAGATCAAAGAGTTGGCGACAGTGAGGACGCTATTCGCGGAGAAGTATGGGAAGGACTATGTGCTTGCGGCGACGGAGAATACGGATGGAAAGGTCAACGAGAAGGTCGTCAAGAAACTCAGCGTCACGCCCCCGCGCGAAGAGCTTGTGGTGGGATACCTGGAAGAAATCGCCAGAGCATACGGAGTAGACTGGCCCAAGCGGGAGGCAGTCTCACCACCCCCCGAACTCCTTGACGACGATGATGATGACGACGACCAAGGCGGCCAGAAACAAAAGGTTCTCGAAACACCTCTCGCAGCAGATTCCAAAGATCCAGTGTTAAACACACCAGTTAAGAAACTAGCTGGAGGCGGCCCCACAAGTCCTTTGACAGTGACACCGCCGCGGATGACGACTGACAACATACATCCCAAGGTGACGCTTGGTTCAGTAGAGTTGAAGCCTAGTAAGAAGGCGGAGCCTGCTGCGAGGAAGGGTGAGCCTGATGGATCGATTCCGGATCTTGGGGACTTGGAGAGAAGGTTTGCGGCGCTGAAGAAGCGATGAGGTGCTCTGGATGAAGTGATGGCATTGCGCAATGTGGAGTTTTTAGGGTTTATTTTGTTGATGAAGATGTGATGTGAGCCTGTGAATTGTGTTTAAGAATATGATGGTGAGTAGATGAAAGGTCTATTCAGTGAGGGGCGTGCTCAACTTCGTCAGAGTGAATCATGTCGCATCTCGCTGTTGGATGTTCTAGTATCAAGGGGCATTGATTCTGAGTCGTGAACAATGGATTTTGTGTCACACTATTCACTGCGATTCAACCATATGACAAAAGCGTGATGTTGCACACAAAGGCCTTTACTGAACCGGTACCTTACACAGATGAAAGATAGATGTGTATGGTTGTCAGTGATAGCCTGTTAGGATCGCTTGCTCTGGCTGCGAGCTGGAGTATTCAAGAAAGGGACAGTGAATAAGGCGGGAAGCAAGAATGGTTTGTTTTACGGCCAGGTCTGCCAAAGGTTAACCAGGCTTGATGCAGATGATTATCCATCAGTAGACTTTGAAGACAAACTCAATCACTCACGAGTTGCGACTATGCTTTTCGACCTTGTCTGGAGTATTTACTTTCTCAAGCCCCGCGTTTCTTCTATTTCTACTTTCTTTCTTTTGATCACGGTCCGCAGAATACTTATTATTCAGCTCTCTATTTATCCATCAAAGTATAGGACAGCGAGTACACAACTCACTCAGCCTTTTAAGTACAACCTTCTCCCCAGTAACCTTCACTGTATACAAAAACAATGGAATCAAGTCGAATCCTTCTTAACACTCTCCGCTATACCCTCGGCCTTACTAACCTGCGAGATGTGTCACAACTGACCCAAGTCTCCCAGAGCCGCCTCGAGCAAAGGTTTGACGCTATATCTGAGAGGTTCTCGACTAGGAGAATGAGCAGCATTTACATGAGATGGCTCATTCACCAAGACTTTACGGTAGGAGAGCGTCTCCAAAGCCAAGTGGTTGAGCAATGGGTTTCGTTTGTGGACTCTTGGGGATTGGAGGTTGAAGAGGCCATCGCCTTGTGGGCTAAAACTATGGACGAGGACACTGAGTCGGACGAGGAAACAAAACAGCTGAGAGTTAGGAGCAATTCTTTACGACATGAAATAGAGTCTCAGTTCTTTAAACTCAAGTATGATGCTCAGCTCGCATGGGTATGGATATCGTACTAACAGGTATAGGAACCCAGAGCCCATACCACCCTCTGGCTTGGTTGAAGCCGTGCCTCCACGGCGCAATCACAATGTAAGTTAACAACATATTTGGAAGTTCCTCTGCTGAGAATTGAAGATCAAGACCCGCGGTCAAATCAGAGAGTCTGATAAATATGCGAATGACATAAAAACCAAATCTGCGCTAGAGAATTGGCCGACGAAGGATATCCCGTTCCCGAGCATAGAGACTGCTGTAGATACAGATACAGAGTCCGAAGAATCATCAGAGACTGCGTCGTTGGATATAAAACGAGAACATGGGGAAGAAACAGCGAAGAAAAAAGCGAGACTCGACACTGGCGGTAGTATCCCCAGTTTGGTGTTGAATGGCTCCGGCACGATTTCATCCCCCATCGATCTGACGATGTGAGCCGATCAAGTGTCGTTTGGATATGCAAGTCAATACTCTTCTAGCGGGAGATTGGAATAAAAAGGACAAAGCAGCGATAATGGTATATTCTCGATATTGTGGATGCCTCCACGAAACGCCTCAACTCCTGCCTGCCCTTATGATATGCAAATGACGATTTCGGCCAGATGAAGCAGTATTTCAAAACATTCCACCTATTCTCACGGCCTTTCAGAGCTCAACCCAGCATAGTCCTTATTCTAACTTGTCGAGATGCTCCAACCGTGTAAGCACAACCTGTTTACTCGTCTCCTCAATCTCGCCTGCCAAAAACACCTCGTCAAGAATCGCATAGACCTTATAAAAGTTGAAAACAAGATCAAGCTCGCAGACGTTTCCGAAAAAGGCATCGAGGACCTCGACGAAGAAGTGAATGGCCTCGAGGTAGGCGAGCTCGTTATCGTTTGTGTCGACGCAGGCGCAGAAGAAAAGACCTGCGTAGCGGCGGTAAACAATCTTGTTGTTTCGGAACTCGACAAAGTTGGACTGATATTTTTGATCGCGGGGTGCGACGAGGCGATGGACTTCGCCTTTAAGCTTGATCTTTTGCTCGTCGCTAAAAGGGGCGTACCATTTTGCGAGACGAGTCTTGCCCCTGAGAAGCTGTCAGTACTTTAATCGGAGAGAATGCGCAGATTGGAGAGGACGTACTGTCGATTCTGGATGAGGATAAAGGAAAGCATCTTGAATTTGGCAAGGCTGAAGCTCAAGACGAGTGTCGGTTGAGAAAGGAGAGCTGGGGTAGAGATGGTGGCATGGATAAGCCGACGTTGTCAGGAGGCTGTCGCGGAACACAAGGGTCGATGTTGATTGGTTGAGTGGGCTAGCGATGAAGCCACTGAAGAGCTGCAAGGCTGCCACTAAGAGACCCTGGGGATGCCCCGGTTTCTAGCACATGTTTACCCCCTGTCTGTGTTGTGCAACCAGGCTTGGCTGAGGTGCAGATGGGCCGTTTACTCCCCCGCAAAAACGTTTGATATAACTTCAAATCGGTCATTTTACTCTTTTATAGAGATGATCCTGTCTGCTGACTCTAAACTACAGCAGTATACTTCTTATAGGCGCCAATTGTTTTGAACACAAATGCCGTTGACTGCCCTGAAAGGTGGGAGTTGAGTTGTCGGCACATCGCGTGGGCAACCTGCCTTAGCGTCGTATGCCGATGTTCCATCTCCGGCACTTTCCAAGTTTTCGTCAATCATCGTTTTGTTTCACTGTGTTTCCATGACTTTGCATCAATTGCTTATTCCCACGACTCATATGATTGCTCTCTCTCTCTCTCACCTTGGAAAACTCTTACCACCTTAATATAATACACTTATAAAAGCAATGACATAGTTCCCCCCTGCAGACACGAATCATTCATGACCCACGAGTAGCCAAGCCTTGGAGCCCAAGACGCGATACGATATTAAGGAATCCGACCCCTACTGCTGGGCATGAATTGCATGATTAGACATCATCGAGCATTGACGATTTGAACTTCTTTTTATCTTTAACTTCTGCATGGCTGGCCGTGCTCGACTGTTTCTTCTCTTATCTGGCGCTCACGCGAATCTCGAAGCGTCCATCCGCAAGACGAGAGGATGACTGACGATTCTCATCAATCTCCAACGAATTCGCCAAAGTATCAGCTTATATCTTTACTGCAGTCATGGCTAAATCACCCATCATGAAGACTGTAACGAAACGCCTTCGAGAGCTGGCCATAGTCATTTGGGTTGATACCGAGACCAACGATCTATGGAAACAGATCATCAAGTGCTCTATCGCTAGTATCGGCTCGGTCGTCGCCGTAATGACTCCTGAAGCCGCAGCAGTCCTGGGCCCTTCGACCTTTCTTGCACCAATGGCTACCGTCTTTGCTCATCCAGGTCAAAGGCTGGGCACCATGATCGAGACCCTTCTCATGATGTTGCTGGGCACTTTATTCGGACTTGCGTGGTCCATTCTTGCACTCTGGCTGTCTGGTTACGCTTCCGGAACAAACGAAACAGCTCCTAATGCTATCTGCGCAGTATTTTTCACTATAGCTGCTTTTTTCCATGGCTACATAAGATCGGCTAGTCCCCGCATGTTCTTATTTGTCACCTTTTTTCTTATTGCCAATATCATTACTCTGCTCGGAGGCTACACCTCGGTGTCTTCAGAGGTTATTACACACACCTACTACCCTATGATGGTCGGCGGTGGTATCTCAGTCGTGGTCAACCTATCAATATTTCCCGAGCTGTCGAGCAGTTACCTCGGTCTATCTGCCATTGATGCTCTTTGCGAAACAATGGATACCATGACCCGAGCTACGCATTGGTTCATCACACCCGGTGCTGATTCTGAAGAAGATTCCACTACCACTGCTCTTACAATGACAAACACTGTAAAGAGTGTCCCCGAGAAACCAAAGCGCAAGAAAGGTCGTTTCCGCAAGTGGTTGAGTCGGTTTCCGAATCCCTTTAAACAATCTCAGCATCGATATCATGCTTCCACCATTCCAGTTGGCCTTACGACAATAAGAAGTCTGACAAGCAAAAGGGGGAGTCTTCGCGCACGTCTCACACATTGCAAAGCTGCTCAGAAAGAAGTCAACTACGAGATCTCTGTATCTGCCCTTCCTCTAAGCAGCATGAAGCCTCTGAGTACCTCCCATATGAGCAGCCTCGTCCAAAATACACTCGCCATCATCGGTGCATGTGAAAACAAATTCATAGTATTGCAGAATAACGACAATTCCGATGATGAAAGCGACAGCGATATGACTGGCCCCAGTGGAATCAAGCGCATGAATACTTTTGATGACTACCTTCAAAGAGTCGAAGAAAGCAAGCCTCTAAGGGAGATCGAAGCTAGTAGTGCAAGTCTCCTTGAATCCATCATTGAGCGTATCCGAGAGCCTGTTCAGGAGTTTGAGGCTTCGCTGAAAGAGGCTGTACGCCTGGTCGTCGTATGTGTCGCTTATTGCTACGATGTACGACGACTGCCTTCAGGATCACCGGCCCCAAGAGGCATCCATCTCCAAGAATTGGACTTTAGAATCGACCTTTTCACGGAAGCAATCACTAATTTTGATGCCAGCTGCTCCATGGAGCTTCGTCGTTCAGGTATGGATAAGAGTGGATATAGCATGGACTTTATGCCTCGAATGGAAACGTTTTTGATCTCTTCGTTCGTACTGAGTCTGCGCCAGGCAGCTATGTATGTTTTGGACATGCTTCGCCATGTTCGAAAAACAGTCGAACAGAGACAAGCTCGAAACGACAGGGCCACAATCTGGTTCCCCAAACATGTCGATATCAGGCAGTGGTTAATTACTGGTGGTGAGAGTGATGGTTTTGTTCTGCCAGAAGCGGCTCGCAAAGAAGTTCGTCGGGGAAAAAGTACAACGGGGCACAAGTCGAAAAATAAAACACACCAAAGCAATAAGGATACGAAAACCAAGCCCGCGAAGGGGAAGGATGAAGAAAAAGGCATTCGATTTGCAGAGCCGGTTTTTCAAACGAGAGAGGACCGCAACGTTGAACAACCACAAGAGAAAGATCAACCTCAACCTCAACAAAGCAGTAAGATCCTCAAGATTAGAGGGATGGCAGCCGATGCATTGGAATGGATCCAGGACTCGGAACACGTCAAATATGCTTTCAAGCTCACCATCGCCATCCTCTTACTTAGCTGGCCAGCTTTTGTGGAGTCTCAGATGGGATGGTACTCAGCCTACCGTGGTATTTGGGCACCGATGCAACTGTTTCTCGTCTTTGAAGTGGCCATAGGAACGTCCTTCCACGTCTTTTTTATTCGTCTTTGCGGTGTTGTGGCAGGTAGCGCTTTTGGCTATGCATCTGCCCTAGTTGGGGACAGAAGTCTGATCGCCATGGTTTTCTTTCTGATTATTGGTATCATGCCGTCGTTCTATGTCCAACTTGGCACTAGATATGTCAAGGCCGGCATGATCTCTACAGTTACAATGGTCGTGGTCGCGCTCTGTAAGTTGCTATCATTTCGGGTATCCTTAACATACTAACAGTACTAGCTGCGGTTAACGGCACCGAGTCCGCTTATCATTATTTCTATAAGCGCCTGTGTGCCTTTATCATCGGGGGGACCACTGCGCTGCTGATTGAACTTATTTTATACCCAGTCAGAGCCAGGGATCGACTAGTTGAGTCGCTCGCAGCGTCGGTCAAACAGGTTCAGAATATGCAAGCCGCAATGGCTGTTGGCCTGGACGAGCCCATCAAGCCAAATTTCCGGAATCCTGACCTCAACAAGCGCTTCCGTCGTGCCACAAACAAAGCACGAGGAGCTCTGGCTGCGGCTGAGACGTTTCTTCCATTCTCCGTTACTGAGCCGCGCCTTAAGGGTGATTTTAAACCACTCGTGCCTGTCTACAAAGAGATCTTCTATGTGTTGCATCAAATTATCGATAGGATGGAAAACGTCGTGATGCTACGGAGAGAGTATGGTTCGTCTATTTTGGAAGACTTGAATCCTCAAGTCCACGCCTATCGACGGAATGTGGCGGCCAGTATCATGCTGGTACTTTTTACGGTATACGAGGCGTTCATTACCTGGACACCTCTGCCACAGTTTATCCCGTCAAGTCGACTCGCGCAACTGCGCCTAGTCAACCATGTGCGCGAGATTCTTGCGTCCAGGAGTGGCACTCAGACACCCGCTGGGGAGCCACCAAGTGTCTTTGACGAGAATGGGGAGCTTGCTGCGCAGGTCGCATACCTCATCACCCAAAAACGATTTCTCTCCTGGAACGCAAGCACTTCTGGACAGATGGAGATCATCGAATATCTCGAAGAGCTTGTACAACTTGTTAAGATTCTTGTTGGAGTTAATGATTTCCGCAGCGGTCTACTAAAGACTCCTACCCTTAGTAACTATCGGGAGCGTAAGCACCTGACACGGATGCCTCTGTCTCGCGTGCCGACTGCTGATAGCCGCACGACCGGTGTTCCGGCGGAGGAGGTTCCAACAGTCGAGAGTAGAGCCAGTGGACTGCAGCGAACGCAAACAATCCGTGCAGGCCATGCGAGGAGACGGAATCATAGGAGAGAGGATAATGAGAAGGAGGCTGATAGTGACAGTGAGGAGGATATACCCATGAGTTTACAAAGAGTTGGCACACGACTCTGTGAGGATGCTGCAGTTGTTCGACGACGCGCTATGTCTGTTAGTAAAGACTAGGGTTGGGAGATGCAGCATGGAAGTCGTCAAAAACGTGTGGCAATAGCCGACAAGTTGTTGGCACCAGTCTATCAATTAATACCTTAATAAACATCCAAATATCCTTTCCATGCGCCTTTCCCACTAACCAACCCTAACATTGGTGATGTTCCTAATCCAACGCCTTGCCGTACAATAAACTCGTGACTGTTGCACATACGTATCACTAGAAGATGTTGAGCGGCGTGTGTTGTGCAATTCTGGTGCCGTTGAGCATGGCCCTCGACTTCTTTGGCCTCTGCTGCAATCTTCGTGATCCTTCTTGAACATGGCGAGGCTCGATTGGCGTCTTTCCCTCACTAGGAAAATCGAACAACGCGCCCTCATGCTTCCGCTTCTTTGCATTTCCAACATTATCGCCTCCGTTTTGAGCACGCACCAGATCTTCCTGCTCCTTGACCTTAAGCGCCATCTCGGTGAGGGTCTGGACCATCTCGAAGGTGAGAAAGCCGAGAATGTCGACAATGTCGTCGGAGGGTTTACTGTCTGTCACGATGCCGAAGCCTGCCCACTCGCGGAATCGCTTGCCTTTGCGGTAGGTGAACGATGCCTGGCGGTATTCAGACCATGTAACGTACTCCTCCTTTGTCATGGCCTTGGTGCGCTCATCTGCTTTGCGCAGACGCTGCAGTGTGATGTAGTTCATCTCCTCCTCCTCTTCATCCTCTTCCTCCTCGCGCTCAGGTACCTCAACGTTGTAGTACGACGAAGGCTCCCACGGTAACCCGACTTTGGCCTTTTTGTTCTTCTTGGCTGCCTCATCCGTTGTGTTATCACCCGCAGCCACAGGGTCATCACCAGCAGCGATATCGGCATCAGCGCCTTTGTCATCAGAATCTTTCACGTTCTTTCGCACGTCTTTCCACGAGAGGAATGTGCGCAGACGTGAGACTTTTGCTTGGTCATGGCGGATTTGGAAGATGAGATCGTTGATGCTGATGGATTTAGAACCGCGACGCGAAGCGAGTTCGGTGCAGTTTCGCAGCTGTGAGGGTTAGTATTGAGAGGAGATGAGAGCATGTGAAGGGGGAGGCGTACGAGTTCGATGACTTGTTGGCGGACGATATCTTCGATGATACTTGTTGTTTCGACGGGTGGTTCTGCGGTTTCGCCGGAGACGTACATCATTTGACTGATCTCCTGGCGATATTTGTACGACTTGCTATCTCTTGATTCCGCCATCTTGTAGCGTTGTGAGATGAGACGTCAAGGGTTGTTATTGTGCGCCTGAGAGGACTTCAATAGTCTGTTTATCCAAGACTAACTTTTTTATCTGCATATTTGAGTTAGTTCAGTGAAGCAATGAAAGCTTTAAAGCGTACGGAGTAGTGAGAGGGTGTTTGGAGGCTGAGAGGCGCAATACCTTGATGCTCTGAGAACAACGGTCAATTATCTGTGGAGCTGATCTTGCTCGTAGCGATGTTGTATGCGACTTTGATAATAATTTGAGAATCAATTTCCAAGTCGTTGAACAAGTTGCATATGAATATGTATTCTCAAATGGCGATTCAGAGGTTAATGTTGGCTCGCCTGAGGATGGAAAGTGACTTGTCGGGATCAAGTCCAGCAGGGATGGGGCTAAGCTCAAATAGGAAATATGTTGTTCCTGCGCCTAAGACAAGTCATGATAGTTTAGATCTTGATATAGACAAGATGCATGTAAGTTCATCGAGACATGATTCGCTTTAACTCTTACTTGAGTAAGTGACCTGTTGAACATGTTTGGCAATCGTCTCGGCTGTGCTTGTGTAGCCTGGCAGTTCACGAGCCATTTGATACGAATTGTACACAAATCATAAGTCAACTTGGAAGCATTCATCATGCTTAGAATTGTCCATGACATCGCCTATTCTATAGAATCAAGTACAGCCTCTTACGCTAGCCCAACTTTCAAATCCCTCCCCTTTCGAAGCCCAAACAACGATGTAATGCGCCGCCAATAACTTCCACTCCTCAACCTCATCCAACCCCTCCAGTGAATCCACACGCCGCTTTTCATCCGCCGATACCCAATTCTGCCAGATATCCTCAATCGTCATATGATACACCTTGCCAAATCCAGCTCTGCTCATTCTTGCCCGTTGGTCTTCCGGTGTATGGTACATCTGAAGAGTGGGCATTTGGATGCGACGCGCTGCTAGGTTCGACACCATCATCTTGCCAAAGGCGTCGTCTGGACGGATTGGTTCGTAGATGATGGTGCCGAGATTGGGTATCCGTGAGCCGAAGAAGTTGATTACATCTGAGGCTTCGGTGGCGGTGAGATAGCAGAGACAGCACTCTGAGAGAAGCAGTGTTGGGATATCGGTTCGTAGACCAGGAAGAGAGATCTCGGGGCTTTCTTTCGTTGTTGCTTCTGTCCCATCATCCTCTTTCGGTGTTTTTGACTGAGAGAACCCTCTCAAGTCTTGGCCGTGGCAGTAGTATTCGCATCCAGTCGGTTTAGCGGACCAGGAGTGTTCAGTCAACTGAGCAGCATCCTTCAAGATATTTCTCAACTTGGGCGTCGCTTGTACAGTCCGCAATTTCTTTGAGGTGACAACCTCAAAATCAAGCTCATGATAGACCAATCCAGGACGCGACTCTGAAAAGAATAGTCGAAACGGTCTTGTATCAGTACCAGCGCCCAAAGATACAACCTGTTTCGGTCCTGAGCCTTGTTCACTATCTTTATCGCCGTCCAGAAACGACTCGATAAGAGTGTCCAGAGAGATGGTGCGGGTATATGTTCCTACACAAGGTGTGAGTATAATTTGGGGGCCATGACGATGCTTTCTAGCACACCTCGATTGATTATAGGAAGTCGTCTTGCCACCGGCCCATCGCCACTCTGCACAAAGTACTGAGCATACGGATCATAAAGATACCCCAAATCAACAGCGCTCAGCCTCGACACCGAAGCATCAGTATCTGTGCCTTGGATGGTAGCATCGTGAGTAACAGCTGATGAGGCGTGACCTCCTCTGCCTCTACCACGGCCTCTCCCTCCTCGAGAACCGCGGAGAGAATTTAGAAGGTTTGGTATCTCGGGGGCGGGCATTCTCTAGTCTGAGGATATCCAGAGTGAGGTTATGGCGGCTTTAGTTGTTCCGGCTGATGGAGCTCGAGCTAGTTGAGCTTGGTGAGGTTGGATAGAATAGAGGGGCTTTCAGTGAATGTGGCCAGTGACGTCGGATAGCCCCTGCAAGCAATGGGAGGTCATGATTGCGGGGCATGCACCTCATTTAACTCACATATTGACAACTGAATAGACAGTAGCAAACAGAGACTTGTAGTTAAATAGATGCGGCATAAAACGAATACATATATCGAGCCGACATAGCCGAGTCAATAGCATGCGCCAACACGAACAGTTTCAGATAAACTCGACCGTTAGCCTACAGTCTCATCACAGCGCCAAGAAGCTCAATCCTCTAGGCATTGCAAAGGTATTAAGAGCCAATCTGCCTCGTAAGCGCTATGAAAACATCGGAACTCTCGGGGCATGAATAGAAATGTAAATTCACAAGGATAACATAAAAGTGCAAGTTGCATATCTGTGAAGACTGAAAAGGCAACGAAGCGCCAATCAAAAGCTTACGTTTGGCATGAGTTTGAGGCAGATTACGTGTATATACGAACGGTATCAAAGTCCTACCTGCGCACCTCAGTTTGATCCTCCAATCCGAATACGGTAATCACCGACTTCACGGTGAGAATGCATGAGCCAAATCATACTAAATAAATCATTGTATTATGGTTATAGATTTTGCATAGATCAAGACATTTAATTCTCAAAATATCACCAAATGTCTTTATCATCCCATCATTAGTTGTTTGCGCAGAGTATACATACGTAGATCAATCAATGCGCCTTGAGGCTGTGCAATTCGCCCCCCTCCCCCGTTGACCCCCTGTAACCGTAAACGCCCTGTTAGATCGGGGGTCCTGGTGCCTAGTTCCAGTGCGCGATCTGCCCGGACATAACTGATAAAGTCCCCATCAGAGCCACTTTTCGACATCCCATTAAACCACCCTCCTCCATCCATCCAACACCTCAGCTCACGAGGATATTCATCACCATCTTCTTTTTTTCTTCCTTTTATCAAAACAAACTGCTTTTTCTGCTCTTTTCCCTTGTATCATAAACTTTCAATATGTTGTCTTCCGCTGGATCGCTGCTTATGCGGCGCGATAACATGCCAAAGCCTGATCTTGGCTATGAGCTTCAGCAACTCCCCGACTGGTCGAGATTCGTATTCCTCGCCAACTTCATCCTCTTCCTCCCTGTCTTTGTTCTCGTAGGTACTACCTTTACTGATGTTTACCTTTGTACGCTAACACATTTCAGATCAACTACACCTTCGAAAAGGTCTTCCCCGTTCTCGCCATCGTCGAAGATGAGAAGCCTCCCGCTTACGAACCTCTCCCCGTTGAGCCTCTCGCCAACGATGATATGCCCAAGCCTGCTTCTACTTCCTCTGTTCCCGTCGCTGGCCAGGGCCGTCCCGTTACTTCGTCTTTCCGAGCTACCTGGCGCCTACTCCGATCTACTGGTGGTTTCCGCGCCATCTTCCGTGGTCTGCCCTGCTTCCTCGCCCAGGCTGTCGTCACGGCACTCATCAACGGCATCACTTATACCGTCATTCCTTATTCCTTTGTTCTGTCCAACTTGATCGGTTCTCTCGTCTGCGTTCAGCTCAGCACCGCCTGGGTTCACATCGTCATCACGCCTCCTTCTCCTCTCAAGTTCTGGAGCCGTCTCCCTCCTTTCAAGACCACTTTCGCCGCCACCTGGAGACCTACTCTCATCTTCTGGGCTGCCTCTCAGATCGTCAACCTTGGCACCTTCGGTGTCCTCTACCTGTTTGGCGGCGACCAGACCACTGAGATTCCTCAGCTCCAGGGTCTCGGCAGCGTTTTCGGCATCCTGCTCGTCGCTGTCCTTCTCCAGGTCGCTATTCAGATTCCCGCCTACGTTGTTCTCGTTCGAGTCCAGGCCTCTCTTCTCCCCGCCGACGCCGACACCATCATTCCTTTCGACCGCTCTTTCAACGGCCTTATCGAGCCCGTTGTTGTTGGTGGCCTCGGCTATGCTACTGTTCGCGACGCCTGGTCCAGCTTCTCCAAGTCTGCTTGGCGCCGTATTGTCATGCTCAGCGTCAAGATCGTCGCTGTCACCTTCGCTGCCCTCTGTGTCATCTTCGCCGTTATCATCCCTCAGGTCATCCTCCTGGCTGCCATGGGAACCGACAATGGTGATGGCAACCAGGACATCAAGTTGTAAATGAATGGTCCGCGCTTTCTACAACTTGTCACTTGATGATATCCCCTTTGGTTAACTGTTTGTTATCCATGTCTGCAAAGGCATGTGAACAGTTTAGATTGTAAAGCTTTCCGTCAAGAATACCACTCTGTTATAGCTCTTTGATATAAGCAAGAAATAAAATAAAATGTTTGTTAGAAATTCAATCAATTCATTGACTCTCTTATACTTCGTGCCTTTAGCTATGTGGTCGTGACAAGACTCATGTAAGCTTCCTCCACTGCTGCTGATATTTGTCTCATCTCCTATCCTCTCTCTCTCTCCTTCAACTCATCTCATCTCTTCCTTCGCGCCCAAAGCGCCAGCCATATAACAATCCATCCGTCCTACCGTGGTCCCATCGCGATGCCTGTCATAAATCCAAATCATCGTAGCCGCCCCATCCTCTATCGCCTTCTTATAGTAGAAGCAGAAAAAAAGAGACAAAAACAGAAATCGGGGGGACAAAGTAGAAAGCAGAAGAGAAGAGAGAAACCTTTTAGAAAGCTTTGTCGAACGGGGCATCGTTGAATGGAAAAGGGGGGGGGTATGAAAAGGAGGAATGTTTGTGTCTAACAGATCTTGCTCGCAACGCCGTGCCCATAAGCAAAAAAAGCAGCGAGCTCTTTTCTTCTTTTATTTATCTTTTTTCCCTCATTATGTTGTCTATGACTTTGTGAAGAACCAACTGGCACGCTTGCTGCTGCTACCGCTGCTGGTGTTGCCTTCGTTCTGGCCCTGAAGGTTCTGGATCGTGGGAATGCTGGGGGCGTCGTTGCCACCGCCGCCTCCTCGAAGAGGCTTGGCGATCCTGCTGCCGGCGTTGGCAAAGCTAAAGCCACCAGGGGAGTTAAGACCACGAGTGCTGCCGGCCTTGGCCAGCTCGAGTCGCTCCTTGACAGCGGCAAGCTGAACCTCGAACCTGGGTGGTTTGTTAGTGGAGTCCATTAGAAAAGGATCATTCAAGGATACGTACTTGTGGTTCGCAGCGGCCATCTTCTCCTGACTATCCTGTAGCAGGCTCTCCAGGCTCTGGATACGCTCATTTCGTGCAATCAGCTTGCGCTCAGCGATAGCAACCTCCTTCTTGAGAGCAGAGTTCTGCTCGACCAGCTGGCGCTGAACCTGGGTGAGTTGCTCCAGGTTCCTCTCAAGGAAGGCCATCTTCTTCTGTTGCGCCCTGTTGTTGGACGATCGGAGAACGTTGTTATATTGCTCTCGAGTCTCGTCGAGGGAAATCTCCAGCTCGACAACACGCTCGCAGCGGTTTTGAAGGTCACGCATGAGACTCTTCTTCATGACGTCAAACTCGGCGATCTGTTGCTGGATCGTCTTGCCGTTGGCCATTGGCGCAGTGGCGCCCGCCTTGACACGCTGTTGAAGATCCTCGATAAGGGTCTTCATTCTTGTGTTTTCAGCAGCCTTCTGGGCAATATCCTCCTTCAACTCTTCGACAAACTGCGACTGAGCAGTCTGGCGGTTCGCAAAAGCGTTCTCGAGTCGGGCCTTGACCTCCTCGATATCTTCAGGGCCCAAGTTACGGGTAAGAATCTCTTCGTACTCGGCCTGGACAGCCTCAAGACGGGCTTCAAGTTCTTGCCTCCTCCTTGAGTCAGACTCGCTTGAGGAAGTGCTGTACATGGAAAGCTCTGCTTGTCGAACAATGCCCTGGGTCTCCACCAATCGAGCCTTGAGTGCCTTAAACTCATCGGGTGCGATGTTGTCGCCAGTTGCACTGAGGTCATGGAGCGAGTCGACTTTCTCGATCGTCTCGGCGATATGGCGCTCATTCTCGCTAAACACATCACCACCCAGGTCGAAGCCAGCCATCATCTTGGCCATTTTCTCAGCCTTTCTCTTCTCCTTCTCGTCGAGAGCGGCACCACTCTCCTTGGCGCTCATCTTGACATCGAGGAGCTGCTGCTTCACCTCGTCGAGCTCGGTGGTGAGCTCCGAGTTAGCCTCCTTCAAAGCATCCATTGTGATCTGAGCTTCCTTGCTCTCGAATGTGAGCCTCTCCAGTTGCATCTTGAATTCGTTAACCTCGGTTGTGAGCTTCTCGTTCTCCTTGCCGACTTTGCTATCGTGATCCTTGAGGTAGGCCAGCTCCTCCTTGGTCTCCCGCAGCTGCTTCTCAGCCGACGCAGCTTGAGACTCCTTCTCCGAGATCTGGTCCTGCAGTTCGTTCTCTCGTCGTAGGAACTCCTCCCTCTCGTCCTTGTCAAGCGGTAGGCTGGGAGTGCCAGCTCGTTCGGATATCGCAGGTGTTTCTGATCGGCTGTCTGATATTAATGAAGGAGTGGATGGTCGTGTCGATGTCCTGGCATCAGCCTTGGTTCTAGCAACGGCATCGGTAGTCAAAGGTGTGGCCCATCTCTCCTTGGGAACAGCTTCACCAGCACGCCACATCTGAATTTCGCCCTCGAGGGAGGAGATGTAGCTCTCGAAGTTCGTAACCTGTCCTTGTGCTTTCTTGAGAAGGGATTTGAGTTCGGCAGGACTCAGCTCGGCGTTGACCTTGGCCTTGTTCTTGATCGACTTGGCTCGCATACCGAATCTTAGTGTACCCAATGTTTCGGCATCGTTGTAACTACTGGGCGAACAGTTGATGATAAGGGTCGTCCGACTGTTACCACCGAGAGATTCTTGCAAGATACGGGTCAACTTGGAGTCTCGGTAAGGAATATGTGAGGATTTGCCATCGGTCAAGGCGTTGATGACCATTCCCAGGGCACTCAAACTCTTGTTGATCTTTTTGGCTTCCTCCAGAGTCTGTCCACTGGCACCGGTCTTGCCAACCTTTTCACTACCTGCCAAATCGACAAGGAACAGCTGTCCGCTTTTTGCTGAGCCGGTTTCGACATTCTTCTGTGTGATGGTGATGACAAAGATGGAGTGGGATCGTGAGGACTCCTGGTTCATGTTCGTGGCGGCGACAGCTCGAGCATTTCCACCTCTCCTCATGACCTCGTACACTTCTTGGACACTCGAGACGTAAATTTCCAAAAGACCTTTAACATATACACCTCGGTTCTTCTCTTCGTGGACGGGCAGGTTGTCGTTCTGCGGTGCAAGCAGATCTCGAATCCTCTCCATGTAGATTTCCATATAACTGACGCGGACGGTGTACTCGATCGTGCCGGGACTGGACATGATGCTGGCAAAGATCTGCTCGACGATACGGGGAATAATACCTCGACCCTCATCGTCGTCGATGTTGGTGCCCATCATGGTATAAGACTTACCGGCACCGGTCTGGCCGTAAGCGAAGACGGTTCCGTTGTATCCATTGAGAATATCGTCGACGGTAGATCGGATCGAGAAGTCGAAAATGTCTTGTTGTTTACATCCCATATCAAAGACTCGGTCAAAGGTGAAGCTACCCTGCGCCTCCTTGGACTGCCGAACATGTTAGCTGTGAGGTCTCACCGTATGTTTATGTTGCTGTGAACAGTAACGCAACGCAACGCAAATGGCAAAACATACGGCGATGGTACAGGTCTCCTCGCCATCGAAAGATACGATGGGCTTTCCGCCCGACTCAAGCTCGACCTTGTTCTGAGGTCGAAACCTGGCCACGACCTTGATACTATTTGCGGACGACATGTTGAACGCAGGCTGTGTGTCACGCAACAAACGTTATCATCGGCCGCGGTGCTGTCGTCCCGAGAGAAAGAAAAAAGTCGGGCTCGATCGTTGGCTGCTCTGAAGCGAACCTTCAGGGGGGGTGAGGGGGGTCGCAGAAGATGCGGGCCGCAAGTTTGTTGCAATGAGCCACAAAATAGCGGCGAGAGGGGGGGGACAACGGGACCTCAAACAAAGAGAGGAGACGAGGATAATAAAGGGATGTTGAGACTTCGATAAAGGGAGATAGCTCTGAACAAAGGCCGAGTCGCGGATGCAGATCAAGGCAGAGCCAAGATGCAAGCAGGGTTTCGTGATTCACTAGCAGGGCGTACGTTGTATATAGAATAATATGCACGATAATGTTGTTTAGGTGTGGTTTGGCGTGCGATCAGCAATAAAAAGTATCGACGACAACAACAAATGAATGCCAACCTAATGTCCAGGTGTGTTGTTGGCAACCAGAGGCGGTGGGCATTTGTTGGAGAACGGGGTCTGAAAGGTGATAGGTCAGACACAGAGAGACGCGCGCCAAGAGGGGCCGAAACGGGGACTCACCTCAAGTGTGAGGGTCGCTCAGGGGGCTTGGGTGTCCTATAATTTAGGGGACTCTTTAGAGGTTTTTGGTTTTTTTTACCCCTTGGAGATTAGGCCTCCCGGAGTGATGTGTCTAAAAAGAACGTTGGACTTTGAGGTTCAGGCCCAGATTGTTGGTCTTGTTTCACTCGACCGACGCAATTTGGAGATTTGCCGGGATCTTTGGCTTACAGATATCAGGTATCGGGTTGCTGCGTCGAGGGGTTCATCATGGTGCTGTCAGTAGTCAACACACTACCTATTATGGCAAATGGCCAATCATTAGCCTCAAGCATTCTTATTAAGCGCATTAAATTGTCCGTTCAGCGCAATGCCTACTTTACAAAGGGAGGATATTAAGTTCATGCAACGATAACAAGCGTTCTTTGGCAAAGTGTCACATGAAACGAAATGATAAGAGTCATTAAACATGTCACCATTCCTCACAAGCAAGGACACAATACACCCCCACCATTTGACACATTCCGCTTCGTTAGCAAGCATAGTTCACTTCGTTGAGAGTCATTCTCGGACAATAAACAAAGGCGCTACAAGAAACATTAAACTCCTTCTTCATGATGAACCCTTGTGATATCATAAGCTAACGTTCCCGGGGCTTCCTGGACGCTTGCAACGCCTCGAATGCAGTTTAGTCAGTTGAAACTCCTCGCACCCCAAACGCCATTTACACAAAATGCTTGCAGCTTTGGGCTGCAGAGCACTTTCATTGTTTGAGCAGCCTGATCTGTACCTTGCTGGACAGGTCGACGTTGGCATACCGTTCTCTGTCCTTTTGAAGTTAGGCCGTTCAGTCTTCCCAGCTCTTCTCCACCGTCTCTCTGACACGCTTGGTGTATTCCTTTCGGTTGTCCTTGTATAGGTTGGAAGCTTCGACGTTCGCAGGTGAACCAGTGTTAGGGTCGTTAAGTAAACTGTTGAAAGATCAGCGTACGCCTTTAATCGGCTACTATTGATGCTGCTCACCTTTGAATACTGGTCAAGACAGCGGCGACATCGTACGTAGGACTCCATCGATTTTGCAGAATGTCGAGACAAAGCTCTCCGGTGGCGTAGACGTTGGGGTGGAACATCTGGCTGATGAACTTGACTTGGGGAGGCTTGTTGGGATATTGCTCTTCGAACTGCATCACAAGTCGAAAGGTGCCATCTTCAAAGGGGGTGTCTGCGGGGCCGATGATGACGGCGTTCCTACAAGACGTATGATGAGTATTTGTGTTCAGGATCGGCGATGTCGACGAGGGCGTACGAACCAGGTCATGACATTGTCTGGTACAGGTGAAGCAGAGACACCAGCGGGAGGATCGGTCTGCATGCGCTATCGTGGGAGTCAGCGAGGTTTGATCTGGGGGCGCTCGTTAAAGAATGGCGAACCTTGAAGTCTCGCATGAGACGGCGACGAGCAGCGGTAGACATGATAGCGACTGGGTCGGAAGGCGAGAACGGATGTAAGGATAGAAGTTGAATGCTGTTGAAAGAGAGAAATCGTAACGTGAATGTTGCACTTGATGAATATTTCTAGCAAGCGAAACGATTTGCATGCACGACTCACTGTCCTAAGATTTGGCGGTGCAAGATGATGAGCGGAGATGGAGATTGGTCATGGACAGGCTGGTCGATGATTCGGATTCCACAGCGGAGGAGTTAGGTGATGCAATCTACCAATCAAGCATGTTTATCGTTCTGGCCTATCAATGCACGGTGAGTGGTCCACTTAACGTCTGTCTCACCTTCTCACCGAGAATGCCGCACGTGACATGGCCGAGCCGCAGCAACTTTGGAGGCATCTTCAGAGCCTGCAAAGCCTTGAATAGTGTTTGATTTGCTTTATAAGCATCAAGTTATCCCTCTTGTCTTAATTAGGAACTTTTCTTGGACAAAATTGATCGCATAATTATACGCTGACTGTCAAAATGCTTATTTTATATCCCCCACTACCCGGAGCTTTCACATGGTCGCGGGGGACGAAGGCCGCTCTGGGAACTAAACTATGGCATTTCGGAACCGACAACCAATTCCGATGAAGGAGAAGCTACTAAATTGAAATGAATTACACGATAGTGATATAGGCAGCGGTGGAAAGAGTCCGTCCTCAGGTCTGACAAAAAAAAAAAGGTACTTCAGACTATAAGCCAATGTCACCGTTTAGCTTGTACCCCAGCTTCGACGTCACCTGTAAAACTCCCCCGGATTTGTAGTCTCGGCACGGGAGAGCTTGTGGCCGCCACCTCGGGCCCTCCCCCGCTGAAAGCCGAAGAGGACCGAAGCGGATGTATATTGCCATATTATTACGATACCCGAGGTCGTCTTCTCTTGCTTATTACTTCAATCCATTCCCATCCTCTTCTTTTCTCTCCGTTCTGCCTGTCCTGTTACGTCTTGATACCCACTCATATACATCAAAATGTCTCCTGCTCAACTAAGATCCGCTGGCCGGCTGGCCCAGCTTGCTGGACATGTGAATGGCGCACGACAGTTCTCTACACGGCCGGCTCTGCGTAAAGAGATTCAGGACGCCTATATCCTGAGCGCCGCTCGAACTCCTACAGCAAAGGTACAGCATACTCCAAATCGATTGGTGTTTGAACCAGCTTATTAACATATTCCTAGTTCAACGGCTCGTTCCTGTCAGTATCGGCTCCTAAGCTCGGCGCTGTCGCTATCAAGTCCGCCCTGGAAAAGTCAAAGGTCCCCGTCGAGAAGATCACCGATGTATACATGGGCAACGTTCTCCAAGGCTCTGTTGGCCAAGCGCCCGCTCGACAGGCCGCCATCTTCGCTGGTCTGCCCAAGGAGATCGAGGCTACCACTATTAACAAGGTCTGCGCTTCTGGACTGAAGGCCGTTGCTCTGGCCGCTCAGAACATCCAGCTGGGTCTCTCTGAGGCTCAGATCGCTGGTGGAATGGAGAACATGTCACAGGTTCCATACTACGTGCCCCGCGCCAGTGGTCTTCCTGCTTTTGGCCACGTGAAGATGGAGGATGGTCTTATTAAGGACGGACTTACTGATGTTTATGATCAATTCCATATGGGCAACTGCGCCGAGAACACTGTCAAGAACTACAAGATCACCCGCGAGCAGCAGGACGAGTACGCTATCCAGTCATACCGCAATGCGCAAAAGGCTTGGGCCGACAAGGCCTTTGCTGACGAGATCGCCCCCGTTACCGTCAAGTCACGAAAGGGCGAGACTGTTATCGACACCGATGAGGGATTCAACGAGGTCAAGTTCGACAAGATCCCTACCCTGAAGCCTGCTTTCGTTCGTGACGGAAGTGGCACTGTCACCGCCGCCAACTCATCGACTCTTAACGATGGTGCTAGTGCTCTTGTTCTCGGAAGCAAGGCCATTGCCCAACAGTATGGCTCTGGCTCGCGCGTTCTGGCCAAGATCTGCGGTTACGCTGATGCTGCCACTTCTCCCATTGACTTTCCTATCGCTCCCGCCAAGGCTGTCCCCATCGCTCTCGAGCGTGCCGGTATCACCAAGGATCAGGTTGCCATCTGGGAGTTTAACGAGGCTTTCGCCAGCGTGATCCTAGCCAACTCTAAGATTCTGGGTCTTGAAGGTGCCAAGGTTAACCCTCTGGGTGGTGCTATCTCACTGGGCCATGCTCTTGGCAGCTCTGGTTCACGAATCTTGACAACTCTGCTACATCAGCTTAAGCCTGGTGAGTATGGTGTTGCTGCTATTTGCAACGGTGGTGGTGCTGCGACTGCACTGGTTGTCCAGCGTGTTGAGTCTGTATAAAAAGGTTTATGAGCTATAACGATAGAGTATTTATGATTGATAGTAGAGGAACAAAGCAAAATAAGATAAAAATTGAATAATAGCAAGGAAGATCATTTCAGTGCAGCTCGTATTTTTACCTGCAATGTGTATGCCATTACTTCTAAGGACCAACTGCTGAGCAGTTATCATGATCTCTCAGTGCAGGGTAACATGATGAGCACATGCGATCCCATGTTATTGATAAGCTGTCATGATGAGCCATCATCTCACATAAAATAGTGGTTTTATTCCACTGGCAAAGTTGAATTACCTCTGAGTGTTTGGGTTAAGTTCATTGGCTAATAATAAGACTGTTCCGGTTAGGAAGTGTTTAGGAAGAACAATGGGGGATGTTCTTGCTGCTCTGTTCACTGAGACAGTGGAGCCATACTATTTTCCACTCACTCACTGACCCAACTCTCCCGGAAGCTCAGCTCAACCTCACCTCTCAACTCAATCTTCACCCTCTCTCTCTCTTCTCTCCCCTCAATCACCACCATCACTCGCGATGCCTCTAGTCCTCGACTTTCTCACCCAGATCCGCAATTTCATCCGCACTCAGAATGGCGACGAGCTTCGCGCCTGGCTCCAGGTAGAGCCTAATTCTCCTCAGCAATATCACAACCTCGCATCTGAGCTACGCTCCCAATTCCGCCAACAGGGTCTTGACAACATCGTTGAAAGGACACTACCTCAGGAGGATGACGTCCCGGAAGGTCAAGCTACCGTGTGGCCTGGCTTTGTGGCCTTTATGAAGGACTACATGGCCTTTTGGCGCGACGTCAATTATGATGATTTGCTGGGCGCGCATCAATTGCTTAGTGGGCTTGTCAAGTATGATACCAAACATTGGATGGATAATGGTCATGAGGACTAATCTTTGATATCATAGCTCTTGCGCAACTGCTTTTGCTCACCCAACCTACGGCGCCATGCTACTCAAGACGAGCATGTCCCTCTCAGAGACGCTGGCTCGTCTCACAATGTCTTTGAACAAACGCCCTGACCTGGCGCGTCGTCTACGTGCCGTAGATGAGGATAAGAGCATCGCCGAATCTTCAGCAGAAATCATCCAAAAGATCTTCACAACATGTCTCACAGATCGATCTAGCGGTCGTTATGCGAAACCAGAGGGCAAAAAGGTTGGAGTCTACATGTTTGCCAACCTTGTTCTCAAGCTTCTCTTTGCAGTATGTGACAACCCAATATGTTATAAGATATGTCGCTGACCAGATAAAAGTGCCGAAGAACACATCTCGCCAAAATGATCTTTGTCAATATTTCCACCATCTCTCCGCCACTATCTCTCTACCCAGCTGCTCAGCGCGTCACATTTCTCTACTACCTAGGCCGCTTCAACTTCTCAAACAACCACTACCTCCGGGCTGCGCTGTGCCTTGAAGAAGCATACCTTCAGACCCCTTCGCAGCTGGTCTCTCATCGGACAAACATCCTCACCTATCTTATTCCCTGTAATATCCTTCTTGGACGTTTTCCATCACAAGTATTGCTTCAACGCCCAGAATGTCAGACTCTAGCGCCTGTTTTCTTCCCCATTTGCCAGGCTATCAGATATGGCAACTTCATCCAATTTCAACACCACCTTGCGCAACACGAAACATGGCTCTTCGAGAAGGGCTTGCTTTTAACCCTCGGTAACCGACTACGACCTCTGCTCTGGCGCTCACTAAGCAGAAAGACTTTCCTCCTCACATACGTCCCGCCAACCGATGCATCATCCCGAAAAGCCGCCACACTTGACCTTGCAGACCTTCATACGCTCGGGGTATACCTTCAACACCGCCTTGAAGGTTGGCTCCCAGCAGGACCAAACTCACTTGGTCGTTCTCAAAGCGTCAACCCTCTCCTTATGAAAGCCCTCGAGAACAATGCTCAAAATCCCGAAGCCACGTCCACACTAGCTCCGCCACCCGGAGGGCCCAAATCTCTCCGGCCAAATGAGGGTATGATCTGGGGTAACGCAGAGGTCACATTCGAGGACGTGGAGATGACCGTCGCAACGCTTGTTCAACAGGGTTTGATGCATGGGTTTATCGCTCATGGGCAAGGACGATTTGCAATCATCGGTGCGAAGGCCAAGGGCAGCCCTGTGCTTGCTGGCTGGCCCAACGTCTGGCAAATAAATCGAGAAAGGAGATATGAAGACTACGATCCTGATGAGGTACCTGGATGGGTCAAGGAGTAAAAAGAAAGGGGAGATGGACAGTTGAGCTAGATCACCTAGCTTGGATACTTGGATCATAACTCATCTTGATGGCGTTTGTATAATATCATTTCCTGTATGATACCCAGGGGATAATAAGATTAGAGTATGGCTATAATATGAGGATGTACTTGTGGCAATCAAAACGACCAGACACATATTTCTTTTCCAATAGCTGCGTGCGACAACGTTCATCACACCCATTAAATATGTCTAATCAAAAAAGTGTTTTTATAATAATAAGCCGAGATGGCCGAGCATCATCCCATCGACTAAACCACACCATCTCCTGCTTTTCTCAACAACCGTACAAGAAGTTTCCCCCTAAACTCTCTGATTCATGTGTGCATACGTCGTTAATCGCGAGAATAAACTTAAAACCATCGCTTGTTTTCTCCAAACATCCAAAAAGTCTCCAATGTGTGCAAAAAAGGGTATATCGACCGTGAAATGAAGCGTTGAAACTTGTATATAATGCCCACGGGCCCACAAGAGCCCAGACAAGGGACTCTTGAAGAATATTATACCCGGGGCGGGTATTAGCAACTAGGCTTCCCAACAGCCAGAGGACTGCTGAGTAGTCTAGTAATAAGACAATAGACACTATCGCCGATAGGTAGTTGGCTTGATAATATATGTAAAGTACCAGTAATAAAGGAATGTCGTAGAAAATAGTTTCTGTGAATAGAATGCCAGCTGCGTCAAGACAGTGGTAAATGGTCGTCAAAGGATATAGAATTTAGAAGAAACAAGCGGCGGCGATGAATGCGACGACAAGGCCAGCGACAGCAGTGTTGCCTTGGTGGCGACCTGCCTCGTTTTCCTTGGACTGAGTGGGAGCTGCTCCAGAGTCGACCTCAGTGGCGGCAGCGGTCTCCTCGGACTCGGAGGAGGTGTAGGTTGAGGTTCCGTTCTCACGGAAGATACCAGGCTTGACAGTAGGGTAGACCTTCTTGGTGGACTTGTGCTTGGTGGTCTTGGAAGTAGCAGAAGTGAAGATGGTTGAGGTAGGCACCTCCGTGGTGGTATCGGAGGAAGTCTCTTGCTCGGTGGTGCTGCTAGTCTCAGCAGAAGAGGTAGTCTCAACACTAGTAGTGGTGGTGGAGGTTGAGGAAGTGGTGGTAGGGAGTGCCGAAGTGGTGGGCTCAGCGGTAGTCGAAGGCTCCTTGGTGGTAGAGACAACAGGTTCCTCAGAAGTGGTGACCTTGGCCTCTGCTGTGGTAGAGGGCTCAGCCTCAGCAGTAGAAGACTCGGTCTCTTCATCGTCATCGTCATCACCGCCGGATGAACCTTTGCCAGAGGAGAAGGCAACGATCTGAGCAGTGCTACCCTTCTGAACGGTAACGACACAGAAGGCAGCGCCACCAGCACCCTTAGCGGAAAGGCTGCTGCCAACATTGCCCTCACCCTTAGCAGGGTCGATCCTGCAAGGAAGACCATTGCAACCACCGTCGGGGCACTGGATCTCAACACCGAAGTCGGGCAGCTTGCTCTTCAGAGCCGAGTCCTCCCAGATGGGGTTCCAACCAATCTTGACAAAAGTCTGACCGTTGGACTCAGTGTTAGCACCAGCAACGTAGGGGCTCCAGTTACCAATGGGCTCAGACTCGGTACCCCAGATGCAGCCCTCCTCACCAGTGCCAGGGGGGTTGATGTAGAAGCTATATGATCGTTAGAGATCTTCGATGATCAACAAGACTCAAGTGACTTACTGAGCAGCGGTGGAGCACCAGTACGAAGATCCGGGAACAGCCAGAGTGGCGCTAGAAGTGACAAGAGTAGGGATAAGCATAGCTTCGTTACCAGGCAGGACAGTCTGGCACCAAGACATTTTGGAACCACACTTGTTAACAGCCTCAATGGAACCAGTGCCAGAAACACAGTTGGGCTTGCCCTCAAAAGGCTTCTCAATTTCACCATTCTTGTTACAGAAGAGACCTCCGTTCTGAGAAGTGTTAGTTGCGTGCATCGAAGTTACTAGATAATACAGGTCAGGCGTACCATTGAAGCGGGATACTCATAAGTAGAATCCGGATCCCATTGGTTCATAACCATACCGGGCTTGCAGGCAAAAGGGCAGTAAGACCCAGGCTTGCACTCCTGATCGGGGCTCATAGCCCAACCGGCGTTCTTCGCATCGGGAGTGACGGCGACCATGTTGGGGTCATCGGTAGGGAACTGGCATTGTCCACCACGCTTCTCAAGAGTCGAAGACTGAACGGGAAGATGTTGTCGCAAGTGCTCAAAACCATTGTGACGGTGACCGTGTTGCTTGCCAGCGACCATTGATGGCGCAGACAAGGCGCCCAGAAGGGCAGCCGAAAGGTTGATGAGTCTCATTGAGATTGTCGTCGATGGATACGAGTCGATTTCGTTTCGGTAAATTCCAGAACGGTTGTTCTTATTTTATTGCGCGAATACCTCCAGTCCTTCAACTATTGTCACAAACGAGACATATATCCTGACGGGCGTTTGGTAAAAAAGAGTGTAATTGTCGTCGAGCAACAGAACGAGTGATGCAGCTGACGAGGAAAGTCGATGAACTCGCGGACCAGCGACAGAAACGTTTTAACAAAGCAAGGAAACAAAAGAATGAGTGACAGGCAAGGAAGCAAGGACATGAATATTAAGAGATCGACAGGTCCACGAGATGGATATGGATCCCCAGGAAATGAGCCATGGGCAGAAGCGCGGACACCAGCGCAGTCACCCACAGCAAGGAGATTGAGCCGTGGGCGAGGCCTCGTCTGAGTGGGCTCGTGGTCAGGCCCCATGCTGAGCCATGGCCTCACGGTACCTGCATGGAACTGAGAGACCCTGTTCTTGTGTGGATGCCCTCCTGTGACGGGGGGGTCGAGTAATGTAACCGTCTCCAATCAGACGTTGGCATGTCTGACCCCTGGCCTCGATCTAGCCAATCCTGTTGAGACCGTGCCTGGTTCGAGTTCTTGGCTCAGGGGATCACGCTCGGAGCAGATTAGAGTCAACCATATCATGTCAAGGTGATGCTTAATTGTGCAGCTGTCGATGCCAAAGAGGGATGACTCTGCGGCCATGGTACCAGCATGTTCGGAACGATGGCCGGATGGGGCAACGGCATCGTTTTCCATGAAGACTTGCTGTAAGAGAGATCCTGGGGTTCAGGTCATCTAACCACCATTGTCTCGGTTCCGCTTCTCGTTCAGATTCAGATTTTGATTCTGGATTGTCTCGTCCCTGTTTTTAGGAACTGGCGTCCATGTGTCATTGCACTCTCGACACGCTACCCCTGGACGTTTTTCTGTGGCTTGCGACAGAGACTCACATTGGTCTGCTGGCTCTTAAAGCCCCTGGCGAGTGGTTTTTCCCACAGCCTTTGCAACCATAGTTCCCGGGCCAATGTGTGTTTGGTTAGCGTTCAAACAGTCCCCAGACGGTTCGGAGCCACAACTGACAGCCTACTCAACGCGTGCTGTGCCACTCACAATTGGCCAGGGAGACGCGCTTGGCTACTGAATTCAAGAGGGCGAGTCAGCTCTTCTCGTCGAAATAAGATTGATGGCAGCAGTCACCTTCCAAAGAGGGGTCAGTAATTTCACTGTTTGTTAGTGTATTCGGCTGAAGATCGACGTCATGCTCCCCTGTTTAGTGTGAATGGTCAGTGGAATAAAGTTGACAATATCCGTACGAGAAACGACAAGTTTCGGGATAATATAAACACTTTGGCGCCATCTCGATTTTTATGAGCCGCTTATACGAGTAGTATAAGGTAAGTTGAAGATATCATGAAACAGAATGACAGGACGAGATCGAGACACTAACACTCACACGTGACTCAACAGCTTCCTTCCCTCTTCGTAGAGGTTGGCTCGATAGGTAGGTACCTATCTTACAAGACTTTCGCATGGAATCTATCGCGTTTCGAATATCGGTGTGGTTCAAACTGAAAACTATCTTGGAAATTCTCAATCCCTTTTCCTTCAGCTGAACGATGCATTGAAAGAGGGGCATTACACGATACGAGCCACCGATATCGCATCACTGAGGATCCAAATGTCGCTTAAAATCGCTAAACCTTCCTAGGATTTATAGCATCCGGGGACTGATCAATGCATATTATCCATGCAATGCGATAAGGACAAGCGATTCATGCTCGCCTTTACATCCTGCCAGTGGGAATTGATAAGTTGAAGAGGTGTCAGGAGATATGGTGAGAGGATGATATGTCGTAACGGTCACCCCTATCCATTCTGCCAACTTGTAACGAAGCTGAGATCCTGGGGTCTATGGCAATGGAATGTCTCGGTAGTTTAGTAGCATCAATCAAGCATAGTTTTTCTGCACTATGATTCAACTGGAATCTGTACCATGCCAAGCCATTACTTGTGACAAGAGCCCATTAAAGGGAGGGTTGAGATTGAAGCAAAAAGAAACGATGCTCCAGGGTAGATCTAGGTTTTACGATCGAATCAATCAGATCGTGGTCGGTAGTTGACGGTTCCAGAACTGGGCGTTTTTTCCAGTGGATAAAGTGTAATTTTAAGCATCGAGAGCCATGTCTCGTCTCAGCTCAAAACAATAAACAATGAATATGACGACCTCCAGGCGGGAGTGGCGTACGGCATAGAAGAACAAAGTGGATGATGACCTGCATGGCGCTGAAGCCACAATGATAGAAGGTTTCAAGTTTCAACTATTGGAGTTTGTTTCTGACGTCTTGGTTACGAAATGACGATATCGAAGATCTACGAAACATATGGCTGGAACGTCTAATATAATTGACCTTACACTACCCATTGAAGTTGAACTTGGTGACTTGGACATGTTTCTCTGAATGATGTGCTAACAGGTGCTTGAATGTTGTAAGAACCACAAAGCAAAGATAAGCGAAATGTTTACAAACAGTGGGGATGTTTCCTTTCATTCTAGACAAGAAACAAAACATCTTCAGATCGGCTGTGCTTCCACACGTGGCCCATAATAGAGGCGGATGATAATTATAACCAGATGATAAATCTATGAATAAACCCAGCTTATTCCTCACTCAACCTGGGGAAACCTGGCCAACAAACCTAACAAAACCATCTCATTCGACACTTTCACCGGATCATTCGGTCTCCGTAAGAACAAAATGCCGTTGGTGCTGACAGGAATCCATCGCAGAAGCGCTTAGTCGATTATTTTTGGAGGAGGGGGGTCGGCGACTACTGCGCGTTGGCGTCCTTGCACAGCCCACGAACCCTCGAAATAGCGGCAAACCACCAATCAACGACTCTCGCTCAGCACCAAGGCCGCTAGGATGAGGCTGGTAAACAAGACGGATATGCCATCTTCCGTAGGATGTTGACTATTTTTGACTGTGCAGAGCCTCTGAGGCTGTCTTGTTCCTGGGTCTGACAGCTCAGCATCGTGAGTCTTGTGCCTGGGTTCATGTGGTTATCTGATGGTGAGAATGGGTATAAGAAGATGGTGGTATCCGGTTGAGATTGGAGATATCATTCATAGCATCACTCAAGCATTACAAGCATTACAAGCCTTACAACCATAACAATCTCATCTCATCTCATTCTCCTCTTCAAACTCTATACTTCAATATCTCAACATCATTCACAATGAAGTTCACCACTGCTCTCGTCTCCGCCGTCCTGGCCTTCACCTCCTTCGCCGAGGCAGCTCCTCGCAATACTCGACGAACAGACTCTAGCAAGCCTCTCAGTCTGACTGCCCAGCTTCGACTAGCTGATACGTAAGCAGCCCCCAATGATGACTTGGCTAGGACACATGACTAACATATCACCAGTGCCGCTGACCGCTTTGCTCTTCTCCCCGAGGACGATGACTTTGTCTTTGACTTCAACAAGAAGCAAGATAACCCTGGAAAGGGCGGCGAGCTCATCGCTGCTAACCGTGCCAACTTCCCTGCTCTTGTTGGTACTGGCGCTGGTATGGCCTTTGGCAGAATCGATCGTGAGTTTCTCTTATACCATCTCTAAATAGCAACACTAACATATAATCAGCCTGTGGCATGAACACTCTTCACGTTCACCCTCGCTCCGCTGAACTCCAAGTTGTCACCTCCGGCCGCCTCATCACCGAGATGGTCCCCGAGAACGGCGTCCTCGACAAGGATGGCAAGCGTCGTGTTATCCGCACTGAGCTTACAGCCAACATGATGACTCCCTTCTACCAAGGATCTATCCACACACAGTTCAACCCCGACTGCGAGCCCGCTACCTTCATTGCTACTTTTGCAACTGAGGACTTTGGAACTGGTCAGATCGCTGATGAACTTGTTTCTCTGAGCGACGATGTCATTGCTGCTACCTTCGGCCAGAGCATCGCCGGTGAGGATATCGACAAGGTCCGGCAGGCTGTCCCTAAGAGCATTGCTCTTGGTGTTGATAAGTGCCTCGAGACCTGTGGCCTTAAGAAGCGATCCATCTAAGACGGGTCCTCCCTTATCTTTCTTTCTTTCTTTCAAGTCATAGCATGGAATGAGCATGTGAGCGATGTTTCTTCCCCTGGCGTTATTCTTTAGTTCAGTAGTATAGACGGAGATACCCTAGTTCTACGCAGTAGATTTTGATAGGATCCGGCAATCTGTTTATTTATAGATAGCATTTGGTACATATTATACAAGTTTTTCTTTCACCTAGTTTACATACATCGTGATACAAAGCTTCCATCATGCCCTTGACTCCATCCCTCTACAGACCCTTTTCGCGATGACCAACGACCTTGGCAAAAGAGTCAAAGGACATTGTCATCGAGTGCCGTCCCGCAGTCTTGCTTCTCAAATGATTATCATAGTCCAGCATCTCCTTGTACGGGACCTTGGCAATAATCTCAACAACCCTAGCCGAAGACTTCTTACCGCGCAGAGAAGTGATAGAGTCATATGGATCAGGAGGGGTGTAAATCTTGGAAACGTCAATATGATCCTCGCCAGTCGACTCAGCAGACCGATCATTGACTTCGAGAACTTGACCACCAGCACCAGCAGTGACATCATGCTGTACCGTACCGGCTACAACCTCTGGACATGTTATGTTAACATGCATGATAGGCTCGAGAATGCCGATCTTCTCTTTCTCGAAAGCATCGCGAAGAGCAGCCTGGACGGCAGTCCTAGCGGCAGTGCTGAAATGTCCTCCCGTGGGAGTTTCACAGGCGCCGGGTTCTGTGTCCAGTGTGATAGTAACGTGGCACCCGTGAATGGGAGCTGCACGACGAGGGCCCCTCGCCAGACCTGCAATAGCTCCGTTGAGAAGCTGCGCCCTCGCCTCCTCAGGATCAAAGTCAAGAGTGCTAGTCTCGTCTGTCAAAGGGATAGCAACATGGTATATGTTACCGTCTCGTTCGACGCAAGACTCTAATAAAGTGTCGTGATGATGATCCTCGAGTGGCGATAGGACAACGGTACAAGAAGCTTTGCCGGGCTTCCCTGCGACGGGACGGTCAAAGACTGTGTACTGTGGCCGTGTAGGCTCTGTGACGCATTCCTTGTAGTCAACTTCGATAGGACCGAAGTCGGCATCGATCTTGTACTTTTGCTTCATGTTGTATAGTGACACATCGAGATGAAGCTTGCCCATGCCCTGGATTGTGAATTGTTCTGTTTTGGGATCTCGGCTGTACCGTAGACTAGGGTCTTCTCTTGTTGTATTTTCCAAGGCGATTTGAAGTTGTTGAGCAGCAACGTTACCATATGGCTCAACTTGTAGGAATGCCACGGGCGGTGGAATCTCAGGAGGTCGAATCTTGACATGACGGAAGTTTTCAGGAATGGCCTTGTTTGCATTCATCGTGACAAGTGTATCGCCTGTACGAGCTTTCTTCAGTCCTCTCAAAGCTCCAATCTGCCCGACCCCAAGCGATTGAATATCCTGTGTCTTGTTGGCAGCAATCTGAAGAATGCCCATGGGCTTTTCGTGTGTTAGAATGTTGGTGTTGAAACTTGATGCGTTTCTGGTAAGAGTGCCGTGATAAACTCGCACGAAGCTGATGACACCCTCCTTGGGATGGTTGAAGACCTTGAAAACTGAAGAAATAGACGCAACCTGGTTCCTCGCGGACTTGGGGCTGTTTTCGAGAACTTCTGTCAAGCGATGCTTTGCTGATCCGACTCGGACTTCTGCTGATGGACGTTCGTCTGGGCTTGGTAGATAATCTGTGATAGCGTCCATCAATGGCTCAACACCGATATGTCGGAAGCTTGAGCCAGCGAATACTGGAATGACCCGACCATCACCACTTCTGATGACTCGTCGAATAGCCTCTTTTATCAAAGCACCATCGATGTTTTCGTTCTCAGCCAGAAACTCATCCATGATAGCCTCATCAAAATCCGCAAGACCCTCAACCAAAGCCTGTCTCGCAGTCTCAATCTCTGGTAAAAGATCTTTGTTCGAACTTGAGAGTTTCTCTTTCAGCTCCTCAGTATCGTATCGCTTCTTTTCACGTTCCGACTTCCATCGGTATCCGACTCTGTTGACAATATCAATCACACCAACAAAATCCTCTTTCTCCCACCAAGGGATCTGACAGACAAGCGGCCATCCTTTCAGACGCGTACCGATCTCGAGGACGGCTTTTTTGAACGAAGCACCCTCTCGATCAAGTTTGTTGCAGTACACTATACGGGGTACTCTGAACTCATGAGCGGATCCCCATACTCTTTCTGTGTGAGCTTCAACGCCTTTGACTGAGTCGATGATACAGACTGCTCCATCGAGAATAGGCAGACAACGGTCAACTTCGAAACGAAAGTCTTGATGGCCGGGAGTGTCGATGAGGTTGATTGTTTTTGCGTGTTCTCCAGGTGCGAGTGCTTGATGTTTAGGCCAGTGGAATGTGATTGCTGCTGATTGAATGGTGATGCCTCTTTCTCGTTCCAAGTCGAGGAAGTCAGTTACTGTATTTCCAGAGTCGACATCTACATTTTGTTAGTATATTTGGTCAGTGAGTCTAAGATATGCCCACCTCCAACACGTTGCGTGACACCACTATAATAGAGCATTCGCTCAGTAGTAGTAGTTTTTCCCTGAGTAACATGAGAGCTAGTCATTAAGTGATGCCTGATTTCTTACTTACAGCATCAACATGAGCTATAATACCAATATTTCGAACGTTGTGAAGTTGAGTATCATGATGAGCTTGATGCATAGCTCTACGACTCAAATTCATGAGCTCTTTATTGCGCCATTGACGGGCAAGACAACGGCCCGAGCCTTTTACAGCCGGGCCATTCCGTAACAAGGATAAAATAATCATTCCAATCTCGGAAATAAACCAAGATTCGACTGCCTCATCTCAGTCTCTCTCTCTTTTCTTTGTCTTTTGAGGTTGATTTTGAGCTTTCTCTGCTGTTTTTGGAAACGCTTTGATGTCATTCGCCCAAACTGTCCTGGAACTCCACTACCAACTCCTGATCATCAGCCTCTACATTCTCATTGGCCGAACCCCCCGTAAAGGAATTCCAAGACCCCCCAAAACTTGAAGCTTAGGTTGGTCTGGGGGCTTTGAGGCGTAGTCTGTCGTTAGCTTCAAACTCAAGGCTACCTACGTAATCTTGCTCCTCGTGCTTTTCACCTCCCGTCTCCGTCTTCGTCACCTTGCAACACTTACAAACGCCTCCCATCACAATTCGGCTGCCTTTGACGCGACTGCCCTTAAACTGCTGCCTACGCGATACTTTTCAGTATTAAACTCGATTCTACCTCGATTCTCTACGGCGCAGTCCTCAAATCAACAATAAATCAATCATCATGGAGCTCTCTGACATCTTGTGAGTAGCTACGTTGCACTCTAGTATCGTCACGAGAATAGTCGCTAACCATCGCTTTCAACTGTAGCCGCATTGTCAACTTGGCTGTTGGTGTTATCACCGTTCTCGGTGGTATCGCGTCCATCTTCCATCTCGGCCTGTACGTACACTCCAATCCTGCGCCGAGTGATCAATTCGCATTCAGGCGACACCTCGACAGCACGAATACTGACAATGCCTTTGTAGTCAACCCATCGTTGTCGGCGCTTACATGATCGTGTTTGGTCTCGTTATCGCTCTGCTCGGTACGTTGCGACACTGACCGAACTTCCCATGCGCCAAGCCTAACAGATCGCAGAGTTCCAGATCCCTCCCCAGGTCTCCCGACATGCCTCTTTCATGTTCTCCTTCGTCGGCCGTGGTGTCTGTAAGTAGCTACCTACCATAATCCACTTTGATACTCTCCTAACTCTCCTCAGTCTACGTCTTCATTGGCTGCCTTCTGTTGGGCAACTTCATCCTCAGCAAGATTGCTGGCAGCATCATCGGCATTGTCGGTCTCGCCTACATCGCCCTCGAGTTCGTCCCCTCCATCGAGCCCCCCAGCAACATGCGCGAGGCTGAAGATGCCGGCTGGGGCGCCGAGCAGGTCTAGAATGCCGATGCCAGCCAGCCGGGATCTACCCGTGCGGTTGCCTCTTCAGACACAGGCGCATAAGCTTTCGCGACGACCATTCGATCATGATACGAATGACAGCCGTAAACGCGCAACAAACGCGGTGAACCAGGACCTATAGGATAAATTACTTGAAAGATGAATGCTACAAGAGGGGGGGTAGAAAAGCTGTATTTCTAGGAATTGCAGACAGGAGGAGAGAATAAAGAGAAGAGGTGGCTCGTTTCAATGGGATTGAAGACGAGGTTCACGAGAATCAGTGTATAACGATTTGAAGAGATGAACCATTAGCAAAGAGACATTATAAGGACGTCGGGATCGAATATTCTATTGTCTAGTATACCTGATGCTCCCTCATGCCATGAAATCAAACGCCATTATTTCAACATCAACAAAACACTATTTTATGCTTCTCATGTCCTTGGACTCCTCAGGAAGCTAACTACACCACTGCAGTATCCAACCAGACCGTCCAACCGGTTGCACTCCTTCTCTTGATATGACTTCCACTCGCTCAACGCCGCCAACACATCCTGGTTCTCCATCACCAGATCAAAGTGTAATCGCAGGAACACGGTCATCCACGCCTGAGTAAGCTCATAGTCTCGACGAGTCTTGAGACGAGCTGTCAAAGCGCGGATGAAATGTAACAGTTCATTCGAGTCCTCATCGCCATCGCCGATAGAAAGCGAGCGAAGTTCGAGATCTGCGCTTGAGGGGGAGAGGGACTTGAGATGCTCAATGAACTCATCATCTGTGGCATGTTAGAATATATGGATTGCGATGTGAGAGAAGTGTGACTTACAACTTCCTGTCTCTGCTCCAGCACGAAGCTTGGTGCTGAGAACCTCCTCAAAACGAGCCTTCTCGACTCTTGTGATGCGAGAGTTGCTCTCTGCCTCGCTCTCACCCTGGAGTTTAGAAGCCATAGGGTTCTCCTTTCCTGTCGTCGAAGGCAAGAAGAAGGGCGCCTTCTCGGGAGCCTTGGGGGCCTCTGTGGGTTTATTTCGCTCCTTGATAAGATCCAGGTGCAGCAATGTTTGCCAGCGGCTCTTGGGAACCAAAGATAAAGTTGTAAGCTCAGAGCTAAGCTGTTCGATTGTTGGTGCCACTACGGTGTCCTCATCCTCAGCTTGCTCTTCCTCAAACGCACCCTCCAGCATGCCATGGCTGTTCTCGCCGGATACTGTAGGAGCAGAGACTTGACCAATCTCCTTCTCGGAGATTTGACGTGTGGGAACATGCTTGAACAGGGCCTTGTTGGTCCAGAGTGTCACTCCCAACTCGTTCTCGATTGTTGCAGCTAAGTATTCGCCAGTAACAGACATTGCCAGCGCCTTGCAAGGCTTCTCGAGTCTGATAGCATCGATCAAGTGACTCGTGGGAAGATCCCATACACGAATGACGCAATCTTGAGAAGCAGCGATGATCCATCGTCCATCGTTGGAGAAGCAGAAATCGTTGATGGCGCCCTGAGGACCCCAGAACTCACGAATCGTTCTCTTGGTCTCCATATCCACCACTCGAATTGATAGATCGTCGCATGAGAAAGCAAGCAGATTGCTTGCGGGGTGGTATCTGCATCCTGTTGGGAATGTCATAGGTGCCCAGTCAATCTGCTCTAATAGGTTTCCGGTCAAGAAGTCCCAGAATTTGATCTTACCATCCAGAGAGCAAGACACCACGTTCTTGTTCATGGAATCGACAACAAGACCAGTAATACGCTTAGTATGCTTTCCGGTACCAACGGGGAACTGGCGAGTAGCCTCGGCATGCATTTGTACGATATCGTCTGCCTGTCGTAGTTGCTGCATCTTGAGCTGACGAGCTTGACCCGGGGTCAATCTTGAAGGGAATCGTTGGCGGTGATTTCCTGACTGAAGGTTGTACATATCAATGCCGCCAGATTCAGCACCAACAAGCGCAAAGGTACCGCAAGGGCTGATAGCAACAGTAGAGACGTTGGTCTCATCTCCAGTAGGGAAAGCCCATCGACCAGCTCGCTTTCGGCCCCAGAACCATGTCCTGGCATAAGGATCGTTCTTGTGAGCGGTGACGACACTCTCCCAACCAGTCATACCACTGACCTCGGCATCCTGGGTCTTCTTCCTGTCTCGGGACTTTTGCCATATAGGCTGGTTGCCGGGCATAGCACCAATGCCACCATCTCGGTTCAATGAGGATGCCATACAAGTAATCTCAGGGGCCTTAAGGTCCTCCAAGGTTGTTGTAGGTCCATGAGATAGAGCGTTTGTGGCTAGAATACCAATCTTCTTGGCCTTCTTGCGAATGTTGCCCTGACTCAACTCTGTGCTCTGACCATCACGGCGCAGACTCCATCCCCAGAGGCTTCGATCTTGTCCACCACTGAGCAACCACTTGTTACCGGCATCGGCACCCTCAAAGTCGGTAGGAAGGAATTCGAGGCAGTTGACAGGACCAGCATGGCCGCTGCGTGAGTGGAGAATTCGAGGAATAGGAGAGAAGGGTGTCTCGTCGAAGATCCAGGACTTGAGAGAGTTATCGCGACCGCTGGTCACCACTACTGGTTGTCCAGGGAGAAACTCAATCTTGCTGATTCCACCACGGACAAGCGGTCCATCGTAAGAAGGAGGGTTATGAGCGCTTCTCAAAACACCCATCACGCGACCACCACCATTCAAATCCCAGAATGTGACATCTCCGGTAGCAGCTGTCGCCGTAGCCATAACACCATCCTTTCGTCCATCGTTACCCGCTCCCATACCATCAGTCCGGAAAGAAATTGAGTTGACCTGCGCCTCTGAGCTTCCAGCCTCGATGCGAAGAGTGACCTTATCGGTTAAAACATTCGTGATAATGAGAGTTCCTTCAGAATAGGCGATAGCCAGAAGAGACAGAGCAGGGCTAGGTTCTAGACATGTTACGGAACCGCAATCGGGAGCCGGAGGAAGAATAGTGTAAATGAGCTTGCCGGTGCTGACGTTCCAGATCTCGACCCAGCCATCTTTGCGACCCACGAAAATCTTGTTGAGGAAAGTTGGCATAGAAACAATGCCACCAGTTATTTCGTTGCCGCGGTTGTTGGCAGGTGTAGTGTGAATAGTGGTGTAGTGCTCCAGAGTGGCCGTCTTGAAAACCTCGATTCGCGTAGTAGCAGCGACGATAGTCCATATGCCCAGGATAAGAATTTGCTTGACAGGCTCGTTGAGGTCTGAGGGCAGTGCAAGCTCATCGACCTTCTTGCCCCTCTGGAACACCCAGATACCCTGAGATTCGCCCTTCTTTGATCCGCCCCATGCTACGAAAACCTTTTCCTTCCAGGCGAGAGTCGCGGTGATGTCGGCGGGTGTTTGCGGGCGAGTGATGAAGACGAGGTTCAATCCGCGACGAAGATCGTAAGTCTGAATAGATCGGCCAACTGAGGTTGAAATTTGAAACGTAGTCTTTCCGAGAGGAATCGATGTGAAAGGTACACTTGTAGGTGATACTAGACCGACAGTCTGAAGCGTAACAATTAGCTACTGGAGCACAACTCTCAGTCGGGTGGACATACACGGAAGGGCGCAAATATTCTCGAAGAGTCTGATGCAGCTTTTGAAGCATTGGCTGGCGCCGCAGTCTTCTGGCGCTTGACCACGGGGTGGTCAGCATCCTTATGAGGCATTGTAATTATGTGAGATGCAGCTGGTGCAAGTAGCGACAAAGGTTACTTCACCAAAGATGCCCGCTTGCGCTCTGCGATTGAGGCTGCTCTGCGTGATACTACAGCCATATCCAAAAATTTACAATTTTTGGCGGTGAAGCGGGGCAGTATTTCTGGTGTATGGCTGAAGTAATTATTCTAAGCTGGTACTGAATGTTGATTTTAGCTTTTAGACTTTCTGCAAGTCATTGAATTACGAGAAACACCTCTAAATATCTGATTGGGTCTTCGACTTTGTCATATGTCTGTTCATGCAGCTTCATGATCTTCTTAAACAGCTGGAAAGTCATGTTTCATCACAGCTCACAGTGTACGGTTCATTTTGTCATCTCCCTGCCGACAAACAACGGAGCAGGGCCAACTGATTTGCAGATAATCTTGGCACTAGCCATCTTGCATACACCGCGGGTAAGCCAAGGCGCATAGAACACCACTAGCGGGGAGATAGCTGGACTGGAATTCCGGGGGAGCATCTGGCTTTTGAGATCTCATCCATATCCATCATCCGAAAGAAATCGGTATGAAGGCGCCAGACCATGATCTTAGCCAGGGGAATCTGGTCCCTTTGAATCGGAACTCTCGTGCCTAGTTGCACAAATAAGGCTGCAAAGTTTCCCCAAGTACGCCCCAATTACGACTCAGCGTAACCGACGTCATACGCAGTTTGATCCAATATTCACAAGACAAAATTCTGGATCATGGATGTTGGTGACACGACGCCAAGAATATTGGGGTCTGTTCAAAACAGGGAGGAGGAATTGGTCGTGTGCCTCACTGCCTACAGTACAGAATGCTCTTATGTGAGCGGCAAGCAAGGGATGACAAATGGCCAAGCTTGGAGCTGAGTGCATGCGTTAGTTGACTGAAAGGCTTGTCATTGTTTGTTTGATTGGAGATGCCGTATCACGATCTCTCTTTGACAAGGGTGAGCTTTTTGTCTCTTCTAAACATAGTAAACAACAGCTTCGTCACATACTCGCAATCTGCTTGGGAGATCTGCTGTAGGTAAAACGACCTACCCCACTATACATGATTCAACTCTTTACACAATCCTTGTCGATGTCAAACATGACACAGTAAGAGAGAACAGACAGGGCACTATGTAAGACTCTAATATTTTGGAGCGCTTCCAACAGCCGAGAAACGCTCCAACTGTAGGGGTGATCTGATACAAATTGATCCACCTCCATCTCAATGTAAACGTCACCATAAAATTGGCGCCCGGAAATTCCACCCAGATTCCAACCAAGGCGGCAGCACACGACCGGGCTTCAAGGCTAGGGAAACATCAGGTACCGACCAACAAGAAGATGATGGTATTCTGAGCTAAATAAACGAGAGGGGAAAAAGGGTTTCGGGATTGTCTACTGTAAAAAGTCTTGCACTAACTCAGCCCCTCGTATTTGCGCAGTAACCGACCGGTCATCCCACCGCATCAAGACATAACCAGGTAGAAAGGTCCACTACATCATCAAGGATCCAGTTGTTACGGTGCAGCAAATGGAATGGATACTCACAAAGAACTACCGAGTTTGAAAGAAGAGAGAACAAGACCCCTTTTATCATTGATGCTAAAAGCGGATCATAGTTTTGGCCAGGAGAGGCAGGACGATCACGATACCTTACAAAGCAAGCAACTCCTTGTTCCAGAGCACTCTCTTTTTGTTTCAGTGGTGGCGCAGTGAGTCTTGAGAGCGGCCCAGCAAAGCAGAACAAGGCAAGGTACCTTATCTTACTAATGAACTGAGGTGACCTGCAGGGTTCGAAAGGTCAGGCATGTTTAGAATGTGTCAAAGAACCGTTCGTGGCCAGGCGTGCGAGCTTAAACCAAGCCGCCGTCGTAATCCAAGCAGAGCCTAGATGTGCTGGGCTACGCTACGGATACTTAAATTCACCTTATTAGCTTAAAACGACCGCCTCAAAAAGGTACAGGTACGGGTACGGTACGGTACGGTCGGTATAACTAACTCTGCCCTCCACGCCGTAACACGCGACCAGATACCAACCCTGGGCAATTTGCATTTGAGGTTTCATTGTTTCTGACACTCCTTCACTGTGCAAGCAGCAGGCGCAGGTTCCCATATATTCGATTGCCTATCCCTGAATATCCTTGGAGCGGGTTGCGTGTCACTCTGTTTCACCTCCAATCACTAATACTCTCACTCACTCACCCCAAAACTGTCTGTACATACTGTGCTGAACCTGGGGCTTGGCTTTTCAGCTCCTGCTGCAACATTCTTCTTAGTCTCTTCGTTTATATCTGATGAAAGCCTTATATCCGCTTGGCTTTTGCCCAGACCTGACCTTATTCCTCCTCCCCTCCACCTCAAATCCAACCCTTCAATATCATCCTCTTCCGCATCTCGTTGAACCTGATGATGTGAAGTAGGCCCAATATGCCTTCTTTAGTCTCTTATCTTTTTGCTGTCTTTTTCGTATCATTACTATTTACGAAGCTGCTACATCTATTCATCCACATCCATTCCATCGCCGTCATCGACTTTGTCGTCTATCTACCGACCTTCTTTCTGCAAGATTTCTTCCTAGTTCTCTTCGCCCGGTTATTGTTGCGTCGGGAGCGAACGATTCTCTCATTGATTGGTTATGTTCTTGGATGCTTTTTAACGTATATGCCCTCGATTTTACCTTTCCGTTGAATCTCGTTATGGCTAACAGTGGCTGCATAGTTTGATAACGTTCGTTGCTGCGGCATCCGAGCTTGGCTTTCATTATAGAACAGGCGGCGAAGTCGAATGGAGCGACGCTGGCGATTTTGCTAATGACGAGGGACTCAATGTTTTGATCAGCGAGAGCAGCAGTGTCATTGTTTCTGGTTTAATCATCCTCATCGTTGCATGGTTGCCTCAGAACTACCTATACAGGGTCTTTGGCGACACCGTATCTGGAATTGGCAAGCGAATCGCTTCAGGTTTGTCGCTAAACTCTATTAAAATGCTTAATCTGTTAACACTTGCAGTCTCTCGGTATTTGCGAGGCAAGATTCGCCCACAGCCGCAACATCAGCAGGACCCCGAGAACGCCGAGCCTTTCCTCCAGCGTGTCAACAGCGAAAGTACCGTCACAAACAGTGGCCATCCATCACCTAATTTGAGCCGCGATGGAGATGAGAAGGAATTGGAAGAGCGTACACAGAAGCGACGCTGCTGTGCATTCATTCCCTCTTGGGTCATCAATGCAGTCGTCTTGCTATTCATCGGCATCACATGGGTTGCCCGCCCTGACCAACCTTATAATCACATCGCAAGCAGTTTGCCTCTACGATTGTCCGACTCTGTGCGACCGAAGCTTGGACTCTGTGCTTCTCAAAACGAATTTCCCTTACGACAGCTCATCGAGAAGTCAAGATGGCAGGATCCCAAGGGCAACTTCAAGGGATGGGCTCCCAGCAGAGAGAACAACGACTTGGTAAAGAAGTACAGAGAGAACCCTCCTGCTTGGCTTCCTAACCCCATCCCCAGCGGTTTTCTCAAGTGGAATCCTGATCGATATAAGGACGAGCATGATAAGAAGGATGGTCTCAGCAATTTGTGCCCCAATACTTGGCAAGATCGGGGCTTCTACAACCCAGTCAACGACCCCATGCGAATTACTAACCTCGATCAAGAGATTCTGGCTCCTATCCAAGAGGCACTCTCGAATAACTCCGTCAAGATTAGACATATTGCTCTTATTCTCATGGAGAGTATGCGCGAAGAACTCTTCCCTCTTCAGCAGGGTAGCGATATACACCGATTCATCATGGAGTCGAACGACGAGAATGCCAGAGATGAAGTCAACGGCCGGGTATCACGCATGACTCAGAACTTCGAGAAGATCACCGGAAAGCCAGGCAACTATCAAAGCGCAAACGGAAGTGCTTACGATCCTCCCGCGAAGCCCGTATGGAACGACCAGACGAAGCCCGGCTTTGGTGGTGTCAATGTCGTTGGAGGTCTTACCAGCAGCAGTGTCTCAACCAAGAGTCTTGCTGCCGCGCATTGTGGCGCTTGGCCCATGGCCGTCAACATGTTTGAAGAATCTGAACTCGAGAGCTATCAGCCCTGCATCCCGCAGATTCTCGAACTGTTCAACAAGGTCAAGGGCAACACGACAAAGCGAGATGACAAGCCAGAAGACAAGCCACAGAAGAAGCGAGATTGGTGGGGTTTTGGCGGTACTGCGCAAGCCAAGTTCCATGAGTACCAGTGGAAGCCCGCTTTCTTCCAAGCCGTTACAGACCACTATGATAGGCAGGACAAGTTTGACGAGAAGATTGGTTTCGATTTTAAGGTCACCAAGCCCAGATTAGACGAGGAGGCCAAGGACAATCCCGAGATGGAGGAGATCAACTATTTTGGATACCCCGAAACCGATTTGAGGGAGCACATCAGAAAGTTTATTTCCGATGGCATCGCCGAAGATAAGCGACTCTTCATGTCGCACTTTACCAGCACTACTCATCACCCTTGGGGAGTACCTAAGTGGTTCGAGAAAGAGAAGTACATGGGTAAAGAGGGCGGTAATCATCAAGATCTTGACAAGTATCTCAACACCATCCGCTTCACCGACGCATGGCTTGGTGAGCTTATGCAGATGTTTGAGGATACCGGAATCGCCGATGAAACCCTCGTTGTCTTCGTTGGTGATCACGGCCAAGCATTCAAGGAAGATTTCTCAAAGACAGGTACCTACGAAAACCGTCATATCAGCAACTTTCGGGTTCCGATTTCTTTCCGACATCCCAGCATTCCTCGCGTGCAATACGAGGCCAACGTGACATCGATCTCTATCCTTCCCACCATTCTCGACCTCCTCGTCAACTCAGGATCTCTCAACAAAAAAGATTCTGAAATTGCACTCGACCTCGCCCACGACTACGAAGGTCAATCCCTAATTCGCCCATATCAAAAGACACAAGACGGCCGTCGCGCTTGGAACTTTGGACTTATCAACCCAGGCGGTGGTATGCTCACAGTAACCTCAGCCGACGCACCCTGGCGCCTCGCAGTTCCTCTAAAGAAAGACCTCGAATACACATTTACAGATCTCGGCAAAGACCCGCTAGAGCTAGACGCTTTGGACAAATGGTCGATCAAGTCAATGATCAAGGCAGTGAAGCGCCAGTACGGCAACGACGCTGCGACCTGGGTGAAGGAAGCCGACGAAGTTGCCCACTGGTGGGCTCTAGAGCGAAGACGCCTCTGGGGATATAATCCCGACGAGGATAAATGATCCTATTTTATTATTACTAGTTTATTTTATGACATGATGCATTGGGTATCTGGGTTTGCGGGTCTGCAATTACTTTTGGGAACTGGTTTTTTGGCATACCCATTGGCACTTGTGTACGGCATACATACATTTGGGGAGAGGCTCCCTCGGAAATGGTTGTTTTTTGGGTTGATTTTTTTTTGTCTACAAAATGGCATAGACTTTGAATTTTACGCATTGTATACTTGATCAAGGTCGTTTCGTTCATGGCTTATGTTTCAGTGATTGTGTTTTAAGCTGAGCGACGCATTTGGCTGTGTGGTCAGACTTCTACATGATCGTGGCTATCGAAACGAAACGTTTATGCAATGTATAATCCGAGCAAATCGGAAATTATGTGGCTTTTATTTCCATAGTACGTTCACAGTGCATTGAGCGCTTGGTCATTGCTGGGTGATAGTCTTTACAAGAAGGTTGATGCTTATTGGGAGCTATTGTCCGAAGCTAGCGAAGAAGAGATCGACGAGTTTCAAAGATATTGGTAGTTAAAAGCATAAAGCATGAGATAAACCTACACTGACGCCATATAACTTGGTTACCTTGGTATCGGCTGCATCAGCTAGAAATGAAAATGATGCAAGTCCAAGCACCGGATAAGAGCTAGCTATATAGCCTCATCCTACAGAAACCATGAGACTCAATGTTGTATTTGCAAAATGTTAAATTATGATCAGGCAGCTTATGACAGAATATCAGATAATTACATATCGCATTACATGGTCAGACCTGCACTGCCAGAGCCGCACAATGAGAACTGTCGAGATCTAGGAATAGCCTCGTTGTGGTACACCAGATCCATGGGTCTGATCTCCTGCAAGTCATAACGCAACTGCAGGACCAAGACCGCTTTCCCAAGCTGTCATCGGTTCCTCTAGGTTACATAGCTCAAAGAGCTAAGCTTGTCGCATGCCTCAAGCCACTAAGGAGCCGTATCCCCCCATGTTGGGATCTCGTGGGCATCCTTTCTCACGATGCGTCGGTCCAATAACATGGCTCAATTGGAGCATGCCCCTTCCAGAAGTCGTTTTGATTGCCGAGTTCCTGGGACGATGACGACGGAACATGTCTCACTAGGCGTGGGCGTGGCGCCTTTCTTGCAGATATCATGTGCATGAACGCAGTCACTCTAAGGGTTCGTTTGTGTATCTTGATGCTGAATCAAACCACATGTTGGGAATATGCTTCTTGATGTTGAGGGAAACTTGAATTATACGGCTGCTGTTGATGGATGGATCTCCACTATCATGCACTGAATCGAGCACTCCCCAGATGACCATTGCATTGCTACAGTAGCCCCGCCATCAGAAGCATCCAGACTGCAGCAAATCTGGTGACTGAAAGCACCTGTCATTCAGTGAAATGACGATAAAACAAGCATCTCAGAGATCTTTATATATTTCTGAGCAGGAATATATATGTGAAGAGTCATTTGCAAGCAAGGAAAGGACCTGCCCGCACCTCTCATTCTCTGGCCTCTTATACAGGCCCTTGTTCCATTCGCCCACCAGCAACCGAAACACTGCATCCGTCTCATGGGAATCTTGGCCATTGCAACGGTCATTACCCTGCAGCTTTTTCTATAAGAGGAATGAAAAAGAAACAATCGTGGGCTAGTAACTTTCAGCAACGTGAAGATCCCAACGTTACCTGTATTTATTGATACCTGACGGGATCACGGCACAGCAATCACATTGTCGCCTTAGCACCAAACGAGGTAAAGGCCCAACTCATTTCCAGACCAGAATAAGAACCATCGACTTCTCGCATCGACATTCTTTTTTTGCCTATAACCTATTGTCATCCTCTTATTGATATCGGTTGCAGATAAATGTTTCATCGTCTCCAAAAGCAGTGAGAAAACGAGGCGAGACACTCATCAAGACATCGAAAAACGTCTGTCTTACCCGCTCCAAGTTTAGGCTCGGTAGTCTAACCTAACCAACCCTGCTAATAAACGGGCCCTTTTCATCGACGTCAGACCTTCTGACACCTGATTGCGAGCTCATGGAATTTGGTAGTTATTGAATTCAGAAGATAACAGCACGAATCAATTGACAACCGGTCCTTTCTTCAATTGGTGTACTCGGTCACAATCTCTCACACAAGACATTTGGGTGTGTACAAGAACTGGCAACACACACAAGATACCTTGACGTTACCGTACTGTATCATACATCACATTACATTACCTTACCTTACCTTACCCTTCTATACGATACGACCTTGGCTCACTCTATCTATATCCCGTCCGTGGAGATAGCGGACCATTAATACTGGACACCATGAACAAGAATAACCCACTGGACCCGGATTTGAATGCTGCTAGTCTGGCCGATACCGATGACAGTCCAGCCCAATCCCAAGCACAGGCACAAGAAGAACCAGAGCCAGAACAAGAACCATCGGTTAGCTCCTCCGTCTCCGCCTCCGGTGAACCTTCCGCTGCCGACTTTTCTTCCTCGCCTCGCCGCTTTCATCCACACTCTCATCCACCCTCTTCGTCACTCACTTTTGGTTACGTTTCTGTTGAACAGCATAATATTCAACCCAATCCGCCTCGGCAATCTCGTGCTCTCTCTTCAACATCGGCCTCGCTACTCGCCAATTCTTCTGCTGCCGCCATCACAAGGAAGAGTCGCGGCGCCGAGCCCGTCACTAGAGACGCATACGCAACCGCACGCCGGGCCAGTTTCACGGCAGCTCCAAGCTCGACAACCGCGGTCTCATCTTTGCCAATCAGGAACCCCCGACCTCTAGCACGCACTCGCCGCGAGTCCATGACCTCAGATACCGCTTCTGAAGAACAGACGTTGGCCGATTCGCAACTTTCAGGCCCTGGAGAAGAACCCCACCAACTGCGAACTCGCTTACCGTCTACCAACGAGAATTCCCACACCGTATCGTCAGAAGCTTCCAACGCCGCGTACCACCGATTGTCTTCTTCCTCGGACTACCAGTCTAGGAGACTCTCCGGTACTTCCATCTACTCTCTCGCATCTGCCCGTGGTGTACTCAGCGGTTCATCATCAGCTCATGGTTCAGAGCTAGGCACTCCACCAAGATCTGTACCTGGATTACTGTCAACAGGCAAGAGCACAGCAACGGGCCAGTCTGAAGCAGAAGTCTCCAACATCACTGTCACTACTTCTAGTAACCAACCGGGTCAATCAGTCGTGGGACACCCTAATCAGCATCATCTAACGCCTCGCGATCTTCACTCGCAACCACTTGATTTTACAAAACGAGCTATTCGACACGACAACATGCAGAGCAGTACGTCTGGCTTACGGCAAGGGCCCGATAGATCTCGTAGCCGAGCCAAGAGACGCTTTAGCGGAAGCACAGCAACCAGCAGCCACAGCCCGAGTAGCGATCGGGGTCCCCACCATCGAGAGAGAGAAGAGGGTATGTTCATTTACCTTGGCTCTGGAAATCCAAGGCACATTGCTTAAATCCAGGGTCTAACTTGCTGCAGTGAAACCATCACGATGGGGTGTCATTGGTGTGTGCGCTCTAGATGTCAAGGCTCGAAGCAAGCCCAGCAGGAACATTTTGAACCGACTCATCGCCAATCGTGAATTCGATGTGGTGGTCTTTGGTGATAAGGTCATCCTCGATGAAGGTGAGTTTACAAATGCAAGAGTTGTGTATTTCAGAACTAAACTAATCCATCTTGTGTGCAGAGGTTGAGAATTGGCCTATTTGGTGAGTAGATCTTCTCGGTGAGCTGAAGTAGCATAGTGGGGTGCATCTGTAGTGCTGCAAGGGGCACGTGCCGAATTACCCAAAGTGATAACTAACACCAGACAGTGATTACCTTATTTCGTTCTATTCCGACGGTTTTCCACTTGACAAGGCTATTGCCTATGTTAAGGCTCGAAAGCCCTTCTGTGTGAACGATGTTCCTATGCAGCAGATTCTATGGGACCGGCGCCTGTGCCTTCACTTACTCGACAAGATCGAGGTCAGGACACCAAAGCGTGTCGAGGTTACTCGTGATGGTGGCCCTCAATATCTTACGCCAGAGATGGTGAAGCATATCAAGGACGTCTCTGGAGTTTCTCTGGATCCTATTGACCCCTCGCAGACACCGCCTCCCCAAAAAGTAGAACTTATCGAAGACGGCAATACTATCAGTGTAGATGGTCAAACACTCCGAAAGCCCTTTGTTGAGAAACCAACAAGTGGCGAGGATCACAACATTATCATATATTTCCCCACAGAAGAAGGCGGCGGTGCTCGAAAGCTCTTCCGAAAGATCGGAAACAAGAGTTCCGACTACATCAAAGATCTCAATGTCCCCAGAGCCATCACAGAACCTGGAAGCAGTTATATCTATGAAAGCTTCATGCAAGTCGATAACGCCGAAGATGTCAAAGCCTACACTGTTGGCCCAAACTATTGCCACGCAGAGACCCGAAAGAGTCCTGTAGTGGATGGTGTGGTGCGAAGAAATACTCATGGCAAAGAGTTGCGTTATGTCACAGCCCTTGGTGCGGAAGAGAAAGAGATGGCCAGCAGGATATCTACAGCTTTCGGCCAAAGAGTCTGTGGGTTTGACATGCTGCGAGCATCAGGCAAGAGCTATGTCATTGATGTCAATGGTTGGAGCTTTGTCAAGGATAATGACGACTACTACGATCATTGTTCCAACATCCTGAAGGACCTTTTTATCAAGGAGAAAATGAGAAAGGGTGGTGTCACTCCCCCTATGCCTTCGCCTGCGCCATCAGATACAGACCCCTTCACACGAGCATCTAACGCGTTCAAGGATCGTGAACAAACCCAGTCTGGCACTAATGGAGTCAGGACGAGCATCAATTCCATTGCAGGTACTACCGACTCGCAGCCCGACGACTCTTCCCGTCGTGCACCCAGCGGCACAGTTACTCCTCTTCTACCCCCAGACAGCGGACTACCTTCGAAGACGCACAGCACGTTGGCGACTCCAGCGATCCCACCCACTCCTGTCGATGTGACCCTGCCGGGGATTTCATCCGCCCCTCCAACTCAGCAGAGCGCTGTTGCGGAGCCTCCGTCAGAACAAGCATCCATTGTCCCTGAGCCTCCCCTGCCAACTCACTCCTGGAAGCTGAAGGGTATGGTTTCGGTGATTCGACACGCAGATCGCACTCCCAAGCAAAAGTACAAGTTTACGTTTCATTCGGAACCTTTCATCGCACTTTTGAAGGGCCACCAGGAAGAAGTCTTGCTGATTGGAGAAGCTGCACTTGGAAGTGTCGTGCAAGCTGTGGATTTGGCCTACGAACAAGGAATCGAGGACCGCGCCAAGCTCCGATCTCTTCGAAACGTTCTCGTCAAGAAGGGCAGCTGGCCTGGTACGAAGATTCAGATCAAGCCTATGTTTCGAAAGAAGAAGACAGAAGAGCCTGTTATTAGTGAGGAGCTGGTCGCCATGACCGAGGAGAAAAAAGATATCACTGAGGAAGCGGGCGACTCGTCGAGGGAGGATAAGTCCCACCAGGGTCCAAAACGACAAGATTCTCTTTCTGGAGTAACGATGTCCAAATTTACCGCCGCTGAGGAGCGTCTGGTTCTCGACAAACTGCAGCTCATTGTCAAATGGGGAGGCGAGCCAACACATTCGGCCCGATATCAGTCTCAGGAACTCGGCGAGAATATGCGCAACGACCTCATGCTTTTGAACAGGGATATTCTCGACGAAGTTCACGTTTTCAGCAGTTCTGAGAGACGTGTGACTACCAGTGCTCAAATTTGGGCGGCATCATTCTTGGGCAAAAAGGATATTCCTGAGGACTTCATCACCATTCGCAAGGATCTTTTGGACGATTCAAATGCTGCCAAAGATGAGATGGATAAGGTCAAGAAGAAGCTCAAGGGACTACTGCGCAAGGGCAACGAGCGTCCTGCGCAGTTCACATGGCCGGAAAACATGCCTGAACCTTCTGAAGTACAAACAAGAGTCGTACAGCTGATGAACTTTCACCGACGGGTGATGGATCATAACTATAAAAAGCTGCAGAGTGGTGCTGTTACATCCCTTAATGCCATATCAAATCCTAGTACCGAGAAACTGTCAGGGGAAAACTCAAGCTCATCAATTGCCTCATCACTTTCTCAAGCAAACACCCTCAACCAGATTCAGTCAAGATGGTGCTGTGGCGAAGACGCTGAGCTCTTCCGAGAGCGCTGGGAGAAACTCTTCCAGGAGTTCTGCGATGGCGAAAAGGTTGATCCAAGCAAGATATCGGAACTCTATGACACCATGAAGTTCGATGCATTGCACAACCGTCAGTTCCTTGAATGGGTATACACACCGCCGAACCACATGCTTGATGAATACACAGCTGCTGGTGCCAGCAGTGTCCCTGGAGGTTCTAATGGTACCAAGGACGGAAAGTCAAAAGAGTCTGAGGATGGCAAAACTTCCGATGACAAGAGTGACAAGAGTCACCACCACTCGCCTGAGGGGTCAGACAAGGTGGATGCGGGAAGCAGATCCGCCTCAGTCAAGAAACTGTTTAGAAGACGATCGTTCCTTAACAATCTGCGGCACTTCAACGAAGAGGCACCACCTGAGCAATACTTCCGCCTATACAAGGGCACGAAGCAGACTGCATCCACAGCAGATGCTCATAACGAACCTCTGCAGGAACTGTACCGTCTTGCTAAGGTTCTGTTTGACTTTATCTGCCCTCAAGAATATGGCATCTCGGATAGTGAGAAACTCGAGATTGGTCTGCTCACATCGTTGCCTCTCCTTAAAGAGATTGTGCAGGACCTCGAGGAGATGCAGGCGTCGGATGATGCCAAGTCGTTCTTCTACTTCACCAAGGAGTCACATATCTATACATTGTTAAACTGCATCATCGAGGGAGGTGTAGAGACCAAGATTAAGCGCAGCACTATCCCTGAGCTTGATTACCTTTCTCAGATCTGCTTTGAGCTCTACGAAGCAGAGATGAAATCAGGCGATGGATCATCACCTCACGACGCGCCTACGTTTACGTACAGCATTCGTATCACCATCAGTCCTGGCTGCCATGTCTTCGATCCCTTGCATGTTCAACTCGACAGTCGGCATTGCATCGGATGTGCTCCCAGGCGAAGTTTGACACCCCACGCGGACTGGTTGCAGGTCATCAAGACACTCCGAGCCAAGTTCAACCAGTAAGTCTTTTCATCCGATGTCCACCATTGCCGTGTGAATATCAACTAACACCCGTCCAGGGTCAAACTACCAAAGACGTTCCTGGCAGTCAACTTGTCTGATGCCTTTACATTTGAGGACCTTGAACGACAAGGCAGTGATAGCGATGTGTTAGAGATGAAGACTGCGCCGTCCAGAGGCATAACCGAGCAGCCCAAATCTCCTGAAGATGAGGGTTCAGAGACACTTGCAACTGGTGCTGGTGAAGTTATGATCTCATAGATCAGGGAAGTAAGCCCGAGAAGACCAAGATAAGAGCATATCATGTGTCTTATGTGATAGGGCGTTCAGAGTTCGGGATTTTGCAATGGGGCTTGTCTGATCACCCAATAGTGGCGTAGCCTCTGCAAGTCCCCTTGTACGTTTCATGATGGCGAGCTGTTGAAAGAGTATGATGAGTATTGTCACGATTTGGTGTGACATCTCAAGTTATCTTGCATTATCGAAATAGAATACCCACATTTAAATAGAAGCAGGTTAGTCACGGACTCTTGTTGCTCTTTAATGAAAACACGAGTTGGCATGTGAAAGTATCTCTCTGTAACCTCAACCTGCACGCTTTCACGTATCTAGTTGTGAGGTAGTCGCATTGCAGTTGGCCTTATTGGGTTAATAAGTTCTTCACATGAGGGACATAACTGTGGAATCAGAATTGTGGTGTCACTCTGAGATTTCTTGGCATGATTTTTTTGATCGTGCAAGGTTTTGTTGGGTTTTTTCTCCGAGGCTCGGCACAGCATGGTTAAGACCCTCTAATAGCGAAAAAAAAAAAAAATCCAACAGTGTGGGATCGGTAGTCTTGAGCATAGATAAAAAAAAAAGGCTCATACTTCGGAGCCCCAGAAACCGGGCATCTGGGTCAGAGTATTAGAAAGCGATCGCCGGTAAACTTTCCTTGTCCTGAAACTCGCTCCGAAGTCGTAGATTCAGTATCAACTGACTTCAGGGATGAAGTTCTAGGACGAGGTAACGTGCGAAGTAGTGTAGATGTGGTGTTATCAACTCCGAGCTTTGCACACGGAACTTCTACACCAACGTGCCAATGACCAGATGGTGGAGGTGTTCACACCAGACCGACAGGGACCACGGTTGTTTGATTACCCAGGACATAAGTTCGACTTGCGTTCTGGAATTTGTGGAATATGATGGTAGGCTCTCTTGGTGGTCTGTTGAAAAATGCCATCACCTGATACGAAGTCCAGGCTTGACGATTGCCAAGCACAAACCCATTGAGCCATGCAGAGCTGAGGGAAAATGTTCGAAAATAGGAAACAACAGCTTTACAATTCAATTTGAGTTCCGGAATCAACAGATGAAACATCCAGCTCAACGCATGAGAACTGTGAGACAGCCTCTCAAAGCTAAAGTTGAGTGAGGCACATAGAATCTTGGGTCCAAGCTTCAACACATGCAAACTGAAGCTCAAGGATACTACCGCTATGGAGTTAGCAACGTCACTCAAGATCGAGGGGGTTCAAGACAACGGGATGGTGGCCGTATGCGGCAGAGACTCCGCTTGGAGATCAGAGACGGTTGAGGCACTTGCAGATGGGGGAAATGTGATGCCGGTACCCCGGCAGATGTGGACTGGGCCGTTCGATACGCTCAAGTCGAGATGAAAAACCATGTATGTCAGATTTTGACATGCAAGAAGATCCAATTGCACTCTGAACGGGTGTGGGAACGCGTATCCGTTGGGTTCGAAAGCAGAAAGGGCAACAACCGATCAATTACTTCTTGTTACTCTTTATGGTCACTGACAAGGGGATGAAACCCAGGCGAGGCGGTCCTCTATTCCATTTGGCCGAATATTGAGGTGGTTGAAGGAGCAAACTCTCTCAGCAAACGCAATGATGTTGTATATGCGGTCCTCCTGGTTTCAGTTTGAGAAGCGATGCGTTAAAATGAGGGTTGAGCGCCCGTTGAAGCCCATGTAGGGCATTCTTGACATTCAACGGCCACCGATCTTGGCTTGTGGGAGCCAGGGTCCCGGACGGGTGGCTTTCCAAAAGTGTGGCAGACTGCAGGACACTTGCAGCTCGCAGCGGTTTAATGGTGACCAGGGGGGTTTTCGACATGCCTTAGTGGCAATGGGGGCGGTTGAAATGCCGGGACAGCCAGATTAAGCCGGCGACAGGTTCCTTGTGGATGGATAGCGGATTTGGTGTCGTTTCCGGGGAGAGTAAACTGTGCCGGGTAAGTTGGTGGCCCGTGTGAGGGTCGCATGGTGTTGAAGTCAGCAGATTTAACGATTGTAGCAGGTTACTCTAAGATCATAGTCAGTTGAGCAGGATGAGGATATCTGCCAAGAGAGCTCTATGTAGGGTAGCTATCAAAGAGGATCTCAGAAAGTCCAATACCGGATAATTAGAGATGGTAATCAGGCGGATTACCATATCTGGGCGGCTGAGACTTGCGATCGACTATGGAGTCGCCATGCATCTGGAAAATTTGGTAGCGAGGCGAAGAGACAAGCGACAAGGCCTGCCACGTTGTCTTTTTCGATCAAGCAAGCAGGGAACTACAGCACATGCAGGCAGGCATTTCCCTGTAATCCTTGCTTGATTTGTCAACCGGGAGGTGACGGTTGACGATGATGCGTGGGTATGTACGTCGATGTTTGTGATGAAGACGGAGAAGCTAAGAGAAAGAGTTCTGAGATACGATGAAAAATAAAATAAAAGGGGTGACAGACGAGATTTCGATTACAGGGTCTTGAGCAAACTATTCAGAGTGGGAAGGTACGGAAGGTAACAGTCGGTAGCTAAGGCAGGTATGAATAAGTTAATGGTTTCCTGGGTTCATGTTCCAATCCGTGTAAGCGGAAAGTGGAAAGTGGAGGAGGAGGGGATGGAGAAGGAGAGAGTATGGGGTCATCCATCAGTCACAGATCGAAAAGGGAAGTAGGCCCAGAACAACTTCACTTTGCCTCGGTGCATCTCGCTGAAAGGGGATAATCAGAATCAGACCATACACACACACAAAAGTAAGAATTCGTTAATACCCGGATTATGTTATAATGACAAAATGTGACTTTACCATGTCATACCAAGTCAGCATTCGTCTGAGTAAACGAACATATTCGGGAGCAATATCACCACTGACGAGAAACCCCCACAAGCCGCTGCAAACATGCGGGACAACGTAATTAGATCCATACGTAGGTAGTGTAAATGTCATTAATATCTCTAATAAACGGGGCGGGTCGACCGACCTAGAGTGGACTGAGGCGGGCGGACAGTGAGTGAGGCTCAACATCGTCATGAATCCAGCATCGGGATGGGGGCCCACGAGTTGCAAGGGTATTCAGCCACGCCTCCCCGCCAAACGTGGGTGAATAGCGAATGCTCGCCTGTATATCCGAAAAGGTGCAGCAGATGGGATAGCGTAAAGCTGACCAATGTAGCAGATGATAATACCTAGACAAGACTGTTAGGATAAGTGACCGCCAAACAGCGGCAACAACTCCGACTGCCCATCTTACCACGGCAACATTACTGGTGTAAATAGACTGCATTTGCCTAGGCAAACTTGTTCGAACAAGGTACAGACAGAGGCGAGTTGGTAAAACGGCTGTCATAAAGAACCAGCTTAATTCCTCAGCTATGATTGGCCGCTATACTCTAAAGTTGTTTTACGGCCCTACAGCTAAAAGAGAGACCAACATGCACCAACAAGTTGTTTCGGATGGGAATTGATCGTGGTGATTGAGGGTCTGAACGCAAAGGCATTAAAAACGAAAAACATTCCGTAAGAAACGATACAGCAAAAAGCTCAAGCGCGGCAGGCATAGCGGCAGGGTTATTATTTCACGAGCCCCGGAAAGAAGCCGATTTGGTACGGTACGTTCAACGAAATAACAAGTTGATGAGGCGGCTGTTTGCATTGGTTGTGCTTGGACAATCAGAATCAGGACATGAAATTTAATAATGACTGTTTGAACGGGAGATTTCCAGAGTACCGCCAACAGATGATCGACTGGGTACTAGGTTGATGACAGGGACAGCGGTCAGTTCATTACTGCATCCAGCTGCTATTTCCTACGTATCGTTCCCTGTTCACGAATATCATATTCCATGGATGTCTGGAGTTGAGTTCATTACGATGATCCCCCAGCCTCAGACTCAGAAGCACAGATCAGGACCAGAGTTGTGGTCGGAGGCTCCGGCGAGTTTCCAGTGGCATGATTTCTTGGGCAAGGAACATTAGGGTTTGCAGGATCATGGACTTTTGACATGGTGAAGTTCGCCTAGCGACAATGTTTGAGGTTTAGGGCTGAGTTTCCAGGCGTCTTTTGCAGTGGAGGAGGTTCCATTCGAAAACCTTGCGTAGAGGCCCGGGCGGTTGGTAATAACTATGTGTAAGACTTATGCACGGGGGAAAGAGACGACAAGAGTGATTGACGCTTCAACTTATTTGAAACCATGTGCCTTCCATATTTGTTTGTGGTGGCTTGGTTTATTCTCCGAAGCCGCACTTTTATATCAACACTCTTCAATTTGCTTGTTTTTATTAGTTCTGTCTAGGTACTTAGTTAGTTGTCTCTTGATGAACATCTCTACTGCACTTGGTACCTTTTTCCAAACTCCCTGCTGTGCTGCGTATAGAAGTCCCCTCCAATTACGACACGTCGAATATCTTGCACTAGGATCATTACCCCTTCGGTAAATATCCTATCTTGACATTGGATGAGTATGATTTCTTACCAGCGCCGCGGGGTGGGGTCCGCTTCTTCTTACATCACACTCAGGGATGAATGGATGAATACAAACTCCGAAGACGTGAAAAAAAACAAGAATTCCATGTTGTTGTTTTTTACCGGATCACGCCTTTTTTTACTTCTTCTTTTTTTTTTCTTTCTTTTTTTTTTGAACTGGAGCTTTCAGATCGTGATGGTCAGAAGCAAGACCTACCTGTGACCTCACCAGGCAGTCTCACTATTTCAGAGTAGGCATTTCGCCTCGGCACGGCCGGTGTGCTAACTCTTAGAGTCTAGACCAAGGTTTTGGGTTTATCTGCCGCACTTTCGGTATCGATTCCGTAAGGGCAGTTTTAGAATGCATGCCTCTGGCCTTCAGAAGCTGCCTAGCACCACTTCACGAGCTTTTTTGGCTCCCCTTTTGCGGCTTACGCCCAATCCAATCCAAGACAGTTCACAGTCTTTTTCAGTGCTGCACCCCCCTAGAAGCGGCCCTAGAGGGTAAGGTAGTGGAGGTCTCCACTGTGAAATATGATCCTGGCGCTGCTGGGTTGGCCCCGAGAACCAGGACACAGGTGCCCTATGGTTTGATTTGGTGTGCCTCAGCGAAGGCCTGCCATTCCAAATCAGTTGGTTTTTGCTCATGGATTCTTTGAGTCATTCTGCTTCTGCCTCTGCCTTACCCTCAAGTTTGAGGTCGTTTAACCTTTTACTTGACCTTACCTTACTCGTATAGGTAGGTACAATATTCTACTGTAGCCTCGCCACACCATACCTTAGATAGATACGGAGTGCCTTAGTTAGTTGCTAAACAGGTTGACTTGCGTTATCTTACCTTGGGGAATTATTCTCCTCATTAATCCGGCATTCCCCTCCTCTGAAATTGAGTTGTCTCTTTTTCTTCCCAATTCCTCTTTTTCTTTCTTTCTGTCTGTTTGAATCTGTTCGGTCGTCCATAACCGACACGCAGTAATTGGCCGCACCTAGCGCGATCAAACAAGGCGACGTACCTGCATCAGTGGATACCTTAAACTCTTGCTGTCCATGTTATCCCCATTCCCAACCCCATTCGATCCTGTCTAATTGAATTCCAATGTGATAGTGGAGGTAAGGTTAGGATCGTATCCTTACCTTGTCATTCGGTCTCGGTACCTGACTGACCTTCCACCACTAACTCACTCATTCACTCACTCACATTTTTTTGCTTGTGCTTCTCGGTCGTTCGCTGCCTACAACCCCCATTTCAGTTGCTGGAACCGATCCCTAGGCTGATTTCCTTAGAAGGCCCCATCTTCCAAGATATACACCCCCCTTCCCTTCCATCTGTTAGTGGAGGGTTTCCCTTCCCTGGGCTTCTCTTTTCTCCCCCTCCCCCTCTTTATTCTTCTCAATCTTCCAGAAGCGTCAAGGACAGGGCATCCTTTACAAAACCCCGTCCGTCTGTACCGTACCGTACCGTACCTTTAACGGGGATTGGGGGCACATCTGGGATTTGGGCCGACAGGAGGAGAGAACTATACTTCTGAGTACAGTACGGCATTGCACTGCACTGCCTGTACTACGTACGACTCTACCTACAGTACCTTTAAGGTCCTTACACTCAAAATTCCACATTAACTGTCTTTAATGCCCTGGCATGGGCATGACGGCTCAAGACCAAAAGGACAGTCAGGACAGGATAGGGTCGAGCAAGGGCACGGCCTTCAACATCGTCCCTCCGTCCTTCAGTCCACACATCCATGATTTTGGGACCCGTTGGCGGGTACATTATCGCCAATGTCCCCCGGGAGTCCCTCGTTGTTGTAACATTGAAGCTACTGTACCAGAAGAACGAACCCCCATATCCATACCATACCCATAGTTCACCTACCTTACTTCACATAACCTTGCTCCCTCTCGTCTTTGCTCGCTCGCTCGCTCGCTTTGTCTCCCGTCAATCGTCCGTTTAATCTACTCAATTTGGTGTTGGCACCACCTGTCGGCATTTCCGCCTCGTTGCTCGTGCCTCTTCCGTCGTCTATCTCCCAGGCCCGTTGTTGCAAGCCTCATCCCGGCTTCCGTTTGACAGTCCTTGCTTGCAAACGACATCATATCAGAACTCTGATCTTTGTTCTGTACCTTACATTTGAACCGCATTGCATTGCCTTGCCTTACTTGCACTGCAACGACGACTGAGCGTGCAACTGACACCAACACCGAAACTCTGTCACTTCGCCTGATCCTCGCTCCCGTTCCCAAGTATAAAGACCTGTGGCCCTCCTCCCTCACTCAGCTGTTGATGAATCACGACGTCTTCCACAACAACTCTGACACATTGCCTACTCTACTACTTCAACTCTCACCTTTTACACCCATAAAAGGACAGCTCTCATCCTGTTGTTGCACTGCATTATCAACATCTCACCGCACTCCGCCTTGAAAGCCCTGACGCTTCATACAACAGCTATCGTGTAAGTCCAAGGAAGAGCGGGCATGAGGTTGCGTTCTACATACCGCATCTTACATATTTGCTTACAACTTACATATAGCCCATTTTGGGTTGTCCGTCTCATGTATGCATGTAAGGCTAATATTGTATTCCCTCAGGAACATAGCCGCATCCAATTAGGCCATCAAATCTTGTGAGAGGGTTCAAGAGACTCTCGACAGCATCTACACCTCTACTGTACCACCCACAACACCGCCACAATTCCCGACAAAATGGCCAACGCTTGCGCCCACCAATTCCGAATGATCAAGTCGGACAACACTCTTGTCCAGTGGATCTGCCAGCACTGTCGGTCCGGTCCTCACTGGATGATCTGGGAGTGCACCTATTGCAAGCTTCATCTATGCCGACCTTGCACGCAGTCTGCTTAAGGGCTTGTGTATACATGCGCAAGTCATTTAATGCCGAGACAGTCTTTGGCAGCCACATGCAAAAATGGGTGTGCAGCTGTTTTGTTGTCCTTTCACTTTTTTCTTCTGCTTCTGCAACCTCACTCGGCACCAACTGATATGGCCTGACTTACAAAATGCGAAAGGCTCAACCCAAGCAGGAAGTGGAAAGCTTCCCCTTGGTCTCGGTGCCGATGCACATTTGCGATCAGAGAAGATGGTCTCAGCATGGGCATTTGATTCGATTGCACTTGGCACAAGTTACTTGCTGCTACGCTACACTACAGTACGCTACGTACTGCGGAACGGCAGCCCGGAGCTGGCTCTGGATGCACGGCTACCGAATCGTCACACACCCCCTCGCGTGCACCCATCACAGCATTTCTTTTCACTTTCAGTTGACACACGTCATTTCGACTTAGACTCACTGGCTTGAGATTTTCATATCATACCGAGTTCAGCTGAGCTGAGCTGGGCCTCGAAGAACAACACATACGCATGCATGCATTGGACAAGACATCAACCAACAAACAACTTGGAGTACATTAAGAGCTGATACAGTGACTCAGTCGGGCTGTGTCAGTGTCTCTCCTGGGTATTCGGCCAAACGGTGGTATTTTGGGTGACTTGGACTTTTTTACGCTTCTGCCTCTGATTTCCATGACGGAATAGCGCCCTGCACGTTCCACGTGGGAGATTCCATTCACAGGGACCTGTGGCCCGTTTTCGGAATTGTGCAGCACTAGTCACCCCCTTGGCCCTTGCGACTGGAGCGAAGACCTCTCACTCACTAGCTCACCAAGCTTCAACGCTTCTGTCTCGCCGTCTCGTTCGCTTGTGGCCCTACCCAAGTCGACAACCCAAGCATAGAGGCCAGACCAGCCTAACACTCAACGCAACGCAACGATGGGAAGACCGGACTGTTAGACGTGTCATGTTGCTGGAACTCTCCTCCAATCTACAGTCCCAGTTAGGAACTTTCCCTTTTAGGAGATCTAATCTGTTACAGGTGATCCTGACTGGTCTCTTTTGATGTTATCTCTTTTCTTCATTTCATCTCCTTTCCCCTTTTTCCTTTTCGTTTTCTCTTCCTTGTAATACCTGGCTTGTGGTTCATCGCCTGCATCAAAACGGTGTTTGTTGGAATTTTTTTCTTCTTGTTTCTTTTTCTTACTTTCGGAGGGTTTGCCCCACGCTTTGGTCTTTATCTCCTCAACCTCCACTGCCAGAAGCAACTTGACTGCTGATTGTACTTTTGGGCGGGAGAGAAGTCAAAGGGGAATGTCGTTATGACCTCATCTTATTGGAGCCAACAAAACTTTCCGTTTGGCTCATGGCGCAAGGACAGAAAAACAACGATTTTTATGGATATGGGACTGGTGTTTTTTTAGGGTCGGCGCTCGAAATAGACTATGGCTCAAGCCAGACAGATACGGGGCGAACCAGAGGATATCAAGAGGGTGAGAGGAACACACACATCAACTAGTGTATCGCTATCGTCATAAATGAAAACATTCTGTTTCTAGCTTTGACTCCTTCTCTACCACTAAATGCTAGCTAAATGATTGTCATCATCATCATCGACGTGGTGGATGTGAAACTGAATCATGAACAAGACCTTGATTAGTAGTAGTATCATTACCTCAGTGGGAGTCTTCCCCAGTCTTTTCATCTTATACAAGAAGCCTAGCGATTCGATCTAATGAGCCTTGATTGGCCCGGAGTTTACGAGTAAGTTCACGACGTTAGGTACAGTAGCTGCTGACTAGTGAGCATGAGCGGTACCTGCCTTCTCATCCCCAGCCCCAAGGACCAGAAACTTGAGGTGAGAGGTGAGGTGGACATTGGACAGTGAGGAAAGAGGCCCAAGTCCTGTAATCTCCCCTCCCACCTACGGCATTGGCTGCCCTTTCCTCTTCTATCGTCCGCCTCGGTTCTCGTATTGAGTCCCTGCCTTCTTTCAGTGCACCATCGTGTAGATCTCTTGTCTCATCTCATCACGATCCTACCTTTTCAATATTTCTCATTACCACATCACTTTAAACTTTTCTCTCCCCTCTTAGCACCTCGCTTGGATGCTTACTTCACTTTACTTCCCTTCCCCGAGCCGTCTTTGACTGGACTGGACTAGGTTGCGCGGGTCAAATGCGAGAGCCTTGCTCATGGGCAACCAACTTCCATTACCAGACACAAGCTGACGTGGAATAATGCGCATCATCTTCTCCTGGGAAACATCCGGATGGCTGTGGCAGTCTTGTGGAGCGTCGCAGTCTGTGTCTGTGCCATGGCGCAGCGAAGGAAAAGAAGCTACCTACTTCACTCTGAGGGAGCACCGGCACCGAGATCGTTGACAGAGCTAGCTATGGATACCTTTTTTAACGCGGATGATGCTATTCTAGGCTTCACGCCGCCCCAGTCTGATCGGCGTTTTTAGCGGCCCGCCAAAAAGACCAATCTTCACCAGAAGCCTTCCAGAACAACTTAGAAGCTGTCTCGTATTGTTTCCACTCTGCACACGGTGCATACGCGAACCCAGGTCCCCAGCTTGACGTTTCCAACGGTGAAGAGCAACGTCGACACGCGAACCAGGGGTTTTCCAAATTACCGAAACACGCCAATGCCTGATGTAGACGCTTACAGCCTCGCAAATGTTTCAATAACGTGTATGATACACAACCACCATACAAACTTTGGTATTCAATCAAGGCTCGTTTATACGGAACTATCCTGAGTCATGCCGACAACCTTAACAACTATCACGAGGCACGACACACCCCCCATGTTTAACGGATTCGACATCTCGCCCGCCAGGCCGACACGGTCCCATCTGGGAACGTACCCGGAGCTTTTGAGGTGCTTTGCGAGCTGTCTGAGCATACATGATAGTATCACTGTTGTTGATTCAGTCTTTCGCCTCGCTCATTGGTCCGTTGGTTGTTCGCTTCAAGACTGGCTGAACTCTTTTGCCCTGTCTTGCTTTGTTTCAAAACTCACAAGCATCAGTTGACGAGCTCTTCGACCATGCACATTCATGTCGCTTAACGATCGGGGTGGCAGGGCCTGCCATGCTCCTCAGATTGTGCTAGGGCTTTTGTGTGACCAGTTCGTGTGACGACCTTGTCATACTTCGGCAAATCATTAGAATGCACGGGTTGATGGAACGTTTCCAGATGCTCGGACAAGAAGTTGTCAGTTGCGTGTGACTACTCGCCTCCGGCCCTTTACGGACACTGCCATGCCGAAGAGAGACCGCTCCGTCTCGGCGTCGGATGTAAATGGCTGACCCCAGTCCCCACCCCTCCGGCCTCCCGCACCGAGATATGGCGGACGGACACTGGGCGTTTGCGGCCGGACACAAAGCTGGTTTGGGTCACATCTGCTCTTACGATCTGCCTTCTTTGCAAGATTGTGCATATTCAAAGACATCGGCTGGTAGTTTGAGGGCGGTTCGCTGAGGCAACGTTGCTGCACTTGTCACTCTTTCTGGCACCTTGATCGAAGAAATAGGTATGTTTATTCAGGCAAGTAAAAGCCAACACGGTAGCAGGCCCAGCAGAGCCGCAGCCGTCAGCCAGAATGAGAGAACTATGGGTATGCTCGACCTCGTGTCTGAGGAAGACTGGTAGTATTTTGCGATTTTGGGATCCGCCAACGCCCAATCCCATACAGTACGCTCAGCGCTTCTCTTGGTCACCTCCACACTGTCACCAATGGATATGATCGTATCGCCACCACGGTTATTGGTGAGAAACCCGTATCTGCCGAAAACTGGAGAATACTTTGATCCAGTATCGACTCTTCGGTCAGACATGAGCTTCTTGAGTACCGTGCCACGCTCCCCTTTTGCTGCACGGCCAGTGGAGTAGTCAACGTTGAGCGAAGTGCATCGTCCGCACATCTTGGTGAGAGCTACTTGATGAGCCCCATTAATGGTCAGCTGTGCCCAAAAGTCCTCATCCCATGCGGTTTCGCCATCCAGAACAATGTTGGGTCGCATAGCCTTCATGTCAACGTCGCATGTCGATAGCCGGGCTTTGACGTTGCTGAGAGATTCTTCTGTGGTGAACAGATAGGGCGCACAATCAGTAAAGGTAATCCAATCATCCTCAGTGGCTTTCTTCCCTAAAAGGTGGTTGAGAAGCAACATTGGCCATGGCGGAGGAGTAGCCTGAGCCTTGGGAGAAAATGTTCCCAGCACAGGGCGTCGACCATCGCCAATGAAGACAAGAGCTGTGTCGAAACCAAAGCAAGCGGTGAACCATGCATCATATTTGGGTCCCATGCGGTATGCAATAACACGACTTTGATGTAGGCTGACGTCGGCCTTGCTCAATCCATTAATATCCGGTTCAATTGGGACTTCAAGGACAGTGTCCTGCTCTGGTTTCCATGGCACAAGTGGTACTTCTGGAATCAGGTACTTGACCCGGATCTTGTCGCCAACGACTTCTTGTGCGAAAAGACTGCATTCTGGGTGACCGGACAATTGGATCTTGCTGAAGTCGCCCGACTTCTCAATCTTGTAAAGCATGAAACGACGGTCATATTGAAGCCCTTGTGGGCCTAGTTTGGCCGACTGGACTTGAATGCCTCGAAGTCCTTTGATAGGATAGTACCAAAGCTATCATGGGCTGTCAGCAAAAGTCCAGGACCTCTCACAGAGATTGGCATGAGTGAAGCTTGATCGGACTTACCTGAGTGACCTTCATTATTCCTTGATGTGTTGTTTGACAGCCTGTCAACAGGACAAAGCAACAATGTTTATGATGTGAAAGGTAGAACTGGATTGCTAATCAGGTACGAGCCCCTCGTTGACTAGGTAGGCAAGCCATAGCCGACTCAAGCACTAACCCAAGGTACCTAATTCCTGTTAGTTTTGAGGAGGTGACGCAGGCAATTGAGATAACATGGCATTCGGCTCCCGCTACCGAAGATCTCACACCGCATCTACTCATACGTCCAATCACAAACTATTGATTGCAATACAGTCTTGGTTTTCAATCTCAGCTGAAGTAACCCAACAAGACTCATTGTGAGTTCTTATTTGTCTCTTTACGAACTCTGTCTTTCATTATTTGTTTCTGTTGCCTCGGTCCCGAGTTCGGTAGACCTCCACTGTCGGAACCCCCCCGCTGTGTTCCGTAACAGACCTCACAAGACATGAAAGGCAACAGCCATACAAATGATTCATCATATCATTATCTCTTCCTTTCTCGTTTGACTGAGTAACTTTTAAGCGAACTCGGGCAGCCGATACGTGTAATTGACAAGTCTTGAGCCCTTCAGAGTCGAAGTGGCTGGCGGTATAGTTCAAGGGCGTCGTTGACATGGCCCTCCACTTTCCGGCATGTGCAATGAGACATCACAGAGGTAGAGAGAAGAAGTGTAAGGACAGATTGATTGTCACTCAATTCTATATTCATCAATGTCTGCTCTAAAGCTCAGAGATGGAGCTGAATCTTGGCCTAGTATATGACAGAGTTATGAATAAAGAGATCTCTGTTCTTATCTTCCGTGGGCCTTGTTAGGGTCCATATTCGATGTAACTGCACTGGAGGCTCCTGTGACTTCAATATTTATATGGTGCTCTCGTGCTTTGATGACTTAGCCAGTGAGTCTATTTTATCCTTTCATGACTCAGATGGTTCACCACCTTGATTCGAGTGTCGTTGTTACTGCACTGGTAGATAGAAAAGACCTTGGGATGACAGTCAGATTTCGGGGACCTCAACTTCTGCACGTGAGATAAAGAGGATTTATTTTACACTTTTATCAAAGCAATTGCTTCATCTGACAGATTAAAATGGGATACTTCCTTCTCTCTCCAAGAGCCCACCAGTTTCTGACATCATTGAACCATCCTCCGTCTTGGATTTGTATGGCTTTATGCGGCTTTGTTACCCTGGACTCACAACACACCGTTTCCGACGAATGTCCCCTGCTGGATACCTGATCTGAATCCTGTTATAAGTGACCGTCCGGCGCTCTGTTTCTTCGGGGCTGCATACACGGTGAGCATCAACTTCTCGACTTCTTGTCTTCTCAATGATAATTTCGGTTCAATACTCTTGAACACAACCATAGATCAAGTCGATCACTGGGCCCGCTCGAATAGTCTTGATCGTAATGACAATCGAGAGACTTCTCTAACAGTCGCTATCGGCATGGCTTATTCTCCTTGTTCTTCATTCCATGACCCGAGAAACTTTTGACAGTTTCCCTTCCATGTCCAGCAGGATCATGAGCCAAGCTCAATATCCATTTTGAAGATATGAGTCAAATATACGGCGATACTTAACGGAATAGTTTCCTTCACAAACATTGGTTTCAACCGTTTGCGCAGGATCATAGGACATGCCCTGTTGGTACTGTGATACACTTGCCATCACAGGTTGTTGCAGTTCTCTTGTGAATCAGCGTGTCTTCATCAAGTCAGCAATGCAGAATCGTGGAGGAAGTTGACACCACCTGCCAGACGCTCGATTTGTCTTTCGTTTCTCGGGGTTCATTTAACAGATACTGGAGACCCATATTCTAGTGTATGATCTTGAATATCGTTGGGCCTCCAGTTCCAGCATTTTCAAAATAAGATACCTGACACTGGACCTTAGGGTAAGCTCAGTACTGATGAGGTCATGTAGTTGTATTATGAAATCGCCTCCGGTTCAACACCAATAACACGAAGGAGATATTTTCAGCATGTTGATGCGACAAGACCAATATGCCTTGGTAGTATGCGTACAGCTTTCTAACACATAGGAAGAGGCGCAAGGAGAATACGTAAACCCAACCACTGCATCCAGTCTCGGATTGGCGAGCTGAGCTGCATATTCTTGCCTCTTTTAAAGATCGGCACTCAAGATAACATGAGTGCTGACATGACGGTATCATCGCGTCTGGTCGGACCCGAAAAGCGGAGCACATGCCGCGAGCCTCGAGGAAAGATTCATCGTTATAGCTGACACTGCCACGAAGACTCCATGATAGCAATTTTTTTTTTTGGTCCGTGTCAGAATGGAATTTGTCCAGGGTTTCATCGATTAATAGCTCCCAGGGACGTTAAAATAAGATGTGGATATTGGGTGAATAAGATCGCGCAGCTAACAAATCCAGCCAAGCATCATATCACGGCTCGACGCCATTGCTGACATCTATATTCCTAGCCAGGAGGGTGGCGTCGTAGCGCGAGATGAGGCCCTATTAAGCCATTTCCTTGAAACACCAGTTGTTCAGTGAGATGGTCATCCCATAGAGGACTGCAGTCTCGAGCAAGTCAGGTCAGCCCTACGTCTTACCTTCATATCGAAATTTGTTTTCGCTAAGCCTTAGCTCCCCACAACTCAAAGCTGAGCAAGATGCAAATGCGCCTCGACCTAGGCTTTATCTGGTTCGACGAGGCGCTGACGACCCGCAGGAGCTGCCACCTCTGATGTAACAGACCCTGGCCTTGTCCTTGTTGTTGAGGCATTGGCTGCTGGCATCGGCAATATGGAGAAAAAGAAAAGAGGCTGACAGCGTTTCTTGGCGTTCCATCACTAAAGAACCTGGAATACAGATCAAGACATATCATTCAGCACGACGTCGCCTTATCACAATATCATGGCCTCTTTCTCGTATTGCTGCTCTGGCCAATGGCGAGATAATCGCTCCGAGTCTTCGCTCACAAGTGACCGTAAACATTGCAACATCTTGAAACCCTAGGAGGATTCTCGAGCACCGCCTTTTGGGAATGGATGATCCAACCCTGTGCATCCATCGCGGAGACTAAAATCTGACAAGCACTGCCCAAGGTCCATCGCATGAGTCTCATTCAGGCTCCTTGAATGGTAGATCCCAAGTCCGAACCCTGGGCTCGGAATCCCGTATGGATCTCAGGCAATGAATTTCATTTTTTCTTCCTCATTGAGGTTGTAGGATCACAAAGTCCCAGCCGGCTTATAAGATGGAGTACATGCCGCCTTGTTGGCTTGACATGATGAGCGTTGCTGTTGTTGTTCCTCGTCCTTTCCCACGAGGATATAAGTGAAAAACGGAGAGTCAAAGTTGCCAATAACCTCTCTACCTTTTTGAGCAACAAGTGATACGCCACAATGTCGCTTTCAAGCTATGGCGTCGACGACGCTAAGCTACCACAACAACCTTTCCTTCCAGGTGCCAAGCCCGATACACCAAGCTTCCTCGACACAACTGCATGTCTTTGCGCTCTTCGTGCGTTACCTGGACTCGATAAGCTCGCCGAAGCCGGAGCAAATTTCGATAACGGCCAAGCAGCATGGCAATGCATTGGAAACCAAACACAAGGTGTATACAACATCACAAGCGGAAAATGGTACAAGGCCAAGAATCCCAAGGGTTCGCTTGATCTGCCCATGGAAGACAATTCCAACCCTCCTGTCGGAGGTGATCTCGTATGGGACTCCAAGAGCCGTTCTCTTAAGCCATTGAAGGACAAGAACACACTCACTGTTTACGACCGAGACTGTACTGGCACCAACCGATCGAGCTTCTCGACCAGTTTCTACAGAACCACATATCAGCTTCTTAACGATAAGCTTCCTATTGATGCTGCACCCTGCTGGAGGCCTGGTGCCCTTCCTCTGCAGCTGCAGAACGTGTCTTCCTGGCAGAAGTATGGCTGTAAAGAAGGGTTTCTTTGTAAGTTCACTGGCTGGGTTGCTTGAAATCGAAATTGACGTTTTACAGGCCAGAACAACACCATCAATTCACTCCCTCAATCATGTCCTCCTCTTGAGAAGTGCACAGTTGCACGTCTCTCAGGCATGACTTGCTCATTGAACGGAACAAACGTGGGGATGGGGGTTTTCGAGCCCATTATCTGCCAGGCGGGCCACTATTGCCCTTTGGAGGAAAAGGGCATGAAGAAGATTAGATGCCCTGCCGGTTCATATTGCCAGCCTGGTGCTTCGACTCCAACACCATGCCTATCTGGCAGCAGGTGTCCGGAGGGTGCCTCCTTTGAGAGGTATCTGATTCCTGTGGGCGTTCTAGTCATCATCGATTTCCTCCTCCTTGTTGGTATGTTCGTCTTGATGTTCCGTTCACGATGGCAGAGAACATCCAAGGCCCATGCTGGTGCTCTGAAGAGACACAAGACCATGAGGGCCGTCAAAGCGACAATCACTGGACGTGGATACAAGGAGTTGCCCGAAGATCAAGATAATGAGATGGCTCCAATGCAGCCTGGCTACAGTCGTTATTCACCATATGGACAAGATTTCCGAGAGGGACGCACTCGAACTGGTTTTGAGGCTGCTCTCTCGCGGAACAGCGTCTACAGCTCGGAACAAGAGCAGAAAGAAATGGAGGCCAACCCACAGCTCAAAGCTTTTGTTGAGTCAATGCGACGAGCAGCTGAGGCAACCAACTTCGGCCTCTCCTTCAGATACTCCGACCTTGTCTTTCATCCCAAAAAGAGCCCAAGGCCCATCCTTCAGAACGTCACAGGCTCTATTGAGCAAGGACAGCTTGTTGCTGTCATGGGTGGCTCAGGAGCTGGTAAATCGACCTTTGTCAATGTTTTGATGGGCAAAACGAGCAATACTGGTGGTATCGTTGCGGTCAACAATACTCCAGGCAAGATGAAGCAGTACAAGAAGTTGACAGGCTACGTGCCTCAGGATGATATCGTGTTACCTGAGCTGACGGTCTACGAGAACATTGTGCACTCGGCACGTATTCGACTTCCTCGTAACTGGAGCAAGAAAGATGTCGAAGCTCATGTTGAGTCTGTCATTGACTGTCTAGAGCTTTCGCACGTGCGAGATTCTCGGGTCGGTAGCGTGGGCAAGCCTGTCATCAGTGGTGGTCAGAGAAAGCGAGTTAGTATTGGCATGGAATTGGCAGCTGCCCCAATGGCTATTTTCCTTGATGAGCCAACCAGTGGTTTGGATGCTACCGCAGCATCATCCATCATGCGCACCCTCAAGGCTATCGCGAGACTCGGCATCTCCATCATTGTCATCATTCACCAGCCGCGAACTGAAATTTTCGACCTGTTTGATAATCTCATCCTGCTTGGTAACGGACAGACCATCTATGAAGGCCCTCAAATGGAGTCACAGACATATTTCGAGAGCATGGGCTTCCAATTCCCAGAGCACAGCAACCATGCAGATGTAATTACCGACATCATCACCGGTAACGGTCGGGAATACAACAGCGCCGGTGATGTTTCCAAGGAAGCACTCATCTCGCACTGGGCTAAGATGCGCCAGAGCAAATCGGAAGAAGCTTACGAACGCAGAAGTGTCAGGTCCACGATGCTGGGCGATACAGGGATGCGCCAGGCGCTCAAGAAGCGTGGTGCTCCCTATATCAAACAAGGATGGCTCTGCCTCTGCCGTGCAATGCTTCAGCAATATCGCGCGAGGGCTGCTCTGTTTGCCGAGATGGGACTTGCTGTTCTCGCAGGTGCCCTGCTTGGTCTCGCCAATAACCCCAAGAACGGTATTATGTTTGTCGGTCTATTCCACGAGCCCTATGAGGTCTTATCGACAGCTATCGACTTCTTCTCTGCACCGCAGTTCGCGCTTCTTATTGCCATTGCTATTGGCCTTGTTGCGGGTGCCCCTGGAGTCAAGCTCTTCTCCGAAGAGACACTCTTGTACAGGCGAGAGGCTGAAGCAGGCCATTCCCGACTGGCTTACTTCCTTGCCAAGGTTATTTCTGTCTTTCCCCGCATGGCACTTGGTTGCATGCACTTCACCGTGCCCTTGTTCTTGTTGTCTGTGCCCATCATCGACTGGGGTCTTGCATTCCTCACAAATTTGCTGTACTTCTACTGCATTTATGGCCTTGCAAGTATCGTAAGCATGGTCGTTCGACGTGAAGATGCGCCACTATTTGCTACCATGATTGCCCTCATCACTGGTATTCTCTCTGGTTCCGCACCTCCATTGGCATCTGTTAAGGATTGGCATATGGAGTGGCTGTGGCGAGCATCTCCTGCTACATGGTTGGCGGAACTGTACTTTGGGCAGCTTGTGGCGCCTTTTGCATACCTCTTTCAGGTCGATATTGCAGCTGAGGCGACTGGATATCATCTTGACCGCAAGTGGCTCAACATTGGTGTTTTGGTCGCAATCGGAACTGCTTATAGATTGATTGCCTTTGCTGGCATGGTACTGGGACATCGATTGAGAAGATGATAGGCTGTGGTAGCTTCCTGGTATGGGTGTTTACACGAAGAAGAATTTATGTTTGATGTAAAGTGATGAAAGAAAATTTTAGTTTAATTCATCTTTCTTGTTAGTACTCGCCTGATATGCTTGACAAGACTTTCCAGCAGGAGCAGCCAGCTGGCAGCGAAGCTTTTTTCCGTTACAATAAAACTGCAGGAGGGAAGGTAGTCGCCCGATCCTGTTATTCGTACTGTCCGTCATTGAAACAGATTAATTTTGCCTGAATGCCTACCTAGGTACCTATTCTCTCGCGATTTTTAGTATCAACATGATCTCACAAAGTTTCGATCGGCCTTCGCAATAAGCATCTTCAACTGGCGGAAGATCACGTTTGCTCGCAAGGATCTTTTACAGTTTCAGGGTCTTTTTTCTTACAGCATCCCTGCGAATTCTACAGCAACAACGTTGTGGTTCGTTGCAACGAGGAGGGGCTGGATCGACACTCGTCAAACACGTTGACGGACATGAGTGTTTCGAGTTGTGCTCCGTGCTCCATAAGAGTTTCACTGTCGTGCGTTTCATGGCGGTTTCTTGGAAGTTTTAAGCATGGACCTATTAAATATTGATTGGGAAACAACCGAAAAAGTCGTATTTTGCACCCTGCAGAGAACAGGATGAGCACAGTCAACCAAAAAGTTTCAATCGCGAAAACGGGCGTCATGTTCCTAATGACGAGAACATCAACGACCAACGTCAACGAAGTCGTTGAGCCGCGTACTGTGCTAGAGCCAGTACGGCAAGTGGGAGAGAACGATAACTATTCATACCTTCTCAGTTACTATCACATACTTTCATGCGGCTAAAACCACAAACTTCGGCCAAAGGATTCCGAGCAAATCGGTTACCGTTGGTAACTACGAAGGATTCGCGTTCTCAGGCGGCGTTGATGAATTCATCCTTGGTTGTTCCCCCACACATCCGTCGCTTAGGTGGTAGATGCTTGTCACAAATGGTTTCCTTCCCCTCTGTGCGTTATGGCTGGCTGGCGCGTCAACAACTTTTGCAACCAGGGATATGCTGGATACGTCAGCAGTGGAGTTGATCCAACATAGAGATTACCACTTTGAACACGTTTGAACATCCTCCGACGTTGTTTCTTGCTTCAAACTGTCACGTCAAGGACGATCAACTCTTGCTGCAACCACCGAGATGTTGATAGCCGAACCAAGCGACATATATCGTGTCAACCTGAACTATTGGATTGGCCGGTTACTCCTCAAATGACTATTGCCGCATGAGAGAGATGGCGTCAAGACAACGGCGCCGGCACAGTTAGTGCGATAAGGAGACACCGTTGTCGCTGGTCTAGACTATTCAGCTCTTGGGAACAGATTTCACTGGCCCCTGACGACCCAGCTGTAAAGGCCGCTACGGAACATGTCGTGTTCAAACCGGGTGCCAAGCGGCGATTTACTATATGTCCTCTGTATGAAAGTTTGACCTGTACATCAATGATATCGATATCGCCCGATTGTCAAAAGCTTCAAGCACATGAAGGTTGCAGATATTGGTTTTAGAGCCAACGCAGGCGGGCTATCAGTGTGTCCACTCACACCTTGAAGCCATGCCTTACTCGGCTGCGTTATAACTTGCCCCGGAGCCAGGTGAGCCCTTTATTTCAAATCGAACAGCTGGGGCCCAAGCATGGTCAAGGCAGGATCAAATCAAATTTAATTGACTGGCCGTCGCGTGCTCGTGGAATTTCGATTTCGCATGGGCCAACCTGAACGTTATGAGACTACAGGGCACCAAGGATAAACTAACATGCTCTGGGCCGCTGGTCGTCTCGGCTCCCCGCTTCTAGTCGTTTGTTGCTGGGACCCAAGTGGAGATGAGGGGCTGAAGGCTGAAATGCCCCCTGTTGTGTCATTCAACAAAAAGACGAGACGAGAGACAACGCCTCTGATGAGGTTGGTTACTGACGATTAGCTACATTAGGAGGGGAAGTGTGAAGCTCTGAACTTGGAACATGACGGTACGACCAAGAGACAAGATATACTTTTTATGATTGGATGAGATGTTGAAGATAAGGCAAAAGAGGGGTGCATAGGTATCATTATCAAAGTGAAGATACTGTGACGGAACCACAGTACATATGTGCGTTGCAGCAAGTGCACCACTACACCGAATCCTTCTCAAGAGTCCAGGCCAACGATGATTGATATCGCTCGACGAGATAGCGTATCTTGTCACGCAACCATGACCGACATCAACACCACCACTACCAATGTGCAAACCCGCCTGGAATCAGCTACTAGTGATTCCACCATCCCGCATCCACGCTAGAGAGAACAAAGCAGACCATTTATCTGTCTAAACTCGCGAGATACAGACACACACGAGAGAAATAGAGGCACAAAGGCGCCAACCAACGAGTTCAGGGATGAGCCAAGGGCCCAGGGATCCGGCCTCGACGCCGTGACAGCGCCGCACTATGCAAGGATCTTAATGCAGAGTGTGTCGCATTCGAAAAAGAAAAAGACGCTACGGCCACCAGAGCGTCGGGTCGTTCCCAAGCCTATTTTTCGACTTGCAGGAGCTGACGACCCTACCCTTCTCGAAACTTTGAAATCTCTTCCTCTTCCCCCGGACTCGTCTCGATCTATTTCTCTCTCGTCTCCCTCTTCCTCCCTCGACCTATTGTTTGTTAAACATAATCACATCTCGACTTTATAATCATACTATTATATTATACCCTTATTGTCTTCCCCAGTCCACTTTGTTTCTGAAGGCTGGCTTCCTTCTATCATCTTTGACTGCTCTTATCTTATTCTTCCTTTCTACCTCCAGTACCTATCTAGGTAGTCTAATACGCCATATCTCACTATGGCCACCTACACCACCATGGAAGGTCCTCAGCATATTGCTATTCGAGAGCTTGATCTGAGGGCCTGCCACCCAAGCACGGTTGTCGATAGAGTTGGTGCTGTTCCAGTTTTGAAGACAAGTGCTGGTAAGTTTCTCTGATTTCTCATCATTTTCTCTTCTTTGTTCTTTCAGGGCCTTGTCCTGCTGTAAGAGCCCCCTGTCGCCCGGTTACTATGGCCACCACCAAAGACTACCCTGGTCACAACCTTGAGCACACGACAGTTCGTATAGGCCTGACTTGATGGTCACGAACTCGACGTTCAAGCGCTGGAACTATTCATTCTGTAGCTTCAGCAAGCTCTAGACACGATGGGTTGTGTTGATATGTTTCCGTCATGAATCATATTCAATATGGCCGGCTTGGGAACAAACCTTGACGGAACCAAAACGGGTAAACCAAAACACCATGACTAACATCGCAACCATAGCTTTCTTCACATTCCTCCGCGCCAACCTTGTCCTCCACTCGGCAATGACTTCAGCCACCAGCACTCCGCAATTTGGTCCATCTGTTCCTTTTTCCTCTTTTGTCCCGCCATCTCCCTCTCCGCTTGCAGCTTCTACGCCATACTTTGGTCTCGACAACGACGATGACGTCGAGCCGTTGTCCCTCGAGGTTCTCGACAAACCTCAAGACAAGGTTGAGGGTATGCGCCTCGTCGCGGACTCAATTGCCCAGATGCGCCAAAGAGCCTCTTTGAACCTCGTTTTCCACCCGCTTTGTCTTGCCGGCCTATCAGCAACCTTGGCTGCCATTTACCATTTCGGCGGCGTTACTCGTGACTCAGGACTTGGTATGACGGTTTCTTGTGGAGTGATCATGAGCTACCTTATGGGTATTCGTTACTTGGCCAACGGTTATATTTCTTTGGCTGAACGCTTGCGATGGAACTGGCTACGTGCTGATGACGGAGAGGAGGATACCCTGCTGGCTGCTCGATTGAACCAAGACATCATCGGAACCCTCGTTCTACGCCTTGAGCCCAACCCGACTTCTAGCCACAGACGCAGACGATCGCTTTCTCTACGAGGAGGCAAGGGTGTCATTCGCGCGTGGACCACCAACCTCAACTACCGTGGAAAGGGCGTTGGAAAGGATCTCCTCCAGGAGGCTGTCCGTGTTACCAAGGAACGTTGTGGAAAGGATGCTGAAGTTGGGTTCGCTCAAGAGCACGCCAACAGCGCCATGTTACTGCCCGGCATCTTCAACGCCCCCTTCCGACGTGACGAGGTCCGAGCTACCAGGGCTTTGGATGGTATCTTGTCCAACTGGGACTTTGTTAAGAAGAGGAGGTAAATGAGTTGAGTTGGTCAACCATTGCTTCACATGTTCAAGGGACGAGGAATATATATCGACGAGTTGGTCATCAACAGGACGCGATTATACGAGATGACGATGATGAGATGAGGAGGAATGGGAGACGACAAGGAGAAGATTTGAAGAATGCTTTGAACGAATACCCCGGAAGACGATACAATCGACGGAAAGAAGTTACAACCACTAAACAACTACAAAGATACCACTAGAAGAGGGGATATGCTAGAGTATAGACTCTGGGTCAGTCAGGGGAGACGAGATGCTACTGGAGGAAGCATGTAATGGTTGGAGGAGCGGCTCTCTCTTTCTTTTTTTCTTATTTCTTTCTTTTTTTGATACCGTACCTACTCGTACTGTCACTTGAGATACCCCAGATCATACCATATTCCTTTCGTTTACAGAAGTTCATAATTTATCAGGTTATGGCACAGCTCATGATCAATATCAATCAATCTTTCGATTCCCCTAAACAGGATATGTGTTTTCCCGTACGCCAGTTTTTCTGTTTCCCTATCCTTCCACAAATGCTCATGGTATTAAACACGCAACCTGGACCAACATGCTGATAAACAATGCGTGAGAATGACGCCTAACTCCGCTCATATCAAATGAAAGACACGTAAAAGCCGATTTCGCAGAAACGATCTAGCTTTGCATCTTAGATTTATTTTGACCATCATAGGTGTCCGGATCAAACCCGTAGATGGGTCTACCGAAACGGGAGAGGCTGTGAATGACCTGTTCGTATGTCAGTCAGTGCTCTTTAGCAGTGGCAGCCAGTGCAAGAAACTCACATCATGAACTGTGACAGTCTTAGCGTTTCGGTACTCAACGTAGATAACGCACATCTGGAGGATCTGATAACGGCGTTAGTATAGATCAAATGAAGCAGTGTACACATAGAACATACCGCTTCAAGACGCGATTTGAGCGCAGCTCGGACCTCATCGTAGATTCCAGCTGAAATACGCTTGACACCTCCTCGGCGTGCTAGACGTCTATGTTTCACTGTGTCAGTATCGATGCTGATATGTCTCAGGTAGATGGAGGTGAATATAAGTTTACTAACCGGATAGCGGGCTTAGCTAAATCGTCTTGTTAGCAGTGATCCTTAGTGGGAATGAGTGCATAACTTACTGACTCCAGTAATCGAATCTCGAAGGATCTTTCTATTAGATTGTTAGCATGTAATTCCACTGTCTTAGTTTAGCTTTGGTATCAACTTTACCGATGTCGACGACCTCCTAGGACTGTCTTCCCTGAAGCACCACGGTGAACTTGACCTTTCTTTTGGAAAGGAACAACCTTTCCGCCAGTGAGGGTCGGTCGTGAACCCGAAGGCCCGCCGCGTGTAGGAACGGTTGGCATCTCTTGGAGGTTTGCTAGTCGAGTTGAGGGTTAAATGACGAACGTAACCCAGATGAATATAGGATTAGGATTTAAAAATACCTGATTGCGTGTATCTCTTCGGTGAATTTTTGAAGGAACAATTAATTCTTAGATTCGTGTGATCTCTCTGTTGTTGGTTGGAGGGGAACTCGTGTTGTTCTGTTGCTCTGTATCATCTTTGCTGCAGCACGTGACTGCCACAGTTAATCACTGGCAATCACTGTCAGGAGATTCAACGACAGGTAACACAGGAATCCTAAGGGCAAAGGAATGAACTTACCGAGGGAGAAACCATAGATACAGGTGAATAAATAGGCGGCCCGAGTTACCACGATAACGGATTCAACGGCTTGGGGTCATCACATTCTACGCCATGCTTCACAAGCTATGCTATCGATATCATATCAGATAAGTGATGAATCAAAGCCAGGGTCTATTTTCCATTGCGAGAGCAGCCAAACTTTTGATAACTACCATATTCTCGGTCTCCTCTTGCACTTGCACTTGCACTTGTACCCGAGAAGCCCCACACTCCCAAGACTGAATCCTCGTACCCTGTATCCGTATACCGAGTTTCGCATTCGCATTCATCGTCCCATTAAAACATTTGTATGCTCCTCAATCATCTCTTACACTTCGAAACAAAGAGGCCAAAACGCCTAGAATCCTCGCTGCCCTTGCCGCTAGGAGGTATATCATGAAAGAAAAGCGAGGGCGACAGACGCCTCGCACAGGGGGTATAAATCAAGATGAGTCGTAATTGATGCTAAGACACCGAGCAATGAATCTGACAGTAGCGTTGGGTCAATGACAAATGAAGCGTCAGTTTAAGCGACTGACGCAGATATCAAGTTCATTTCGTTACTAGTCGGAGACGCTTACAACATCACTCTTCTCATGTAGCTGCAGTAGCGGGCGCGGGAGTTTCTGTCCCCTCGGTAGCCTCAGGAGAGGCGTCGGCGGTAGCAGCGGCATCAGCTGCCTCAGCTGCTTCAGGCACGCCAGGTGCTTCAGATGCATCAGGTGCGTCAGGGATCTCAACATCCTCCGTTTTCGTTGTTTCTTCTGTGGCCGCAGGTTGGGAAACATCATCAATTACGGGCATGTTAGGATCAATCGGAACGTCCGCAGCCTCGATCTCATCCTCGGTTTTGGGAACAGAACCTTCTTTTGAACTCTCAGGATGTTGTGGCAACTCAGTTGGCTCAGGAGCATCCACGACAGGGGCAGATTCGACAGCCTCGCTCGGTCTAGAGGCTTCCGAAGCCAGCAATGCTTCAGCAGCCGCCTCAATATCTGCTTCTGCTTGTGTCTTTGTGGGCTCTTCAATGGTACGTGGTCTCTTGGCGGGTCTCTCTCCAGGGGCCGAGTTGGCTTCTTGGAAAGCTTGAAGCTCGAGTTCAAGTTCATCTAGGCGTCGCTTGAGGCTACTCTCTCGCCGGTGGCTATCCTCAAGCTGCCGGCGCAGCTGAGCCTCGCTCTCCTGTGTTTGCTCCAGTTGAGAGCGCAACTGGTTTAACTGCTGTCCGCTTCTAACGACAGCTTCTTGTTGCTCGAGTTGGCTGAGACGGCCTCGGAAAAGCTCAATGATCACTTCGAGTTCGCTGACCCGCGTCTTCAGGCTTGAGTTGTGCGCAATAAGTTGCTCATGCGTCTGTGGCGCGTCCATTTTGCGATCCCCATTCGTGGGAGATGACGCGCGGCCTTCCCCTGTTGCGACAAAGCCGGTCTGGTAAGGGTCGTCGACCATGAACTGGGATAGGCCATGCGCGTACATAGAGGGAGTACCGGTGCGGGAGATTGGTGAGTCGGCTCCGTCATGGCCGTTCGATCTCTGGGACGCTCGTCGCGCGGCTTGAGCAGCATGTGCGGCGGCAGCAGCAGCCTGTCCGGTCGTGTCGAATCCATTTGCATCGGTCGTAGGGAATCCTTGCGCAGCTGCTTGTTGCTGCTGTTGTTGTTGCTAGTCCGCGTTAGCAATGCGCAATGCCTCCGAGCGCATTGGACTAACCTTTTTCTTATTCGCCAAGTCAGGGCGCATTGTCTTGACTCGATTGCGACTCTTGATCACGTCTGTCTTGAGCGAAATTGGCCGGGGTCTACCATGCAGCTTGAGGAACAAGCCACAGGCATTGCACAGAACCGAGCCAAATTCGTCGCGACGCCATAATGGCGTTGTAGAGGTACTGCAATTTTGGCAGGTAGGCTGCGTTGATCCGTTAGTTGCCATCATGGTGCCGGTTGTTGAGTGTAAAGTGAGTACAGTGCAATGCAATGCGAAAGCGGGAGGGAGAGCGATGATTATTATCTCGGCCACGATAAGAGGATGGAGTAAAATTCTTTGGCTGCAACGTAACTGGCTGCGCTTGATAAGCCAGATAAGCCCAAGACCCATCGACCATCCCACAAGTGCTTAGTGTGGCAAGGGTTGGAGATAAGACACGTGATTGTATCGATCAGCGGCGATAAGGCCAGGTCAACTGAACTGGCGCCGCAAAAAACGTGACAGGATGCATCCGCTCTCGAGAGATAAGATTGCAGGAAATGACATATGTCGGCCGTAGACCCAGCATATAAAGTGCAACGGGGGAAGTGCTGATAAGATTGTGATAATGAAATATGGTCGCGACTTACCATTGTACTTCCAGATCCCCCACTCGTAGCGGCAGGAGATGCAGTGGCATACATTGCGGGCGACGGAGCGGCCGATGCTCTGCAGACAGGGGTTAGTTAACAATCTTTTTTTTTTTTGGTAATGGAGGTGTCGGAGGGTTTTGTTTGATGGAGGCTCGAGCTCGAATCGGCGGTATCGCGCATTCATTGTCACGAATGACGAACAGTTCTTGGGTTATCGTACCTTAGTTGAGATGTTGCTTCTGTAGCCGCGTTGGCAGCAGCAAGAGCCGAAATGCCTGGTAATACGTGTGGCAATGAAGCTGATGCAGAAGTCGAAGTAGAATCTGGTCGAGAAATAGGATCAAGTCCTGTCTGCTGCAGAAGTTGCGCCCCGTCCTCCTCCATGGTGACAATTGCCTGCAAAACGATACAGGGCTGAGGTAAGGTAGGGTAGGGTAATCGATAGGGAGAAGCGCGCGGGATGTTATCGATAATGCTCGATAAAGATTGTGAAGATGGTGGTTGCTCGGCAGTTCTGACTGACGCGCAAGTGCAAGTGTCGATGACTTTGAGGCGCAATGAGGCTGATGAGTCTGTGGTAATCGCGAGGTTATAATTCGTGATTTGGTGTAAAGTTGGAAGATACAAGGTAACGTTTTGGGCTGGGCTGATGAGGAAAGAGATAAGTTTGAGATTGGATTGGAAGGTTGCGATCAGAAGTCAAATCAAGTCCAGTGACCGAGCGCGTCGCGCACTGAAGTCCCAGTGTTGCTGCAGTAGATGACGGGCCGAAGGGTTTTAGACTACAGGTAATAATTAAAGACGCCTTCTGATTGGTCGCTTTGCAATGCCTGGGAATTTACTTTACTCTTTGTTGCCCCTGTCGGGGAGGGATAAGATAAGGTAAACTTTAACATTTCGTATTTATGTTCATATACCCGAAACTATTGAGTAGATCCGAGATAATCGAGTACGATGTTGTTGATACTGGTTAACTTGGATCCTATATCTTATTGTTAAATATATATATATATATATATGCCTTAGGTCATAGTTTATAAAAGGAGCACGGAGTTTAGACTACTATTTGCAAAGTTTTATTTCGTATGATAAAAATCTATACCTCTTGAATGTTTTCGACAATTCATTACTGTCTGACATTTGCATTCAGTCAGTTCCTTAGCGACATCATTCGTTGTGGTCCTGTGTTTGAGGACATTCATCGTTACCTCATCACGACAACAGAGATACCACCAAGTTGATCATCGCAAGGCAACTATGTTATAACGTGTAATTAGAAAATATGAAACCATATGTCTAGTTAACATGGACAATTCATTAGCAATTTTCGCTTGTCATGACTCCTGGAAATTCCAAGGAGT